>NC_090921.1:26799319-27417441 GCF_040938575.1 Ambystoma mexicanum | reverse complement strand
CCCTGCCACCTTCCAGAGATTGGTCAACCATGCGCTCAGTGGGCTGGAAGCCTTTTGTGTGGCTTACTTAGACGACATTGCCGTTTACAGTTCCACCTGGGAAGAGCATTTGACACATCTGGATAAGGTGTTGCAGGCCTTGAAAAGGGCTAACCTCACTATCAAGGCCACCAAGTGCCAGATAGCTCAGGGGAAAGTTACCTATCTTGGTCATGAGGTAGGAGGGGGTCAAATCCAACCTCTCTCCAGTAAAGTACAGGATGTACAGAACTGGGAGACTCCCACTACTCAAACCCAGGTGAGAGCCTTTTTGGGCCTCACTGGGTACTATCGCAATTTCATGGCAGACTATGGAACCATAGCTGCACCCCTGACAGCTCTAACTTCGCCCAAACAGCCTAGGAAGGTTAATTGGACCGAAGACTGTCAGAGGGCCTTTGATGGCTTGAAAGAAAGTCTGTGTAGGGCACCTGTGTTGAGTGCGCCTGACTACAGCCGACCCTTTATCGTCCAGACGGATGCCTGCGACACCGGAATTGGAGCTGTCTTGTCCCAGTTAGATGACAAAGGGAGAGAACATCCTATCATATTCATCAGTAGACAACTCAAGGGTAGAGAACTTAGGTGGGCTACTGTTGAAAAGGAATGTTTTAGTATAGTTTGGAGCCTTAGGCGTTTTAGGCCCTACCTTACGGGGTCCACCTTCAAGGTCCAAACAGATCATAAGCCCCTGAAGTGGCTTATGCAGATGAAGGGTGAGAATCTGAAATTGCTCAGGTGGTCGATTAGCCTGCAAGGGCTAGACTTCACCATAGAGCACAGACCAGGGAAGAGTCACGATAATGCAGATGGCCTTTCCAGAAGGTATGTTGACCGTCTGGATGAGGGTGTCTATCCTGTGGGAGATTAGACACCCTCCACCTCAGTCTGGGGGGGGCGACTGTGATGTTGAAAATGCATCTGAGGGACAGGGCCTCTGAATCCTTGTCCTATTACTGTTTTTATCGTGTGTTCTGTCATGTTTTCTGCCCAGGAGTCCATGTGGGACTCCTGGCAGTGCAGCTCTCTTTTGGTTTGGTGAACAGACCCATGGGATACCCTTATGGCACCCATGGGTAGGGGTACAACCCTGTGCCCCTAGTGTATGTTTTTGGGCACCTGTGGGTGGCCCACAGAGCAGGGTATGGGCTGGTGGCAGCTCCATGCTGAACTTGACAGGTGCTCTGGGTGTCCTCCATTTTGGGATACCCAGGCCCTGCCATTGGGATCAGTTGATTCCTGATAGAAACAAGATGGCCCCTGTGGCCTCTTGCTTTCTATTGCCTGTTGTCTTGTTTTTCCCAAAGTCCTGGGAAGCCCTGACTCTGTCCCTTCCCCCTGACTGGCTGTTGGGTGGAAGTTCCATATATGGTGTTGTTGTGAAGGCCCAGCTAGACTGACTGGAGCCTTCCCATTGACTGTATGTTGTGGGTACCTCCTGTGGGTGGGACCTGGGTGAATGGAGTGGGTGACCAATATGCACTCCTTGTTGTGGTTGTCTGGTTTCTGGCATGTGAGACAAAGACTGAGACAGCCCTGCCCGAAACTGGCCTGAATGCAGTGTGTAGTGTTGAATGGCTGGGTACTTGTCCCAATCCACATTCCTTGTTGTGGGTGTCTGAAAGGGAGGAGTGTGGCCTGAATGCACTGTGTGCCTGATTGGCTGACTGACTGCATGAATGCCCTTCTGTGTGATTGGCTGCTGTGTGTGTGCCAGCAGTGTGGATGAGAGACAGGATAGTATATCTGGGGACCTCTCACCACTGGAAATTGTTCAGAAGCTGTGTCTCCACTCAAGAGTAACTGGAACTGCTGATCCTCGACGTCCAGCTGGAAGAAGAAGACTTGCTGCTGCATTTGCTTCGACAGATCTGAAGGTTGCCGAATTCGTCGAGGACTGATCCGAGAGAGGACCTGGTAAGGCGTCCTCTTCCCGTGCTCCGAGGGACCATCGAGCACCGCTGAATCTTCGCTGAAGCGCCCTAGAAGTCAGACCCTCGAAAGGCTGCCGACCCGAGACGGGACCGCCGAGGAGATCGAAGTGAAGCACCCGGACATCGACGCTGTCGAAGTCCATTGCCGTCGACCAGGGTTCGCAGGTTGGTGTAACCGCTGGAGGCCCGTCGAAGTTGTGTTGCCCAGCCGTGGGAACCACTTGACGCCGTGCCGCTCCTTTGCCTAAGAACATTCAATCGAAGGACTCTCTCGACCGCTTCGTCGACCGCTTATCCTGCCGGAGAAGTCGAGGACGACCAACGCGCCGAGGAGAAACCTGCCGGTGGGTTTCCCGCCACCCGACGACCTCAAAGACTCGGACGACTCGACGCCCTTGCTGGGCTCCCGTCTCTACAATCTTTGCGGTCCAGAACTATTGTCATCGAGGTGCCCCGCACACCTCCGCCTTGCAGGACGCCGACGCCCCGACGCCGACGAGCACCGCTCGGACGAAGCTGCCGCCTCTTCGACATCGTTCTACCTCGTTTGTCGACGGACGTTCGACGCCCCGTGCCTCCCGCTTGAAAGGGAAGGCATTCAAGAAGGGCCGTCGATTCCCCGTCGCCGAACAGCGAGTCCCTCGACGTTTGTCGACGCCTTTTCGAGGAACTCGACTCCACCAGGTACATTGGGGGGGGTAAAAACATTATAGGGGAGAATAAGACTTACAGAGCAATATATGGACTGGGCTTGTGTTATATCTTTCTTTACAGGTTGCCCAGGTGGGGGGATCTCCACACAGAACTGTGCCTAGTGGTAGGGGTCAGTATTCTGCCTATTGCTCAACCATCTTATTTCCTCTCCTCTCTCTATTGCTGGTTTCCCTCTATTGGTCTGTGTGACATTGTACAGTATTGTTCATGCACTTCAATGAGATCTAGGGTGGTACCAATTTAGGATTGTAAATATTTGCCATTGTAGATTTTGCCAGAGCACAAAGTGAGTTACTATGATAAATGTACATAACCTTAACTATTGATTATATAAAGATTGTGTTCTAACCAATACAGAGTGTGGATATTCCTTTGTGGGGGCTTGGGGATGCACTGTACTTAAGAACCAGCCTGCATCACCTCCTGAGAAGCTAGGCCTTGATTGCTCGACCATTGCTACCGAATAGAGAATCTTGGCTGGGGTCTCCTGTGCCTCTCCTCCACCATATAGGGAGTGGGAGTACAGACACCCCCCACCGGTCGTTGAGGCCCGTCTCTCACACTAAGAGTGTCCATTTATGCCATAAGGTCGATCAGCGCTGTTTCAGTCCCATGTTGTTGGCGCACCAAGTACGAGCCAAGTACTGTTTGCTGCCTGCTGCTCGCTGCTACCCCGCTTTTGGATCACTGGGAACAGCTGGGAATTGCTGCCGCCACCGCTCTACAGCCTCGTTTGGCCGGAGCAGCTCTGGTGCTGCGGCATTGACTTTGCCTTGGGAGGACGTCTTAGCTGGTAACACCAGCCTGCCTGACTCTGAGGTGATTGTGCACTCTGTACTTTATGTCTGGAGCCGACCGAAGTTGTGTGCCACTGCAGTTGTGTGGCCTGCTGTTTTGTGTTGGCACTCCGGTTGGGTACTCTGTGTGTCTAACACCCATTTTCTATTACTTTGAAGGTATTTTCCGTTCGAGGTGGCCCTGCCCCCTCCTGGACGAGTGACGTCTTCTGATCTCCTTCAAAAAGCCATTTCCCCGCGCACCAAGTACGAGCCAAGTACTGTTTGCTGTTCGCGGTGTGCGGTGCGGGGTGTCGTAGCCTAGGACTCCATTCCCCTGGATTTGCAAATCTCTCACCCCAAGCACAGTAGGTGCTACGGGCCCTGGTGTTGGGGGCAAAGTCACACTGTGCGCCGGATCGAGCCCACAAGCATCCACCTACTGCCTTAGGAGACTGCGGGCTGTATGCCTTTGATCCTTGTGCTTGTGGTGCTCCTGGGTAAATTCTGGCGCCTGGTCTTGGCTTCCCTCAAAGAGCCGGGGTATTGATAAGAGAGGAGTGTTGTATTGGGGTTGGGCTCTTTTGGGCATACGATTTACTATCACTGCATAACCTAGTTATGTCACTTGCTATGGGTAATTGTACTTTGTTTTCCCTCAACTTATAACTGGCTTTAGTTGGGGTTGGTTGTTGTTTCCTTTATACTTACCCCATAGTCCTGCAGTAGTTTTGCCTGTTGGCTTGTGCTTCAGGTGTAGACTATGAGACGCGCTTTGAGAAGCAACTCCAAGTCTGAAACTATTCCTAAAGCTCAGAGGAAATTGGGGAGGTCTAAATTGCCGATTGGCACCCCTCCTCTTTCACTTTCCCACAAAAAATTGCTCCTATCGATGCCATCCTCGCCTGATGTAGAGGGGGCAGCGCCAAACCAAGAAGAGGTTTTGGATGCCCCTAGAACTGAGGACTTAGTCCCGTGCTTGGAGTCTTTGATTACAATCTCTCCTTCGGCTGTGATGCTCCCCACCTTTTCGGTGCAAGACGCCAATGATAACGACGAGGTGGTGGCTTACGACAGGGCGCATGTTCATGATATCAGTTGTACTCCTAGGTTCGACCACGAGGGTTTCCCTCATGTGTCTGATACCTCAATGTTAGCTCCGACAATTATGACTGAACTGGGAAAACGGGTGAGGCGCTCATTGGGCCCTTCCTCTCCTGCCTCTCGGTCTTTTCCCTTTCGTGAACAAGTCCATTTTCATCTCCCGGACGAACTAAGCTGCAAAAAAACCAGCATTTTCGATAGAGACCTGCTCTCCACTCCCGTG
The DNA here is from genome assembly GCF_040938575.1 of Ambystoma mexicanum. Lineage (NCBI taxonomy): Eukaryota > Metazoa > Chordata > Amphibia > Caudata > Ambystomatidae > Ambystoma > Ambystoma mexicanum. The sequence continues at coordinate 27,412,651 of NC_090921.1, read as the reverse complement.
AGGGGAGAGGGAGGTGGTGCGCCCTCACGCTACAACAACACACATGGTGTCCATATAGACCCACCCGGGAACCTCTTGCCCCGTGCACTCGACGTCCTGAATCTGGGCAATGACGAGGTTGGCTCTATTGCATCTAAAGAGGAGGCACGGTCCTCTTCAACCCTAGAGGACTCACTTGCTGGTACTTTCCCAAATTATCTGTTCAACTTTCCTGTCATCTCGCAAATACTTAATCTCCTGGACAAGGGCCACAAGCTTACTCACTGCACCCTGAGGGAAATGCAAGGCTCTTTAGCCTTTATGAAAGAAAAGATGGCTAAATTGGAAGGCTTCATCTTTGTGGAGGAACAATCCAAACCATTTCACTTTGCACAATTTGAAAAAATGTTGGCTAATGTTGTAGTGCCAACTCCACCTGCTCCTACCCTGCTTGTAGTACGGTCACAAGGCTCTCAGACGGAAAAGGCACATTTAAATGCCCACTTGCCTCAAAGATCGCATTTGCAAGTGTTGCAAGGGGACCCAATGGCTGGGTCTCAACAGCCTGATGTTGAGGCCATAGATCTGCTCGATGTAGCCAAACTCCAACATGATCGTCTTCTCCAGGTTGGGAACATATTGTTCAAACTGGTCGCAAAGTCTCAACCTTTGGAAGATTCCGCCAACCCATGTGGAGGAATGGAGCTCGACAATAGGGCTGATCCCACACCTGACAGTCCTCCTGCTTTGACAGCTAGCATAGATAGCCAGAGCATCTCAGACCCTGTTGGTCCCTCAGTGCCATGTGAGATAGTGGTGACACAATTAGAACACGAGGAAATGTATTACCCATCTCGAAAGGCAAAGAAGTCATTCTTGAGAGCTCAAAAACGCCTAAATCTCGCAAAGGCCTCCCAGAAGAAAGGGGCAAAGAAAGTGCTCAATGTTCCGGGCACCCACTCTGGTAAAGCAACTACTCCTGACCTGAGCACTGGGAACAGTCAGGATGACCAGGCCTTAGATCTTCGCAAACTGAACGATGAAAGTAAAAAACATCTACAGATTAATGCCATAAAATGTGATAATGTGCAAGTGCCGTCCTCTAACCCCCCAAGGACTCCAGCTGCCAAGACTCAACCGCAACTTCACTGCTTTTTTCCTAATATTGTAAGCAAAAAAGTGGTTATGCGACCCACGGGTGAATTAAAATCTGTAACAAATCCAAAATTGGACATTGAGTTGCCGATTGTGGCACCAAATTTTGTGGACCCGCACGCCGACTTGGTAGGCCTTGAACCGGCCACTCAGTGGCGTCAAGAGGAGGCTGCCATTGCTCGCAGCCGAGTGGATGGGCAGGCCTCTTTGGTTTTGCCATGAATCACGCACTGCGATGAAGAACTTGCACAAGAGACCCACCTGGAGGAGCTCTCTGCAGACACTTTGTCTTTTTCGGAAACCTCCAAGGATATGAAGGTTATACTTGGCTGGGTTAGCAACCCAGGCATAAATGGTCTCGCCAGGATTAACAGGTCCTTTTTGATGAATTCATTTTTTCAGATTCCTTCGTTAAGAAGTTTATCATCAAAGGACCTGGATTGGGTAAAGATTCCTTCCCACAACAACTACAGAGTATTGTGTAGAGTCCAATCCCAGATAATAACAAAATTGATTTTGGACTTCACCGATGACTTTGAATTATTGGGTCTCACTCCTTGCCCGTTTACGGATATGGAGTGTGTTTGGGATTTTCTGGACTTTGTCACACCAGTCCCTACTGCAAGAACGGAAGGCTCTGCAGTGGCTCCCCTCGAGTCCCACGCCAACCAACTAACTCTGCAACTTGCCTCCCTTACGCAAGCGCTAAGTGGCCTGTCATAGCTGGAGCCACTGATGAAAGTGGCAGCTTCTATGAAACCTCCTCCATTGGACTCATAACACCAGGGGATTTCTATCACATCCTGGAATTGCTGTGGTGCAACTAATCTTAAGACTTGGCATCACCAGGGAGATCCACAGCAAATGATTGAGATTTTAATGTTACAAGAAACAATGGCGCTAGAAGCTCTCGTGCTGGATGGGTATATTTGCTTCAGCGCCCACGCACGACGTACCTGCCTTGGACATCCAGTTGGAGGCATTGCAATACTTATCTCCAACACCCTTAAGGTGGCCTCATGCATTTTGGAAAAAACTGAATCATGCATTCTGGTGGAGTTAACATTTGATGACTGCAAATTCACCTCTCTATTTTTGATGTCCATATATTGGAACCCAAGTGCTGCCTCTCTGGACCTGACCCTAGAGGAGCTGGTCCTGGGCCATGTAGCGCTTTTTTGCCCCAATCATGAAATCATAATTGGGGGCGACCTAAATTCATACTTGGAATTGGAAGGCACCTCTCAACCTTCCGCCTACTCCTCCTCTTATGCACTCCAAGCCTTTAGTAGAGGCAAGAGATGGGCCAGTTTCTTTGAAGCGTGGGGCATTTATCCCATCCAAATTGCCCCCGAGACCACCAAAAATTCTTGGAAACGTGGTACTTCGTCATCTCTTATCGACTATGTGTTTGCATCAGTGGCATGCTTCGGTCTGCTTGACCCCATCAAAATTCTGAGTGTAGGAATGAGTGACCATCGGATGTTGACCACTTTCTACACCTGAGACTTGAAGCATATGAAAACCTGGAATCTGCCGCTATGGGGGAAAGCGACAGGCACACTCTGTCCGTTAGATGGAATTCCACTATTTGTCGCAAAATGGTGTTTCGTGTAAATCGAGACCTTGTCGTGTCCCATGACAAGCACCTAGCACCGTGGCACAGGGAAAGAATCATCAAATTAAATCTGAAGATGATTCGCTCGCATTTGGTGCGCCTATCTAAAGAAGGCAGTGAAAACAGGCGTCCAAAAGCTGCAAGCCCTCACCTGGCAGAGGTGGCTAAACTCAAAACTCAAAAAAACAGCGAGTTGCGGATCTTGAAAGGTAATTCTTCGAGCGCAGCAAACTTGAAAAGAGAAAAAAACTTCACTGTGGCTCGCTTCAAGTCAAAGCTAAAGTTACTGCGCTACGCTGCTTACAACCTGGCTAATCAACAAATGGTTGAACTGCTATGTACGAAAAACACGAGGGAGCAATGGTCCATTTTACGAAAGCCCTTGGGCAAGGCAGACAACCGCATGATGGCATCCATTTCAGGCACTAAATGGCGGTCGTTCTTCCTTAAGAAATATAACCTACCGGAAAAACACCGAAGGTTCGAGTGTCTGAATTTACTGTTGGAATTCTCTTCCGTTTGCCCCTGGGAAACCAAGGACATCGTTTGGGCAATCTCGTCCTTGAAGTTTTCCAAAGCGGCTGGGCCCGATGGGCTGCCACCTTGTGTATACAAGGATGATCCCGAGTTCTGGGCCAGGTACTTGCTCCCTTGGTATCAGTCAATATACCAATCTAGGAAAATTCCTCCCTCCTGGCTCTCGGCAATTGTAATCCCAATTCACAAAAAGGGTGCCTTAAATGCCCCGGCAAACTTTAGGCCAATAGCCTTAATTGACATCTCAGCAAATAATTTTGCACGGCTGATTTTTAGTGAATTGGAATCTTATGTTAACAATGCCAATATTCTCTCAAAAGTCCAGGTCGGTTTTCCCAGAGCCATGGGCACGCAGCTTAATGCATCAATCATTGCCCATCTATTGTCAACATCACGCGCTCAGCCAAATGGGACGATTTACATGGCATCCTTAGACTTATCAGCAGCGTTTGATAGCGTTTTGCGAAATCGTCTCTGGCAGGAGATGCTGTCCTATGGCTTCCCCTCTGAGTTGGTTGCGATCATAGCGGCGCTCCATCAAAATACTTCTTATAGAGTGCGCATCAACCCTGAGGGCCTTCTGTCCGACAGTATCCCGACAAGAATTGGCGTGAAGCAAGGCTGCAACTTAGCTGCGATACCTTTTAATCTGTATCTGGCCGACATTGAGCAGCTATGGGAGGGAACAAACACATTTGCGGTAAACCTAGGCAAGCTACGTCTTCACTGTTTGGCATTTGCCGATGACCTCATTCTATTTGACAAGGTCCCCTTCGGGTTACAAAACAAACTTAATATCTTCCATGAATATTGTATTCAGAACAATTTAACTATCAACCCAGACAAATCTCACATAATAGTCTTTTCATCTAAGAAGAAACACTTGAGATTTAAGTATTTCGTCAATTCCCAACCAATTATAATGAGGGAAGAGATTATGTACCTGGGGTACCATATGTCAAACGGCATGTCTGTCGGCAAGTGGCGTCTCGTGTTGGCGACCAAACTCGACCAGCTGTTTGCACAAATGAGGATTATCTTCTCGAGGCACTGTAAATACTCGCTTTTACCTCTACTTCACTATTACACCATGAAAGTAGAGCCTGTTTTACTTTACTCCTTGGATGCTTGCCTAGTAAATCTGGGCCCTTTATTAAATTTCCTCCAAGGTAAGATTTGGAAAAGGGTATTAGGCCTTCCGGGCTACCTGCCCAATCCAATTCTTATACACGAATTGGGTCTATACCCTTTAGCAGATAAACATGATCGGCGTATGTTAAATTCCTTTAACAAAATGATCTCGCCCCCAGTTAATTCCTTATATGAGGACTTTAGCCTAATGCTAATTGAAGAACATCCTGCCTCTATTCTTGAATTTAAGTCAGATATGTTGGCGATTCTAAAATCTGTGAATATGACGCAACAGGACTTTATTGACTTTCCACGAAAAGTCAAAGCTCGATTTTATAGGAATGCATGGGCACTTAATGCAGACTTAATTTCAGGATATTCTTCGTTTCACACCTATGCCAAATTCAGGCAGGCTGTCTTGCCTCGTTTGCCCTACCTACTGTGTTTTCCTGACCATCACGCAAGAAGGACATATATGAGATTTCGGCTGGATCTCATCGATACGGGCTCCCGTATTTGCGATTGGTCAGGATACAAAGAGCTGCGGCAGTGGGATTGCTGCCGATTTTGTGCTAGGGTGGGGGAATGCGAAACCTTGGAACACCTGTTCATGTATTGCACCCATTTCGATCTTAGAAGGTTCCGTTGTTTGGGAACTTTTTTGTTTCAAATTCAAGCAATGAGCGTCTGGTTTGGTTGCGTTGTATGTGGGGTCAGTCCAACTCCATCATGCTTGCTACAGTGAGACTTGTGAACATGATTGAGAAAGTTCTCTTGCCACTAAATAATTCAATGTATATGAGGAAGGCTATAGACGCACCACTGGTACATTTATAGAATTTACTTATACCAACAAATGAACCATTGGCATCAAGCAAGCGACCACTGGAAAAGGTGAAGCAACCTGTTCTTGTTCTTGTCTGTTGATTCCATTTGTTGCTCATGGATGCCACTCGCTGTGATGCTGATACGTTTCTTTTTCCATATTGGCATGCAAACAATATAATGATAACGAATACTGTGAGTGGTCCTTTAATTGTAAGGGACACTGAGAACACGTCTTATGATCTCATTGAATTATGAGTTTGTTGTATTTTAACTTTAAATTTGCTGATTACAAGCTTTGTTGGATCTAAAGCTTGCATTGTACACACCAGCATTTGTGATTTGTATAATCTAGCACATTGTGATTTTTACTTTGTAATGTGTAATGGTATTTATGAATTATGTTATGTATTTAGGGAGGAACATTTTTTGTAAAGGTGTCAAATTAACTTTTTGCTACCAAAAACAAATAAAAAAAAAAGTGCCGGGTTGTGGTCTGAAGCCAGACTGGCGGACTCCCAGGAGGTGGTTTTGTTCTAAGTAATGCTGTATTTGAAGGTAGGCTACCTTGTCTAAGATGTTAAGCAGGAAAGGCACGTGGTGATGGGTCTGTAGTTGGTAGGTATAGAGGGATCCAGAGATTACTTTATGAGTAGTGGGAGAACCCATGACTCTTTGAGGTTGCTGGGGATAATCACTGTAGAAAAGGTGGTGTTAATGAGCTTGGAAATGAAGGGTAATCGGTCTCTAGCTGCATCTTTGATGATTTGTGAGGGGCATGGATCACCTAGCAGTTTGACGGTTTAAGAGTATGACTTTTTCGACTTCTAAGCTTTAGAGAAGTTAAAGCGGTGTGAGGGTTTGAGTGTGGCTTTTTGTATAGGCGGTTGGATTTTTTGATTGATTGATATTTTATTTCTATCGCACTCGTACACAAGTGTTTCAGAGCGCGACAAGGCAAGGGAGGGGAACAGGGAGAACAAAACAGTTATCTTACTAGGCCCAGTGACATTGAGAAAGCGCAAGTGCATGGGAAAAGGGGGAGGGGGAAAGTGCATGGAAGGGGGGAGAGGTGGAAAGTGCGAAGCAGAGGAGAAACATATAAATAACAATAAATAAATAATAAAGGCAACAAACAGAGGTAATGCAGCCAGCAATTTGCAAGTGCTAGGTTTAAGGCAGCAGACAGGGTAGGTCCGATAAGTGCAGGAAGAAAAAGGGGGGGCTGTATGGGTACAGATATAGACCCCAGTGCTAGGGGTGACCCGGAGGCAGTGTGGGAGGGTGACAGGATGAGCAGTAACCTGGGCCCAAAAGACAGAGGGTGGCCAGGTGCACAGTGCCAAGAGAGAACAGATCAGCAGGGGAGAGGGGGAGCGAAGGCAGAAGAAAAGAGGAAGGTCTTGAGGTGCTTCCGGAACCAAAGATGGTTCTCCTCAAGTTTTAGAGTGGCAGGGAGGCTGTTCCAGAGGGAGGTCCCAGCCGAAGACAGAGATCTACCCCCAGCTCGTTTCTTAGAAAAACAACTGACCCTGAGTGAGTTGGAGGTAGAGGATAGCTGAAGGTATTTTGGAGCCATGCCCCAGAAAGCCTTGTGGACAATACAGAGGGTTTTGATTTTAATCCTTCCATCCACTGGGAGCCAGTGAAGAGATTTCAGAGCGGGAGAGATATGATCCCAGGGCTTGAGGCCAAGGACAAGTCTCGCAGTCCTGTTCTGGATTATTTGCAGAGGGCGGAGAGTAGAGGCAGGTAGATTTAGAAAGAGGCTGTTACAAAAGTCCAAGCTAGAGAGAACCAGAGCTTGAGATACCATGAGCTTCTGGGGGAAGGAGAGGAAAGGCAGAGTACCTCTGAGGAGGTGCAGTTGGAAATCTGACCTCAGATGTGGGCGGAGAAGGAAAGGGTGGAGTCAAAGATGACCCCGAGGTTCTTAGCCTCGCAGGTGGGGGCAGGAGGAGGGCCAAGGGAGGCCGGCCAGAGAGTGAGGGGAAAGAATGGTGAAGGTGTGCTGATGAGGAGGATCTCCGTCTTGCTGGCATTCTGACAAAGATCATTGCTGGCACACCAATCTTGAATGGCAGTTAGGCAGCCAGAGATGAGAGAGGGAGAGGAGGTGGCAGAGGGCAGCCTGAAAATGAGTTGAGTGTCATCAGCGTAGCACTGGAAATTTGAGCAGAAAATGGCAATGCAGTGGGCGAGAGTTGCCAGGTATCGGTTGAAAAGCCAGGGCGAGAGGTTAGACCCCTGGGGAACACCACAGGTAGAGAGGAAGATAGATGAAAGGAAGGACCCAAGTTGGACTGGGAGGGTCGATCTGAGAGGAAAGAGGTCAGCCAGGCCAGAGCCTGATCAGTGATACCAGGTTTTCACGGAGACGGTTGAGCAGGATGGTATGGTTGACCGTGTCGAAGGCAGAAGAGAGATCGAGGAGGATGAGGACAGAGGGAATGTTAGAGTCAAGGTTGGTTAGTAGATCTTCACGGATGTTTAGGAGAGCAGTTTCCGTGCTTCTGGCAGCTCTGAAGCCAGACTGGTGGTCATGGAGACAGCCAACATAATTGGAATGAAGGTTAAGCTGAGAGATGGCCAACTTTTCCAGGAGTTTGCCAAGAAAGGGAGTAATGGAAATTGGGTGATAGTTAGCTGGACAAGAAGGATAAGCTGTGGGTTTCTTGAGAAGAGGATGCACAAAGGAGTGCTTCAGAGGGGAGGGGAAGGATCCAGAGGCAAAGGAGTGGTTGCAAAAATCAGCAAGGGCCGGAGCGAGGGCATCAATGTGGTCCTTGATGGTTTTAGAGGAACAGGGATTAACCTGTTTTGACGAGGCTTTCATAGATCGGACTTGTCTAACAACCTCGTCAGGGGTGAAAAGAGGAAAGGACGAGAAGGATGGTGGGAGGGTGGCTAAAGGAGGGTCAGCAAGCACAGATGGAGAGGAAAGAGGAGGAGTGTGGGTGGAGAGGGGGGACAGGATGTCCTGTTTTTTTTTTTTAATGAAGTGAGAGGCAAGGGCTGTAACGCTCACCTGATTCTCGCAGAGGCGCCGGTCTTGACTGGGCAACTACCGTATCTTCAAAGGTGATGTGTAGCACCCGGTTGGCTCTTTGGGCTGGACCTCTGTGCACTGTATGCCTGACTTCAAGAGTGAGATGTCTGCAGATAGAAAATATGGGATTAATGAACTGGGGTTATTGGGGTGTCCCTATCTCTTCCCTTTTTTGTTCTCCTGTAGACCCCCAAAGGTTAACGCTCTCACCTTAGGTAAGTGAATGCCGAGCTCTCCATCTGCCTCGGGGCAGGGTGCTGTAACCAGTTTCTTCACTGGGTAGGTAGCGCAGGCCTCTTGACTTCAGAGGACTGCTGTCCGTCGTTTACTGCACGAACGGTAAGTTTCGAGTAATTCTATTGTCTTTAAAGTCTTTAGTAATGATGTCTCTTGTTTTGCAGGGTTCCGGCGATGGCGGATGACGGGCTGAAGTGAGTTGAAGATGGAGTCCGTGTGATGAATAGAAGCGCCTGGAAGCACGTAAGTAAGCGCTTGTTGCCTGCTTCACGATGCGCTCTAACTGTCTTTTTATTTTGCAGGTACGAGTTCGGAGCGGCTGCAGGGTGCCGGAATACCCACTGGGTTAGATGTGGAAAGGAGTAATGGCACGTGAGTATTAAAGTTCCCCAATGTCTTTAGACGCACCTTGTTTTGTTTTTCAGATGCGGGATGCAGCGCCGAAGGCCTCCGGAGCGTGCAAAGAGTTGGTAAGCTTTTGTCTTTCAGATGCCGGAATGCAGTGTGAAGACCTCCGGAGCGCACGAAGAGTAGGTAAACCTTTGTCTTTCAGATGCCGGAATGCTAACCTGTTCTTTCTTGTCTTTATAGGTGTTGCTGAAGACTGGATTCACGATGGTAAGCCTTTTTTCCTTAGGCCCAGGATCCGATGCAGAAGACACGATGAGCGTTCTGCTGCAGAGGATGCAGAATAACGCAAATCAAGATTCATCCACCGGGTGTGGTTTAAATAGCCTCCTGTAGTGCTTAGGTCCCTCCTTCCACAGCCACGCCTAGGAAAGAAAAGAGTTCCTGCCTTCCAGAAGAGTTCCAGTGTTCTGAATCTAGGGAGTGGCTCCTGCCCCACCCAACAGGAAAAGTAGTTCCAAACAGAAGAGGATCAGAGGCTCAACTGGCAGGCAAGTAAGCAGCATGGTCTGCTGCAGGTAAGTCCACCCAAGCATTATGAGCCCGGCGCTTCCAGCGCTGGGACTGGGCATATTTATGAGCCTGGTGCCAGTGGCGCCAGGACTGGGTCCAAAAGGTCCCAATTGGGACTGGTTGGCACTCGGAACCTGGGTTATGGATCTGCTTCCAAGGGAGTTGGGAAAACCCTGACCTTTTGGAAGCAGAGATCATGACAAGGGTGTTGCAAAGAGCCTGGGAGGCAACAGGAGGGGTAGAGACTGCAGCAGGGTTGGCCAGCTCCTTGCAGATTTTAAAGAGTTCGGCCAAGTTGTTAGATGCCGCAGAGACACGAGCTTGAATGTGGACTCTCTTCTTGGTGAGGACAGAGAGTCGGTATTGCCTTTGTAGCAGGCGACAGGCCAGTTTGTCAGAGGACGAATAGGAAGTCCTCCATTTCCTATCAGCAGCCCTACACTTACGTTTAAGTGTAGCTAGGTCAGAGTCATACCAGGAATTGCACTTGGCTTTGGACTTCAAACAGATCCTCATGACAGGGGCAAGAACATCAAGCGTATCAGAAATTGAAGAGTAGAGCAGAGACAGGGCTGTATCTGGATGAGAGACAGCCAAAGGTGGAGGGGGGAGAGAAAGTGGCGGAAAAAGCCTCAACTGACACACGCTTCATGGGCCGGATGTCTGAGAAGGTAGGTGGCAGTGTTGGGGTAGGCTTGGCTTGGGGGGAAGAGAGGGAGAGATGAGATGAGAGGAGGGAGTGATCGCTCCGGGAGAGAGGAGTGGTTAGAGGGATGGAGAGGGGGAGGTCAGAGGAGATCAAGACATCGAGTGTGTGCCCTGTAGAGTGAGTCGGGCCAGAGGGGAGGATGGACAGGGAGAGGGAGTCACAGAGGTCACGGAAGAGTACAGAGGAGGAGCAAGGAGAGTCTAAATGTATATTTAGGTCACCGAGGAGGAGGAGTTGAGTGGTAGAGGCTAGGAGGGAGGAGGAGAGGTCTGCCCACACAGAGAGAAATGAGGTGATTTGACCAGGAGGCCGGTAGATGGTAACCACAGTAAGAGAATGGGTAGGCGAGAGAGAAAGCCTACAGACAAGGTATTCAAAAGAGAAGTAGGTCTGAGTGGGAATGATAGAGGCAGGAATCCACTCAGAAATGATCAGGGCTACCCCTCCCCACACGACCGGGAGGATCTGGGTGCTGAGAGGATCTTGGCAAAGGGTTTAGGAAGCACTGCACAGCAAGATGACAATATGGGAGCAACAAGCAGAAAGAACAGTGATAGTCAAAGGCAGTAGAAGTGAGTCCATAAGGAGGGAACTAACCCATAGTTCTGGAGGTGGCAAAGTCAAGGCAGTCCAGATTTCTTAGAGGAGAGAGGTGGCCGCATCATTGTGGTTAAGGTGCAGGGAGGACCCCAATTAGTGTTCTGGAAGTGGACAAGGAGCAGACAGGGGCCTTGGAAGTGGGCCTTTGCTGAGAGGCCCGGCTGAAGCCTGCCGGTCCCTGATTGGATGGAAGAAAACACTCAGCAACCAATGGGAGTGCAGCACAGGGAGAGGTGATTCAGCACAGCCTGTCTACACAACAAAGAAAACCACGGCTGATGGCTAAGAGAGTAGGGCAGAGAAGGGTTTCTTTTTTGTTGGTAATCTTGTCCTGGAGGGCTGTTACTTTGTTGGAGAGGCTGTTTTGGATGCTGGTGCACCAGTGTTAGTCCTTCGCACACATGTCTAGGACTCGTATGGGGGTTTCCAGCTTTTTAAGGATGGTCAACAGTTCTTTTATGCTGGAATTGGCTTGAGAGATCCTTTGGTTGTAGGAATCTTGCTTGGCTAGAATGATTTCTTTCTTATATTGGGAGGTTATTTTATTGAGGTTGATCTTATTGTTGTCTGAAGGTGATTGTCTCCATGTCTGAGTGATTTCAGGTATGGGCAGAACTATGTGTTTAGATGCCTTTTTGGCTTACTTTCTCTTAGTTTAAGTGGGGCGATGGAATCTAGTGCTAATGTCATTATTTTGTTGTATTCATCTACGAGGGTGAAGAGGATCAGTGGATTCTGAGAGAGAATTCAGGGTCGGAAGAATAAGAGGGATGAGTTTATCGGCTGTGATATTTCTTTTGTTCCTAGTGGGGATAAAGGGGGCTAGAGGGTTATTGGAGGGAGTTGGAGTTGAGGGAGAAGGTTAGGAGGTAGTGGTCAGACCATGGCTGGGGAGAGATGATGGTGATGAAGGCATGGCAGTTATAGTCCGCCACCCAGTCAAGGGTCCTCCCCTGGTTGTGGGTAGGAAGGGTCACTTTTTGATTGAAGCCTAGTTCTGCCAGAGTGCCAGCAATAGGTGCAGCATGTTGGTCTTTACGGTCTTTGAACTCCAGGTTGAAGTCACCTAGGAGAAGGCTTTGGGCCGTGTTTTTTAGATTGTCAGATAGGATGGTAGTTAGGTCCTCCTCAAACGAACCCAGGGGACCGGGGGATCTGTAGAGAGGGTGGATCGAGGGGGTTTGGGAGTTAGCGTTGGGCAATTTGGCTATGAGGGATTCACAGGAATCAGATTTGTCAGATGGGGCAAGTCTCATGTTTTGGCGATTATGGTGAAGGCCTCCGCCTCGGGTTTCGGTTCTGGCAACTCTGAATATCGTATAGTCCTCTGGGATTGCTAGCATGAGGGCAGGACCTGCTGCAGTGTGGAGCCAGGATTCTGCGACGGCTAGGAAGTCCAATTTTTCTAGCTGGAAGAGGTCTGCTATTTCTGTGGCGTGAGCTCTATAGATCGGGCATTTATTAGGGCATCTCTGATGTGTGGGATATTGGTCGCAGTAGGTGTTACCAATGTGGCTTGATTATTAAGATTGTAAATGGGTGGGAGGAGTATTGACTGGTTTGTGCAGTTGGAGGTTCTTGGGTGAGGGTGTTTGAGGGAGGGTTGGTCGTTTTGGCTTCAGGCCATGGTATCCTGGTATTGCTAGTTTTGGTATAGAACGTGGTTCTGGCAAGTGTTTCGAACATATTGGGAAGCCTGGCGCATAGTCTAATGTTTCTAGAGGTGGAGTTGCATGGGCTGGTCGTTTTGGGTAGGTTTTGGATGTGGGCAAAGGGTGTAAGTGAGTGAGTAGGAGTCATGCTTTTGGGTAGTAGGGAGACTGTGAGGACGGGTGTAATGTGTAGGCTTTAATGGCTAGTCAAGCGGATCAGGTGAAGAATGGTCCTAAGTAGGGATGAGTAGATGCCTGGTATATACATAGTGTTGTGGTGTTGGGCTAGTGTGCAGGCAGCCAGTAGGAATCCGGATCCTGTGAGTGAAAGAGTGCAGAGGCAGAATGGGAGCTAGGCAGGCCGGATTTAGCCAACAGGATTAGTGAATAGTGAGTACCGGTCAAGTAGGTTCAGTAGGCAACAGGTAGAAGGTGGTGACTAAGGTAAGCTAGTTCAGCCTACGTTCAGGTGCTTATAATTCAATTGTCGTATAGGCAGTTATAGTGGAAGGCTATTTGAGGTGCAGTGGCTATTCAGGGGGTTATAATTCGGTAGAATCTGGCGTCAGCTAAGGTGGTGTGCCAGTTCAACGTGCACTGGTGTAGATATAACCACAATAGTGTTATCGCTGTAGAATGCTCAAAGGAAAGTTACATTCAGGCAGGTTCGATTTCCTAATAAACAGTAATGGTAACAAGTGCACACTGGAAGTGCAGATCAAAACATGTGAGCAATGAGCAAGAATGGTCGCAGGGGGAGAGCGTTAGTAGTGTTGGCTGAATTGTCTAAAATGGGATAAAAGAGATGCGCAACTATAACAATAAATGTGAGTTATAATAGAGAATGGTGGTGGGCCTCGATGAGTACAGAGTTGGTAGAGAGTACACAGAGAATACAGAGCGACACATGTTCAGTTTTCAGAAAGTAGGCAATAATGGTCGCAAGGTGCACACAAGAGAGTACTATTCAAAACAACATGTACAGGTTTTCCAGAAAGGCCGTAAAGGTTGCAGGTACATATGGGTACAGTTCGAAGCATAAGCGGTTACCAAAATAGACAGAGAAGGTTGCAGAGTGCCTGCAGGTCGTAGCATGTGAAATATCAACATAGGTTGTGCTGGTCGTACAAGTAATGGCGTTCTTCCCTAATAATCATCCCCAGTCCCACAAGGGGGAGAGGCCCCTACCATGAGATTCACCTGCTGAGTACCACCATCAGGAGGACCACTGGGCAGTGGCCTCACATCCCTGACCCCATGGGAAGGGGCTCTGCCTATGGAAGCAGGGACGATATCCTGGGATTCGTCCCACCTTACTGAATTCATGGATTGATTTCATGTTATATATATTAGACAATGGTTTTTAACTTTCTTTTATTTAATGCAATTTGATTTTCATTTGTTTTGTAGCTATTTTTGCATGGCGCATTATGAGAATTGTTGTGATCAATTAGCATGTGATGTTGAGTGAGATTAGGAAACAAAGAACACTGTATGCTGATGGTTAAACATCAAGTGGATTGTGGAAACCCATGTACTGGTGCTAATTTCTAAATTGTATTTGTAAGATCTTGTTTTTTTTAAAATATATTATTTGATAGTTCGGCATGTGAAATATAATGCATTTGTGATGGTTTTATGTTTTCTATCCAAAATAAGTGTGACTTGATTGATAATCACTATATCGAGCCAAAATATGTATTACATTCTGCAAACAATGACTACTTTATAGACAGACCAGCTAAGGGTTATGTACCATGCACGTTTCGAACAACAATTCTTCTTTTGGTGCTTATAACGGACTGAAAACAAAAAGATCAGAAACATTAAAGCCATGCAAAAGGAACGAGAAATAAAGAACATTAAAGTAGAGTTGATAGTACACCTGTATCGACCAATAGGTCTTTTGAGTCCACCTACTACAGTAGTGCCAGTTTCCACAGGGACCCATTTCCAAAATAGCGACTACAACCCCATAATGCTTTAAATGAGGAAAACGCTTGCATTTTTGACATGTTTGGCAGAACACAGCACTGGACTGTTTGCTTGGGTTACTGTACAGCTAATTAAGGGGACAAGTGATTTTTTTATTTTATGCCTGGCTAGCAGCTTTCTCGCCCCACTGCCTTACCAGTCTCTGCCTCCGTAGGTGCCCCGTGTTGACTCTCCTGCTTTTTCCTCAGACAGTTTCAAGCTTCCCTGTTAAGCTGGATCCTCCTTGGCTTTTTCCTTAATCTTTCTCAGGACTTTGGTTGTTATGTCTTTTAGAGAGGCTTTAAAACCACCTCTGCTCTGTGTTTCCAAGAGGGTGAGATTGTATTTTGTTTTCCTACTCTAAGCAGTGATGCCATTTGACTATTAATAATGACTTTTGTTGTGCAGTATTCAAGTGATTTTTATGCTTTTAAAATTCCAACAAAAAATGTAATTGCCTGATTCATATCCTGCTGCTGAGTCCTGAATGTTACTGTGATTGTATCTCTTTTATTCCATATTGTGTGTCTCTCAGCACTCATGCAGTACTTGTTTATTTTTCTCAGAGTGTATTATTTAGTTATACCATTCGTGTTGACCTAAGGGCTTCTCAGCGCTAATCACGGAGAGGATCACATTCACAACATCTCTCCACGTGGTAACTATGGCAACAGTAGGGTCTTCAAAGATCTCCTAAACACCAGGTGGGCCTCCAGTCTTTTTCAAAGAATGGATCTTCTGATGCATAATCAGAGCTGAGGAGCTGCTCAAGCTTTCCTTGCGCTCGGTGCACTTGTGGGGCTTCACCCCAGTATGGGTCCTCTGATGCCTGCTCAGCGCTGTGGAAACACTGAAGCATTTGTTGCACTCTGGGCACTCATAGGGCTTCACCCCAGTATGGATCCTTTGATGGCTGGTCAGGTGTGAGGATTGACTGAACCTTTTCTTGCACTCTGTGCACTCATAGGGCTTCTCCCCGGTATGGGTCCTCTGGTGGATTCTCAGCTCTGAGGAACGACTGAAGCTTTTCTTGCACTCAGTGCACTTGTAAGGCTTCTCGCCAGTGTGGAACATGAGATGGATTCTCAGATCTGAGGAACGACTGAAGCTTTGCTTGCACTCTGTACACAAGTAGGGCTTCTCCCCAGTATGTGTCCTTTGATGGCTGCTGAGCGCTTTGAAATCACTGAAGCTTTTCTTGCACTCTGTGCACTTGTAGGGCTTCTCTCCAGTGTGGATCATGAGATGGCTTCTCAGGTGTGACGAATTACTGAAGCTTTTCATGCACTCTGTGCACTTGTAAGGCTTCTCCCCAGTATGAGTCCTTTGATGGATTCTCAGAGTTGAGGAATCGCTGAAGCTTTTCTTGCACACTGTACACTTGAAGGGCTTCTCTCCAGTGTGGATCATGAGATGACTTCTCAAGTTTGAGAAATGACTGAAGCTTTTCTTGCATTCTGTGCACTTGTAGGGCTTCTCTCCAGTGTGGATCATGAGATGACGTCTCAAGTTTGAGGAATGACTGAAGCTTTTCTTGCATTCTGTGCACTTGTAGGGCTTCTCTCCAGTGTGGATCATGAGATGGCTTCTCAGGTGTGACGAATTACTGAAGCTTTTCATGCACTCTGTGCACTTGTAAGGCTTCTCCCCAGTGTGAGTCCTTTGATGGATTCTCAGAGTTGAGGAATTGCTGAAGCTTTCCTTGCACACTGTACACTTGAAGGGCTTCTCCCCAGTATGGGTCCTTTGATGGCTGCTGAGCGCTGTGGAATCACCGAAGCTTTTCTTGCACTCTGTGCACTTGTAGGGCTTCTCCCCAGTATGGGTCCTTTGATGGCTGCTGAGCGCTGTGGAATCACTGAAGCTTTTCTTGCATTCTGTGCACTTGTAGGGCTTCTCTCCAGTGTGGATCATGAGATGCCTTCTCAGGTTTGAGGACTGCCTGAACCTTTTGTTGCACTCTCTGCACTCATAGGGCTTTTCGCCGGTATGGATCCTCTGATGCGTTTGCATATGTGGGATCTGTGTGAAACTTTTCTTACACTCTGTACACTTATCGGGTTTCTCTGCCATGTGAGATTAATTATTTAATCTTTTATTACGTGCTTAATGCCTGAGACCAGTCTCCAAGCGCAGGGCAGAATTCGAACAGATGTTGCTCCGATTTTCTTGCTTCCAAGCCAAACATGTTGTCCCCGAGCTACCCTCCTATGCGTTTGATTGGACTGGACCTGTGAGTAAAGAACATCCCATGAACACTTCAGAAAAATTCCTTTCAATACGTATGGATCCGTATAGATGTGCCGGGCACTGGTCTCTCCGTGAGGATGGCGCTTTCATTGAAGGTTCTGTGGAATGGCACTGACCATCTTCTGTAGTGCGTCCCTTATTCCTCTGCATATCTCATCATCCCATGTTCATTTCCATACCCTTAGTTTCAGTGATGGCTCTACTCGCTGTTGAAAGAAACAAAGGTTTCAGATATTATTTCTTAGCATTGCACACTCAGCAGGAAGTGCACTGATTTTTTACCAGTAATCTTCACTTTTCATAATACTACTCTTCAACATCACAGGACTGAACATACAAGGTGACCCACTTCCCATAGGAGTCTATTCCCAAATGTATTGCCCTGCCCTTGTCACCAAGCATCTACGACTCTCCACCGGCCACGACAGACACTGCCTGAAAACAAGGGTGAGCAATCTGTTCTTCAGGGTAGGAGAGTTGGGAGTAAATACTGTGAAGAGGAAGATTAGATCCAGGAGTAGTGAAGATTATGCTAACATCATTACCTCCACAACCATCATCTTCATTCCTGTTCTTAACAATGAAGTGTTACACAAAAGACAAATGATTGCACCCTCAGACATACCATGGAAAGAGGCAGACACTTTGTATCCACCAGAAAATCACTGGGTTTTGGAGCAACTAAAAGCCACTTTGAATGGGGCAGATAGGGACATGGATGTGTGAAAGAGGGGTGGAATCTTGACATTTCATTTATTTATTTTATTTTATTTATTTAATATTTGTAGTACGCCGGTAGCTCGCGAGCCTCGGGGCGCAGAGACAGGAACACGATAGACAGACAAACAGTAAGACGTACATCTGAGACGGGAGGGAAATACAGAGATTATCTGTTCTGCCGTATTCTGCAGTAGTGAACAGGTGAAGGAGGATGAGCACAGAGCAGAGAGAAGACCTCTGCCTTTCAGTGTAGGCATCGTAGAAGGGGCAGGGGTATCAATGCTTTCACACCAGAGTCAGGGACTGTGGTCACTCTCAACACCCACTCTCCATGTCTGGGGTAGGTCAGGCTCTAGCAATGCCGGTAGGTCGTCTACCCCCGGTTAAGAAGTGTCCCTGCTGTCCTCTGGCATGCTCGGCTCTGACCCTGTCGCGCTGTGCTCGCATTGAGAGGGGAAAATGGTGGTTTCCTTTAGTCTCCTTCGTTTAGATGAAGGACAGCAGGGCTGGCATGAAGACTCTGGATGAGGAGCACTCTGTGCTTCGTCTCTTTGTGGTACGTTTACCGAGAGGTGCTGTGGCGAGTGGCGAGTGCCATCGCTAGATAACTGCCAATTGGTATCAATCTGTTTTAAACCGGAGCAGATCTTAGGCAAGTGTTCTTCTTTTTAGAGGCCTGGGAAGTGTGTGCTTTTAGGCACACAGATGTTATGGCAGACATGCACCCATCAATAGTGCAGTACACGGTACCGGTTTATTAGTCTCCAGATGGTAAAATGCATTTCTCCTCACATGTTGCTTTTACTGTTTTATTGCATTGGACTCATTGAGTTAGCACCATTGGACGCTTAATTTGCACCTCATTCCCATTTTCCTGCCTAGCGGTAAAAAGAGGTGTTCAATCCAATGTGGGAATTACCCCTTAGCACCAAAGCTCAGAAGTAGGGTCCACTTTGAAAATATTTGTTTTTCAGTGCTTTCCTGGGTAAACTCCTGGAAAAGCTGGCCATCTCCCTGCTTAATCTTCACACTGAATCTGTTGGCTGTCTCCATGACCATCAGTCTGGCTTCAGAGCTGCCAGAAGTACGGAAACTGCTCTCCTGAACATCCGTGAAGACTTGCTCTCTAACCTTGATGCTAATCTCCCCTCTGTCCTCATCCTACTCTATCTCTCTTCTGCCTTTGACACAGTCAACCATGAAATCCTGCTCAATCGTCTGCGTGATAACCTGGGTATCACTGATCAGGCCCTGGCTTGGCTGACCTCGTTCCTCTCTGATCGACCCTCCCAGGTCCAACTTGGGTCCTTCCTCTCCTCTATCGCTACCTGTGGTATTCCCCAGCGGTCTAACCTCACTGCCTGGCTGTTCAACCAATACCTGGCTCCTCTCGCCCACCGCATTGCTGCTCTCTCCTCCAACTTTCAGTGCTATGCGAATGACACCCAGCTCCGTTTTCAGGCTCCCCTCTGCTTCCTCTTCTGTCATCCCGGATTGTCGATCTGCAATCCAGGAGTGGTGTGCCGCCAATGATCTCTGCCTGAATGCCAGTAAGACGGAGATCCTCCTCATCAGCACACCTGCACCTTCTTTTCCTGCCACTCTCTGGCCGGCCTCTGTTGGCCCTCTTCCTGCTCCCACCTGTGAGGCTAAGAACCTCGCGCTCATCTTCAACTGCACCCTCTCCTTCTCTCCTCACATCTCGGACGTCTCTAAGAAGTCCAACTACCAGCTGCACCTCCTCAGAGGTATTCTTCCTTTCCCCGGCTTCCCCAAGAAGCTCTCCGTCTCCAGAGCTCTGCTTCTCTCAAGGATTGACTCCTGCAACAGCCTCTTTCTAAATCTGCCCGCTTCTACTCTCCGCCCTCTGCAACTCATCCAGAACAGGACTGCGAGACTTGTCCTTGTCCGCAAGCCCAGGGATCGTATCTCTCCAGCTCTAAAATCTCTCCATTGGCACCCAGTGGCTGCAAGAATCACGTTCAAGACCCTTTGCATTGTTCACAAGGCCTTCTGGGGCCTGAGTCTGCAATACCGCAAACTCTCTCTTCTAAAATATCTTCCTACTCAAGCTCTTCACTCCTCCACCTCCAACTCCTTGAGGGTCAGGTACTTCTCCAAGCAACGAGTTGGTGGGAATCCCCTCCCTTTACGGCCGATACCTCACTCTAGAACAGCCTCCCTGCCTCTCTGAAAATTAAGCATAACCACCTCCGGTTCCGGAAGCAGCTCAATGCTTCTGCCTTCCCTCTTCCCTGCTGATCTCCTGTCTGATACTGCACTGGTCACCTGGCCACTCTCTGAACTTCGGGCCCAGGTCCCTGCCAACCCAGTTGCACCCTTGCACTTGTATCTGTAACCCTACAGTCCCTTTACCTGCACTTATCGGACTCTCGTTGTCTGCACTCAACCCTTGCACTGCCATCTGGTGGCCGTACTTCTTGTTTTCTGTATCCTGTACTTGCTCCCCCTCGCACTTTTCCCCTTCCCTCTCCCCTCCACTTGCACAATCTCAATGTCACTTGGCCTAGTAAGATCACTGTCTTGTCCTCCCTTTGTTTCCCCTCCCTTGCCTCGTTACACCTTGAATAGGCACGTTATAAATGCCATATCTATCATTGATATTTATGAAGCGCTTTCTTAAAGCGCTAAACATAAGACGGAACAAAATGGCACACATAGTGGCTAAAGAAATACAATCAGAAGAAGAAAGGGTATGCAGTAATTAAATCGGGGCAAAAATGTCACCTTTACAAAAAATTGCAGCAAAAATGCTGTGGTTTGACCCGGTAAAGGTGTACCGCATTATACCATTTTTAGGGGGAGCAGGGGTTGCAGGGGTGTCCCCTGCTCCCCTTAAATGGTATAATGGGTCTGAGGGTTGCGGGGGTGACCCTACATCCTTTACATGTATTGCGGCGTCAAAACCAAAGCCGTTTTGCTGCAATTATTTGTGTAAACAGCAATTTTTTGCCACGATTTTACCACATGGAACCGAAGAAAGCAGGCAGTTAATGAGTTGTTAGAAATAAGTGAGAAGAAATGGGCATTTAACACGGTCCACAAGAGATGAAGGAGAGGAATGAATGGATAGTGGAAGATGGTTCCATTGCTTAAGGGCGAGATGCGCGCAAGAGTGAAATCAAGAAGGGGCTCTAGGTGGCTGAGCACAGATAGGAAGTGTAAAAAGTAGGACTGAGGAGCATGTGTAGGAGAATAAAAGAGTGACCAACAAGGAAAGATAATATGGAGCAAAGCCATGAGAACGTTTATGTACAAAAGCGAGAAAGTGAGAGAGAAGACAGGAGAGCGATTGGTAGAGAAGAGGCAGTGCTGGAGGAACAAGAGTATGAGGAGTACAGAAGAAGAATAGCAGGGTTACAAACAGAACAGGTGGCAGTACGTTGAGAGACGAGATGACCAATCAGAAAGGCAAAGCAATAATCAAGATCGAAAAAGAGAAGAGATGAAAGCAGAAATGCACTAGCATGGAAGGATAGGAAAGTTTGTGCACAACAGATATTCTAGAGATCGTATTCATTTTCACGTATAAAGCGTGCAGCAGCCCGCAGGCATTGAGGTGCTGTTATAACCAGTTACTCACAATTCAGCAACATCAGATGAGCATATGTACAGTGTTGTAATACAGTTTATTGAAATATAGTTTTCAGGAACATCCAGTAGGACGGTTCGGCTCTCAGGGAGGGTGGCAGGGCATTCCACTGTTTTGCTGCAATGTACGGGAAGCTGATGCACCCTGCTTCTGCAAATCTGAATTTGGGTTGCACAATATGGTAGGCATATGGTGTTCTGGTTGGTCTGGTAGAGTAGGCTCTTATTTTTATTTTTTTTAATTTTTTAATGGTTTTATTACAAACCTTTAAAAAGAGAAAAATTAACATACAATCCAAATTAATGAAAGCTCACAAATCATCCGCTATTACCCCGGACTTTTACTGTTAACAGCAGCGTCCAATACAGACCTCAGGATGTCCCAGCGGGTTGCTCCACCGGGACGGTGTATAAGCGGTCTTTTACGACTCGAAGAAAAGAAACTAATGCGTACAACACCACTCTGTTTGACCCATCAAACAGGGCTCTCCACCAGTCGTCTCGAGTTAGGAATTGAAAGTTCGTTGTTATTGGGCTAAAGATGTTATTTCTTTCGCTCTCCAACTCGGGACATACTAAAATCAAATGTTTAAGTGTTTCCTTGTTGGTGGAGCAGAACCGACACATGAGGTCCAGGTCCGTAGATTGGGACCAGTAGCAAAGGCGTTCCTTGGTTGGCATGGCATTCAGCCTAAACTGCAAATAGGAGGCACGAGACCACTGGTCCGGGAAGCACGACAGATAGGGCGGGACCCAGCCATAGGCTCTTGCCTCGGCCGGCGCTTCAAGCATAGATTTAGA
This sequence comes from Ambystoma mexicanum, assembly GCF_040938575.1. Lineage (NCBI taxonomy): Eukaryota > Metazoa > Chordata > Amphibia > Caudata > Ambystomatidae > Ambystoma > Ambystoma mexicanum. Next base: position 27,390,881 of record NC_090921.1, on the reverse strand, counting down.
AGCAGCTCTTTGGGTACAGGTGTAAATCCAATCATTTCTCCAAAGCTTTAGTTTTGCAGCATCAGGATTCTCGAGCAACAATTGCGTCGTGATGTCATAGGAGCTGAGCACGTCATGACATAACTTATTCCATTGGAATAAGATTGAGGGGGCTTTGGCGAGTTCTAGACTGTGAAGGATCTCCATCTGGGGAGTTGGATTGCTTGAATTTAGTTTCCTAAAGACACTTAACAGATTCCAAGTAACTCTCGCTTGCATTGAGATGTACCCAAGCTCATATCTGGCACAAACAGTAGAGGTGCCTTTAGGCAAATGGAGAACCCTGGACCAAAAAATGCTTTCCAAAGAGCTCCACACTTCGGACCCACAACCAAAAGCGTTTTCACCGGCGTAAATCAATGAGGGTACCACCTTCTGCTGGAAAAAGGTTATCGTTGGTCTTAGAGAGAATTTCCCAAATTTTTTATTAATCAGGACTGCTTGGCATGCCAATTGTCGGCATTTTTTCTTGGCTGCGTCCACCCAAGGTGCGTCATTTCTACTCGCACTTAGTTGCATTCCCAAATATCTGGTGTTAAGTACGTGCCCAATGGGTTCTTTATTCACATACCATTTAAATTTCTGCCCATTAGGTTTGAAACCTTGCAGTCTTTCAAAAACGATGGCTTCACATTTCCCTCTGTTAATAACCAGCCCGTTGTCAGTTAGGTATTTTTCCACGGCAGCGAGTTTCCGCTGTAAACCTATGGGAGTTGAGTCCATCAGAATGATGTCATCTGCGTAGACTAGGTAGTCTACATGTGAGCCGTGAAGTTTGGGTGGGAAAGTGCGTAGTCCATTGAAAACATCTTTGATATCAGATATAAACAGGTTAAATATAATTGCCGCAAGAGGGCAGCCTTGCTTGACACCTCGAGAGGTGTTAATGGGTGAAGATAGGTTACCCTTTTGGTCCAAGCGAACTCTAACGGTCGTGTTCATATGAAGTTCGTGGATAGCGGACAGTAGACTTTCAGGACAGTTCCATTTGGTCAGTTTAGACCAGCAAATCTCTATTTATACTGTCGAACGCCTGGGACAAGTCAACCAGTGCGAGATAGATTTTGGAGTTTGATCGCAGTGCTTCCATTTTCAGTAAGTTCAGTATTAGAGGGTTAACACCGCAGCCCAACCCTTTAACAAAACCAGTTTGTCTGGGGTCCACCTGGTTGCAATGTGTGGACCAGTCCATCAATTTTTGTTGTAAAAGAGTGGCATAGACCTTACCCAGCACATCAAGAAGTGCAATTGGTCTATAGTTCTTTGGGTTGCGACGGTCGCCTTTTTTGAAGATGGGTATGATCACTGCAGATTTCCACGATGAAGGGGTCTCGCAGCATTTGACAATCCTGTTGAACAGCAGCTCACAAAATGTGGTCCATGCTTCTGGCTGAAGTTTGAGCGTAAAATTAGTTAAGCCATCTGGACCAGGGGCTCTTGAGTTATTCAGATTCTTGATGACTCTAAGAATGTCCTTGTGCTCGAATACTAGGTCCCAGTGTGACAGGACACGAGGGGTCCATACGTCGACCTCATTGGTTTTACTGAAGAGGTCAGCGTAGAAGCATACCCACTCAGACTCAGAGACCAGGTTTGCCTGAAGAGCATGTTGTGGAGCAAGATTATCGTTTATCAATCTCCAGTAGTCAGCAGAGTTGGAGCTCTTCATTTTTGATAGCATAAGCTCTGCGTCATTTCGCATCATGATGCACTTGTGAGATTTAAGCCAGTTCTTATAGCCTTGTTTGAATTTTTTTGCAAGACCAATGGCAACAGTAGGCATTTGTTTGCGGGCCGTTCTTAACTGCCAGCGTAGAAGGCGTTTCCGTTGTTGCACCTGGAGGTCAAATTTATGTTTCGATATAAATAGGCTGTTTCCCGTGAGAGTTCTGAGTTCTTGGTATTGGATTAAGAGATGGTTGTATTCCAAGGATTCGGACAGCTGGTAACTCGTCAAAATGTGGCCCAACTCGGTAGAATCTAGATTTAGCCGAATCCTTCCGGCTCCTGTTCTCACTGAAAAAGCCCAGCGATCCTGGTGCGTTCTGCCGTTTGCCACAAATGACAAGACCACCATATCATGGTCACTGTGCTTCATTGTTTGAACAGACAAGCCGGTCGTTCTCATGTGAATCCTATTGGATACAAAGATGTAATCTAAGGTAGAGCTAGAATCCCCTCGTCTCTAAGTTGGGGCTGCGGGAATATCGCCCAGGGTTTGGCCATTCAGCATCACCAAATCAAGCACCTCCATTTCCAGACACCACTGAGTTTTCAGATGGAGTTCTACGGAGTTAGCATTCTTCTTGAGCCCTGGTGCGTTTAAATGACTAAGGCAATCGATGTTAAGGTCGCCGCAAATGATCAAGTCATGTAGCTGGCCAGATTCCGTGAGCTCATCTATGGTCTTAGTGACTTCGTCTATGAAGTTTTTTGCTCTGGTTGCCCCATGGTTCCAGTAAAGATTGAAAATACAGAGGTTGGTTGCCGGGCCGATAGCGGGGCTTCCATCACCAATCGTAGTCACTTGGATATAAGGAGAGATGTCAATTGAGTTCAGAATCCGAAGCCCTGAGTTAATCCTGACGGCTACCAGGAGACCCGACATAGGTCTACCCCTAGTCTGTTTAATGGCTGAAGTGTGGGCGATTTCAAAAGCCTCCAGAATTGGTTTTTCACATAGCCATGTCTCTTGTAGACAGATGAGATCTAACTCGTCGGCCCAGGTGGAATTGAACAAATGACTAAAGCCCCTGGTGTTCCAGGATCCCAATGTGTAATTTTTTGGTTATGTCATGTCGTTTGAAGGCTTGGCGTTAACATGACGTGGTGTTATTTAGGGTTTCAGCAACCCAGGACCAATCATTTCCATTCGCCCTAGATGGCATGTCAGTCTCAGGCAGATCTGCAAACCGATGCGCTTGGCTAGCTCCTTGTATTGTTATTTTTATGTTATTGTGGCTGGAGGTTCCACTCAAAGACTTCCGAGTGTTCTGTGTTGGAGAGAGAGTGCTTTGATGGAAGGCTGAGGAGCCACGCTCACTCGGGCGTGCTGAAGGATTTTTATAGGCACTTCCGTCCTCTGCCAGGTTCACAACATCATTCCAAGACCTCAGTTGGAACACGTATAGGGGCTAAAGAAATGTCAAAACCGAGAGATAGTAACACCGGGCCAGCTTGGAGCAAAGTGTCAACTATGAGCTTAGACTGGACATGCAAGATGACTGCGCCATTCTTGGTTTCTTCAAAAAATTCAACAATTTTCAAGTCACCAGATTCAATTGCCCTGAGACTTGGTACCAGATGGCATGTCCACAGGACATTATGGCGATTCATTATTAGGTCGTCTGCAGAATCAATTCGTTCCAAGAGTACTTGATGGTAAGATGAATCATTTTTCAAATGCAAGTTCTTGGAGGGAGCATTTGTAAGGTACTTTTTTAATGGAGCTCTAATTTGCGGTAATCCGTTAACCTTAGACTGTGACAACCTAATCGGGACAGAGTCCCTAGGGTAAAGGCGTGTTAAGTCGTGCTTCACGACCTCCAACGATGATGAGTTGCTACAAGGATCAACAGCAACTTGGGCCCCTAAATCTTCCGTTTTGCGAAGGCTTTTGTTAGAGTGATCACACCTCTTATGACGTTTTTCATCTAGCGTCATGAACGGTTTGGAACCAAAAACCATATCAACCGTTGAGGTGATGATTGGCCCACTTACTTCGCACAGTGATACAACTCTGGTTGCCTTTTGGAGTGGCGCATGAAGGGGAATGTTATTTAGGCCAGATAGATTGGACCCTGGCCCAGCCTGGTTGTTCATTTGCGGGCATGCTGCAATCGGGGGAACAGGTGTGTTGTCAATCAACTGGGTCGATTCAGGGAGGCTGACAGATGAAGTATTAAATTCTTCAGCCCCAGCCAATTCCTCAGCCACTGCATCCTCGTACACAGACGTGTTCAACAACTCCTCAGATATGCCACATAAGTCGATTATGGGTTCAATGGACTGGACCAACTCGGTGGCATCGTCATTTGACTGGGGATCAGGTATGACATTTTTATTTTTCAGGTTAGTTTCGTTAATAATTACATTCACAGTTTTCAGGTTTCTCAAGAATTTCCTGGAATCGTTACGACGGTTCCTTTTTTTCATAGGCATGTTTTTTGATTTTTTTAGTTCATGGCCTCTGCAGTTTCCGTCACCCGAACTTGTGACGGAATTAGTCTTGGAAAGCTTGAATATGTCATACACTGCCGAGGCACCATCATGACCTTGTTTTTGTGCAGAAACGGGCCCCGCCACATCTAAGCCCAAGCCACGATTTTGGTCGGAAGGGACAGCCATTTGAGGATCCAAAAGAGCCAAATTATCAGCAGCTTGGGTTTCCAGGAAGATATCCTGGCAGTTAGTCGACAGAGGTATGTTTGAGTCACAGATGGAAGGGAGATGGTCGGTCATTTGTGATCCTGCAAGACATGGAGCAGTCTCAGGCGGCAGCGTGGATTGTTCCTGACAATCAATGGGAGCATATTTTTCAGAACACGCCATTATGTCTTTATTTCTTTGCAGTTCTGAAGCAGTGGCCGCCGCAATCTGAGCACATGAGGCTAGAGGTATCTGAACGGGAGAGCAAAATACAGGGTTGTTTGTGGTTCGAGAGGTCAGAATCCCTCCCTCTTCAGCTACTCCACTCTGACCGCAGTTATCAACTTTTTGTTGAAAAAGATTCAAAGCCTGTTTCGCCACTTCAGCCAGTAGTTTTCTGTCCAAAAAGGTGTTTTTGTTGCTGTCCATTAAAGCCCCCAGCGCCATTTCCACCTGTTTATTAGTGCTCAGTTATGTATTCATTAGGATCGTCTGGGTATTCCCCATCTCAGAGATCTTTGTATTCATACTAAGAATTAGAGCTGTCAGGTCTTTCAGACTGTCGTGCAAATGTTCGTACATTTTCAAGAATGGAGCCACGGCTATTGTAGTTGATGACATAATGGTGGCTTGGAGATCTTTCAAACTTGGTATAGGGTGTTCATTGCCAGTACTGTCCATAGTGAGACCGGTGTGTCGCCTTTTGCTCACAGGGAGGCGTCTGATTTTTGGGAATGGGCGCTCCATAAGTAATGAGTCAGAGGAGGATGAATCTGACATATAGTCAGAACGTGTCTCCACAATTGAAGGCCCATCCACACATTGATGCAGAGTGGTCGATGGTTGGTTTTGCAGTGTGTTAGAGTCGACCCTTCCCAATTTAGGAAGATGTCTCTGTGAGCAATGAATGCTCGGTGAAAAACTAGAGCGACTTCTTCTTCCTCTTTCCTCCATTTTATGCGTAGGGGAACTCTGCAGGGGATTTTTGCCAGACGGTGCAGGTGAGGAACAACCAGCCACAAGATTAGAAGACCCTCCCGCTGAGGCTGTGGCACCCGGCAAGAAGTCTTTTATTGCCGAGTTATTCGCTCTGCTTTTGTTCAGGTGCTTAAGATCTGTTAGCAACTTGTTGACGACTTCCAAGGAGTTTCTACGGTTATTAGAGTCCTTCACTTGGAGGGTAGATACCCTCTCCACCTCAGTGTTAGCAAAAGAGGCACGGGTAAGTGGCTCAATACCCACACTATATGCCGGTTCGTCCACTTCATTGTATGTGAAAACGGCATTATAGGAGCCTGCTTCATGCGACGTACTTAGTGGCAGTTCCGGTGAAGGTACCAGTTTCTCATATGCACTGTAGAATCTTGTGCGTGGGGAACTACTACTGGTTTCTTTTTGTATAGAGGGGCATACAATGTCACTAGTACCTGAAGTCGTGAGGCACGCTTGAACACCAGTCGTCACGCTGGTGAGCGAACATGAGGGCGTTTGGGTTAAGACGGGATCTTGTCGCAGTGAGCAGCTGTCATTTTGTGAAGTACAAGAAGGAAGTTCATGAAGGCCATGTACTATGGCCAAGTTGACTATGGCCGGGTTGGCTATGACCGCCGGGATTGTTGGTGCACAGTGTGAACTGGTGCACTTATTAGGTGACGCATCATGTGTACTTTGGAACGGAAAACAGTTTAAAGGAGAGTGTGTTGAAGTCGGCTGGGCTGGGCCGGACTGAGCGGGAACCGAATCCGATGTAAAGTGTCTCTCATGTGGATCGACTACAGCCTCACCCCGCATGCTCCCTGCCACCCCTCCCCTAGGCTCAGAACATGCAAAGTCCACTCGCGAGGAGGCAGCCACACATACACTTACTGTGGTTTTGATGGCTACACAGGGCGAGTTTGAAGCCGGCTGCAGCGAAAGCCCCCCCTCATTCGGAAGCTGGACACGATCATCGAGGACGGCAGCCGGTGTTAGGGGCGCCTCTGAGGACTCCGCTGAAAGCCACAAACGTTCCGAATCGGGGCATACCGGGTCACGAGCACGCTTTCTTTGGGCTCTGGTCTTCACAGAAGCGCCCACAGTCAATCCTTTCACGGGCACCGTAATAACGTTTGTTCGCATCATTTCAGCAGACGATGATGCAGAGATGGAACAAGGAAACAGGTGAGCCAGGAGCCAAGAGGAGAGTCCCGACTTCCACGGACTTCCTCGGACTCTTCAGACTCTGCCAGACTCCGCGCCCGCTCCGCGGGGAGAGGCAGGTTTTGAAGCAGCAAAGTCACTCCCACACAATGGAAATAGTAGAGGTACTGGTCATTCCTCAGACTCTGCCAGACTCTTATTATGTTCTGGACAGGTAGGGGGTGCAGAGTTGGAATAGCATTTGTGGGTAATGGACATGGTTTTGAAGACTATTTCTTAATCGGTAGCTAGTGTACCCATCTCCTAGTCGCAGGGATAGGATTTCTCTTGGGAATGCAGCGTGCTGCTTGGAGCGCATTATTTTCTGCTCAAATTTCCAGTGCTACGCTGACGACACTCAACTAATTTTCAGGCTGCCCTTGGCCACCTCCTCTCCCCCTCTCATCTCTGATTGCCTAACTGCCATTCAAGATTGGTGTCCCGCCAATGATCTTTGTCTGAATGCCAGCAAGACGGAGATCCTCCTCATTGGTACACCTTCACCATCCTTTCCCCTCACTCTCTGGCCGGCCTCCATTGGCCCTCCTCCTACCCCCACCTGTGAGGCTAAGAACCTCGGGGTCATCTTTGACTCCACTCTTTCCTTCTCCGCCCACATCTCAGAGGTCTCTAAAAAGTCACATTTCTGACAGCACCTCCTCAGAGGTACTCTGCCTTTCCTCTCCTTCCCCCAGAAGCTCATGGTATCTCAAGCTCTGGTTCCCTCTAGCTAGGACTATTGTAACAGCCTCTATCTAACTCTACCCGCCTCTACTCTCCGCCCTCTGCAAATAATCCAGAACAGGACTGCGAGACTTGTCCTTGGCCTCAAGCCCTGGGATCATATCTCTCCAGCTCTGAAATCTCTCCACTGGCTCCCAGTGGATGCAAGGATCAAATTCAAAACCCTCTGTATTGTCCACAAGGCTTTCTGGGGCATGGATCCAAAATACCTTCAGCTATCCCTCCGCAAATGGCTCCCCTCTCGAGCTCTTCGCTCCTCTACCTCCAACTCACTCAGGGTCAGTCGTTTTTCTAAGAAACGAGCTGGGGGTAGATCTCTGTCTTCGGCTGGAGCCTCCCTCTGGAACAGCCTCCCTGCCACTCTAAAACTTGAGGAGAACCATCTCCGGTTCCGGAAGCACCTCAAGACCATCCTCTTTTCTTCTGCCTTCGCTCCCCCTCTCCCCTGCTGATCTGTTCTCTCTTGGCACCGTGCACCTGGCCACCCTCTGTCTTTTGGGCCCAGGTACCTGCTCATCCTGCCACCCTCCCGCACTGCCTATGGGCCATCCCTTGCACTGGGGCCTGTATCTGTACCCATATAGCCCCCCCTTTTTCTTCCTGCACTTATCAGACCTACCCTGTCTGCTGCCTTAAATCTAGCACTTGCAAATTGCCGGCTGCATTAACACTGTTTGTTGCCTTTATTATTTATTTATTGTTATTTATCTGTTTCTCCTCTGCTTCGCACTTTCCACCTCTCCCCCTTCCATGCACTTTTCCCCTCCCCCATCTCCCATGCACTTGCGCGTTCTCAATGTCACTGGGTCTAGTAAGATCGCTGTTTTGTTCTCCCCTGTTCCCCTCCCTTGCCTTGTCGCGCTCTGAAACACTTGTGTATGAGCGCGATAGAAATAAAATATCAATCAATTACTTCTAACTTCAGGATATTTTTTGAGGAGGTTCCAACAAAGAGGGCATTACAGTCGTCCAGGCTCGAGGCAACGACTGCCCGGGTGATAGTGAGGCAACAATCTGTGGTTAAAAAGGGTTTGGTGGCGTTCAGCAATTTCATTGTATAGGCTGCCTAAGAGGCTATGGTGCATACTTGATGGGACATAGAGAGTGTGGAGTCTAGAGAGACCCCTAGAGTCTTGACGGATGCAGAGACTGGGATCGCAATGTCTCTGCATCGTTGATGTTGAAGGTAGAATATTAGTCATTGAGATTCTCAAGCACTGCGGGGGAGCCGACCAGTAGAATTTCACTCTTCTCTCCATTTAGACAGTGGGGTTTGCTACCATCCCGGCCTGGATGGCGGCATATGTGGCATTGAGAGAGCTGGAGTCATCCACATAGTTGCCATTGAGCGGGAGCAGAATTTGTGGGTCATCGGCATAGTTGGTGAAGGCTATGGAGTTAAGGATATCGAAGAGAGGTCTGGGGAACATGTTATATAATGTAGGGGACATGCACAAGCCTTGTGAACTCTGCTGCCGATAGGGGTGGGAGCGGCACTAGTGATATCTGCAAATACTATCATGACTCGTCCTTGTAGGAAGGAGGCAATCCAGGCTGTGGCTTTGGATGAGAAGTTTGCCACGGTCCTGATATGGTGCCAGAGGATTTTCATGATCCACTAGGTCGAAGGCCGCTGATGACTCTAAAAGGAGGAGGGAGGTCGGCTTACCGGAGTCCCTAATCTCGTCCACTTGGTTTTTTAGATCCAACAGCGCAGATTCAGTGCCGTGGCCCGGGCGAAAACATGATTGCCTCATTCCCAGTATGTTGTTAGTTTCTAGGAAGGCTGCTCTCTCAAGTGTTTTCAATGGGAAAGGCACTGTGGTAATAGGCCTGTAGTTGTTAGAGTTAGTGGAATGTAATGTGGGTTTTTCTTAGAAGCGGGCGCACCAACGCTTCCTTGAGGCTAGAGGGTACAAGGCCTGTGGAGGAGGCAGCATTTATGAATGGGGTCAGGGCTTCAGTGGATGCCTTGATAATGGAGGCTGAGCAGACATCTCCTTTGCACCTTGAGGGTTTAAGACTGTGAAAGGATGGATTGGACTTCAATTCATGTTGCTTCTTTAAATTGAAACTGTGGAATCCCCTTTGACTGAGGACCCGGCTTGGTGTGGGTCACTAACCTGTGGGTGAGAGGTTTGTTGGTGGCTCCGAGTTATTTTGTTTAACATAGCGATTTTGTTCAGCACTGCTGCCTGAATGTTGGTGCACCAGGCCTTGTTCTTGGTGATTAAGAGGGGGGCTGGTGGGGTGGGGAACAGACTTTCCAATTCCCTAAAGATGGTAAACATTTCACTAGCTATGATGATCGCTAGTTTGTGGGTTTTGGAGGTTTTGTGGTACTCTGTTCTTGTAGCGTCAGATGGATTGTTAAGCCATGTTGCTTTGGCAAAGCGTTTATTGTTCCTGAGTTCTAAACAAGTCTGGGGTGAACCAAGTGTTAGAATGTCTGACAAGTTTGGCTCTGCATGACGCTATAGGGGCAATCGTATCCACAGCTGTGGCTAGCATGTCGGTGTAGAGGTTGGCAAGGATGTTGGGGTGATTTGACAGTTTAAGGTTAGGCGAGTCCAGCAGTTGCAGAACGTTCCCTTTAGTGAGTTCACGTAAGCTCACTAAAGGGAACAGAGGCAGGGAAGGGATCTTGCGTTTATTTTGATGCGCAATAGAGCTGAGGATAATGTGGTGAACTGACCAAGGACAAGGTGCATTGGAAATGACTGAGATCCTGCAGTTAAGGTCAGCAATCCAGTCCAATGTGTGGCCTTTGAAGTGGGTGGGGTTGCTGACATAGTGTTTGAAGCCTAGGGTTTCTAGGGCTTTTGCTCAAGAGGTAGCATGCCAAACCTGAGGTTTGACCCGCTGCACCCCAACCTTAATTTGTAAACTGTGTTTTGCCTTTGATTTTTATCTCCTCCTCGGCGCTGTGTGAGCTTCCTCCTGCCTGCCCTTCCGTGTTGTTTCCCTGCCTCGTGTCCCGCCCCCTCCCCTGATTGGTCTAGAAGATTGCATTAGTATCCTAGTGCTAGGTTTAAAGGACCAGAGGGGGGTGTCTGTACTCCTGCTCACTATATGGCAGAGGAGAGGCATAGAGGACTCTAGCCACAATTTTCTATATGGTAACGTAGTCGAGCAATCAAAGGCTTCAGCTCTCAGGAGGTGATGCAGGCTGGTTCTTAAGTACAGTGTAGTCCCCAAGCACCCACAAAGGAATGTCTGTACACTGTTAGTGAAAACACAGATCTTTATATAAATAAGGTTCACATTATGTACACAATCACAATAACACACTTTGTACGCTGGTAATACTATAATGGCAAATATATACAAGTTTATGTGGTACGACCCTTAACTATCGATTCCCTTGAAATGCATCAACTGCTAACAGATCAAATGACATACGAATCAGATGGCAAGATGAATCAACGATGGACACAGAAAGAACGAAAGGTTAAATCAAGCAATGGCAGAACAGTCTATCCCACTACCATGAGACCGTTCTGTGCGAGGATCCCTCCACTGGGAAACCTGTAATATAAAGCGTATTGGCAAGCCCAGTCCAGATATGCTTAATATAGTCTTGGGTCTTTCTAATAGTTCTACAACTTCAATGTACCAGGTGTTGTAGAGTTCGGGTCGTCATCGGGCACTTCTCAAGTGAACTCCCTTTAAAAAGGCAGGAGCCATGGGTCGTCGCGATTCCTGAATGAAGAAAAGGCGAACGTTGTTGTTGAGGGAGCAGCTTCGATCATTGCGGTGCTCATTGACGAAGGCTTGTGAACGTTCTGTGAAGAAGAGGCATGAGGTGCACCTCGACGACGATAGTTTGTTGCCGCAACGAGTCAATGAAGAACTTTGGCCCAGTAAGGGTTTCGGGTTGTCGGTGTCTGCGATCGGGACGTGACCACAGCTGGCTTCTGGGTCTTCTCTGGTGTCTTTGAGGTCTTCGGGTGGCAGGAAACCCACCAGCGGATTCTCCTCGTTTGTCGGCGTCATTGACTTTCTCTGGCAGGAGGAAAGCGGTCAGCGGTGATGAACAAAGGAGTCCTTGATTCAAAGTGTTCTTAGGCAATAGAGCACGGTTGGCGGAGGATGGATGGGGATTCTCTTCGCGATTCCGCGGCGGTCCACGTCTCCGGTTGACAGTCTTTTGTAGGCTGACTGCCAGGGCGCTTCGACAAAGGTTAGCGGTGCACGATGGTCCCTCATAGCTCGGGAAGAGGTCTCCTTACCATGTCCTCTCTTTGGATCACAGCAGAGCAACAACAATTCTCCTCTTCCAGCAGGGCTTCAAGGTTAAGCATCAAGTATCAACTTCAGCTTCGATTTCAGTTTCACTTTCAGCTTCTGAACGATTTCTAGCAGTGAGAGGCCCCCAGATATACTTGTTGATCTCCCATTCACTCTGCCGGGTCACACTGGCAGCCAATCACTCAGAAGGGCATTTAGCAGTCAGTCAGCCAATCAGGCATACAATGCATTCAGGCCATTCTTCTCCCTCTCAGACACTCACAACAAGGAATGTGGATTGGGACAAGTACCCAGCCATTCAACACTACACACTGCATTCATACCAGTTGTATGGGAGGATTGGTCCAAAAGACCCCCCTCCCCTGCAGCCTCTCCCTCCTGTGAAGTCCATGGCTCATCTGGGGTTCCCCCTGCCACTAGGGCCCAGGTGGCGGGTGGACCACTGGCTGAAGACATTGACCAAACATGCTGTATTTAGCTAGGCCCTGGAAACCATTTTGTGAAATCAAAATGGTTTGAGCCCTGTGCACCACAGCGCGGCCCCCACCCCGAAGAGTCTCACTTGTCCTTGAGGCCGCAGCTCCCTGGCAGATCCGCTGAGAGCCCGTTCCCACGAACAGACGGACATGAGCTAGTGTTAGATGCAAACACTAACATTTCACCTTCCGCAGTATATCGCTGTTCCCAGCATGACCCGGCCAGCAGGGCCGGGGTGGAAAAGAACTGTAAAATGGTCCCCTGACAAAAGCAGAGCCCCCAAATACTAATGAGCAAACTACCTGTGATAAAACTCTTCTCTCCATGACCTTTGTGACTAAAAACATGTAACCTCCATGAAGATGGCAGAATGTGTGCTTATATGGCATTCGGGTTGAAGTACCCACATCCCCGTAGCTATGCGCAAATGGTAAAAGTGTCCCGGGGTTTTCATGTTATATGTTTCGCCGAGAAGACTGCACCCCAAGGTCCCATGCCATAACTGAACTAATGCTGCTAGAGTGCAAAGGAAGACAAATACAACCCTATTGGGAGCTCATGTAAATGGTGCACGAAAAGGCACAGTATGTATGTCCAAGCTCACCATGTGTCACTGCCATCAGTCTCATTAGCCGGTTGTTCCTGCGTGCTCCACCAACCTTACTACTACCTCGCTTACCGCGCATGTATAGAAATGTAACAAAATATTGTGGTTGTTAAATACTTAACATATAGGTAACGCATTTGAAATGGCCATGTAAAAGGCACTAACAATGTTGAAAACATAAGCTTTGAAAAGACTCAATGAGTATTGTATATTATATGAATGTTTATGCCTCTTCCACTTAAATCTGCAACACACGAGGAAAATACCTTTGTGGGCATATCCAAGGCCATTCCCCCTTCCTCCCCATTGAAGCCTGCCAGACGGAAAGCAGAGGCCTGTGCTGCTCTGCTTCACCTCCCCCAATTCAGCTGGAGCCGCTTCAAACATTCACATTCCCCCCGCAGCACCCAGGGCCGCGGCCTGCCACCTGAATTATTTACAACCCAGCAGTAAACCCCGGCTATAAACGCAGGCCCGAAGGCACCCTTTTTTAGGCTCCACGACCCACCGGCTCACCCTAGGTTAATGGCCCCTGTAAAATTAGGACACCCAATATTATAGCAACACTACAGGAACACATTCATAATGACTTCTAATGGGACATGATAACTCGGACAGCTCGTCCCTTGCCCTGAGACCCAACCTCGCGGCCTATGATACCCGGCCAACAAGACGATGGTAACCATGTATTGATGTATCACCAAAAGACCCCACTCTAGATGCATTCCTCCTGTGTTGCATTAACCTGTAGAATAACCTACTGGAAGATTTATCGGAGAAGATAATATTGCAATGTTGAATGACTGCGGTGTGCGTGGCCTTAGGGCAGAAAGCCAGGAAAGACGTTCATCACTGACACTGGTCACGGCAGGCACAACAACACCGTCTGGATGAACAAAGCTGACCTGCCCGGCCCACGAGGGTAACCAGTGACGTCCACCAACCACGGCAAACCACATCACAGCGGCACCTTTAGTTAGTTGTCGCCATCCAATCCCCATGAACTTGTGCCCCCTATAGTATGTAGGTTCTTCTGACGTTTTTTGTAAATATATACGCCTGTCTTTGCTATTGTCAGACAGAGCGCTCTCGGAGTTTGCAGAGTCCTTTGCATGCCCTATTCTGATTGATAAACTCCCATTTAAGCTCACCCGCACTTTGTCTTAACCTTATTCCCATCTTGGGAGAGTCCATTATTGTCTCTCATTGTGGGGAGGATCGTGCTATCTGGGGACGCTCGCCTTCACAGTTTTGGGCAGGGCTGTCTCAGTCATTGTGTCAGACACCAGATATTAAACACCCACCAGAGGAAATGCATATTCGTCACACACTCCATTCACCCAGGTCCCACCCCACGGGTGTACCCACAACATACAGTCATTGGGAAGGCTCCAGCCGGTCTGGCCTGGACTTCCCACACTTACATATGGAACTTCCACCCAACAGCCAGTCAGGGGGAAGGGACAGAGTCAGGGCTTCCCGGGACTTCGGGAAACACGGTGACAGGCGATGGAAAGCAAGGGGACACAGGGGCCATCTTGTCTCCATCAGGAATCCACTGATTCCAATGACAGGGCCTGTGTATCCCAAAGTGCAGGATACTCAGAGCACCTGTCAATCAGCACAGAGCTGCCACCAGCCCGTACCCTGCTCTTTGGGCCACACACAGGTGCCCAAAAACATACACTACGAGTAAAGGGTTGTACTCCAACCCATGTGCGCCATAAGGGTATCCCAAGGGTCTGTTCACCAAACCAAAAGAGAGCTGTACCACCAGGAGTCCCACATGAACTCCGGCGGCGCGGAAATCAAGACAGAACACAAATGATAAAGCAATAAAGGACAAGGATGCAGAGGCCCCGTCCCTCCGATGCATTTCCAGCATCACAGTAGGGCAGCCCTCTGCCCGTTGCAGCCCTAGCGTCTAAGGGCCCTCAAGTCAATGGGCGGCTCCTACAGTGGCAGCTCCAGACTGTGTCTGCAGGTGTCAGCAGGGGAAGCAGACACCCACCAACATAAACCGAGCCTAAACTACCAACTACCCCCTCAATCACTCAGTGACATATATAACCAAACAAGCGCACTGTGCCCCATCACCTAGCTCATTCATCGCACTGAGCTCAAGGAAAAGGACCAGCAGTGTTGCCACTTGATTTCCCGGGTGCAGTGTCAAACTCAAACCATTTCCCTAAAAACAGCCAACATTTCCCTGCTGCAACCGCAATCAAAGAGATGGTTGCAAAGGCATAATTCCACCTGCAAACCAGCATTAGCAGCCAGCTGCAGTGCGCAAACACCTCAAACGAAGAACAGACTGCCGTCGACCAGCATAACCACAAATTCACTGATCCTAATAACCCTTTTAGCATTCACCCCACCATACAACACCACCACCGGGAAAGAAGTACATCCACCACTCACTAGGAAATCCATTGTGGACACAAAGGGCCTCATTACGACCCTGGCGGAAAGGGGAAAACGATGGCGGAAATGCAATACCGCCATCGAAAAGCGCTCGGTGCGACTATGACCCGTCACCGCAAAGTACGAAGCCATTAGCGACACCGTAGTGAACGCCAACGCTAACTGCACTAAGCACGCGCGCGCGCACCATGCCAAACCGCAAACACCACCATGGTGCAACGGTACGCCAATTCCGACCCTAGCGGACATGTACCTAACGCCATCAGGCATGGCGGAATGGACCATTCCGCCATGGCGAGAAATACGGCATCGTGAACCAACCGTAAATGGCCCACTGAGTGCCTGTACTCCACTCCCTGGCCACATTGCACAACTCCTGGCAGGCGCAATGTACTCACACCATGCAACCAGTGAAATCTACAATTCACCCATGCATGCCAACGTAGAAATGCATGCAGGTGTTCGAAGCGCCCCGTGAGTGGGCATCCATGTACGGCATTTCACCATAGCCGTACTGATGCAGCACAGGCATGTGAAGGTACAAGACATCAAAATGGAAATCAAGAACACATGACACAAAACAACAGTAGTCCCCCATCGCTTGCCACCAGCGCAAGGCAACATCCAAAACAGCATCCTGAGGGGGATTGCACCAGACCTGTACTCTTGCCAGTAAACAAACCAACCATCAGCAGAAGCATGTACCACACAAGTTGGCAGAGTGACTGAGCAGCCAGGCACATCCCAAGAGGGGCCGATGGGAGCTGCAGGGCACAGATGGCATGAATACAGAAGCTATTCCAATGGACATGACCCCAGTCCCCCTCCAACAAACGCACGCAAACACAGGCACCTGTGACCAGCCACATTCTGAACATCCCATCATACCATCAATCGACCTGGCTGACAGGCACCAGTCGGCCAAAAGCCAATCCCCCGCCCCTGAACAGCACATCATGTAAACAGTCACAATGGCAGCCCCTATCCGTGACCACACTGTGCTACGTAGGCAAAAGCGGCCAGTACTGTACCACACAACTCAACTCAGAAGGCGGAACACAATGCAGATCATCTCGCAATACATACCGCCACAAATCGAAAATCGCCACATCACCTGCAAAGAATAACGCAACACGCCAAATATCGGAATACAATTTAAATGCACATCCAAATGACAAAGGCCTCACAGCAATTTGTAAAATAACACCAAAACATCCATCATCACCGAGGGCTGCATCTGCAATAATTGACCAGCTTCCACTTGTGTGACGCCCTGTACCATCATGGCACACAGGGCCAACATCAACGTTCCAAAAGGCAACATGGAAGCGGCAAGAACCGCAGGTCCGTCCCATGAGGCAGGCACTAGTCCAGCTGAAAGGCCGAAATGTTGCACCTAGCCACCAGAACAGCGTAAGGGCATGTGGCCCATTGGCGATCGTCCCATAAGATCGTAATGCTGCTCCACTGATTCACCCGAAGCTGCAGGTGTCGAGAGTAAAAACCATCTGGAGGAGTGGCGTACAGATGGCATCTGCAATAGGGCAGGAGATACCTGTCACCAAAATGAAACACAAATTAACCGATTGCACTACATGACACATGATGCATCACTATCTTCATTCAACACACCAAATCCACACCCATATGCATGCTAGCCCACTCCAAAGGAATATACACACCCCTAAATCAGTATCGATACATAACGAAACCAATCGAGGTTAATACACCATTGGCAACGTCGGTTACTGTGCATGCGTCCGTCAAGATAGAACCCATGACATGGGATTAGTAACGTGCCTAGACACAAGTGTATGAAGGCGCGTCGAGACAGGGAGGATCCGACAAGGGCAGATAGACGTAAGTCCCACTATGGCAGCCTTGCATCACATAGCGCAGGGGAAGGGGATTGAATCAAAAAACACATGTACATGGCAGACCCTAAATGGAATCATCTGTCCATGCATCCATTCATCATTCCCTCATCCCGCAATGAAAACGCATGAACATTCACTCACATAATATGTGAAACTTCCATCGCGTCTGTGCGTAATGCAGTCTGCAAAAACCACTGTGCTCCTGGCCGGATCTGTAGTGTCGTGAAGCTAGATGGACTTGGGAACGTCCTGCCTTATCGTCCACTACGCTATTGCGCATCCCATTCAATTCATGTCATTCATTGCTTGCTCGTTATGGGCCCTGTCCCAAGGACATTCAACAATAGAACGTTACATTTCCAGGCAGACCTGTGGGCGTCTCCTCACCGCTACTTCGCAACCAAAAATCCTGGCCTTCGAATTCCTCACTTGCAACATTACGTCGAAAAGGCTTCTGTGAACGCTTGCATTCACAATTACATCAATGTAGTGCGGCTGTGTGTCATAATGCTAACTGGCTGCAATCACAAATGGGACGCCACGCCCGTCGGTGAAGTACGATACTGTGCTGCATGAGGGTCGGCCATCGATCGAGCCCTACATACCACTGACTCTTCACAGGTATGTAAGCGGCTGCAATCATAGCATGTGTAACAATGGGAGCATAGCATGAAAATCAGTCAAAGTACATCACACTGCCATCGGGATTTGATGCATGATTCCAATCCCAAGATGCCATGCGGCCAAATGCAGCCTTACGTGCGGGACGTGCTCGGCCAGAAGGGATTGCATCTGCCACAGATTCATTCAATCAGCACAGGTGGAGGCCATACAGGCCGACAGCACATATATAGCAGACCCAAACCCCTCCCACAACCACTCCCACTCCAAAATGCTACCGGCAGGACTAGCGATGTTGGGCCTGGGGCACCAGATAGCACTGCAAGTGCTACAACTACAAGAAGACGACGAACAACAACAGGTACAACAACCGGGCGCACAGGGGAGACGGAGGAGAAGGAGGAGGAGGAGGGCAAGGCAGGGTCAGCAAGGCCCACAAGCACTGCCACTACCACCACGCAGGCGGCCCGCAATCCCACGCCTCCGAGCTGATCCGTTCAACCTCACTGCTGAGCAGATCCACACCCTCTACCGTTTGGACCGGGACACCATAATCGCCATTGTGGACATGACACATGCTGACCTCGTGAGCATGATAGATAGCCCAACCGCCATCCCACCCCTACTGAAGGTGGTGTCTGTACTCCACTTCCTGGCCACAGGCACCTACCAGCACACAGTGGGACAGTTGCATGGCATTTCACAGCCACTGTTCTCACGGACACTCTCCCAAGTGCACGATGCCCTCCTGAAGCACGCCGACGACCACATCACACTACCACGCACGTACCAGGAGATTACCAACGCAAAGGTGGGATTCCATGCACTTGGCGGCATCCCGGGTTGCATTGGTGCCATCGACTGCACCCATGTTGAATTGGTTGTCCCACATGCCATGGAGGTCCAGTACCGCAACCGGAAACAATTTCATTCAATCAATGTGCAAATGGTGTGTGACTCCAACAAGATCTTTACGCATTGTTGTGCCAGATTTCCAGGATCTACCCATGATTCTATGGTCCTGAGGAACACAAGAATACCACGCTACATGGAGCGACACGCAGGGCACAGATCCTGGCTACTCGGTGAGTCTCATTCCATGCATGACATCGTGGCCCATTTGATGCGTCAATGACCTTGCAGGAGGGGGGGGGGGCTACTTAGCACTATCATTCCACTGACACCCTTTATTCGTCCCATACAGGTGATGCCGGGTATCCACTGAAGAGATGGCTCCTTACACCAATCCGGAACCCACAGAACCAGCATGAGGAGGACTACAACCATGCCCACTCACGTAGCCGTGTGGTCATTGAACAGGCATTCGGCCTACTGAAGGCTCGTTTCCGCAGCCTCAGCAGGTCTGGCGGGGCACTCATGTACAGCCATGAGAGGGTTTCTAAGATGGTCATGGCATGTGTCATGCTGCACAACATGTGCATACGTAGGAATGTGCCCATGCCCCCTGACGCTGTACTGCATGCACCTGAAGATGATGATGATGAGGGTGGGGATGTGGAGGCACCCCAGGGAGTCCATGAGGCACAGGATGCACGTGCAATCCGACAGAGCATCATAGATGCATGCTTCTAGCAACCACGCATGGTGCCTATTACACGGAAAGGGGACCTGTGGCACTGTGTGTGTGTAGTACAGGCACATAGTGGACTGTACGCCTATGAAGGCCTCGTACGCAAATATCAATGTCCACACATGTCATTGGATGATAATGAAGTGCTGTATTGTTAATGTGATTTGATTCATACACCCTATGGACCCGCCACCCAGTGAAGCCCAACACACCCCCTCCACCCTACTTCCTCCCCCCCCAACACCAGTGTCCAGATATGCATGCTGCCCGTGGGTAGACGCTATTGCAAGCCCCCTCTACGGGTATCAGGGGCACCCCTGCCCGTGGAGCGCAGGTTCCTGCCAGATCTGCGTTGGGGGCTGCCCTGGACGGAACTTGCCACGGATGACGTCTCTGCCTGCTCGCGTCCATGCATGTCTCTGAGGGTTTGTGAGAGCTCCGAGAGCACACGGCGCACAGCAGCAAGTTCAGCACAAACGTCTTTGGACGTCGCATGCAGTTCCCCCCTCAGGCTCTCGGTGCTTTTCTCCATTTGTGCTCTCAGGCTCTCGGTGCTTCTCTCCATTTCTCCCCTGAGGCTCTCACTACTTTTCTCTATTTGTGCCCTGAGTGTCTCGGTGGATGTTTCCATGGCTGCCCTGGAACCCCCGCATTCATTTGCATGGTCCTTGAGTAGCGTGGACGCTTCCTGCTGTTGCTCGATCAGCAGGTCGAGGGACTGTTGCCTCTGCTGGGCCATGGACATTTGCGGTGGTGTGACAGGGGGGCTGCTCAACACATGTTGCCTTGGCACAGGACTTGTGGGGGTTGGCCAGTCGTCGTCTTCAGGGTGCCTCTGCGTGGTTTCGTCATGGTGTAGGGGATGGAACATGCAGGGGGATTGGGAAAGGTCATGGATGGTACCTACGTCGCCAGCACTGTTTTCCGTGTCGGAGCATGCTGGCATGACAGCTGTGTCACCTATGGTGCTGCTACCACCAGAGGCAGTGCCATCAGATACGTTCTTTGGGGGGACCTGTGGTGCTGGGGTTGTGGACTTGCTGGCTGCTGGGGTGCCTGTTGCAGTCCCCTCCAGTGTGCTGGCACTTGATTCCTGCTGCTGCCGTGTCTTGATCCTTGCACCTGAGGTGGAGGCTCTTGGGACGTTGGTCCTGGCCCTCTTTGCAGGCGTGCTGGTAGGGGTGTCCTGCAGCTCGTCGTTGGTATCGGACCCTGTGGTGGAGTAAAGAGGGGCGAGCGTTAGTTATGGGTCTGTCGGATTTGGAATGGCAACGTATCAAATGCATTGGGGTGGTACATGAGGCTGATATGGGACTGGGCCTTGGAGGTGGTCTCATTTTCGTGTGGATTGAGGATGCATTCATTTGGCTGCCTGCAGTTAGGGGGTGCATGCTGCACATGTAGGGGTTGTTTATGGCATCTTGATTAATTTGTTTATTCATTCTGACTTTTAGAGGGCGCTGTCAGGGCTAAGTATGTATTGCACTATGGGGTCACATGGTACTGCACATGTTCGTGGTTTGTGGATTTCGCATTGTTTCTCTTGGCAAACCTACCTGATTCTCCGGATGTCGGCACTCCTTTCTCCATCCCTCCGACTCCCTCTATGCTCTCCATTCCTATGGTGGAGGCGCAGATCTCCTCCCAGGGGGTCAACTTGATGGGCGACTCTGATCCCCCCCCGGTAGCTGTGGCGATGTTCCTGTTCGCAGAAAGTATGCTGCGTACGCGGATCCGCAGGTCGTCCCACCGCTTGCGACATTGCTGTGGCGTGCGGGGTGTTGTCCCCACCGCACTTACGCGCTGTGCCACAAGGGCCCATATGGCCTTCTTGTTGGCAAGGGCCGTCCTGGTCATTTGACTGGAGAAGACGACGGCGGCATTTTCCTGCAGGGTCTCGGTCAGCACGGTCAGTTCCTCTCGGGAGAAGTGGACCTGCCGCTTGCGATCACACGCTTTCTTGGCTACCTTTCCCATATTTATTTTTTTAACTGGGGTTGCTAACGGGTTGGGATGTGTGTCAGGGTCGGATTTTTAATGGTTGTGTTGGGATTCGGATTTTATAGTTGTGCGGCGTGCTGTTTCCCGTTCCGGCCACATGCTTTTACTTCCGTTTCCGTATATTTACGGTGCCCGTAATTTGCGGTGCCCGCTCATTACGGTGCCCGCTCATTACGGTGACCGCTAAGATGGGTGGCGGTATTGCACCTGGTGCAGCGTACGGCGGCGGTAAGGGCCGTTTTGGGGTCATTTCCGCCATCGCAGCCTTTCGGATTCCGCCATGGCGTAATGCTCGTGCCCGATGGGTCGTAATTAGCCGCACTTTGCTCCTTCGTGCAATGGCGGAAACGCTATTTACGCTGTTGCGGTCCGGTCAGTCAATTTCCGCAAGGGTCGTAATGAGGGCCAAACTGTTTTAAAAACCTACCGTATTGTGAAACCTAGGTCTTTCTCCCACTATATGTCACAAAGTCATGTGTATGTCACAAACTCACATGTAGGACATCAGGTTGCCTTGATAGGAGTACCGGCTGGGAAATTCTTGCCAATATTTCCACAATGATGTAAACCCAATAAGGGTCTACTCAAAGAGGGCAACCTTTCTTTTGAGACACCGTGCTGCCCGTAGGATTAACAGGCACCGCTGTAATTCAAATGAAAGAGCAAGGTACTACCAGTACAGAGCAAGCTGCGAGTAGGAAAAAGAGAAGGATAAATTACCACAATTGACAGAAGGGAACAACAATTAGTACTAAGGCAATTCAGAATTGCATCAACCTTGTTTATTTGAAGGCAACAGGTTATTGTGTGGAGGAACTGGGAAGGCAGCAAGAATTATTCCAGGGGAAGGGAGACTGAGGAAGGAGTTAGTACTTAGTTGGAGCTAGCCCTGACGGAACAAGGACACACGAACGCAAACGTTGAAGTACTTGGTAATTGTACTGCATAGCGTCCAAAATCCATATACCAAGTAATTAAGTCCTGCAACCACTTATAGTAGAGATCCTCTCTCAAGGTACACAGATTTCCAGTTAACAACAAACAACACAAAACAAACAAACTGCCTGGTAGAGAAAACGAAGCTCAATTGCAATCCGAATAGCAGGCCATGGTCAATTACCATGCGAGCATAGAAGTACAGAATTGAATCCAAAGAGAGTCCTAGAGAAAGCCGTGATTGGAGACTAACGTGTAATCAGGTAAGGTATCATCCGGAAGATAATCCGTGCAGGCGGAGGTCAGCAACAGCAGAACCGGAGGCAGAAGTGCAGAAGGGAAGCAGCAGCGGAGTCCTTAAGCAGTCCGAGGTCAAAAACATAGGAAGGTAGATAATCCGACCAAGGAACTTCATGGGGGAAGGTACGAAATCAGAAGCAAATGGGAATGAAACTGGGGCACTTAAAATGGAGATCGAGGGACGGGCTTGACGTGTAACGTCATTGCCATAACAACACACAACAGCAGGCTCGCCTTCTGCATCCCTGGCATTGTGAGAGACGCCATGGCAATTGCCAGGAACGAAAGAATGATAATTACAAAGCGAAGTACGCTTAGGAGGTTGCAGACTTCTGCAAACCACGACAGTATCCTCCCTCAAAAGTCGAATCAACCCGCGGGATGCATGAAAACTGGCCTCAAGAAAGGGGCAGGAATTTTTTCCACTGGTTCCCAGAATCTACCCTCTGGACAGTAACCCTTCCAATCCACATAACAGTAATTTCTGCCTCTTAACGTTAGTGTCCAAAATTGCCCGTACCTCATACTCATTAGAACCCTGGACGTCAATGGGGGACGGGCGTAAGGGCAGTCTGGCAAAAGGAGAAAACGGTTTTAATAAGGACAAATGAAACACTGGGTGAACCCTGCCAGTGTGCCGGTAGTCCCAAACAGACAGCAACAGGATTCAATACATGAAGAATAGGATAGGGGCCGATTTACTGAGGAAGTAGTTTACGCTTCCCTGGTATATATACGTTTTTGGTGGACAACCAACTTGATAATCAGGAGCAGGGCACGATGATTGTCTGTGTATTTCTTATCATGAGATTGCGCTTGTTCTAAATGAGTCCTAATGCTGGCATGTGCGAGTGACAGGTCATAGATACAGGCGCTAACTGTGGCATTTTCAAAAGGAAGAAATGGATCCAATGGGATAGACCTAGGATGTTGCCCAAAAAAGAGCGAAAAAGGGCGATGAAGTTGTTATATGCAAACTCAGCAGTACACAACAGAGAAAGACAGTTATCTTGTTATTGTAGGCATAGACGATAGCGCGCGAGGGTTGCATTTAGCCTCTTGGTCTGGCCGTCAGTCTGGGGATGGTAGGCACTGGAGTATCTATCGTCGATGCCGAAGGAGGTTGTAAGTGATTTCCAAAAATGTGAGGTAAACTGAGAGCCTCTGGTAGATTGTAGGCCAAAGAAACGTAACCCGTTCTTCACATATAAGTCAGCTAAAACATGAGCAGTGAACAGGCCAATACACAGAACAAATACGGCCAGCTTGGTGAAGTAGTCCACTACCACAGAGATGGTATCTGGACCCTGTAGAGATGGGAACTCGGCTATAAAATCCATTGAAACCATGCACCAGGGCTTGTGTGGAACCGGAAGAGGGTGTAGTAGGCTCATAGGTTTACAGGTTTGTCCTTTGCATTGAGCACATTTCGAACATGTTCACAAGTAGTCAGCAACATCCCGGGACATGGTAGGCCACCAACACCACCTTCGCAACAACCCCAGGCTTTTTGCCTACCGGGGTGTACTGGGAGAAGGGCATCATGATACCACGGTAGAGCAGATAGGCGCGTTGTTTCATCTGGCATGTATACCCGGTCGTGGAAGTATGGTAGACCATATTTGACAAAGAGGTCTAGATCATCTAAACGATCAGCGTTCAGTTGAACCCAGTTTTGCAACGTCTCTCGGAGCGTGGACCATGGAGTACAATCACGTGTTGTGGGAGCAGAATCCTTGTATTTCCCACATGAGAGGGTAATATTTCACCCAACTGGGAGAGGGCGTCAGCCTTGGTATGCAATACGGCTGGCCTATCGGTAATGGTAAAACCAAATAAAGAAAATAAAGTGCCAAAGGGCCTGTATGGTGTTGATGCACTTTAAAGATTTGAGGGCCAGAAGGTTGCTGTGGTCCGTGAATACAGAGACCGGGTGACGGGCCCCCATCAGATGATGTCTCTATTCAGTAAAGGCGTCTTTAATAGCCAAAAGTTTTCGGTCTGTCACCGAATAGTTCCTCTCAGTGGGGGACAGTTTATGGGAATAGTAGGCTACTGGATGAGTCTCCCCCGTGTCAGGACACTTCTGTGACAAGATCGCACCCAAAGCCATGCTGGAGGCATCAGCTTCCACAACAAAAGATCGAAGGGGATCCGGATGTTGCAATACCGGTACCGTGGTAAAAGCTAGTTTAACGGCATTGCATGCAGTCTGGGCAGCATCATCCGATTTGAAAGGCATTTTGGGACTGGTAAGAGCAGTTAACGGTGCATCAGTAGTGAAAAAGGAGTGAAACCAATAAATGACTGCGCTTTTAGCGAAGTGGGAACAGGCCACGCCAAGACAGCTTTAACTTTGAATTGGTTCATTTGCACACCGCTACTGGTGATGTCATAACCCAAAAATGCAACCGAAGGTATGAAAAATGCACTTTTCTGCTTTAGCAAACAGATGGGGTTTATGTAGGCATTGCAGAACAGAACGGACGTGTGTCACGTGATGGGCATAGGAATCAGAGTAGATCACCAATTTGTCGGCCAGATACGCAAGCACATAGTGGTCCAGCATATCTCGGAATACGTCTTTCATAAATTGTTGGAAGGTGGCAGCAGCATTACATAGCCCAAAGGGCATAATCAAATACTCGAACAACCCATAACGGGTATTGAAAGCGGTCTTCTACTCATCGCCCTCTCAAATGCGAACCAGATTGTAGGCCCCCCCTCAGATCCAATTTGGTAAATATAACACAGGATCCTAGCTTGTCCAGTAACACAGAAACTAGTGGCAAGGGATATTGTTTTTTTATGGTCACAGCATTGAGGGCTCTATAGTCAACACAAGCCCTCGCATAACCTGCTTTCTTTGGTACAACAAAGAACAAGGGCACCAAGGATGGGGACTTAGACGGTTGTATAAAGCCATTA
This sequence comes from Ambystoma mexicanum, assembly GCF_040938575.1. Classification (NCBI taxonomy): domain Eukaryota; kingdom Metazoa; phylum Chordata; class Amphibia; order Caudata; family Ambystomatidae; genus Ambystoma; species Ambystoma mexicanum. Next base: position 27,365,539 of record NC_090921.1, on the reverse strand, counting down.
GTCAATGAGTAAGCCAAGTAATCCTTTAGGACTAGGTCTTCCTGTACAGTGAGGGAATAAATACGTCCAGTCGGGATCTTAGGAGTAGGGGAGAAGATCAATAGAGCAATCGTAAGGATGATGTGGAGGCAATTGTTCGGCTTTCCCTTTATCAAACACATCCAGGAATTTGTGGTATTTGGCAGGAATTTCCCAAACAAAACATGCAATGACGGCCCCTATAAAAGAGACCGAATCGAGGATGGCGATACTTGGTACATTAACCTCGAATTTTTAACAATTGCTGTTACACTATTTCGATACAAATGTAACCTCATGTGTCTCCCCATCGATGTGAGGATTGCGAGTCTTCAACCACAGGATGCCCAATATCAACTTGCATTGGGGAGGCAGAGATAACATCAAACAAAATGTTTTCTATATGTCCGGGTTTCATGGACACATAGATGCGATGTGTCTGTTCGGTAACAAAACCTGAAATTAAAGCACTGCCGTCGATAGCGTTAACCACTCCGGTTTGTTGTTTTGCTATGACAGTAGCACCTATCTGATGAGCATAAGATATATCAATGTAGTTACCGGTGGACCCTGAATCAATCACTGCTTGAGTTCACAGCATGTTGTGGGGAGACAAGCGAAGGGAGACGGATATTTGCACCAGAGTATGTTGAAGAGGAGTCCAAAATAAATCACCACTCGACTGAGGTACTCCCTCTATGGTCGAGTTTTGGCGTTTCCCTGTCTCCTCAGTGGTTTCTCCGGGCATTCTCGAAGATAATGATCAGGAAAGGCGTAATACATGCATAAATTGGACTCGCGTCTATGTTCCCTCTCCGAGCTTGACAAGGGGCCCCTGAGAACCCCGATTTGCATGGGTTCTGTACCATTGCCAGGGTTTTTCAAAGCTTTGGATTTATGATCCATAACTACTCTTCTCTTGTCGCCTCTTCTTTCCACCATGTGAGCATCGTTTTGGAGAACTAGGTCAAGTAACTCCGGAAACCCAACATGTACTACAGGGATGTTGGCAAGGGCGTCTTAAGTCATCAGACAACCTTTTATAGAAAACCGCCGCCTTTTTCTCTTTGGGCCAAGCGGTCTCTGCAGCCAATTGATTGAATTTGGCAACTATGCAAGAAGTGGGGTATTGTCTGGTTTCAACTCCAGAAACTCAAGATCAGTGACCTGAGCTTTGTACCGGGTGTCGAATACCCGATTCCTGGAGGAAAGGAGAGCATCACAATCATATAAATCTAACTATTGGACTCCAATAGGGGATTGGGCCACGTGGCTGCAGTCACACCTAAATAGGAAAGGGCAAACGCAGCTTTCGTGGGGGAGTCAGGGAAGGAAGCAGACGGCATAAGAAGTGAAGCTTGCACTGATTAATAAAGGTCCAAAAATGTTTTGGACCACCCAAGAATATCTCCGGGGGAGCCAACAGAAACTGGGTTGACATCAATATGGGAACTGCATTTTGCGCAGGAATGAGAAATGCAGGTGCCAAAGCAGCTGACGCCACTGCATAGTCTGCACCTTGTGGTTGGGCATCATATAGAGCATACATTCTGTGACGGAGAGCCGTATGAGCCGAGGTCATATTGGTTGTAAGATCCGCCGCCAACTGCAATAAACTAGATAGCATATCGGCTGTGACCATAGCTTCTGATTTTGTCACAAACTCAAGTGTATGTCAGAAACAGGCAAGGTCTCCACAAAGAGGGCAATCTTCCTTTTGAGACACTGTGCTGCCCTTAGGATTAACAGGCACCACCGTAATTCAAATGAAAGACAGTACACGGCAATCTGGGAGAAAGAAAAAGAGAAGGACAAATTACCTCAATTGTCAGAAGGGAACAACAATTAATACTAAGGCAATTCAGAATTACACTAACCTTGTTTATTTGAAGGCAACGGATTACTCTGTGGAGGAACAGAGAAGGTAGCAGGAAGTATTCCAGTGGAAGGGGAATGGAGCCCGAGGAAGGAGTTAGTGGTTAGTTGTAGCTAGCCACGACAGAACGAGGATGTACTAACGCAAAAGTTGAAGTACATGGTAATCATACTGCATAGCGTTGAAAAATCCATATATCAAGTAATTAGTTCTAAAGAAAGTCCTGCAGCCCCTCATAGTAGAGATCCTACTTTATTCATTGTTAGGTTAAACGTACTTGTAATTATGAGCAACGCTTTCCTCTTGAACCATTTGTGTATGTATCCCAAGAAATTCCTATTGTCAGGCTGCCCGCTCTATGCAACACTGAGCAACCACCCTGAACCAACCAAGACAATCTTCATGCAACAGCACCTCGATGCTTTGGGCTTTGATGCGCTTTACAAATTCAAATAAATAAATAAATCCTCGCTCAAGGTACACAGAATTCCAGTTAACAACAAACAAACACAAAACAAACTACCTGGAAAAGAAAACAAAGCTGAACTGCAATCCGAATAGCAGGCCGTGGTCAATTACGATGCGAGCATGGAAGTTAATGTTAATGTTAAAGGACATTTGTACCGCGCACTATCACCACCGAAGTGGTCCCCTGGCGCTCTGGCGGCTCTGAAAAAAGCTGGAAAAGTGCAAGAGAGCAGTGATGTGCTGTTGGCAGCCTCAGCCCGGTGGGTCCGTTGGCTGGGCTTGGGGTTTTTTATGGTCCATAGTCGTCGTGTGCTGTTGTGCAAGTCTATGTGTGGTTTGTTTTATTGTTGCATTGTTGTGAAGTTTGTGTGGATTGCTGCGTTTTAGGCTTGTGTTTGGTTATAGTTTGAGAGGTGTATGCAGAGGGATGGAATTGTTAGTTGGTTGGTTAGTTGGCATTGCTGTCCTTGAGTGCCTAGAGAAGGCCGTGATTGGAGACTAACGTGTAATCAAGTAAGGTATCATCCGGAAGACAGTCCGTGCAGGCGGAGGTCAGCGACAGCAGAACCGGAGGCAGAAGTGCAGAAGGCAAGCAGCAGCGGAGTCCTTAAGCAGTCTGAGGTCAAAAACATAGGAAGGTAGATAATCCGACCAAGGAACTTCACGGGGGAAGGTACTAAAAGGAACACCTACCGTCTAAACCAGAAGCACAGGATAATGAAACCCCATCGCTTAAATGGAGATCGAGGGACACGCTTGACGTGTAACGTCATTGCCAAACCAATGCACAAAAGCAGGCATTAAATCACGCTCGACTTCTGCGTCTCTGGCATTGTGAGAAGCGTAATAGCAACTGCCAGGGACGAAAGAAAGAATGATAGTTACAAAGTGAAGTACGCTTAGGAGGTTGGAGACTTCTGCAACGTGACGCTATACAGGATTCTGAAATCTAGGCGTGTGCATCCATAATTGCCTATTATGGTGAGAAACCTATTATATTGTGAAACCTAGGCCTTTCCCCCACTATACAGAGTTCTCAAATCTAGGTGTGTTCTCCCATACCCAGATTATACTGTGAAACCTAGGCCTCTCTCCCACTATACAGGAACCTCAAATCTGGGTGTGACTCACCCATATCGGCCTATAGTATTGTGAAACTTAGGCCTTTATATCAATCTACAAAAAGCCCAAGTCTAGGTGTGTGCTCCCAATCTGCCTATTTATCGTGCAATGTAGGCTTCTCCCACTAGTCAGGGATACCAAGCTAGGTTTACCTCCGATATCTGCCCAGTGTATAGTGAGCCCTAGCAGCCGTCCTAGACAGGCACCTCGAATCTAGCTTTACTCCCCAGCGCATGCCACTAGCCTAACCCCACGACCTCACCACCTTCCAGGAACACCCAGCTAGCCACATTAGGCAATTGCTTAGAGTCGTACTTTGCCCCAGTCAAACGTGAATCCGCAGTCTAATATCAGGAGCTAGTCAGTCCAATGGTGTGTGCCCCCCTTTGAGAAACCCTTTGTAACCAGACCGTGCGCTGCTTATACACACAGCCATCAGACTATAGAAGTCCAGAACAATAAATACATCACTACCTGGCCAACCACCGTTAAAAACCCTACAGGTGGGCTACAGCCCATGTAACCCAAGTCCGAGCTATCGCACCACCAAAGACGCCAAGATGCCCCCTCAAAGAGCAAGACGCTGCCAAAGAGAAACAGAAAATAGAACACACCAACCGGATACGTGCCCGAAACCATCACAAATACAGAACACAAGCAGGAAAACAACCCACAAGAAGAGATAGCTCCCTATATTTAACACTATCTCACTGCCTCAACAACTCATCAGCACTAATACATCCAGGCATGCCGAGAACTGACCGGAACCCCGCAGGAAGAGAAGAGATGACCCAAAGAGGGGGAAGAAATTAAACCAATGCCCTCACCCCTACATCACAAAAACACAAGGGCAGTGCACGCAACCACAGCAAAACAGAGGATGAAGAAGCAGAAGAATTTATCATCAACCCGACAATCAACCTAACAGATCTCTTCTGCAAGGAAGCAGAATACATGGAGCACCAAACAAATTGTGACCTAAATAAAGGAGAAACCCAACAGAAGAACCACAAGACAAAGCAAGGATTAAAAAACAATTCTAACCGCATCAAAAAGATCCACTGCAACCTCATCAACGTCAGATCATTGTCCAAACATACCACAGAGATCTTCGACCTCCTATGCGAAGGTGGTCTCAACATTCGATCCTATTCATAACCGAAACAAGGCTAGATGACTTGCATAACTGCATCCCTGTCAACTCAAGTGTTTATTTATTTATTTATTTGCCTTTTTAAAGCACTCACACAGCATGCGGACATCGAGGTGCTGTTACAGGAATTTTTTGTTGTTGTTGTGTAATTGTTGTCTTAGTTGCGTATTTATAACACGCTTAAATACCCAGAGGTTTCTAAGCACGGACCCGCGGTTCGAACCTGTGTTGCTCCGTGTTGCTTCGTGTTGTCTTGCTTCCAAGGCGAACACGTTGCCGCTGAGCTATCCTCCCTGTTCACAGGAAAAATAAAAAAGAGGAGGACTGGTGATAGCATACAAGAAACAGCTAAAAATGTAAACAGATTACCCTCTAAATAAACTGCGAATCCATGATCCTTCACCTAAAAGCAAATTGCAAAACAAAGCTCAAATTCGTCCTGGCATACAGAACACCAACATACGATGCAAGCTTCGCCAACGTATTCTCTGAAGCTATCACAAGCCTAGCCATCGAGCAGGAACACCTGGTAATCCTCAGAGACTTTATCATCTGGTTTGACGAAGAAACCGCTAACTCACAGAAATCACTAGCCAAACAACTAGACAATGAAACTACATCAGCTAGTCAAAGGAGCAATCCACACTGCGGGGCATACACTAGACGCAATCTTCGCCAACAAGAATCTCATTGCCACAACACCACCATTACAGATCCTCTGGAGCGACCCACCTCGTCATTCCATTCGTGATCACACTCCCCACAACAATGGCAAAAAGAACAGACAAACTGCCATCTATCATGAAAAGAAACTGAAGAGCCATCAGAGCTAGCAACCTAGCAGAACAACTAGAAATCAACAAACCACCAACATCGACCCTGGACGAAGCAGACAGCTAAATAAAAACAGAACTACTTCATAAATTGCTGGAACGATCAACAGGATCTCAAAGGAAAACCCTTTAACCCCATCATGCAAAAGAGCAACAGCAAAATGGTTTTCTCTGCTACTCTGCGCCATGAAAAGGAACAGGAAACTTGAATTAGAATGGATGAAAAAACCAATCAGGTGAAGAAATTACAACTCCAGTGACAAATCCACTCATACAAGAAGGACATATATAAGGCCAAAAAGAAATACTACAACAGAATCACCAAAGCCAGCAACACCCAAAAGGAATTGTTTAATATCATACAAGAAATAAGAAACCCTCCTGGCTGCAACAACACTTCGATACCTTGACTGAATCTATGCAATGAACTTGCAGACCATTTCAAAAACAAAATCACCACCATCCAATAAATCATACAAAGCAGACCAATCTACTACAACATGCAAACATGCGACCCACCCAGCCACGAGGATCACCAGAACAAACTCCCAATTATCAGCGAGACATTCATCAAGCTGGTAAGCAACAGAAACAAAGCAGGCTCCCCCATGGTTCCCTGCCCCTCAGACATACACAAATCAATCCTCACACAAGGAACGCCCATAGAATACTCGAGAAACCTTTTCAACCAATCACTTTCAAACAGAGAAAATACTGCAATCGCTCAAAGCGGCATACGTCAAGCCACTGCTCAAGGACACAGCAGGAAACCTGGAGGACCTCTCCAACTAACGACCCATCACAAACATGCCATACCCAGCGAAACTACTCGAGCCGTCTACAGAATAACACAAGAATTCATAGAGAAGCAGCAACTGTTGCACCAAGCACAAGTAGACTTCAGACCGGTGAGGGTAACGGAAACGGTATTGCTCTCAATCTAGGATGATCTAAAGGCTAAAGCACAGCTCTAATCCTTCTGGACCTCTCTGCAGCATTTGACACAGTCAACCATGAAATCCTCATCGGGAGACTAGATAAAACAGGAATCACTGACACAGCCCTACTATGGATTCAATCCTTCCTAACAAACAGAACAGAAACCGTCTGGATCAAACCTTTAGAATCTACTACAAGAGAATCCAACTGCAGAGTACCAAAAGGATCGTCCTTCTCCCCATTGCTCTTCAATATATAACTGATGCCACTAATCAAACTCATAAAAAAACATGCCTCCCATACTACAACTACGCAGATGACACTCAGATTGTCTACAAAATACAAGATACACAGGAAGAAAAAAAAACACTGAACTACTGAACTGCCTACAAGAGCTCTACAGCCTCAAACTCAACCCAGTCACAACAATAATGATCATAGTTTAAAACGAGGAAAACAACCACTACATCCCATGGCCAACGGAACTGGGTACATCACTGACTCCCTCAACGACAGTAAAAAAGCTGGGAGTCTTGATGGACAATGAACTAACACTTGAACCACAAGTAAACGTCCTAATCAAGAAATGTTTCTTCCTGCTGCACGCAGTAAAAAAGATCCTACCATTCCTCTCTTTTACCCACAAAACACTCACAATTATCGCACTCGCCATGTCCAGAGTATACTATGCCAACAGCCTATAACTAGGAATGCCAGAACGACTTAAAAAAACATCAGCGCATCCAGAACGCTACGGCAAGAGTCCTGCTCAGACTACCACGAAGAGAACAATTTACCCCAGTGCTGAAAATGCTACACTGGCTGCCAATAAAAGAGAATAAAGTTCAAAACAATGTGCTTAATGCACAGAGCAGTCCACGGCCAGGGAGCAGAGTTCCTAAAGAAAGAAAGAACCGTCTACCACGCAACAAGATCACTCAGCTCAAGCAACGCCATTCGCCTAGTACCAAAACCATACAACAAAAGAAAACTTGGAGGATCATCTTTCACTCACCTCACAACCTCGACCTGGAATATCCTACCAAAAAACATACGCAACACAAGGAGTCATTTGGAGTTTAGAAACCTACTCAAAACTTGGCTCTTTGCTCCAGATTCACGAGGAATCAACCAGGAAGAAAGGTCCAGAACGAAACCTGTGAATATCCCTGTAGGAAACCAAAGACTCCAACCTAGACCTCCATTTTGAATACGGGGATGGGCACACACCGCCCACCCACATGCCACCAATCCTAAAGGATAATTGGATAGGTGGGGACAACCAACAGGGTGGACAATAAAGGACAAGCGCTGTGACCAAAACTACACCTGCCACAGGGCTGGGGGAAGTAGCGGATATGAGCTAGATACACAAACCACTGGTGCGACACAAAAGAGAGCTCCCACTATGCAGCATGCCTGCCAACTATGCGGTCTAAGTAGAGTACCAAACACACAGGATAACCATAGAGGTTGAGAGCAGAAACGTGAAGACAAAGTGGTGAGAAATGGTCAAATACTTGAAAACCATTATAACCGTACCTTACAATTTAAACTTTCTGCATACTCAACATACAGAAACTCACACAACCACCTCTCTGCACAGCAATCTGCACGTACTTCACCACATTGCAACAACAGACGAACAACACGTAACCCGCCACAGCAGCACATGGTAATTCTGGCGCAGATCGAAAACCGTGTGCAAGCTCAGCGAACGGTGCAAACCGAACTGAAGCGTCCAACAGGACATCACAACTCTCACTTTCCTATTCCTACAGCCTTTTCGGAAGTTGTGCGGTTGGGCATAGAAGTTGGGGTAAGGCTGACAGATGTAGAGGTCTTAGATAGAACAATGGTCTGCAAGCTGGGGCCAGATCCGGGAGATTTGGTGAGGGTGTCTGTGGTATGGGAGTAGACATTTATACTGGTAAGATTGTCCTGTACTGGTACATTTGGGAGACTAACCTTGGCAGAGGCAATTACATCAGCATCACTGTCATGAAGACGACCAGTGGAGACAGATGGTAAAACAAGATCAAGTGATGAAACTGAGGTTAGTGAATGGGAGTGGGAATCTGATGAAAGCGATAGGCAGAGAGAATGGGGAAGAGAGGCGAGGAAGAGTGAATAGAGGTGTGATGAAGTGTAAAGTCGCTCAGAAGGAGAAAGGGGGACAAGATAGTGAGAAGTAGCAGGAGGAGAGAATCTTAGTCATTGTAAAAGATAAGACGCCAGCCGGGTGGTCTGCAGAGGACACGAAAGGAAAGGAGGACTAGTTTAGAGAAAGAGCAGAAGGGGTACTTGAAGGAAGGACATGAAGGTAGATGAGGAGGAGATGAAAGAGTCCAGGAGCAGTGATCAAGGATTCCAATACCGCCACCCTTGCCAAAGAGAACAGATGGAGGTAGAGGATTTAGAGGGAGTGATCCAGGTGTCAGTGAGACAGAGGCCATGAAGGTTGAAGCAGAAAGAGATCAAGAGTACAATGAGATTTATTACATAAAAAACGTGCATGCCAAAGACCTATTAAGACAACTGTAAGAGGAGCAAAAGCAATGGTAGGATAACCAAGATTAGACGGGTAACTGCCAAGCAAGCCCCTGGATGCCATTCAAAGGACTGGAATAAACATTCCATAGAAGTTAGGGGGTCTTATACACCAGATGAGAGATGAGATGAAAATGAAGACCTTTGGAGGGTTTAGACTCCTATCGGAAGACCAGATGCTTCATTTTTATAGCCCGGGTCTAGAAGGAAGGATGTGGTGGTAAAGGGCCCAGAGTAGAGCTTGGAATGTGTGTACAAGTTATTGAGTGAGACAGCATTTTCCAAAAGTGCAATACATTACTTGACTACAGATAACACTAAATGCGACTATATTGTTTCTAGCATTTCCTAAATGTTTAACTTTATGCGCACATTGGATGGATGTCTCTTACTCTCGTGCAAAGGTGAATACTCAATTCTACTCTCTGGAATTTGGATGTACTCTTCAAATCTCAAAATGGGGAGTAAATTACTCCCACCTCAAAATCCTATCTGGAGCACTGAGGAGAGGGGGTGTATTGTACCTTATATTCCCCCTTTTCAATATGTCCATACCGTGTCTCTGTTAAGTGCTTTTCATATATTCACACTTGGTGTTCTTTCCAATATGTCCCGGTGTCTCCTCTGCTTCTGGGTGGACTTGCCGGTCTTCGTTGGCATGGATTCTCGCTCCCGCAGTCTGCAAATGAAGGATCTCAGCCTGTTTTCACCTCACGGTCGCCTTCTCTTCATTTTCCAGTTCCCTGCCGCTTCTGCTGGACACGCCTGCTTTCCTTACAGCTTCGGTAAGCGATGTACTGCTTTTCTCGTCTGCAAATGCCCAGGAGTCCCTCACAAGCTCCTGGTGTTCCTGCAATGGTCCTTTACTCTGCAACCTCTTTCTCAGTCTGCAAGCCGCTCTGTTTCTCCATGCTGGTTCAGTCTCTTGGTTCCTCGTTCCTCAAAGCGAGCTTTAGTACTCACTAGCCAGTCTCCACAGCAGCGGTGAATGTCTCTCTCCAACACTGTGCACACTTGACTGGCTCTCCCTCCCCGCCAGGATCATATTCACAACTGCATGCATCACCCACAAAGCAGTCTCAAACGGAACACCAAGTTATTTGGTGGCTAAACTCCACACCACTGGAGGCTCTCGCACCTCACATAGCAAAGCAATCAAAAGGTTGGAGTCAAAGCTAGCCCTCAAAGAGAAGACTCACAGGCAGTCCTCCTGCCATGTCTGACCATCTGGAAGTCAATTCCGGTAGAGGCGCGAAATACTTACCCTCCTCTACTTCCACTAAACAGTAAAAATGTGGCTCTTTCAACAATACCTTTTGGACGAATAAAAAGCCCTCGACCAACAATACTGTGCTACTATTTAAAATGCCATGCCGAAATTCTGGCGCAAAACTGCAGAAAAGCGCTCTCTGCTGCTCTTTAGTGAGGATAGTGCTATAAGCAATACAATTAAAAAACATTACTTTTCAAGAGGTCCTTGAAATGCTGTCATTATAAACTCGGGACAGAAAACTGAAATTTAATCTGTACCTGAGGTTGAGCCTTGAACAGTCTCTCTTTTCTCTGGATCCTCGTGTTCATTGGCAAAGGTTTCCCTGTCCATGTCTTCAAAGGGTGAACTTTCGGGACATTCAGTGTTCAACTCGTTCATGGGGTTCTGATAATAGCAGGTAGAGAGTCACTCCCTTTCAATTTGCACAGGGTGACACCAGTCCCGGTGATCGCGAGCAGATGGCTCTGTGCCCACTTCAATCTTTACCCATTCTACGGCATCATGATGATATGGGGCAGATGGCTGATCTCGTTCAACCGTCCCCTGCTCCATCAGGTCCTTGTGATCCCTGGGAGAAGACTCCTCCGATAGTTGGATCTTTACTCAGTCCATGGAGCCCTGTGGACTCTTGGTTAAGGGTTCCTCGCCTCCCGCAGTCTTCACATATCTCATGGTATCCTCCTACTTCTCAGCCATTGTCCCCTACTTCAATCTTCACCCAGTTCATGGGCCCCTCACAATGTCCTGCATAAAGTTCCCCCCCGAGTCACTCTTCACCAGGTCCACGATTCCTGCAAACCCAATGCAGATTCCTTAAGCTTCACGGAGCCCACGGATTGCTGCAGTTTCCATGACGAGTGAGTTATCTTCTAAAATATGTGCTTGATTGCTAAATATCGATTTCATCATCAATCCAAATGAATGTGATCCTTCATGTGAGAGAGAAGAGAAGGAGAGCAGTCAGCACACATGCCCACTTTCCCTCTACTCCTGAATCTGCCCGTCCGCAGGATGCAATGCCATCTGACTGTAGACTGAAACTAAATGTCTACACGAGGGACCAGTGCAGCCATACATCAAGGTCCCCTCTCATACAGGGGCACCATCAGCCCCCACATGGTGTACAGGACCAGCTTCAAGGGAGGTTCCTTCTCCACATTTAATGCAGAGTATGGAGGGGCACAGGGAGGGGGGATCGAGGCTGGGAGAATCGGGAGGGAAATGGTGACGACGGGTGACCTCCAGTTAGTTTTTGCGCTAGCTGATATAGATTGCGTCCATGTCTTTACAACACAGCAATGTCTGTGCTGCATCCACTGCACGGGTCCCTATTGCATGTTTAGTGATCCTGCAACTCCTAGCCCATGGCCTTCCTTCGCATCAGCCCCCACACCACCCCTATCATTAGAAGGGGATGCCCCTGTGCCCCCAGGTCTCCCTCACACATCTCTCGGCTCTGCTCTGACCTTCCGGCTCAGCCCCTTCTCCACTTCCCCACCATCCCCCGACACGGACCGTTGCAGTGCCACCGTTAGCGGCATGGTAAAGACCTCCACTACTACATTGGCGAGGTTAGAACCAACGCTGACAATGTGGTGCAGACCTATCTCTGGTTAAAGGGACGATGACCACACATGCAGCAATCTCTATGTGGATGGACAGAGCACTCACATACAGGCTCACTGTCGCCAAAGCTGTCAAGTGGAGCCAAGTATCCCTCAAGAAGCTGCGTCTCCCTAGAGGACGGTGACGCCTGTCGCTACAATTCAATTATTTCACCCTACATATATCTCATTTTTGATGTTATCAAACTAAGTTTAAAGGCGCATGTGCTAACCCGCCATATAGGATTACATTTTTTAAGAAAACCATAGTAATTAAATCATTTTTTGCAAAAAAAGGGAGATACTCTGTATCGCCTTCATAAAAGCGGTCTCATCCCAGGGATCCTCTATGGCCTGGGAAGGACACCTTACGGCTGCACTGCCTGGAAGCCCTCCTTGGGAAGGACACCTTACAGCCGCACGGCCTGGAAGCCCTCCTTGGGAAAGACACCTTACGGCTGCACGGCCTGGAAGCCCTCCTTGGGAAGGACACCTTACGGCTGCACGGCCTAGAAGCCCTCCTTGAGAAGGACACCTTACGGCTGCACGGCCTGGAAGCCCTCCTTGGGAAGGACACCTTACGGTTGCACGGCCTGGAAGCCCTTACGGCTGCACGGCCTAGAAGCCCTCCTTGGGAAGGAAACCTTACGGCCGCACGGCCTGAAAGCCCTCCTTGGGAAGGACACCTTACGGCCGCACGGCCTGAAAGCCCTCCTTGGGAAGGACACCTTACGGCCGCACGGCCTGAAAGCCCTCCTTGGGAAGGACACCTTACAGCTGCATGGCCTGGAAGCCCTCCTTGGGAAGGACACCTTACGGCCGTACGGCCTGGAAGCCCTGCACGGCCTGGAAGCCCTCCTTGGGAAGGACACCTTACAGCTGCACGGCCTAGAAGCCCTCCTTGGGAAGGACACCTTACAGCTGCATGGCCTGGAAACCTTCCTTGCCTAGAAGCCTTCCTTGAGAAGGAAACCTTCCGGCTGCATGGCCTGGAAGGAAAAATCTGGCCAAATGTTTTGGGGTTACCAAAGTGTGTGCCGATAGAGGTTCTATGCTGTGAGCTTGGCCTTACTAGATTACTGACTTCCTGGAGGATGGCTGGGAGCTCATTCTACTTAAGAGTCTAGCTCAAAATCATTATTAAAATATTTTATGGTCATGGCTAATGGAAGAAGCATTGGCAAAACCAATAGTTTTGGCATTAGATTCTTGGAAGATACTTAGCTGATGAGTATCTAAATTGTAATTTAGGGCCTGGCTCAAAATGTTGTTAGTAACTGGAAGCAACAATAGTTCGGCAAAGTGCCAATTATATGAGAACACAGCAAAAATCCTAATATAAGATGGAGAGCACCATTAACGTACAGAACAAAAAGGATGTCAGAAAAAGTAATATATTTAACAAAATTGCTCATTTTTAATACAAATAAGTGTAATAACGTCTCTCCAGACAAAGCCACGACTAAGTTTCAGCATGCTTAGTTAACAAGCATTGCCAATAGCAACAGTTTCACCTTTTTCCAAAAGGCAATTGGCTGGTATTGCCGTAGCAATATTAACTGCCCATTGATAGTAGCAGGTGCAAATGGGTGCGAGTACCGGGGCATCTAACAGCCGTGCCTGGCAAACGCCCAATGCATACTTACTGAAACAGTTGGCTATGCCAATGCGTGTTTTTAACAGGACTTCAGTGAAGGAGCAGTGCTTTTACAACTCCAATTAAGCATGAACGTAATGCAAGTTCGATTGCAAAGTTTAATGGTGAGGCTTAATTAAAGCCAGACAACATAGCTCCCGGGAGGAGGTGTTTTGGGTGGGAGGGGTGTAGCATTTTACATGCAAGCATTGCAGAGGAGGAGGTATGTGGAATCTGGAAGATTGAGGTTGGGAGTTATGAGCAGTTGGCATTAATAGATCTGGGGATATATGTAATAAAATATATCACAACTACAATCAACGTGTTGGAGAATCTTTCAAAGGGACAGGAGCTGAGTGGGAATGCCCATCAGGATTGGCATGGCCATGGGCAGTGAATGGGTGAGCAAATAACCAAACAACACCTACAGGCTTTGTTGAGAAGCATTGTCAATGGCAACAGTTTAAGCTTTTCAGGGCGTTGAAGACATGCCAGGGTGGTGCCGACATGGCAGTGCCCACACTGGCGATAGAGAACTATTCTGCAGATTCACACCATGCCAGCGTCACTGGGTGTAGAGTTCCCATCTCTGCTATCCCTCAACAACCTCACCATCCTTCAGCTCCTCAGTCTGAATGAGTTCCTAAACATCTGGAACCGATTTGCTAAAGTGCAGCGCAGGTGTGCACGACAAGGGGTAACAGCACGACAAGGGGTAACAACACGATAAGGGGTAACAGCAGTGTTTCAAAACAGGCACCCCAATCACACATTTCTGCCATTTTGTAATAAAACGCCAAATTCATACATTTTCACTAACTGCGTGAGAACTAAGGCTGAAGCACAAAAACTTAAAGTTATCAAGAATTTCTTGGTACCTACAAAAAAATACAATTTAAATGCCTAACCAATTCCCATTGGTGACGTTGTACTATATAAGTACCTTTAAAATAACATAAAATGTGCTCTATGCCATGTTTTAATGCAAAACATTAGACCACATTTTATTTAAGTACAATGCAAGTTAAGCATCCAAACAACAAACACTTATTACAGCCAAGCAGGGGTTTTATACCAAAATTGTACTCAAAGCACTTATAAAATGTGGCTTTACAAATGACCCGTGGCACAGATTGGTTTTAAAACCGCCCCACATAAACATGAATTAAATCTAAACCATGCAAGAAATCAACACAATGCTGAGAAGGAGCGTTTCTTATATCCAAGGGAGGCTGTATTCTGTACAAGAGTCTAATTTTACAAAGTTTAAACATCAAAATGGCAACATGCAACCTGCCATACAAAGCACCCGCCATCCCACACAAAAGTGAAGCTACCACGCTCCCTCTCCTCCCACCACCCGCCACTCCACACAGAAGTGGAGCTACCACACTCCCTATCCTTCCACCACACTACACAGAAGTGAAGCTACCACACTCCCTCTCCTCCCACCACCCCACACAGAAGTGAAGCTACCACACTCCCTCTCCTCCCACCACCCCACACAGAAGTGAAGCTACCACACTCCTTCTCCTCCCACCTCCCGCCACCCCACACAGAGGTGAAGCTACCACACTCCCTCTCTTCCCACCACCCGCCACAGAAGTGAAGCTACCACACTCCCTGTCCTCCCACCACCCTCCATCGCACACAGAAGTGAAGCTACCACACTCCCTCTCCTTCCACCACACTACACAGAAGTGAAGCTACCACACTCCCTCTCCTCCCACCACCCCACACACTCCTCCTCCTCCCACCACCCCACACAGAAGTGAAGCTACCACACTCCCTCTCCTCCCACCACCCCACACAGAAGTGAAGCTACCACACTCCCTCTCCTCCCACCACCCGCCACCCCACACAGAGGTGAAGCTACCACACTCCCTCTCCTCCCACCACCCGCCACCCCACACAGAAGTGAAGCTACCACACTCCCTCTCCTCCCACCACCCGCCATCGCACACAGAAGTGAAGCTACCACACTCCCTCTCCTCCCACCACCCGCCACCCCACACAGAAGTGAAGCTACCACACTCCCTCTCCTCCCGCCACCCCACACAGAAGTGAAGCTACGACACTCCCTCTCCTCCCACCACCCCACACAGAAGTGAAGCTACCACACTCCCTCTCCTCCTACCACCCACCACAGAAGTGAAGCTTCCACACTCCCTCTCCTCCCACAGAAGTGAAGCTACCACACTCCCTCTCCTTCCACCACCCCACACAGAAGTGAATACTCCCTCTCCTCCCACCACCCCACACAGAAGTGAAGCTACCACACTCCCTCTCCTCCCGCCACCCCACACAGAAGTGAAGCTACCACAATCCCTCTCCTCCCGCCACCCCACACAGAAGTGAAGCTACCACACTCCCTCTCCTCCCGCTACCCCACACAGAAGTGAAGCTACCACACTCCCTCTCCTCCCGCCACCCCACACAGAAGTGAAGCTATCACACTCCCTCTCCTCCCACCACCCCACACAGAAGTGAAGCTACCACACTCCCTCTCCTCCTGCCACCCCACACAGAAGTGAAGCTATCACACTCCCTCTCCTCCCACCACCCCACACAGAAGTGAAGCCACCACCCTTCCTCTCCTCCCGCCACCCCACACAGAAGTGAAGCCACCACACTCCCTCTCCTCCCGCCACCCCACACAGAAGTGAAGCTACCACACTCCCTCTCCTCCCACCACCCCACACAGAAGTGAAGCTACCACACTCCCTCTCCTCCCACCACCCCACACAGAAGTGAAGCTACCATACTTCCTCTCCTCCCACCACCCACACAGAAGTGAAGCTACCACACTCCCTCTCCTCCCACCACCCACACAGAAGTGAAGCTACCACTCTCCCTCTCCTCCCACTAACAACCCATTTGCTTGAGCGCTTGGAGAACATGGCAGCAGTTAACAGCATAAATCAAAATAACAAAACATGTTTATTGGTCATTAGCAGTGTAAATATGATATGTGTCATTTATAACGCACCTGTACACAAGTGTTTCTAGGGGCGAGTGCATACTAAGTGTACGCGTGTGCAGGGTTGATCTCAAGCTTAGGCAGCACCCATCTACCCCCATCCCCAAGCATAGTGGATTCAATAAATTGGTCAGAACAGCTAGAAAACAGACATGTTCTTAATGTACTGGATAGACAAAGCTTCCCAGTGGAGGGGACCTTATGGCTGCGCCCATGTTAAAAAGGGCCCAGTCTTTTCATGCTGCCACACGTTAGTAAGTGCACGGTTCGTGCTTGTGCTGCTGGAGCGCGTGGGGACCGCACTCCGTCTAAACTCTATGGAATAAAGACGCGAACTCTGAGCTCTTTCTAAGGACCTTCTTTATTCACTCTCCAAACACCAACAGACTTTCTCTCCCCCCGCCCCCCAAGTCCCGCTGGGACCAAAACACAGGGTCACTGACATGATATGGCATTTATAGTGCGCCTATACACGAGGCAAAGTGGGGGTGGGGGGCAGCAGAAGGAAAACAGACAACAATCCTACTAGGCCAGGTGTCACTCAGATCGTGCAAGTGTGTGGGAAGGGGGCAGGGACAGTGCAATACATGGGAATAGATAATAAGAATAAGTAAAGTAACGGCCATCATGTGGCAAGTGCAAGGTTAAGTGCAGACATCAGGTGTCAAGAGCTGCCTACTTCCTATTCTTCTCTCCTGCCCCACCACAAAGGCCTCTTACTTTCCCACAAACAAATAGACCACGTATTCTACCACAGGCACACATCCCTCCCCCACACAGACACTCCCTCTCCCACAGACACCACCTCGTGCACACTCTACCAAACACACACACATAGCGCCCTCCACGCACAAAGCATCACTTTTCTCTCACACAGCTCCCCACTAATCACCACAGCTCCCCACTAATCACACAGCTCCGCACTGATCTTCATCACACAGCTCCCCACTAATCACACAGCTCCCCACTGATCTTCATCACACCGCTCCCCACTGATCTTCATCACACAGCTCCCCACTAATCACACAGCTCCCCACTGATCTTCATCACACAGCTCCCTACTGATCTTCATCACACTGCTCCCCACTGATCTTCATCACACAGCTCCCCACTAATCACACAGCTCCGCACTAATCTTCATCACACAGCTCCCCACTAATCACAGCTCTGCACTGATCTTCATCACACAGCTCCCCACTGATCTTCATCACACAGCTCCCCACTGATCTTCATCACACAGCTCCCCACTAATCACACAGCTCCCCACTCATCATCATCACACAGCTCCCCACTGATCACACAGCTCCCCACTCATCATCATCACACAGCTCCCCACTAATCACACAGCTCCGCACTGATCTTCATCACACAGCTCCCCACTGATCACACAGCTCCTCACTGATCATCATCACACAGCTCCCCACTAATCACACAGCTCCCCACTAATCACACAGCTCCGCATTGATCTTCATCACACAGCTCCCCACTAATCACACAGCTCCGCACTGATCTTCATCACACAGCTCCCCACTAATCACACAGCTCCCCACTGATCTTCATCACACAGCTCCCCACTGATCATCATCACACAGCTCCCCACTAATCACACAGCTCCCCACTGATCTTCATCACACCGCTCCCCACTGATCTTCATCACACAGCTCCCCACTGATCTTCATCACACAGCTCCGCACTGATCTTCATCACACAGCTCCCCACTAATCACACAGCTCCGCACTGATCTTCATCACACAGCTCCCCACTGATCTTCATCACACAGCTCCCCACTGATCACACAGCTCCCCACTCATCATCATCACACAGCTCCCCACTAATCACACAGCTCCGCACTGATCTTCATCACACAGCTCCCCACTAATCACACAGCTCCGCACTGATCTTCATCACACAGCTCCCCACTAATCACACAGCTCCGCACTGATCTTCATCACACAGCTCCCCACTAATCACACAGCTCCGCACTGATCTTCATCACACAGCTCCCCACTAATCACACAGCTCCCCACTGATCTTCATCACACCGCTCCCCACTGATCTTCATCACACAGCTCCCCACTAATCACACAGCTCCCCACTGATCTTCATCACACAGCTCCCCACTGATCTTCATCACACAGCTCCCCACTAATCACACAGCTCCCCACTGATCTTCATCACACAGCTCCCCACTGATCACACAGCTCCCCACTGATCATCATCACACAGCTCCCCACTAATCACACAGCTCCGCACTGATCTTCATCACACAGCTCCCCACTGATCACACAGCTCCCCACTGATCTTCATCACACCGCTCCCCACTGATCTTCATCACACAGCTCCCCACTAATCATCACACAGCTCGCCACTGATCTTCATCACACAGCTCCCCACTGATCACACAGCTCCCCACTGATCTTCATCACACCGCTCCGCACTGATCTTCATCACACAGCTCCCCACTAATCACACAGCTCCCCACTGATCTTCATCACACAGCTCCCCACTGATCTTCATCACACAGCTCCCCACTAATCACACAGCTCCCCACTGATTTTCATCACACAGCTCCCCACTGATCACACAGCTCCCCACTGATCTTCATCACACAGCTCCGCACTGATCTTCATCACACAGCTCCCCACTAATCACAGCTCCGCACTGATCTTCATCACACAGCTCCCCACTAATCACACAGCTCCGCACTGATCTTCATCACACAGCTCCCCACTAATCACACAGCTCCCCACTGATCTTCATCACACCGCTCCCCACTGATCTTCATCACACAGCTCCCCACTAATCACACAGCTCCCCACTGATCTTCATCACACAGCTCCCCACTGATCACACAGCTCCTCACTGATCTTCATCACACCGCTCCCCACTGATCTTCATCACACAGCTCCCCACTAATCACACAGCTCCGCACTGATCTTCATCACACAGCTCCCCACTAATCACACAGCTCCCCACTGATCTTCATCACACCGCTCCCCACTGATCTTCATCACACAGCTCCCCACTAATCACACAGCTCCCCACTGATCTTCATCACACCGCTCCCCACTGATCTTCATCACACAGCTCCCCACTAATCACACAGCTCCCCACTGATCTTCATCACACAGCTCCCCACTGATCACACAGCTCCCCACTGATCTTCATCACACAGCTCCCCACTGATCTTCATCACACAGCTCCCCACTGATCATCATCACACAGCTCCCCACTGATCTTCATCACACAGCTCCCCACTGATCTTCATCACACAGCTCCCCACTGATCATCATCACACAGCTCCCCACTGATCTTCATCACACAGCTCTCCACTGATCTTCATCACACAGCTCCCCACTAATCACACAGCTCCCCACTGATCTTCATCACACAGCTCCCCACTAATCACACAGCTCCGCACTGATCTTCATCACACCGATCCCCACTGATCTTCATCACACCGCTCCCCACTGATCTTCATCACACAGCTCCGCACTGATCTTCATCACACAGCTCCCCACTAATCACACAGCTCCCCACTAATCACACAGCTCCCCACTGATCTTCATCACACCGCTCCCCACTGATCTTCATCACACAGCTCCCCACTGATCACACAGCTCCCCACTAATCACACAGCTCCCCACTGATAATCATCACACAGCTCCCCACTAATCACACAGCTCCCCACTGATCATCATCACACAGCTCCCCACTGATCTTCATCACACAGCTCTCTGCTGCCCTCACTCCCACAGCACTCCCACAGCCCTCCCCCATACCTCCCAGGCAGCTCCATTGCTACACACCTGACGCCGGGGCCGGGGGCAGCAGCTGGTGCAAGTCTCGTCTCGCGAGAGTTGGCAGATGAGGTCAGAGAATGACGACACTGCAGGCTCGCATGAGACATACACTGCAGTGTCTGGAGCCTGTGCTGCCTCTGCCGTTACTGCCCCGGAAGTACACCAGTGCTTCCTGCTTCCGCTCTCCCAAGAATCGCGAGAGCAGCCGGATAGGCGCGCCCTCTGCTGGAGCATTGCGGGAACTGCAGCCTGATTGGAAGATTGATAACCTGCTTCAGGGTTCAGCAGCTGGAACTCAGGACTCTCTTCAAGACTTTCTTAAATGCCCCAATACCCGCACCACAAGACAATCAGATTATACTGCTCCGAGGAGCCCCACCAGACGGGGGGTTGAAGAAGCTAGAAGCTGTGTATAAAATAGCCCTGCCCTGTAAAATAAAACAAAGACAATCACCTGCATTGGGGCGGATTCTGACCTTTCAACTCACAGTAGAGGCGGTGATGATGTCACAGCGTCATTCACCTTTGGCCCGCCCCCATTTGTAATTTAAACAATTTGTAATGGCTCTTAACACCTGGCTTAATTGCAATGCAAATGGTTTGTCCTTGGGAGGTGATGGTCACATTTTCTAACTGCAAACATGACCTTCACGACCCCAGCAACAAATCTTTAGCACTGGAATGAAGCAGGTGTCAGAGTGTTAGCAGGAAGACTGGAACAGCAGTGGCAGCGGCTAGACTTGCAGGCTCAAAAGAAATCTTGAGTCGCGGGGCCGCCCAGAGAAAGAAAACTGCAGACGACAGCGCTGTGGTGTGTAGATGACCAGTTTAGTTTCAAGAGTGGCTCTGCGGTACGCAGTTTGTCCCGACTTGCTGTCTCCCATGAGTCACACTCCAGGGAACAAACCTGAGCAGGGCAGGGGGTGCATCATTCATGCTGTGGCCTGTTCACCGTCACGTTTCCGGTCACTGTTGCAGTGCGAGGGCTGAGCAGGGCAGCGGTGCACCAATCGTGCCGGGCCCTGTTCACCTGCATGTTTCCGGTCACTGTTGCAGTGCAAGGGCTGAGCAGGACAGGGGGTGCACCATTCGTGCCATGCCCTGTTCACCTTGATGTTTCCGGTCACTGTTGCAGTGCAAGGGCTGAGCAGGGCAGGCGGTGCACCATTTGTGCCATGCCCTGTTCACCTTCATGTTTCAGGTCTTTGTTGCAGTGCGAGGGCTGAGCGGAGCAGGGGGCGCACCATTCGTGCTATGCCTTGTTTGCCTTCATGTTTCAGGTCACTGTTGCAGTGCGAGGTCTGAGCGGAGCAGAGGGTGCACCATTCGTTCCAGGCCCTGTTTACCTTCATGTTTCAGGTCACTGTTGCAGTGCGATGGCTGAGCAGAGCAGGTACGAGGATTGAGCAGATGCTTTAGCCACTACTCGTCCCCATATTCCAGTCGCCAACACCACCACAGTACTTCGATTTTGCCAAGTGTTTACCAGCAGCTTGACTATTTAGAGTAACCTTTGTCTGGCGGTAGTGTGCTTCACCTGATCCACACGTGCAAGTAGGTTGTCTGCTCGAGCTGCACTGGACACACACGTGGACTAGTGGTACTAGCACACTAGGCTACACAGCACTCTTGTACTTAGGACACTCATGCATGTGTGCTCTTAATCGTGCCAGCTGCGGTGGCCTCTTTCCCATCTCAGAAGTGCTGCGTCTGCCTTCCAAACACCACCATCCTTGGACCTATTGAACGCACAATCTCTAGGAGCATGAGGAGAGAGATGGTTGCACATCGATAGGAGCATGATGAGAGAGACGGTCGCGCATCTCTCCGAGCATGATGAGAGAGATGGTCGCGCATCTCTAGGAGCATGAGAGAGATGATCGTGCATCTCTAGGAGTATGATGAGAGAGACGGTTGTGCATCTCTAGGAGCATGATGAGAGAGACGGTCGTGCATCTCTAGGAGCATGATGAGATATGATATGGCATTTATAATGCACCTATACACAAGTGTTTCAAGGCGCGACGAGGCAAGGGAGGGGAACAAAGGGAGGACAGACAACGATCCTACTAGGCCAGGTGTCAGTCAGATCGCGCAAGTGCGAGGCAAGGGGGCAGAGACAGTGCAGTACATGGGAATAGATAAAACAATAAGTAAGTAATGGCCATCATATGGCAAGTGCATGGGTAAGTGCAGACATCAGGTGTAAAGGGCTGGTAGAGGACTGTAGTGATACAGAAACAGTCCCCAAGTGCGGGGGTTGCCAGGTGGGTAGTGCAGGTGTGTGACGCTGGCGGGGGAGCGACCAGAGTCCAAGATCTGAGGGTGTCCAGGTAACTGGCGCAGTTCCAGTAACACCCAGGAGGTCAGGAGAGGAGGAGAAAAAGCAGAGGCAAAGAGAAAGGTTTTGAGGTGCTCCCGGAACCGGAAAGAGACAGTCGCGCACCTCTAGGAGCATGATGAGAGAGACGGTCGCGCATCTCTAGGAGCATGATGAGAGAGACGGTCGCGCATCTCTAGGAGCATGATGAGAGAGTGGGTCGCGCATCTCTAGGTGCATAATGAGAGTGACGGTCGCGCATCTCTAGAAGCATGATGAGAGAGCAAGATAACCCCCAGAGGCAGGTGGGCGATATTTAGTGGAGACGCAGTAGAATTTCATGAAGGTGTGCGTGGACCTCCACGTAGAAGCCCTGCAAATGTACAGCATGGGCACACCAGACAGGAACGCCGTCATCGAAGCGATCGCTCTGGTGGAGTGGGCCCTCACGCAGCCGGGAAGCGGTCGGTTAGCCAACTGATTACAGTGCGTGATGCAGCCGGAGAGCCATCTTGAAATGGAAGCCTTGGACAAGGTCTTTGTGATGTTGAAATAGATTGGAGGGACAGGGCCTCCATGTCCTTGTCCTCTACTCCCTTATCATATGTGTTCTGTGTTGTTTTCTACACAGGTGTCAATGTGGGACTCCTGGCAGTGCAGCTCTTCCTCTTTTTGGTTGTGGTGAACATACCCTTGGGATACCCTTATGGCACCATGGGTGGGCATACAACCCTGTACACCTAGTGTATGTTTTTGGGCACCCGTGTGTGGGCCACAGAGAAGGGTATGGGCTGGTGGCAGCTCCATGCTGAATTTTTAAGGTGCTCAGAGTATCCTCTATTTTGGTATAACCAGACCCTGCCATAGGAATCAGTTGATTCCTAATGGGAGACAAGATGGCCCCTGGGGCCTCTTGGTTTCTATTTATTTATTTATTTATTTATTTATATGTTTATAAAGCGCCGCAGCCCATAGGCATCAGGGCGCTGACAAAGAGACATGGACGACAGTAAGGGAAACAGAACATGTTAATAAATACAGTCAGTCTGTGTTTGACAAATGTGTTTTTTCATTTTTTTCTGATTTTCAGATAGTTGGGCTCGAGTCTAAGGTAGAGTGGGAGTCCGTTCCATTTGGTGGTGGCTCTACTGGGGAAGGCTTGACCTAGACCGCTGTCTTTATTTATGTGTCCGGCTTTAACTAGCCCTTTGTTTTCGGACCTTAATGTCCGACCAGGTACATAAGGGCTGATTTGCTTTTTGAGATATTCCGGGGCAGTTCCGTGTAAACAATGATGGACCAAGGACATTGACTTGAATGTAATTCGGTCTTCAAAAGAAAGCCAATGGAGGGATTTTCTCTCATTGGTGATGTGATCTCTTTTTGATTTGCGATCGTCCTCATGGCATTATTCTGGATGATTTGGCACTGGACCCTAGGATTAGGGAGTTCCTTTAATCTAGCCTGGAGAGTACAATAGCTCTAGCACTAATAGAGCAGTTGTAGAGGAGGTCCCAAGCACGACCCACACTCAAAGCGCCCATTTCGAAGTACCAGGAACGCTCACGCCGAGATACGTGACGTACGATGAGCAAATAAACCAGCAGAGAGCCACAGTAGGGCTCTGCCCGGTACTGATTAGACCGACAGCACCCATTGAAGTACCAACACCAAAGAAACCTTGGACAGTAAGGTACCCATTGAGAAAACCATATTGACAAGTGAGACAGAATGACGATTGTCAAAACGTGATGCCTGAAGAAGCCACAAAAGTCCTAAAAGAGGACGAATGGTGACGTCACAAGTACCCGGACTGACTCGCAGATAAAGAAAACGACGACCTTTGAATGACAGAAAGAGACGAAAGACCATGGATAAGTGACATCCTGAGTTGAAGTTAAAAGGACGATGTCAAGTATAAGAAGCTTATGCCATAAGAGCGATGAAGACATGCAACCAGTTTACACGTGTACATATGCATGGAAACGCAAGAAAGCTGAGGAAATCGTGTGGCTTGCTATGCTTAGTAGGAAATTAGATGCGGCAAGCGCCGCGTATACATATCTACCTCAAAAGGAGCACTTTATATGACTTCTATGTTCACTTTGCAAAAGGGCAGAACCAACCGCATGTTACCAGAGGCCCCAGGAGCGAAGGCCCTCAAACACGGGAATCGGAAGCCAAGGACAGAAACAAAACTCAGAGGCATGAGGCCTGTGCAAAGAAACCAAGGTCCTCTTAAACTGACACAGGCTAATACAATTTATGACATCAAGAGCGGAGTATCCTGTTCAAAGGAGTCGAGATAAGCAGTAGAAGGCACTTGGTGGACAGAAAGCTAAAATCAAATACACAAATTACATGGAGATGGAGACGATTTCACGGTGCCTAAGACACGTGACCTGCCAATCAAGAAGAGTTGGGGCCTTCACACCTACGCGCAGCCTTGAGCCATGCACAGATATCCGAGTTCTCCCAGACAGAGAGGCAGCATTGAGGCCTACAAATTAGAAACTAATTGACACATGGCCACTGGGTCAGTGATGGATGATGGTACTGTTTGGTGGGAGGCTAGGGGAACCGACGGTCACCCTGCACCTGGCTGACCATTCTGCATGCTGCTAGGCAAAGTGGAAAAGTACAAGGTGACGTATCAACCCGATCACAATTCACCAAGTAATCTAGGATCCTATAGCCTGTAGAACCAATGAGACGTCGTACTCTTTGTGATGTTTACAGTAGTCATTCTGAACAAAGGACTTAGATGCCCCACTTGATGCTAGTTACCCAATCCCCTCTCCCCGTTACCATGTACAGATATAGTACCTATAGTAAAGTTACCTTCCTATAATCAATAGAATTGCAGGCAACATTTTTAGCATTTCACGTCAGTGATGACGAGTTTTTAGTATAAAGGATGTCATTTTTTTAAAAAGTTTGTTGGAGTTGAAGCGAGAAGGAAGATCGCGCTACTGCTGATATTCATAACTCCCCGTTTCTTGTACTGGTCATTAAACGGACTCCCTTTGCCAAACCATTGAGTTGTCATTATTGATCTGATGCTTCAGTACGAATCTGCATCCCCATCATCTCACGGGTGCTGCCATTCCATCTTAAAGTGCTGTTTGGGAAAACCCCAGTCCTATTGGCCAGCTGGGGTCCCTCCTGCACACTGTTATGCTAGCTTCAGTGAGATGTGATTTGCCTTAACAATTTTTGATGGTATTGGCAGGTCTGTTTTAGGTTTACCACCTGCGCGTCTGCTCCTAGGGAGGCCTGTAAATAGACACCAAGAGTCTTTACTTTGTCTCAGACCTTCACTGGAGAGTTTTTGATTTTAAAGGTTGCATATGCTGGGTCGAGTTTAGCTCTTGCTTGGGGAGAGCCAATGACCATGAGCTCGGTTTTCCCTCCATTGAGGCACATCCAGTTGGACTTCATCCATGCCTCAATGGATTTATAGATGGAATCGAGCCTGCTGCTGTCTGTGGTGTGACGGCCAGTCAGTACAATTACCAGTTGTGTGTCATCTGCAAAGTCTGTAAAAAAATATTCCCATGTTGGTAAGGAGGGTGCAGAGACAACGCATGTAGATGTTAAAAAGAAGGGGCGAGAAACTGTCTGCTTGTGGCACACCACAGTCTACCGGCTGGGAGGCCGATGGATGGTCGCCCCATTGGATCTGGAGCTCCTGTTTCCAAGAAAGGAGGAGATCCAATCAATGGCATCCTGTGAGCAATTGCCCAACTTCTCTATGGCCTCTCGGAGCTATAACCTGTTATCTACTTTTCCCAAAGTTCTGGGAAACCCTGACTCTGTCCATTCCCCTGACTGGCTGTTGGGTGGAAGAACCTTTTATGATATTGTGGGGAAGTCCAGGCCAGACTGGCTGGAGCCTTTACAGTGACTGTATGTTGTGGGTACACCCTTGGGGTGGGACCTGGGTGAATGGAGTGCATGACCAATATGCATTCCATGTTATGGGTGTCCGGTATCTGCGTGTGTGACACAAAGAATGAGATAGCCCTGCCCGAAACTGACCTGCATGCAGTGTGGTGTGCTGAAAGGCTGGGTGCTTGCCCCAATCCACATTCCTTGTTGTGAGTGTCTGGGTGGAAGTGAGTGGCCTTAATGCACTGTGAGCCTGATTGGCTACCTGCCTGCATGAATGCCCTTCTGAATGATTGGCTGCCTGAGCTCGGCTCAGCAGGGTGAATGATAGACATAACTGTATGTTTGGGGACCTCTTAATTACCCGAATTGTTCAGAAGCTAAAGTCGAAACTTGACGCTTAACCTTGAAGCCCAGCTGGAAGGAGAAGGTTTTGCTGCTGCTTGCCGTCATTGAAATCTGAAAGCTGTTGTGTATGTCAAGGACTGATCCAAGAGAGGACCTGGCTAGGAGACCTCTTCCCGAGCTATGAGGGAACATCGTGCAGAAGCTAATCTTCATCAAGGCACCCTGGAAGTCAGTCCCAAACACCTGTCGACCGGAGACTGGGTCAGCTGAGAAACATTGAAGTAAAGCACCAGGACAGCGAAGCCGTCGACGTCCATCACCGTCGACCGGGGTTCCGAGGATCGATGTGACCTGGTCGACCGGAGCTACATCGCTCCATTGCCTAAGAACATTTAAACCAAGGAATCCCTTGCCATCACCATCAACCGCTTTGTCCCGCTGGTGAAAGTCAGGCCATTGACGACCGAGAAGAATCAGCCTGTGGGTTTCCCGCCACCAGAAGTCCACAAAGAAACCAACAAGGAATATCGGAAAGCCAGTCGTGGTAGAGTCCCGATCGTCGATGCCAACGCCGACACCTGCTGCCGAGCCTACGTTCTTCATCGAAGCTGCTTTGCGGCAACAAACTCTTTTCATCGAGGTACACCGCATGCCTCGCCTTCGCAGGATGTCCACAAACCATTGGGACAAGCACCGCAAAGACTGAAGCAGCTGTCTCGACGATGGTGTTCCCATTTCTTCTAGGAATCTCGATGCCCTGTGGCTCCTGCTTTAAAGGGAGTACACCCTTGAGGGATCCATCGACGAACCGTCGAAGAAACTCTGCAAACTCAGGTACATTGGGGTAGCAGAACATTTTAGCAGGAAACAAGACTATTTTAAACATACATGGACTGGGCTTGTTGATACACTTTATTTACAGGTTATCCAGGTGGGGGGATCCTCACACAGAACTGTGACTTAGTAGTTAAAGTACTATTATGCCATTGTTTAACCTAACTTGTCTTCCTTCCCATGTCTATTGTTGATTCACTTCACTACTGTGGTACCAAATAGACATTGTACACATTTACAATATGAGATTTGCCAAAGCACAAAGTGTGTTATTGTTTGTATATATTATATATTGAACTTTATTTATATAAACAACTGTGTTATCGCATAACATAGTGTGTAGACATTCCTTTGTGGGGGGCTTGGGGACTACACTGTACTTAAGAACCAGCAAGTAAGCCTTGATTGCTCGTACATTCTACCAAATAGAGAATCTTGGCTGGGGTCCTCTGTGCTTCTACTCTGCCATATAGAGAGAAGGAGTACAGACAACCCCCCTCCAGTCTTTACAGCCTATTGGTTCACTGGTCCAAAGTTCCTGAACAGCTGTGAAGTCTTCTGAACACTCTTTGTGTGTGTCACATAGAACCTCAGGGAACGAGCAATATCCAGCGAGTGCAAGGCCCATTCCGCCGGCGACAAAGGTTTTGGAAAATAAAATAGGTAAGACCAAAGGCTTGTTGAGGCGGAATTCCGACTGAACCTTCGGTATGAAGGAGGGGTGCGTACGCAGCACCACCTTCGATTCGTGGAAAGTCAGGTATGGTTGCGTGCAGGATAGGGCCTGGATCGCACCTATCCTTCTAGCAGAGGTGATGGCCACCAGGAAAGCCTGATGCAGAAGTACCAAGGGGGCCCCCCATGAGCCTGGTCAGGCACACATTTAGTTCCCACGCCGGGGCAAGGACCTTCACCGGCGGGAAAGATCTGAAAAGTCATTTGAGAAACTCCTTGACAAGTCAGTGGGACAAAAGTGAAGATCTTCCTGGTGACCTGGTGTAGCGGGAGATAGTCGCCAGATGTACCTTGATGGAGGTGTGTTCCAGTCCGGCCTTGTCCAAGGATAGCAAGTACAGCAGGATCTGTGGACCGTGACCCTCAAAGGGGTCATCTTCTGAGACCGGCACCTCATAGCGAAAGCTTCAACTTGTGACTGTAGCACTTCAAGGTCGACAACGCCCTAGCTTTGGTGAGGACCTCCCTGCAGTCCGCTGGCAACTCATATCCTCTAGGGCTACAGGAACCAAGCCCTTTGGTTCAGCGATCCTGGGTCATGATGCAGGATTGCACGTCCTTCTCTGGTGAGAAGATCCAGGACCACTGGCAGCTTGACCGGAGCAGATGCTGACAGGCTGAGAAGGTCCAGGTACCAAATCTCCCTCGGCCACACCGGGCGATGCGTATCATCCTGCATTGACACTGTCGGAGTGTGTTGACTCCTAGCAGGAGAGGGAACAGAGGAAACGCGTACAGAAACAGCCCTTCCCACGGGAAGGAGAGTTCGCCCCCCAGGCTCCTCGGTTGGTGGCATCTGCTGGCAAACTTCTGCCATTTGCAGTTCACCGCCGTCGTAATTAGATCGATCTAGGGGCTGCCCCACTTGACGAAGATGCAGTCCACCTAATCCTGCCGAAGTTCCTACTCGTGGCAGGAGCGCAATTCCCTTCCGAGGGAGTCTGCGATGGTGTTCCTGACTCCCGCTAGGTGAAGAGGGACGAGGAACATCCCTTGTTCGACAGCCCTTCGCCACAAGTCCTGCGCTTCCTTGGAGAGTGCTGAGGATCGAGTGCCCCCGTTTCCTGATGTAGAACATGGTGGTGCTGTTGTCCATGAAGATCCTCACCACCTTGCCCTTCAGAGACGGAAGGAATGACTTGAGGTCCCACTGCCCGCAGCTCCAGGATATTGATGTTGAGATCCTTCTCCTCCGGCAGACCCAAGCCTCTGGCGTGTAGACGTCTGGTGTGGGCTCCTCAGTCTTCCAGGGAAGCGTCTGTGGTGACTGTCTCCTGTTATGGAGGGTTTTGAAATCCCAGGCCATGGGCGATATTGTAGCAGACTCCCCACTATCCGATCGCCCGACGGAACTAGTTGTCGAGAGGGATCGTGTCCGTGAAGCTTCCAGACCCCTGTTTCCAGCGAGCGGCCAGGAACTCCTGAAGGGGTTGCATTTGCAACCTGCAGAGCCCGATGAGGTAGATGCAGGACAACATGTTGAGTAGAGACTTGATGGCCCGCACTGTGGCTGTCTTTGTTGACAACCGTCGCTGCTCCTTCCCTTGAATGGCTGCTACCCTCTCTTCCGAGGGCGATGCCAGGCAAGACACTGTATGGAGTCTGGCGCCTAAAGAACAGCACGTTCTGCGATGGTGTTAAGCAGGATTTTGGATAGTTGATGGAGAATCCCAGATCCGTCAGTAGCTGGACGGTCATCCCTGTGAGTACCACGGCCAGATTCTGCGAGCAGGTGCGAATGAGCCAGTCGTCCAGGTACGGGCATACGTGTACGACCCATAGACGTAGATGGACAGCCACGGGCGCCAGGCATTTTGTGAACACTCTGGGGGCTGACATCAAGCCGAAAGGTAGAGCCTTGAACTGGAAGTGCTGTCCCGGCACTACAAAACATAGAAACTTCCAATTTTCTTGTGAATGGGGACGTGGAAGTAGGTGTCCTAAGTCTCCTTTTTCCAGTTGGTCCATTTGGCTGGAGCCGTGCAATGGTTGTTCATGAGTGCCAGGCCCTCTTCCCACACGTTGTCCAGAAGGGGCACTGCCATGATAGTCTCCCTCTTGGCCTTGCGTCTTTGGTACAAGAAGCCCTCCATCACAAGATGGAATAGCTTGGAGGATCTAGAGATCATGGAGTGGAAAGATCCCACCTCATCCGGTGAGGACATCCTATGTGGAGCATCCAAATGCAGAGAATCGCCATCTGCTGCAACAATATCCTCGTCGTCATCTGTCGTCCTGGCCATATCCGTCCCCGTACCCGTGCCTGGGTCTGCTGGGGGCGAAGGGGTCTGACATGGAGGTTGAAATGAGGGCATCGGGTGATGCTTCCTCTTCTTCGCTGGCATCTGATCGGGGGACTGGGGGACCACCGGAGCCGGGTCCGGGGGCATCCTCCTCTGGATCTCAGAATGTCCAAAGAAATGTCCCTCGGCTGAGATGGCAGGACTGGAAAACTAGGCCCTGCGCCGTCGTCGTCCTCCTCTTCCACTTCCTCGTGGACCGTGTGTAAGGACTCCTGGTCATCTTTGTCTGTGGACGAGACCTCCATGGCTTGGGCCACGATCTGGGAGGGGTGTTTCGGGGCATCCTTGCCCCCCCACTTTTTCCCCCCTGCGGGTCTTGAGCCGGTTACCCCCCTTCTGGCGTGCCAGCAGACTTTGCCAAAGTCACTGGGGCGGTGTCATGCCTTGGGGGCAGGGATACCTTCTGTGCTGCGGGGGCTACCTTCGCAGGGTCAGCGCCCTTAGCCGGCTGTTAGGGAGAATTCTCTTATAAGGCTAATTTCCCAAATCTAGTGAGTCCCCCAGCAGCTTTGCTGGATTTTTGGGGTTTGTTTTTTTCTCCTGCTAAGAGTGAGACTCTTTTCCTCCCACTCTTAGGCATGATTTGAGGTATGTCTCTGACTTGTTGTGTGCTTATGGGCTATGGGTTTTTTTACTCCATAGGGTATCATCTGTTTTTCATGTGTGTTACTAAGCACCCTCAGTGCAGTAACACAGGGGTGTCATAGTGACCCCCAAACATAGACTCCATACCATGGGGCTGACTACTGTTTCCCAGGACATGTAAAGTCACCATTGACTTTACTAGTCCTAAATTGTGAACAGGACCAGTACAAACCATCATATTGTGGAAGTACTTGAAGGGGTTAATTATATTGCCCCTGGGTCTGTTTTCAAGGGGGGCACTGTCCAGTCCCCCCCTTGTATAGTTTCTGGCTGGTGGCAGTGGTTACCACACAAAATATTCCACCTGAATATTTCCTATGGGATTTTCCCATTGATTTTAAACGCACCACTTTTTGGTGCAATGTTAAAGATACCGCCGGTTTATTTATTTAACATTAAATCCATGGTTGGGTCTTTTTGCCAGAACTCTTTTCTAAAATGGTGTTCGTGTCCGTCTCTGTAACTCTGACCAAGGTCGAGCCCTTTGTTCCACTTTTTGGCGGGTTTATCCACAGAAGCCCTCCAAATGGTGATACTCTGTCTGGGTTCCACAGGATGTGTGGGAGGGGAATTGGCACCCTGGACTGCGTTGCCTTAGCAAGTCAAGTCGCACCCTATTCTGATTGGCCCACTGGTGAGCTGCCCGGCTCACCACTTAGCATGTGTGAGTGACAGCTAGGCTGTTGAATGGGGTTTTTCTGCATAAAAGCAGGGCTTTTGGGACTGGAACTTCAGAAGTCACCACAGGACCTAAGAACTCCGATGAGGGAAGAAGCTGAGCCATCTGCAACAACGACACCACCGGTGGAGCCCTGCTGCAACGACCTCACCACTTTCCTGACGACAAGAGGAGATCTTCTGCTGGAAGAGTCTTCTCCCTCTGAACTGGTGGGATCAACCAGTTCGCCCCTTCGCCTTCCAAAGAAGTTTCTTGGTCGACTCGCCCGTGCCAAGCACCCCAGCGACCGGATAGTCAAGCTTCACCACTTTGAACGCGAATAAAAGGAACGCACCTTTTACCGACGAACTCCGCAGCTGGTCTCTTCCCTGGGCAGTGCAACGACTACAAGGTTCCTCCTCAATGAGATCTTCTCTTCCCCTGGTCGAATCCACAACTTGCAACCACTGCCAGGAACAACTGCCGCCGCTGGAGCTTCCTCTCTCTTTAAGGTACTGTGTTCCACCTGGCCTCCTTTTCTTCGGATTGCTAAAGGTGACCCTTAAATCCTTGGCTTTCCAACTGGGTTGGCTCCAGACCTTCTAACTTTACTTCTCGAATCACCCCATCCTCTTTTGAACACTCTGCAAAGACTTTTAGTGCATTTTAAACCGTGTGATGCTGGGCACATTTAGCTTTGCTCCATTTAAAGTGGGCCTGGCCTATGAACTTTGGCTCTACAGTGTATACTGCCTTCACTGACTTGCTTTGGACTTAGAAAAGTGTTGGGACCTGTTTTATTTTTATGCTCTGCCCTTTTCTTCCCTTTTAACCTAATTATTGGAGTGCCATCTAAGTTACATGCTCACCTCTGTTTTGACGACTAGTGGTGTTTTAACTTAGACTTGTCTAGTAATTGCTAGGGGAGGTGTAAATACTTTTCTGATTGTGTTTTGAACTTGCTTTGACTTATAGTGCTAGTGTATTTTCTAAAGTGTGTGTTAAATAAATATTTATATACTTTTGATACAAAGCTCTGGTCAGTGTTTGCTTGTTACACTACTGTGTTTTTAGCCCTATTTTGTATACTCTATATACTGCCTTACTCTTCTTGAGAGAAGTCTGACTGCTCAGCCACAGCTACCAGGTAAATCTGGGTGGTACAGACTGCTACCAATTGGGTTTACTGCTTACTCCTGTAGTCTTAATCTTTTTGCAATGGTCCCCAAGGGAACTGCACATGATTCTGCCTAACACTGGTGTACAGTAGTGGGATTTGTATTGAGTATACATTTTAGAGTGCTTCTAAATACTTTGGTGCAACTAACCACAAAGCTTAGCACTAAAAAGCTTATTTTCTAACATGGAAAGTTACAGCCAGGAGTCCCTTTCTGCAAAAACTGCTGATTGTTTAAGAGTTCTTTGTAGACACAAGGATCTTCCTGTAAAAGGCAAGAAAATGGAACCGATAGAAAGATTGTTAGCGAACCAAAGTCTGGGTAGTGGTTCAGAGGAGCCTACCTCCCCAGCAAATGTAAACAACAGTCATGAGGATGATATGAATCAAAGTAATGATCGTATTGTTGTAGAGTTAGAAGAGGAAGAGGAAACTAATGTAACTGTTCCCACTGGGCCTCTGCCTGCTCTAGCACCTCAAGCTGTGTCTACTGGACCTTTGTCAGGTCCCACACTACGTCCTGCATTCATTGAACTGGAAAAAATTAGACGAATTAGAATTCAAAAGAATTAGTGCCCAATCTGAACAAAAGCACCAAGAACTAAGGCTCAGAGAAATGGAGCTCAAGCATGAGCTAGAGATGAAGAAATTGTCTGTTGAAAATACTTCACTCCCCGGATCCTCTAGGAGTTCCAGTCCAAAAGACACCAGATGCCTAAAGAGATTGTGGGTATGTATGAACCTAAGTCGATGTGTTGGATTGGTTGGCTATGTTTGAGTATAATCATGGGCTCAGGACATCACAGGGAATCAGTTGCTTCCTTGGTTGTTCTCTAGGCTCGCCTGTTGCATCTGATGTGGTAATGGAGTTGGGAGAGGTGGATAGGGTGGACTATGAATGTGTGAAGCTAGCTTTAATAGCTAGATTTGGGAAGACCCCTTCCCAGTACCTAAAGAGGTTTAGGACCCTCAAAAAGCATGATGGTACCCCTTGGGCTACCTGGGTGAATGAAAGTTTGAAGAATTTAGAGGGATGGATTAAGGGTTACAGAGTGAACACTTCTGAAGGAATGAAAACTCTTGTTATGTTGGAGTCAATTTATGATGCCTGCTCTCCTGAGCTCAGACAGCACTTGGCTGATTCAAAGGAAATAGATTCCAAGAAGCTAGCTAAGGCTGCTGACTTCTGGGTTGCCAACAGGGCCACTCACAAGGATTCTGGGGTAACTCAGAAAAAGGATGAGGGAAAACAGCCTAAAAAGGACTCCAAAGAGAATTCCAATAATTCCAATTCCAAAGAGGGCCCCAAACAGCACCATAAGGGTAAGCCACATGGGGAACCAAATGAGGCTAGTGTACCTTCTGGTCCCAGACCAGAAGGAGGTCAGAACAAGCCACCATTCCAGAAAGCATTTGGAACATGCTATGTTTGTAAGGCTACTGAACATGTGAAAGGGGATCCCAGATGTAAGGGTAAATCTTCAGGGGTCCACACTGTCTCCTTAGCCTTCGCTCCAGAGGAGGAAGTACAAATGGCCAGTGGGAACTTTCTATTTCTGGCTGATGAACCCAGAGGAGTCTCAGTCAGTGTTTCTTTAGTGTCCCTGGGGTTGTGGGAACAACAGAATCTAGATACCTATAATTCTATCCAGATAATACTAAAGAGTATTATAAGGACAGTGTCCAGGTGAATGTTCAAGAGACTCCTGCCATTAGGGACACTGCAGCCAGCATAACTGGGGTGGATGAATCTTTTTTCGAGGCAGAGGATGTTGCTAAGGCACCCAAACGCCTCACCAAGTTAGCTGGAGGGCCTGTGCAGATGCTTCTCCAGTTACCAGTTCTCATCTAGTGCAACGATATGGCTGTGAAGATACCTGTCAGTGTACAATGTGAGGTATCAGGAAGGGTTCTGTTGGGAAATGACCTGAAAACTCTTGTAGTTGTGTCACACACCCCCAGACCTCCTAGTAAAAGGTTACAGGAGCTAACCTGACCTGCAAGGGAGAGAACCATGAGAGGTACTCCCAAGGAGATGATAAGAAAAGAAATCACTCCTACTCCACTAGAGCTACTTTCTGCTATAGCTGAAAAACCAGAAGCAAAGGGGCAACCCAAGACTTCTAGAGGGAAACCAGCAGCAAGCACTCCAGTGCTTCCAACAAGGACTTCCCCTAAGTTGTCCAAAGTTACACCTGTAACTCCACCTCCAGCTGAGGCTGAGAGGGTGGTAGAACCCTGTGTGGTTGAACTAGACTCTGAAGAAGAGCTAGTAGAAGGCCAAGACCTTATTGGAGATCTGGATCCTGTTGACCATCCTGAGCTGCAGTCTTTACTGGCAGAAGGTGGACCCAACAGGGCAGACTTTAGTAAGGGGCAAAGAGAATGTCCAACTCTGGAAGGTCTTCGCCACCAGGCAGCTTCTCAGGCTGATGGGCAAGAGTCTGGGAAGTATAGGTTACACTGGGAAGATGGCCTCTTCTACAGTGAACCGACTGAGTCTGCACCTGGAGACTACAAGCGACTTGTAGTACCTCAAGCAAACAGACTCCAGTTCTTGCAACTAGCCCATGAGATTCCTTTGGCTGGTCACTTGAGTTTCAAGAAGACCAAGGAAAGGCTCTCTCTCTCTACTTTTATTGGCCAAAGATGGGGGCTGAGGTAGATAAGTTCTGCAAGAGCTGCAACACCTGCTAAACCTCTGGTAAGAGTGGTTCCAAGAATGTGGCACCTTTAGTGCCTCTCCCAGTGGTGGGAGTCCCATTTGAGAGGGTAGGGATTGACATTGTTGGTCCCCTTGATCCTCCAACCTCCTCAGGCAACAGGTTTATCCTTGTTGTAGTAGACCATGCTACTAGGTACCCTGAGGCAATTCCTATGAGGACTGTTACAGCTCAGGCTGTGGCTAAGGCCCTCCTTGGTATTTTTACCAGGGTTGGGTTTCCTAAGGAAGTAATCTCTGACAGGGGGTCAAATTATATGTCCCACTACATGAAAGCCATGTGGTAAAACTGTGGAGTTACCTACAAGTTCTCTACCGCCTACCACCCACAGACAAATGGGTTGGTTGAAAGGTTTAATAGAACAATGAAGAGCATGATAGGTGCTTTATAGGAACCCCTTAAGAGAGAGTGCGATCTTCTACTGCCATGCCTTCTCTTTGCTTATAGATAAGTCCCTCAGGAGGGAGTAGGTTATAGTCCCTTTGAACTTCTTTATGGTCATCCAGTCAGAGGTCCATTGGCCCTGGTTAAGGAGGGGTTGGAGAGTGCTCCTACCCCCAAGCCAGTCAGAGTGACTGACTACGTGATAGGACTCCAGAGGAGAATGTCACAGATGATGGCTCAAGCTAGTGATAACTTGAAGGCTGGTCAAGCTTTGGTCAAGCATTGACATGATCAAAAGGCTAACATGGTTGAGTTCACTCAAGAACCACTAGTTCTTGTTATGATACCAACCAGGCAGAGGGCCTTGCAAGACAAATGGATGGGACCCTTCAAGGTTGTGGTAATACCTGGAGAGGTGAACTATCTGGTGGACTTGGGCAATCCCAAGGAGGCTCCCAGAGTCTTCCACACCAACAGACTGAAGGCTTATGTCTCCAGACCCGAAGTAGGAGCTTTGCTTCTAGCTTCAGCAGAAGAGGAAAACGAGAGTGAACCTCTCCCTGATCTCCTCAGAGGCCTACCTTTGGATGAAAAGATTGAAGGAGTTAATCTCTCTTCAAATCTGACACCTGAGCAACAAGCGGAGTGCAAATCTATGTTAAATCAGTTTGCCTCCCTGTTCTCACTTTCACCAGGCTTGACCCCTTGGGGCCAGCATGACATACTCACTGGTGACTGTCTGCCAGTAAAAAGCAGAGGGTACAGAATGCCAGAGAATGTAAGAACCCACATCAAAGGAGAGGTCAGCAAGATGCTGGACCTCGGGGTAATAGAGCCCTCTACTAGTCCATGGTCTAGCCCAGTTGTGTTAGTACCAAAGGCAGGATCCAAAGAATTGAGATTCTGTGTGGACTATAGAGCCCTTAATGCAGTCACCATGACTGATGCCCATGCTTTGCCAAGGACAGATGAGTTGGTGGATAGACTTGGTTCAGCCAAGTACCTCTGCACATTTGATCTGACGTCAGGCTATTGGCAAATAGCCCTGACAGACCTTGCCAAGGAGAAAACTGCATTTTCTACTCCAGTTGGCTTATACCAATTTAAGGTTATGCCTTTTGGACTGAAAAATGCACCTGCTACATTCCAGAGGATGGTAAATCAGGTTTGGGCTAGGATGGAGGACATCTGCATGGCATACTTGGATGACATTGCAGTGTTCAGCCAATCCTGGGAAGAGCATGTTGACCACCTAGGACATGTTTTTCAGGCTCTAAAGCAGGCCAATCTGACCATAAAGGCAAGTAAATGCCAGATTGGAGAGAGTAAAGTGGTCTACCTTGGATATGAGGTAGGAGGTGGAGAAATAAGGCCTTTGCCCAGTAAGATTGAAGCTGTGCCAAATTGGACAACACCTACTACTCAGACCCAGGTGAGAACCTTCTTAGGTCTCACTGGGTACTACAGGAATTTCATAGAGAACTATGGGACCATAGCTTCTCCACTGAATGTGATCTCCTCTCCTCAGTTCCCTAAAAAGGTCAAATGGAATGAGGAGTGCAATCAGGCCGTTAAAAACCTGAAGAAAGCCCTTTGTCAAGTTCCAGTGCTAAGAGCTCCTGACTACCACCAAACTCATTGTACAGACAGATGCTTCCAGTGCAGGTATAGGTGCAGTCCTTAGTTAACTGGATGGGAAAGGTAGGGAGCACCCCATTTGCTTCATCAGTAGAAAACGGAAGGATCCTGAGACAAGGTGGGCAACTATTGAAAGAGAGTGTTTTGCCATTTTGTGGGCTCTGAAGAGGTTTAGGCCATACTTGTATGGTTCTACTTTTGTTATTCAGACTGACCACCAACCCTTGAGATGGTTAATGCAAATGAAAGGGGAAACCCCAAAACTATTGAGATGGTCAATCTGCCTCCGGGGGTTTGATTTCACCATTGAGCACAGGTCAGGTTGTCACCACCAAAATGCTGATGGTCTCTCTAGGATGTTTGTAAGAGGTATGAGATTCATCCAGGAGTGGATTCAATCCTGCTATCCCTTAGTCTGGGGGTGAGGGGGGTGAGCGTTAGGGAGAATTCTCTTATAAGGCTAATTTCCCAAACCTAGTGAGTCCCCCAGCAGCTTTGCTGGATTTTTGGGGTTTGTTTTTTTCTCCTGCTAAGAGTGAGACTCTTTTCCTCCCACTCTTAGGCATGATTTGAAGTATGTCTCTGACTTGTTGTGTGCTTATGTGGTATGGGTTTTTTTACTCCATAGGGTATCATCTGTTTTTCATGTGTGTTACACAGCACCCTCAGAGCAGTAACACAGGGGTGACATAGTGACCCCCAAACATAGACTCCATACCCTGGGACTGACTACTGTCTCCCAGGGCAGGTAAAGTCACCATTGACTTTACTAGTCCTAAATTTTGAACAGAACCAGTACAAACCATCATATTGTGGAAGTACTGGAAGGGGTTAATTATATTGCCCCTGGGTCTGTTTTCAAGGGGGCACTGTCCAGTCCCCCCTTGTCGAGTTTCTGGCTGGTGGCAGTGGTTTCCACCAGAATATTTCCTATGGGATTTTCCCATTGATTTTAAACGCACCACTTTTTGGTGCAATGTTAAAGATACCGCCGGTTTATTTTTTTAATATTAAATCCACGGTTGGGTCTTTTTGCCAGAACTCTTTTCTAAAATGGCGTTCGTGTCTGTCTCTGTAACTCTGACCAAGGTCGAGCCCTTTGTTCCACTTTTTGATGGGCTTCTCCACAGAACCCCTCCAAATGGTTCCTCTCTGTCTGGGTTCCACAGGATGTGTGGGGAGGGGAATTGGCACCCTGGACTGCGTTGCCTTAGCAACTCAAGTTGCACCCTATTCTGATTGGCCCAGTGGTGAGCCGCCCGGCTCACCACTTAGCATGTGTGAGTGACAGCTAGGCTGTTGAATGGGGGTTTTTCTGCATAAAAGCAGGGCTTTTGGGACTGGAACTTCAGAAGTCGCCACAGGACCTAAGAACTCCGATGAGGGAAGAAGCTGAGCCATCTGCAACCTGACGACACCACCGGTGAAGCCCTGCTGCAACGAACTCACCACTTTCCCGACGACAAGAGGAGATCTTCTGCTGGAAGAGTCTTCTCCCTCTGAGCTGGTGGGATCAACCAGTTCGCCCCTTCGCCTTCCAAAGACGTCTTTTGGTCGACTCGCCCGTGCCAAGCACCCCAGCGACCGGATAGCCAAGCTTCACCACTTTGACCGCGAATAAAAGGAACGCACCTTTTACCGACGAACTCCGCGGCTGGTCTCTTCCCTGGGCAGTGCAAGGCCTACAAGGTTCCTCCTTGACGGGATCTTCTCTTCCCCTGGTCGAAACCATGACTTGCATCCACTGCCAGGAACAACTGCTGCCGCTGGAGCTTCCTCTCTCTTTAAGGTACTGTGTTCCAACTGGCCTCCCTTTCTTCGGATTGCTGACCCTTAAATCCTTGGCTTTCAAACTGGGTTGCTCCAGACCTTCTAACTTTACTTCCCGAATCACCCCATCCTCTTTTGAACACTCTGCAAAGACTTTTAGTGCATTTTAAACTGTGTGATCCTGGGCACATTTCGCTTTGCTCCATTTAAAGTGGGCCTGGCCTATGAACTTTGGCTCTACAGTGTATACTGCCTTCACTGACTTGCTTTGGACTTAGAAAAGTGTTGGGAACTGTTTTATTTTTATGCTCTGCCCTTTTCTCCCCTTTTAACCTAATTATTGGAGTGCCATCTAAGTTAGGTGCTCACCTCTGTTTTGACAAAAAGTGGTGTTTTAACTTAGACTTGTCTAGTAATTGCTAGGAGAGGTGTAAATTCTTTTCTGATTGTGTTTTGAACTTGCTTTGACTTATAGTGCTAGTGTATTTTCTAAAGTGTGTGTTAAATAAATAATTATATACTTTCGATGCAAAGCTCTGGTCAGTGTTCGCTTGTTCCACTGTGTTTTTAGCCCTATTGTGTATACTCTATATACTGCCTTACTCTTCTTGAGAGAGGTCTGACTGCTCAGCCACAGCTACCAGGTAAATCTGGGTGGTACAGACTGCTACCAATTGGGTTTACTGCTTACTCCTGTATTCTTAGTCTTTTTGCAGTGGTCCCCAAGGGAACTGCAGAGGCTTCTGCCTAACACCGGTGTGGTAGTAGCGGTCTCCATCTTCTTCTCCTCCGTCCGCTGCGTCTCGGATTTGTCACACAGTTTAGCCGGGGTAGATGATTTCCTTTTCGAGGAGGAGCTCGATTCCGTGATGTCGAACGTGCCCTATCCACCTTGGGACCCACTTCCACGGTGGACTGTCATTGGATGGGTGCAGTATGCAGTTTTAAAGTGAAAGTGAAACTGTTTTTCTTTTACTGAGGATTCCCAGCCTGACGACGGGGAATATTCATGAGCATGTGAATCCATGCCAGACCCATGCTGGAGAAAATAGGCTTCCCCTCTGCTTCTCAACCTTTTAACGCCTTGCTGCGGGGTGTACTGCTTATTTAAGCTATTTAAGCTGTATCATTGCTTTTTATTAAGATAAAAGAGAAAAGCAACTAAGAAGTATTAGCTTCTTTTCTATCTTGTGACTCTTGACTTTCTTTTTTTATATGAACTTTTTCATATAGTGAAATTTCAATAATTACAGTTTTTAAGATACATTTTTAAAGAAGTTACTTTTAAACATTTGTGGAAAAGGCGACATGGATTAAAGTTGAACTCAAACCTGAAAAGCATTGCAAAGCGAAAAAACATTGAAAAATGTGGGAAATCCATCACCCCTGTGCTTGGCAAACGCCCATTTTGTCAGCATTGTTTTAGGAGAAGGATTGAAGGTGCTCAGATTTGGACAGACTGGTGACTTGGAGTATTAGCTGAGGTTTTGGGTCGCGGCCCTGGGTGTTGGTCTTTGCAGGCGCAACCATTTACATTGACTGACACACAGACGAGGGCTGGTGGCCAATGTTTGCTACTGGTCCCTTACAGCGCTGTTCCCAGGATAGAGGGGGCTGGGGGAGCCAGACTCTGGATGCCCCTAAAGTCAGTCGGACGGACGGTCCCCTCCTTCGTGAACGACGGCGCAGTTGGTATTTTGCTGTTTGTGGGTCTGTAGCTAACTATAGCAGAACTACAGAAGAACAAGGCGTGCTTTATTCTGTGCACCTGGGTAAACTGTCTGAAACTAGTGTCTCGGCCATAATAA
The DNA here is from genome assembly GCF_040938575.1 of Ambystoma mexicanum. Lineage (NCBI taxonomy): Eukaryota > Metazoa > Chordata > Amphibia > Caudata > Ambystomatidae > Ambystoma > Ambystoma mexicanum. The sequence goes on along the minus strand of NC_090921.1, from coordinate 27,324,050 downwards.
CTATGTCTAAAAGGAAGGCCACTACCTCTATTTCTCCTGAAGGCAAAACAAACTAACTAGAATGTTTAAGCCTATCAAGGAAGTTCATAACCTCATATTTGAGATTAAGGGGTTATTAAATGACAGAGGGCCCCAGGGATAAAATAAATTCTATGGAAAAAAAGGTCTGACAGTGGGTGGTTTAGTGGGGGGTGGGAAAGCAGTGTCTAATTTTTTGTCTGGTTGTGGATGGTCGTAGTGACTACCCGTTGCTTTTCTTTGATGATCCTGTATTGCCTGCGACGAATGATTATAATGTGTGTATGTAGGCCAAGTAAGGATTCAATAGACCTTTTTGAAGTGGAAAAAAAGGCCAGGATAGGATAGTGGGAAAATGATATATTCTCCATTGACGGACGGTGCGAAGATGGTTCTCAAAGCATGGCCCCCCCGTATAATTGAATGGCATCCACCATCCACTTGGGGGGTAAAGTGAGCCCTTTTGTGGAAATACCACAATTGGGAGTGGGAAATGGAAATAAGGTTGAAGGTCTTGACAGTGTGTTGGTAAGTGAGGTGAATATGACAGTCCCTTTGATCAATAAATTCGCCGCTCTCACGGAAAAGGAGGAAATAATTCCCGCTCCACTTAAGGGCTCAAAGAGAGTAGATAAAAAGAAGCTTGTTGTAAAAAACAAAAGGGAGAAAGCTATGGATGGCCCTGTAGGCAATGACACAATGGATATATTGGGAAAGAACGGAAATAACATGAGTGAGTGATGCTCTTTTGAAATAGAGATTAGGGACATGTTGACAGAAATTAGGTCACTAGTTGCAGAAAATCCGGGCGGCTGCTTGAAGGGTTTGGTCGATGAGATGAATGCAATAAAGAAAAATATTACTATACAGACGAGAAGGAGCTCGAAAGCATATGAAGGGATGCCCCTAGAAGAGCCTTACCTAGTATTAGACACAGTCAAGTAAAAGATGGAACAATGACCACTCGTGAAGATCTGCGCAGTACTGTGGTTAATTCTGGGGGCCGCTGTAATTATGTTCAGGCACCCTGAGAATGTATTTTGCCACCTAAACTAAATCGGGCATTTATAAAAAAAAAAAAAAAGGTAGCAGGCGCCCCTCTCTAGAAAGAACATGGCATGATAACCTATTCTGTGGTTTTTTTCCCCACTTTGAGAGTCCGCAGCCATTGCTTTTTGCTCACTGTACTTTTCACAAAAGAGGAATATCCATTTGCACATCAGTCTTTGTCCCGCCCAAAAGGGCAGTCCAGCACCGAAATGCCAGGCAAACCTCCTTTGAACAAGAGTACCAACAGCAACCCCAGACACGTGTTTCAGCCTTGTTGGGCCTCATCAGTGAGGTGGAGCGGGCATATATGCAGAGTGTCCCACAGCCTTTGTCCTGTTTAGCAAAGCCAAGACCAAAAAATAATATGCAGAATTTAACCAGAGACTCGGGTGTTATGGGAATTAAAGATAGTGGAGCAAATTGTCATGCTTTCACCTGCCTGGCGTTTCTCCGATTGCGTGTCATTTCGGAGACGCTTCCGTATTGTGCCCCGGACACCGATGCAATGCAGTGATATCATCGCGTTTGCGTCCACGGTAACCTTTGTTACCCAGAAATAAATAGAACCATCACGCAAGGCTCGTCACGTTGCAATTGTTTGCGGAACACCAGTGTGCCATTGTGAGTATTCTTGCTACGCTCTCTGGCTGTTCCTGTAAGCGGGTTGCTCTGATTCCTTCCTTGCGCTTCCCCTTTGTTGAGCTGCTCCCTCCTGCACTGCCTTGCTGTCCCTTCCTTTCTGGTGATCTCTGAGCCCTTGCTCAGCCTCCTTTTCCCTCCCTTTTACTTTTTTGGAGCTCCGCTCCTTCCTACGATATTTCCTCTCATCTTGTCCATACCTGCCAGCAGCCCTTCCTCCTTGCTGGCTCCTCTCTGGAGCCTCTAGATTCTTACCTGGGTTTCTGGTGGTGTCTTCCTGGATCCTGTGATACCAAACCCGCATTTGAGGAACCCTGTAAAGACAAAACCCGGATTAAGGACTTACTTGGAGTTGCTATTCAACACCTTAGGTTTTCCTCCCCTCAAGGTTATTTGTTTTCCTGAGACCTGGCTCTCGGTGTAGCCGAAGTGCTTACCTGTTATCCTGTACCAGGTGGTACGGTGGCTACCTGGAAGGACAGGCCTTACCTCTACCCAGCAAAGGAGTGCAGAAGCAAAGAGGTAAGGACTGAGCCGGACACAAATTTTAGGGAGCAGCAGAGAAGACCATCTTTTGTGACAAAGATTAATGTCCCGAAACTCCCAAAAATGCCTTTGAGGATAAGGAATCATTGAAAAACAAAAGCATTTATTGATTTAGACCAGGTTAGGGGTGTTTATCTATAATAAGGTCAGATGTAGTCAGATGCTGTCAGGTTGCAATGTCCAATTGCCATGCTGACTACATCCAGGTGTTCTTGCAGTCCTTGGACTTGGTAGACAGAATTTTAGCTATAGATTTTTGATAATTTCCCCATTGGGGACTTTGATCGTCTCTGGTCCTCACACAGCTGTATATAATATCCGGAGAGGAGTGGATAGCAAGAAGATTGTCTTACCAGCAGCTAATGGTCCTCTGCCTCTATCCACATTAAAGCGAAGGGGAAATCGAATGTAGGAGTCAGTTGATGGGGGTTTGAAGGAGGTGGACTGAATGGAGCAGGACTCTGACCCTCCCCTGTAAGATATGGGCTGTCAATTCATTTCATGGAACATCGCTGGACAAGCGAAGATCTTGGAGGTTACGGGCAGACTGAGTTCCTGAGGAAGTTCCAGCCGATCCTCCTACAGGAAACATGGGCTATTGATAAAGAAGACATGCAGGGGTTTAGATAATTTTCGGTTCCCGCTAAAAAGGGCCCAAAAAAGAGGCCATGTAGGGGGCTTCTTATCTGGTTAGATTCCACTCTCAATTGGGAAGTGACGGTGCAAGCAACAGACATGCGGGAACTCGAGCCTCTGGCCATCTGTACCGGAGGTGGCTATTTAATATGTGTAACAGACCATCTGAATCCCCAGAATTACAGGTGGCGAGTACGATCGATGAACTGAACCCGTCCTGGAAGAGGTACCACCATCTAAAAACGACCATAATTATAGCAGGCGATCTAAATATGCAATTGGAACCTATATGGGAAGTTAGAGGGGCTCTGGGAAGACCAGGACTATGCCTGGGGCATTCCTCTCTTAATAGCGGACCGTCCAAGACAGGCTCATCAATGCCCTGTGGAGACACCCGCTATTTGAATAATATCGAGCCTAGGGCCTGCAATTGTCGGTTTTTAGATGATCAACCAGCAAAACTGACTTTTGTCAGACATAATGGGATGTCAAGTATAGATTACATCATGAGCTCTGCCAAGGAATGGTTAAGGATTGGCAGTTTTAGAGTATTAGAGGGGGCCGAAAGTGACCATTAACCCTTAAGCGCATGGATCCAAATTGAAATGGCAGTTCATTAATCACGCGACGATCAGAGGAGGACCAAAGCTATAGTTCTTAATGGACACACGCGGAAACCGGTGAAGTGGGCCAGAGTGATTGACCAAGATCTAAAGCCTGTAATATATAAATCTAGTAATTATCAGCTCATGCAGTGCCCCCGACAGAGAGATACTGACTGAGCTTAATAAGATAATGCAGAACCTGGTCCCGTGTTTGGCTTATACAGCTTCTAGAGTGACAAAAACTTGCAACAGTTAACTCTGGTTGGTATGACCAAACCTGTAGAGATGCAAACAATAAAATACTATCTTGTCTTAAAGCCCCCCGGGCAGTGGTTAAGTTACAGCTCAGGGCACCAGAAATAAATCTAAGTCTGTAATAGCACAAAAAAGAAAGATTATGTGACTGAAAGATGGGAGCTAATGGAAATTGTTTGTGGGCAAAGAGGTAAATGGGGACATACATCTGCAGTGCTGTATTACGGCAGGGGCCTGGCGAGCGTATATCGTGAATCTGTACGGCAAGTCTGATGAGATCTTGAATGTTATACAGAACCTTAGTATGGCCATCGGTACCGAGGATGGAATTATTAAATTTAATATTGAGGAAGTGAAGAGGGCAATATTAAGCCAAAAGAGTGGAAAGGCACCCGGACCGGATGGGGTACCACTTGATCTCTACAAGGATGAGGTTCTGATTTGGGGCCCAATAGTGTGTAGAATCTTTAATGCTCTAATGAGACTGGGGACAGTTCCATCTTCGTGGAGAAATGCAACAGTGGTCCCGATATATAAAAAGGGGGGAGGGAGAGAACAAGCAGCTAATTATCGCCCCATTCCTCTCCTGGACAGCATGGGAAAAATATATGCCAGGGTAATCTTGTTCCATCTACAAATCAGGGTCAAAGACAACAACACTTTTTGTGACCTCCGGGCAGGATTCCAGAGTCATAAGAGTACTGTCGACCAAAGTTTTCAACTGTTCCTGTTGAGCCAGAAATACAGTGTGCTGCTGAAATCAAAGATATACGCTGTGTTTGTGGATCTCAGGAGAGCATTCGACAGAATCACGAGGGGGAAAAAGTGTTCTATTATGACCGAGAGAGGGGCTCCCTTAAAATTGATTACTGCTATTAGGTTGTTTTACACCGATAACAAGGCATCGGTTCGCTTCAGTTTAGCTGCAGAATTAACTGATTCATTTGGTGTGGAGAATGGGGTGAGACAAGGATGTGTTCTTGCACCCCTTCACTTCCATATATATAGCGAAGAAGTGATCAAGGCCCTGCGTTTGTAGTGTATGTACTGCCTCAAGATGGGCAAGGACAGGTATCCGGCACCATTTTATGCTGATAATGCGATGATACTGTCTTACCACACCGCAAGGATTAAAAACCTCATTGGGCATATTCTTGGATACATGCGAGATCTTGGGACTGCAACTGAACACTGATAGTGTAGGGAAGTCCGAGTAATTTACGTTCAAGAAAGTAAATTCGAGCAGACAATGTTCTATAGGTTCATTTAGGATGTGGATTCTGGGAGGGCTGTAGCTGGTCTCTTCAATTAGCAAATACTTGTTCAAACTTGGGAAAGTTTGGTGGGACCACCAACTCCTTTTTTGTAAAACATGGGAGAGGAGCAACCTCCCCAGCCTTGGAGTTATATCAAAGGCAGGCAACAACAGCCTCAACCTTTGGTGCTGAGATCTGGGGGTTTGGGGTTAGGAGGGTTAGGGTTAGGAGTGCGCTGGAGAAAGTGGAGAAGAGATGCCAAAAGAAAATCTAATTCTATTGCCCCAGAGTTCACTGTTGGCTCTCTTGCATTTGGAGTTCGACATTTCAGCGATAGGAAATTTGCTATCTGTATATCCAGTATACTATTGGTTGAGGCTGTGGAGCTCGGAAAGCTTGGGGACTTAATGAGATGTTTTAAAACATTTGCTGAGTTGGAAGGGGCAAATGTATCCCATGGGTAGCTCATGTTAAGAAGGAACTGATGGGGCTGAATGAGGCTGCATTGTTGGATTTCCCAGATAAGGTGGATAAGTCTGCCCTGACCAGAGTAAAGAGAACAGTAAAAATGCGACAAAGAACTGTTGGTGGTCGCAGCTCGAAGACTCAAGCTGGGATCAGCTTATATTGAGGACAAATTAGATTTTGGCTTAGGTTGTTATGTGGGTTATATCCAGCCGCTCTATGAGAAATATTTGTATATCCGGTTTAGGATGGGAACGCTCCATCTGGTATTTTTTTACTAAATCTTGGGGTCAGGGTGGCTCATGAATTTGCCCACTATGTGGCCTGGGCATGGAAACTCTTGTTCACTTCCAAATTGTTTGTGGTAAATTGAAACAATTGAGAATTCAATATTTAAGACCCCTCTGAAAGATAGCCGGTCTCCGATCGACTATCAAAGTTCTGTAGATCTTTTAACAAGCACCACATTGTTTTTGCAGTTGCACAATAGCTCCATAGGGCACCATTGTTTAGGATGAAGATATTGGACAAGGGCACTATAGATGGGGATTTTTAATCTTAATGTCTGAATTTCTCGAGGCTGCGAGCTTACTCTCCTTGTCATTTTACTCTTTATTTTTGGTAAAGAGTTTTGAACTATTGCTCTGTCTATTAAATTAACTTGAAAATGCTTGATTCTCCAAGATATATGATGGTTTTGGTCAAATGTGTATTTAATGTATATTTGTTTTTAGGTGTTCTTTATGGTTTTATTCTGAATAAAGTATTGAGAAGAAGTTAAAGTAAAATGAATGAATATTGAACATTGGGCTGAATGGATTTTGAATCGCAAGCCAAATCAATGCCCACTGAATACCGAACTAAATCAAAACAACAAAATTAAATCAAAAGTACTGCATATTTGTAAAGGCTGGAGGGGGTTATCTGTACTCCTTCCCTCTATATGGAAGAGTAGAAGCACAGAGCACCTGAGCCAAGATTCTCTATTGTTGGTAGCAATGGACGAGCAATCAAGGCTTAGCTCTCAGGAGATGACGCATGCTGGTTCTTAAGTACAGTGTAGTCCCCAAGCACCCACAAAGGAATGTTCACACTATTTTAGTGAAAACACAGCCATTTATATAAATAAGGTTTTGATTTTGTACACATACAAGAACACACTGCACTCCGGCAATTCTAAAATGATAAATATATACAGTCTCTATGAGGTATCACAAATACTCGTTGATTCCATTAAAATGCATCAACTGCAGACAGTTTCAAATGGCACACAAATCAATTAATAAAGTGAAATAACATTAGACTAGAGGAGGAGAACAAACTGATTAAGCAATTGGCAGAATAGTACTCTAGCTACTAAGTCACAGTTCTGCATGAGGATCCCCCCCACCTGGGCAACCTGTAAATAATGCAATTTAACAAGCCCAGTACATATATTGTTCAATATAGTCTTGGTTCCCGCTAAAAGGTTCTACTACCCCAATGTACCTGGTATAGCAGAGTTCAATGACGGGTCGTCGACGGATCCTTCTTGAGTGAACTCCCGTTAAGGCAGGAGCCACGGATCGTCGATGGGCCTCGAAGAAAAGGTGAACGATGGCGCTGAGGCAGCTGCTTTGGTCCTGGCGGTGCTCATCGACCATCGGTCGTGGACGTCCTGCAAAGATGAGGCGTACAGTGCCCCTCGACGGCGATAGTTCATTGCCGCAAAGAGTCAATGAAGAATGTAGGCTCAGCAAGGATGTCGGCTCATCAGCATTTGGCATCAGCGATCGGGACTCAGCCATGGCTGGCTTTCAGATCTTCGTCTGCGTCTTTTGAGGACTTCGGGTGGCGGGAAACTCACTGGAGGATTCTCCTCGGTTCGTCTGCGACCTTGACTTTCTCTGGCAGGACAAATCGGTCAACGGTGATGAGCAAGGGAGTCCTTCATTTAAAGTGTTCTTAGGCAATGGTGGAGCGTTGAGGCTCTGGTCGTCGGCAGTATGGCGTCAAGCGTTCCCCGCTTCTGGGCAACACGGCTTTGACGGGCTTCCAGCGGTTACGGCAAATCCTCCGAACCCTTGCCGACAATGATGGACTACAATGGCCTCGATGTCTGGGTGCTGCGCTGTGGTTTCCTCAGCAGTTCTCGTCTCCGGTCGACAGTCTTTCGAAGGCTGACTTCCAGGGAGCCTTGGTGAAGGTTAGCTGGTGCACGATGGTCCCTAGTAGCTCGGGAAGAGGTCTCCTAGTCAGGTCCTCTCTTGGATCAGTTCCTTGAAGGCACATCAGCTTTCAGATTGCGTCGAAGGGAACAGCAGTTAACCTTCTTCTTCTGGCTCGTCTTCGAGAATAAGCATCAAGTTTCAACTTCAGCTTCTGAACGATTTCCATAAGTGAGAGGTCCCCAGATATACTGTTTGGTCTCTCTTTCACTCTGCTGGGTCACACTCAGGCAACCACTCATTCAGAAGGGCATTCAGCAGGCAAGCAGCCAATCGGGCTCACAGTGCATTCAGGCCATTCCCTTCCCTCCAGGCACTCATAACAAGGAATGTGTATTGGGACAAGTACCCAGCCATTCAGCACTACACAATGCATTCATACCAGTTTCCGGCAGGGCTGTCTCATTCATTGTGTTACATACCAGAAACCAGACATCCATAACATGAAGTGCATATTGGTCACACACTCCATTCACCCAGGTCTCACCCCAAGGGTGTACCCACAACATACAGTCACTAGGAACGCTCCAGCCAGTCTGGTCTGGACTTCCCCACAATACCATATATAGAACTTCCACCCAATAGCCAGTCAGGGGGAAGGGACAGAGTCAGTGGTTCCCAGGACTTTGGGAAAAACAAGGTAACAGGCAATAGAAAGCAAGAGGCCACAGGGGACATCTTGTCTTCTATCAGGAAGCAACTGATTCCAATGACAGGGCCTGGGTATCCCATAATGGAGGATACTCAGAGCACCTGTCAAATTCAGCATGGAGCTGCCACCAGCCAATACCCTTCTCTGTGGGCCACAGACAGGTGCCCAAAAACATACACTAGGGGTACAGGGTTTTATCCCCACCCATGGGTGCCATAGGGGTATCCCAAGGGTCTGTTCACCATGACCTAAAAGAGTTAGTGCTGCACTGCCAGGAGTCCCCCATGGACTCCTGGGCAGAAAACAACACAGAACACACAAGAAAAAGGAGTACAGAACAAGAACAGGGAGGCCCTGTCCCGCCAATGCATTTCCAGCATCACAATGTTGAATTCCGAAGTGAACTGAACTTTAAAATTAAGAATTAAGCAAAATCGGGGGCGCTGTTGCGCACGTTACAAATGGCCGCTTGATTGCTGAGCTCCCGCTCCACTGACAAATCCTGTTGGTAGAAATCCGTTTTGGACCTACCCAGCGTACCCCGGACGCAGGCATCGCTGGCCCGATTACCCGTGAATATCCCCTGCAACTCCTGTGGTCCGGAGCCCGGAGGGGACGGAGCTGTCCCGACCCGAACATTGGCCGGCCCCTGCGGCAGTCGAGACCCAGAATCGGGTACCAGGGCAGCTCACTCGAGCGCTGCGGCTTTGGCGTGCGGAGAGGCCGCGGGTGGGAGGAGCCTGAGGCCTATCCGGCGCCGCTCTCCGTGCTGAGATCGCGCTGCTGGGCTCACTGCCGGAAGACCGGATCCCGCGACCGGTTGGGCGCTCAGCCTGAGGCGGCCCCGCGCTCGGAGCTCCGGTGAGTCCATCGCCGGGCTGATCGCTTGGCGGGTGTCCGGCCCGTAACGCAGCTTGTACGCGGCGCCGAGAGGGGATCTTAAACTGCACATCACCGTGAGAGGGGAGACCGGAGCTGCCCCGGCAGAGGGAGAGTGGAAAAACGGACGTTGGTGGCGACGAGGGGGCCCCCAGGAACGGCCATCCCCCGGTGAAATAACTTGCGGGGGCCGGCAGTGCTGACATACATTCTCAGACCCCTGCATAAGATCACGAGTTGGCACTGCCGCTGCACAGTACGTGGGAAGACACAGTTCATTCGGACATATTGGGTGGCTCCCCCCAGGTGTCGGGGGTGGATCACCGCATCCCGTTCCTTTTCATACACACTGCACAAGGGCGAGCCAACGGACCGCTCCACCGGTACAGCCAATATAGCGGATACCATTATGGGGGAACCAGCCAAGGCGGGAAGGGGCTCCAAAACCCCAGCAGGCAAAAAGAAGGGCCCGATGGATGCATACACGGGAAGTCAAAACCCTACCACGATTGTGGAGCCTCATTCTCCCACTGATGTGACTTCGAACCCTGAACCTGGTGATCAAGTTGATAAACTAACAGAGATAGTTCAGAGTGGCTTCCTTTCTATTAATACGAAACTGGATGACATCGTTTCCACCATGGGCTCCCTTAAGGCCAGGGTGGAAAAGGAGAGCTCACGTGTCACAGAGGCTGAAAACAGAATAAGCACCAACGAAGACACCATCACACACCACACCCGAGATATTGCCCAGATCAAAGGAGACTTGGCCAAACTGCAAAACAAGTGCGAGGATCTCGAATCGAGATCAAGGAGGAACAACATCCGAGTGGTGGGGGTTTCTGAATCCTTTGGGAAAAGCCAGATGGAGCGGCAATTGGAGGAGCTACTTAAAACCCTGTTTGGACGTGAGGCTTTCTCAGATCACTTTCTGGTCGAAAGGGCACATCGCACTTTGGCCCCGGCTCCTAAACTGGGTGCCCCGCCACGCACTATCATTGCAAAACTCCTGAACTACAGAGACAGGGACACAATCCTGCGCAGGGCAAGGGAGATCGGAACACTTCAGTTTGAGGAAAATCGCATTCATATATATCCTGACTTCTCTGCTGGGGTACAGGCAAACAGGAGATCCTACGAGCCGGTCAAGAAGCTTCTGCGAGAGCGTCAAATCCCATATGCTCTCATTTTTCCTGCCAAAATGCGAATCCAGCACGCAGGCAGGGCGCATTTTTTTTAATCTCCGGCTGAGGCTACGCACTACATCGAAACCTCTATACCTCTTCCTCCCAAGGGGAGCAGACCGGCGCAAAACAACAGACCCAGACCGGCAGACTGAAAGGGGATTTTGATCTCATGAGACGAACGAAGATATAACATAAGATGCTTGAGGGGCGTAACTTACAAAAGAAAGATTCTGTAATACTTATTGGTCTAGGCACTCGAGTAAGTGGAGGCTGGGACCCAGTCGGCGGCCATGTGAAGCAACACGGCTACCCTCGGAATGTTCCACGAGTTTGGTTTGATCCATTGTCAAGTTGGGGGTGACAATGACGGTGGGGGGGCGGAAAGGGGAGTTGGGATTGGCCGTTACAGTTCTGGACTAGCCCTACAGTGGCACAAAGTTGGTAATTATGACCTGAAATGTAAAAATGTGGTCACATTTGGACCGGTACCGAGCAAAGCATATGAATACTATAGAACCGTCGTTCGTGATGATGTCAGATACTTCCTCATGATGTGCAGGCGAGGGGCTGAAGGTTAAACTGTTAACATGGAATGTTCGGGGGCTAAATAATCATATGAAAGCCAAAGAAATTGGTAACTACATCGCCAGACACAGCCCCCAGATACTGATGTTACAAGAAACTCATATGGTGGGGACCGATAATCTGCACATATTGCCTAGATGGGGATCCCTTAGGTACTACACAGACTATTCGTCTCAGTCCAGGGGGGTCATCACACTCATACATCCAGGGCTGGGGTTTAGGCCAGAAGGCCACAGGGTTGACCAACTGGGGAGGTATGTTTTGGTATGGGGGGAGATCGCCTCCCAACGCCTTCTCCTAGTTAACACGTATGGGCCCAATGTCGACGACCCTTCCTTTTACTTAGAACTGTATCAGATAATAGTTTCGCTTGAAATTTCAGGGGTCATTTGGGGGGGGATTTTAATCTGGTCCTTGACCCGAGCCTGGACTGGGCCTCTAAGGCTGTTAGAGCTCCCAGTAAAGCCGCCCAAACTCTGGCACATATCCAGTCTCAACTTCTGTTAGTGGATTCCTGGAGGGAGCTACATCCTGATGGTAGACGATACACATTTTACTCTTCAGTCCACGACTCTGAATCAAGGATTGATTACTGGTTGGTCTCTTCATCAATGACGACGGCACTTAGGGGCTGTGAAATTCTTCCACGCATTATGACAGACCATTCCCCAGTGTTGTTAGATCTATTACTCCAGAATGTTCCCACACCCGCCAGAAGGTGGAGAATGCCCGGCGGAATGCTTGCAGACCCTGGGGAAGTTGAGACATTGCATGTTGAAATTGTGGAATATTTGGTGAACAATGTGGGATCGGTTGATAAGATTTCAACAGTATGGGAGTCCTTTAAGGTTTGGTTAAGGGGAGTGTTGATATCCAGGTCTGCTGGTATGCTCAAAAGGGTGAGAACCGAGTTAACGGAGGTTGAGACCAAACTAGATAGGTTAGAAACAGAATTCACACGTACTCAAAACAAAGACATATTGGTAGACATACAGACACACCTGCAAGAGTTTAACAAATTGGCCGGCAGAGAGGTGCACTATATTGCGGCACCCATACGAGCTCGCACGGTAGACAACCCAACCTGATCACTAGTATTCACACAGCACAAGGCGATGTACGCCTCACTGACGCAGATATAAATGGGGAATTCGTGAACTTCTATAAACACCTCTACTCAAACCAAGATTCGAAGTCACTCCCGGAAATTAGGTCATATTTAGAAGCCCTCTCACTCCCTAAGCTCCCTGAGGATAACCCCAGACGAGGTCACGGAAGCAATCAAGGGGCTTGCGTCAGGCAGGGCCCCTGGGTCGGATGGAATTGGTGCCGAATTTTACAAACAGTTCCGCGAGGAACTTGTCCCTGTATTAATGCGGGTGTGGGAGGAGGCTCTTGAAAATAAAATCCTGCCTCCAACCATGAGGGAAGCTGTAATAACGGTCCTCCCTAAGCCACGACGACCACCACAGGACGTATCGTCATACAGACCCCTGTCACTTATAAACACAGATGCAAAAATATTTGCTAAAGTCCTGGCGAACTGATTTCTCCCGGCTGTTCCCACCCTTGTCCACCCTGATCAGAATGGGTTTGTTCCCACAAGGTCCACCGCCCTGAATCTGCGTAGGCTTTTTGGCATCATGGCACAGATAGATCCGGGAAGAAGCGCGGTGGCCATAGCCCTCGATGCAGAGAAGGCATTCGACTCTGTCTCGTGGGTTTACCTTCTTGCGGTCCTTGAGGCGTTCGGGGTGGGCCCCAATTTTGTAAACTATGTCAGGTTGCTATATACAAAACCTGCTGCACGAGTATTAACCAATAAAACCATCTCTGATATGTTCCTTTTGGGCAGGGGTACCAGACAAGGATGCCCGCTCTCGCCCCTACTGTTTGCTTTAACCATCGAACCAATGGCGGCCGTGGTCAGATTGAGACACATACACCGAGGGATCGGGATGAAGGGGTCCACCCAGCTGATTTCACTCTATGCAGATGACACATTATTATATATCAAAGAACCCGAGGTAAATATAACACCTATAATGGAAGAGATACATGAATTTGCAGCATACTCCGGGTACACCATAAACAAGACCAAGTCTGAGATCTTTCCACTCACCCCGGCCACTGGGCGGCCCCCCACCACGGGAGGGCTTAAATGGTCAGAACACCACATCAGATACTTAGGGGTTCTGGTATCTAGAGACAAACACACGTTGTACTCCGACAATCATGAGATTGCACTACGTAACATATGCACGAAACTCCAGATTTGGGGGCGCCTCCCGCTCTCGCTGGCAGGGAGGTCGCGGTCCTTAAAATGGTGATCCTTCCCAAGCTGCTGTACCTCTTTGTCAACATCCCCATATGGCCGGGTAGAGTCTTTTTCAACAAACTCCGATCCATAGCTGTCACATTTCTCTGGGGCGGAAAAACGGCTAGAATAAGCTGGGAAAAATTGACGGAACCGTATTCCATGGGAGGCATAGCGGCCCCCGACTTCGAGCTTTATTACTATGTTTCCCAGGCACAGTTTGCAAAACACTGGTACGAGCACCCAGAAAACACACCACACGCATGGATAGAGGAGCGTACTACACACCCCACAAATATACAATCTGTCCTTTTTGACACAAAGTATAGAGATACTTGTGATTACAGCCCTGTGAGCTGCACTGTAAGGGCATGGGAGGCAATATTCAAAAGGTTGAAGATTGAGATACCCTACAACCCGGAGGTCCCTCTTTGGAACTTTCCGGGCTTGCCTCCCACTCATGACACTGGCATACAGGAATCGTGGGATCCAAATGGGGAAATGAAAGTGGGCGATATGTTTGTGGAAGGGAAGTTTGCGGATCTGAAGTTGTTCTTGAATGCACTGGGAGATGGACCACTTAAAACCCTCCAATACTACCGTATGAGGTCTGCATTTATTAAGCGATGGCCGACGTTCCCGGATGAACCGGTGGCTCATCCGTGTATACAGTTAATAACAGCTACTAAAGGATTGGGGATCTCCAGATTATACACCATGGTTCCGGCCCACACTCCTACACTGAACCACGTCAGGGAGAGGTGGGAGGCAGACCTACAGACACCAATTGAGGAGGACAAATGGGCAAGGTATTGCATGCTTACTAAAAACATCTCACTTAACTCTGGTTTGCGATTGATTCAATTCAAGATTCTAAATAGGCTACATTATACACCCGCCAAGGTGGCTAGGTTTGTTCCGGGTGCTTCCGACTCCTGCCCTAAATGCGGTACACCTCAGGCTGATGCCTTTCATATGTACTGGAAATGTCCGGTGGTGGCGGGGTTCTGGAGAGAAGTGGCGGAATTGCTGGAAGAAATAACACAAGTTCCCCCGGTTATGACTCCTCAGAAAAACTTATTTGGCGACATTGGCAAATGTTCCGAAAAAATTCGAAGATTATTCAATATTATTTGTGCCATGGCCAAGAAATGCATACTCCAGAAATGGAAGAGCCCCGCCCCGCTCAGTATGAATTATTTTTTGAAAGAATTAACACATGTAAATGAGACAGAGGAACAATTTGTTATGACCCAACCTACAGCATGCAGGCCCAAAGACATATGGGGCCCCTTCAGGGTCTATTTATGTAATATGATTGAGAATGACGACATGCCATTGTAACAGTATATATAGAACTATGGTTAAATGCACTCCTTGTCATATATGCAAGTTTGCACGAGGTGTGGTGCCGATGTACCTTTGTGACCATCAATAAAGAAAGTTTAAAAAAAAAAAGAATTAAGCAAAATCACTGCATGCTGAATTCTAAACAAAGGTACACTGAAGATGGAATTCAATGGAACTTTAAAATGGAACCAAAAGAGAGCTGCTTTGAATTCCAAATTGAGTAAAAGCTTCAAACTACAGGAATATACATTGAACGCAGAAGGAAGCAGAATTAACTGAAACCCTGAAGTTAAACCCGATACAGCCAAGATGCCCACATGAAAACAGATTATGAAAGGGGTTCAAGCATGACAGAGTCATAAGAAGACAAGGATATTTGTGATGATGAAATTAATATCTTGGGGAGGGGAACCCTGAGACTTGAGGAACTACATTTGTTGAGTAGAGGATGGAGCCTCAAGGTTCTTTTGTGTTTGAACTGTGTTACTTGGAACTTGGGGAAGGGAACCCCGAGGATTGCTTAAAACCATCACATTGAACCCAAGAAAGGTAATTTTGAGACTTTTTGTGGAACTGTTTCACACTTGGGGAAGGGAGCTGAAATAAAGCTGCAAGCTGGAAGAAGCACACAACTTTATAGTGTACACAGTTTCTTTTAGTTGCTGTAATCCCTAAACATTGTTTAGATTTAGTTGTGAGGGCAAGTATAGGTTCTGGACACAGGGCCTCATTACACGGAAGGCGGTGAGCCATGTCGCTATTAGCGCCATGGCTCAATCCGGTAAAATACCGGCACCGCCTTGGCGGAAAGGGGATTTACCACCCCATTCCAAGGTTGGTGGGGCGGTAAATCCCCCTTCCGCCATTGCCCTTCCCCATTCCCATTTCTGCCCCATAGGGCCCTATGGGAATGGGGAAGGCGCTAATTACGGCACCGCAATTTTGCGGTGCCGTAATTAGCTCCGAGGTCCCTTAGCGGGTTGGATTTTAACACCTGCAAAAAGCAGACGTTAAATCCCCCAACCCGCAAAGGGACCTCGTAGTAAGGCGGTAGGGATTTACCAGTACCGGTATTTTACCGGTACCGGTAAATCCCTAACGCCATCCGTGTAATGAGGCCCACAGACTTTTAAGTTAAACTCTTTGGGGGTCATTACAGGTTTGGAGGTAGCCATGGTGCTATTAGCACCATGGCTGCCTCCAAAGTCGTGTCCGGGTTCTCTGAATGGGGACTTACCGGGTCATTCCAACCTTGGAGGACCCAGTAAGTCCCCATTCAAAAAACCCTTCCCCCATTCCTATTCGTGTCCCCATAGGGCTCAATGGGAATGGGGAGGGACCTAATAACGGCCCGTAATTTACAGGCCGGTTATTAGCTCCCTGGTCCCTTAGCGGCTCCCGCTAAGGGCAGCTGGTTTTACCAGCCAGCCTTAGTGGGACCGGCTAAGGGACCTCGGAATACGGCAGTAAGGTGTTAACGGCACCGGCATCCTTACCGGTGCCATTAACCCCTTACCGCCGTACTCGTAATGTTGACTCAGACGTTCCTTAGTTTCATTTAGGTAAGAAAATCCCACGTTATCATAGGCCAAGTTGGGCTTTTTTCCAGTTACAAAAGTGTTTTATTTTGAACTTTGAATCTGTTGTGTGTGTCTTGCTTCATGATGACTTCACCCCACAAAGCTACCGCTGACAAGTCTGGACCACCAAGCCTAGGAGCCCAGT
Organism: Ambystoma mexicanum; assembly: GCF_040938575.1. NCBI lineage: Eukaryota > Metazoa > Chordata > Amphibia > Caudata > Ambystomatidae > Ambystoma > Ambystoma mexicanum. Next base: position 27,307,678 of record NC_090921.1, on the reverse strand, counting down.
AACAGTTGATGAGGCTCATAGCCAAACTAGAAATGCCCTCCGTAGACCAACATTCTCCAATATCAACCAGGTGATCAACCGGCGGGACCCTTCCAGAACAAGTGGATGGGTACCTTGGTAATAGGCCAATTGCTAAGAGTAGCTAAAGGAGCAAATGATACCAAGTCTGGGAGGGCTCCCATGAGTCCCCAGCACTATGGTGGTGTCCTGGGTCTAGACTAACTATTTGAATACAGCCTAGGACAAATCCAAGAGACCCATTAGAGTATAGCCACTGGGGCACCCATGTTACCCTAGCACCAACCCCTTAAATCTGACTACTATGGGTACCACAGACTCTAGTAATGGTGGGATACACGCGTTGAAGTGTATTTCCCCTCCAAAGAACAACTCTAATGTAAAATTGCCAACACCCAGAAACTATCAAGAAACCGGCCGGCCACTACCTCTGTGACCAAACATTACTAAACACGATGGGCCAGCATAAGGAGAGACAGGAACACAGGACCAACAAGGGATTAATAGAGGGAGGCTCTTGCCACGGTGGAACCCGATACAAGTGCAAACCTATAAGAACTCACTAAATAAGACAACCACAGAAAAAACTGACAAGTGAAGAACTAACCACAGGTCACCAAACGGAATGAAGGACAAACAGTTACAACCACTACAAAACCACAGATCACCACAGGATGGCCACCACCTCTGTGAACTGGTCACAACAAAAACCACGGGATCCCCCAAGGTGATACAGGCACACAACGTCCACCACTGGCCACCACAGGGAGGTATTTCCCACTGTCGAACCAAATACCAATACAAGAGGCCACAAAGGGAGACAACCACACCGGAACCCACAAGGGAAAACTAAATCACAAGTCACCACAGGGAAGCTTTCACCAGTGTGAACCGACACAACTACAACTACAAAAATACAGGTCACCACAAGGTAAGATCAAACCAAAGGGTGCCACAGGGACGCCTTTGTAACAGTGAACCAGATACAAATACACAAACAACTACAAAACTGTCAGAACCCACAAGGGAAGATATAACCACAGGCCACAACAAATCACCATATGGAGGCCCTTACCATGGGGAGCCTGATACTGCTGGTTTACTACCTAAGAGATATCCTGGTGAGCAGAATATTTCACCCTTTCACAAGCCCCCCAGCCTAGAATAAAAGCACTCTCAGAACAGAACCCAGTACAAAATGCCACGCACCAGAAAAGATAGATGAAAAAGGAACAACCGAAACAGAGTAAACGAAATGGAACAATCTCGGAACACCACACTTGGAAATAGACACACGCCAAGAGATCAAACAGCTCGCCTGACAGTAAAAAGCCCATTTGCTGAAACAAAATCGCTCTACCTAACACCCTACATGTCAACCCACCACCCACTTGGACAACCAGTGATGCCAAAGAACCTCAAGCATATTAACAGGATAAAAGAACACCATTGAGAAAGACGTCAAACACACACAAACCAATCTGAAGGAAACGCCATTCAACACCAAAAACTGGCACAACCGTAGGCACCATCGACAGACGACCACGAAGAAGACATCAACCCAATACGGAACCTGACTGAACTACTCAATGATAAATGAGCCCCCACAGACCCAAACATGCAGGTAACCAGTAATAATGAACACCACCAACATGGCCAAAAAAAGACATAGCCAAAGACCAAATAGACCACAAGATCTGTTGTCAGTCCCTTCTTCCAGGTGGACCTCATGGGGTGACAGATGGTTTTCCACCATGGGTCCTCGGCTCTGGAACTTGCTTCCTCCCGATTTATGCAATTTGGCTTCACTAACTACTTTCAGGAAAAAGTTGAAAACATACCTCTTTGCCTAGTCATTTAATATGTCTTTGGAATTGAAGGTTTCACCTGCGCACAGATGCAGTTCCTGCGTGGCTCCCTTGGGGTTTGTGCATTACATATTCATGCATAGATGTCAGTGTGAGGGACAGATCTTTTGGACACAAGGTCCGCTTGTTTTAGGTTCACAGGCAGGGACACACTTGCTAGGATAGGGACGGATAGGCCTTCATCCCAACCCCTTATAACTGTATCCCCTCACAATGCAGTCAATCACATTTCTTGTACCACTGTAAGAGCATCGTTGATGCCTCTGCAGCATCTGGCTAGATGCCGGTTCCTACCGCATTCCCTGCAAATAATACATGTGGCCATGCATTTCTTGCCATTAGTCATGTGGCGGGAGTCTCTAGTACCAATCATTCTGTCATATTCGGCTAGATATGTACGGACGTGAATCCTCCCTTTTACTTCTCGGATTGAGGATGTGAGCTTCTCAAGCAGGGCTGATTCTGCTCTGGTCTCTTCCATCGCCACAGGTTCCTAAGTGAATCCTTTGCTGGCATCATTCTGGAATCCACACTGCCCTCACAGTGCTCATTTGGTAGGTTCTCACTTTAACCCCTTGATACAGGAGTCTTTGTGTTCTACAGTCTTGTAGAACACAGTCCAGCTCAGTGGCTTTGTCCAGTGTCAGATCCTCTTGCCTTCAGAGTTCCTCTCCAATCTGGACATTAATGCATTTTTCTTAAGTTGATCATGAATATGCTTCCTGGCAGTGGCTAAATTCACACTAAATGGCCAAGACCCTCAGGACCGTCACAAATTCCTCAACTGTCCCTTTGTTCTCATGTGGCAAAGTGGCAGAGAGTTAGAATCTTATTTTCTTGGACTGCATAGTGTTTATCTAATGTTGTGATGTGATTTTCAAATACAGTCAACGGTTGTTACCCATTCTACACCAACAGTTCCAGCAATAATTTACATATGATCTATTCTGCATGTCCCCAACAGCTCAAGAGCAGCGCGTCCTTCCCCTCCGCTAAGCACTTGGGGCCATAAACTGCAAGGACATATTTCATAAAACCTTGCTTTCAATCTCTCCATTTTATCATGTATTTTCCAGCAGGAGGCAAGGTACAATGCAGGCCCTGGAATATTAGCCATGTTCATTTAGTTTTCCCCTTTTCGGTCACTTAGAGGGGCGTGAAACATCATTAATGCAAGCAGTGTAGTGTGTCGGTCACTTAGAGGGGCGTGAAAAATCATTAAGGCAAGCAGTGTAGCGGGTCGGTCACTTAGAGGGGCGTGAAACATCCTTAATGCAAGCAGTGCAGCGCGTTGGTCACTTAGAGGGGCGTGAAACATCCCTAATGCAAGCAGTGCAGCGGGTCGGTCACTTAGGGGGGCGTGAAACATCCTTAATGCAAGCAGTGCAGCGGGTCGGTTACTTAGAGGGGCGTGAAACATCCTTAACGCAAGCAGTGCAGCGGGTCGGTCACTTAGAGGGGCGTGAAACATCATTAATGCAAGCAGTGTAGCGCATTGGTCACTTAGGGGGGCGTGAAACATCATTAATGCAAGCAGTGCAGCGGGTCGGTCACTTAGGGGGGCATGAAACATCCTTAATGCAAGCAGTGCAGCGGGTCGGTCACTTAGAGGGGCGTGAAACATCCTTAATGCAAGCAGTGCAGCGGGTCAGTCACTTAGGGGGGCGTGAAACATCCTTAATGCAAGCAGTGCAGCGGGTCGGTTACTTAGAGGGCGTGAAACATCCTTAACGCAAGCAGTGCAGCGGGTCGGTCACTTAGAGGGGCGTGAAACATCATTAATGCAAGCAGTGTAGCGCATTGGTCACTTAGGGGGGCGTGAAACATCCTTAATGCAAGCAGTGTAGCGGGTCGGTCACTTAGGGGGGCGTGAAACATCCTTAATGCAAGCAGTGCAGCGGGTCGGTCACTTAGGGGGGCGTGAAACATCCTTAATGCAAGCAGTGCAGCGGGTCGGTCACTTAGGGGGGCGTGAAACATCCTTAATGCAAGCAGTGTAGCGGGTCGGTCACTTACAGGGGCGTGAAACATCATTAATGCAAGCAGTGCAGCGCGTTGGTCACTTAGGGGGGCGTGAAACATCCTTAATGCAAGCAGTGCAGCGGGTCGGTCACTTAGGGGGGCGTGAAACATCCTTAATGCAAGCAGTGTAGCGGGTCGGTCACTTACAGGGGCGTGAAACATCATTAATGCAAGCAGTGCAGCGCGTTGGTCACTTAGGGGGGCGTGAAACATCCTTAATGCAAGCAGTGCAGCGGGTCGGTCACTTAGGGGGGTGTGAAACATCCTTAATGCAAGCAGTGTAGCGGGTCGGTCACTTACAGGGGCGTGAAACATCATTAATGCAAGCAGTGCAGCGCGTTGGTCACTTAGGGGGGCGTGAAACATCCTTAATGCAAGCAGTGCAGCGGGTCGGTCACTTAGGGGGGCGTGAAACATCCTTAATGCAAGCAGTGCAGCGCGTTGGTCACTTAGGGGGGCGTGAAACATCCTTAATGCAAGCAGTGCAGCGGGTCGGTCACTTAGAGGAGCGTGAAACATCCTTAATGCAAGCAGTGCAGCGGGTCGGTCACTTAGAGGGGCGTGAAACATCCTTAATGCAAGCAGTGCAGCGGCTCAGTCACTTAGAGGAGCGTGAAACATCATTAATGCAAGCAGTGTAGCGGGTCGGTCACTTAGAGGATTATCAAACATCATAAATGCAAGCAGTGTAGCGAGTCGGTCACTTTAAGGACATTTTAGTATTTTTAATGAAATTAGATGAATAAGGCCTAACTTTCCCTATTGCTGAAGTGGTCTCCCGATCTATCAGAACTAAGGGTGCTCGTCAGTCGTCAGGAAGTCCCAAAGTAAAAGTGCCCTTGGATCAAATCCAACTCTACCTGACCCTACCATTAAGATAAACAACTTCGAGTCATCCAAGAGAAGATGTTTATTGGTGATTTCTTCAATATTCTCTGGATGACATGTCTCAGTCTCACCCGTTTCCTCTCTTTATGATCTTCTTCAATAAAGCCTGGAAGTCTCCTCCATGAGCTCTTTTAATTCTTGAACAACACGCCTGGCTTGTATGCTTTTTTAAAGTTATGCTGTAGGCAGCGAGTCATTGCATACTTTCACACACGCTTGTCTCTCATTTTATAGTCAATTCACCCTTGGTTATACATTGTGGAACTTGTATATTGTCTCTCTCCTGGAATTTTGTTTAGTGCTTTCTCTTCTATGCTTGTGTCCCTTTCTCCCAGGGTAGTGGTCTCCAGTCTCCCTCTATTACCCCTTTGGGTTATTTGATATTCGCTCCACAAGCTCTCCACAGTGCCAGTAAATAGCTTTAGTCCTTGTGTCTCTTCTATGGGACTAGGACGAGTTACACTCTTCAACATGTGTGTCCCTCATGACTCGTCTTTGTGACTGGGACAAGTTGTACTCTTCATATGCTCCTTCCCCGGTGGCCTCCCGCTTTTCCTGTGTTGCCCGGTACCTTTGAGTATGTGCACCTTGCAGGGGTCGGCGCTCGTTTGGTATTCTTCTCGGTATGTGGTTTCTTGTCTCTTGGCTTTCGTCAGTGTCCCGTTCTAGGCTTCCCCTTGGGCTGCTGCCTGCTATGGACATGGACGACAGGGAGCTCCATTTGCTCCCAGCAGTGGTCTCGGCATAGTTCTGCAGATCTGCTCACCACAACTCACTCGTCCTCATGCCACCACCAGGTTCTGGGCACCTGCTCTCTCGGGCAGCGGTTACCCCGGTGTCCTTCTCTCCGGCCTCCCCGTATCTCACATTGGCAATCCACTGTGATTCGTAAATTGAGGGCTCCGTGGCTTGTGTGAGAAATCAAGAGTATTCTCACTCCTTCTCCTCCCTGGATCCTCTGCTTAGGTGGCCAGGGGACAGCCATCGCTATTGAATCCAGAACCTGGGGGTGGACAAGTGGGGGAGGATCACCTGGGTGGAGGGTCTTGGGGATTGGGAGTGAGGTATCCACTGGCGAGACGCGGTATCGCCCCTTTCCTACTGATGGCCAATCTACCCTTAGCTATCTTCCCTCATTTTCCCAGATATAAAATCTACTGGTACAGGAACACAATATTCTCCCCTTCCAAGTTATACATCATCACACTCTCCCTCAGCCTTTATGGGGTATTTTCAATATCATACCGTTCACCCCTCACCATTTCCAACATGTATTGGGACAGACGAGGAAGAGGTGACCGGGTGTTATAAGGATTGCCCATAGGAACAACACTGTGCAGAGAGAGGCCGGCTACACTCCACCATTAGGCTGCTCCGATAATAGAGTCAGGTGAGGTCAGGCACTGGACAGCAATCCTACACACCTGCACTCTATCAAACCCCACTTCAGGATTGACCAAGGTTGAAGGGGTCCTAAGGGTTAGGCATGTCCCATTAATTGGCCCAATGAAGGTCAGGCAAAGGAGGCCAAGGACTCACAACTGAAGCCCCTTAACAGGCATCAAGTGTATAAAAGGTGGAGCATTGAAGCAAGATTTTGAAAGTAAAACAGTGCAAGCTGAGAATCCTGGTAGCCAAGAAGCCAACATCCAGGGAGAGAAGCCTGGAGGATCAGGAAGAGCTGTGTCTCCAGGGAGCCGGAGCGAGGCAGCCCGTGTCCTGCTGCAGGTGTGCAGAAAAGTGCTTTTTTCCGTAGGGACCTGTACTGGTTGCAAGGGGGTTTGAAGGGGCAGGTTGTGAGACCCTGACCTCGATCCCATATTGTCACAGGTTTCCCCCCTTCTGAACTGTCTGTATTGTTTGCTTGTGATCTTGTGCCCCTAGTGTATGTTTTTGGGCACCTGTGAGTGGCCCGCAGAGCAGGGTATAGGCTGGTAGCAGCTCCATGCTGAATTTGACAGGTGCTCTGAGTATCCTCCATTTTGGGATACCCAGGCCCTGCTATTGGAATCAGTTGAATCCTGATGGAAAACAAGATGGCCCCTGTGGCCTCTTGCTTTCTATTGCCTGTTACCTTGTTTTCCCAAAGTCCTGGGAAGCCCTGACTCTGTCCCTTCCCCCAGACTGGCTGTTGGGTGGAAGTTCCATATATGATGTTGTTGTGAAGTCCAGTCCAGATTGGCTGGAGCCTTCCCAGTGACTCTATGTTGTGGGTACGCCCTGTGGGTGGGACCTGGGTGAATGGAGTGTGTGACCAGTATGCACTTCTTGTTGTGGCTGTCTGGTTTCTGGTACGAGAGAAAAAGACTGAGACAGCCCTGCCCGAAACTGGCCTGAATGCAGTGTGTAGTGTTGAATGGCTGGGTACTTGTCCCAATCCACATTCCTTGTTGTGAGTGTCTGAGAGGGAGGAGGATGGCCTGAATGCACTGTGTGCCTGATTGTCTGATTGACTGCATGAATGCCCTTCTGTATGATTGGCTGCTGCGTGTGACCCAGCAGTGTGGATGAGAGACAAGATAGTCTATCTGAGGACCTCTCACCACTGGAAATTGTTCAGAAGCTGTGTCTACACTTGAAGAGTAACCGGAACTGCTGATCCTCAACACCCAGCTGGAAGAAGACTTGCTGTTGCATTTGCTTCGACCTGATCTGAAAGCTGCCGGATCCGTCGAAGACTGATCCGAGAGAGGACCTGGTAAGGCGCCCTCTTCCCATGCTCCGAGGGACCATCGAGCACCGCTAACCTTCACCAAAGCTCCCTGGAAGTCAGACCCTCCAAAGGCTGCCGACCCGAGACGGGACCGCTGAGGAGAACGAAGCAAAGCACCCAGACTTCGCTGCTGTCGAAGTCTATTACCGTTGGCCAGGGTTTGCAGGTTTGTGTAACCGCTGGAGACCCGTCAAAGTTGTGTTGCCCAGCCGTGAGGACCACTTGACGCCGTGCTGCCGATGACCGGAGCCATCCGCTCCTCTGCCTAAGAACATTTGAATCGAAGGACTCCCTTGTCCGCAACGTCGACTGCTTTGTCCCACCGGAGAAAGTCGAGGACGACCAACACGCCGAGGAGAATCCGCCGGTGGGCTTCCCGCCACCTGAAGGCCACAAAGACTTCGACGACTCGACGCTCTTGTTGGGCCACAGTTCTTCTGAAACTCTTTGCGGTCCTGAAGAATCAATCGCCGAGATGCCCCGCACACCTCATCCTCGCAGGACGTCGCTGACGAGCACCACCTGGATCGACGTCGTGGTCTCGGCACCCTTGAACTTCTCATCAACGCCAAGTTCACCATCTTCGACGCCTCTCGACAATCCGTGGCTCCTGCTTTAAAGGGAGTCACTCAAGAAGGATCCTTCGACGCGTCTTCGAAGAACTCTACTCCACCAGGTACATTGGGGGGGTAAAACATTATAGGAGGAAATAAGACTATTGAATAATATATGGACTGGGCTTGCACTATATATCTTTATTTTACAGGTTGCCCAGGTGGGGGGGGGGGATCTCCACACAGAACTGTGTCTAGTGGTAGAGGCCAGTATTCTGCCTATTGTTTCAAACATCTTGCTTTCCTTCCGATCTCTATTGCTGGTTTCCTCGTTATTGATCTGTGTGACATTTTAACCGTACAGTTGATGCACTTTAATGAGATTTGATAACATTGGTGGTACCACTTTAGAATTGTATATATTTATCATTGTTGATTTCCGAGTAGAAAGTGCGTTATTGTGATCGTGTACATACCTTTGAATATTAATTATATAAAGACTGTTTTCAGTAATACAGTGTGGGGACATTCCTTTGTGGGGTTTCGGGGACTACACTGTACTTAAGAACCAGTCCGCATCACCTCCTGAGAAGATTGCCCGTCCATTGCTACCGCTTGAGAATCTTGGCTGGGGTCCTCTGTGCCTCTCCTCTACCATATAGAGAGCGGAAGTACAGGCACAGCCCACCAGTATCTTCACACTGGTGGCAGTGGTGGGATGCTTATGGTTTTAAGAATCAGTGTATAACCGTGCCACTTACAAAATATCTAACTTTATTAAATTAAGGTTTGGATATGTACAAAATAACTACATTACAAGCAATGGAGTCTATTGCAAATGGCAAATTGACTCAGATGAGCTTGGAGGCTCTCCAGAGTGCTTGTGAAGCCAGGGAGTTAGACTTTGTGGATAAGTCTAGGGCTGAGCTGATAGCTGCCCTGGTGGACTACCAGACTGATGGTGAAACTCTTGATGGGGGGGGAATGCAACCAATGAGGACTCTGCCCCTGGGGTTTCTGCTGAATATGTTTCTGGGAATGCCGCCATTCCTGCTGCCTCTGTTCCAAACCCCAGCAATTCCTTGCAGCTTGAGTTATTAAGGATGAAATTGGCCTTTGAATATCGCAAGTTGGAAATAGATGCTGAGCTTAAGAAGGAGGAGTTGGCTCAACAAGTGGAGCTCAAGAATAAGGACCTTGAACTCAAGAACCAGGACACTTAATATCAGAGAATCCAGCTAGAGAAATCTAGAGGGGAGACTTCAGCGAAACCCAGTGAGAGTGTCAGGTCCCCAGCAACTAAATTTATGAAAGATTTGGTTGGTGTGTTTGTGGGGGGTTCTTATATCCTCCAATGGATTGAAGCGTTTGAAATGGCTTGTGCAATTCATGATGTTGGCAAAAGAGATTGGGCTAAGTGTTTGTTAAGCAGAGTGCCTCAAACTGGGTATGATTGTAATCTGAAGCTGAGTGTGGAAGAAAGGGGTCAGTATGAGTGTATGAAGTCTGCTTTGATTGCCAAGTTTGGCAAGACACCTACCCAATACCTTAAAAGGTTCAGGGATTTTAAGAAAAGAGAATGTGTCTTGGGTTGACTGGGTGAGTGCTGCACACATGAACATGATGGGGTGGATTGATGGTTACAGGTTGAAAACTTTTGTTGAATTGTCCCACCTGTTTTTTGAGCATTTTTCTGAGGCTTGTTCACCAGAGCTGCGTCAGTATGTTGCTGACCAGAACATTCTGGATCCCTTTAAGCTGGCTAGGCTGGCTGACAAGTGGATCTCCCACCGGGTGTCCCCTAAGGACTCCAGTGGGAAGGACAAGGACAAAGAAAAGGGGGCCTCTCAGAAAGCTGAGGAGTCCCAAAAGCAGTTACAGTCGGGTAAACCTAAACCCTCCTCTCCTAAGACCCAAAAATCTAGTGGGGATAAGTCACCTGTGGGTGGGAATAATAGTAGTGGTCCACCTGCTGCAAAGCAGGCTCCCAGTGGTTCCAGTACCATACCCCGCACTCCCGGCACTTGTTGGGATTGTGGGGCTCTGGATCACAAGAGGGGTGACTCCAAGTGTAAAGGTAAGGCACTTGGAGTACATGTCAGGAATCAGATATGGGGCAAAGGAAGACGCTTCTTGTAATCAAAAAGGCGCTAAGTAGCTAAAAACTACATTTCCCAGCATGCTTTGGGAAATATGTAGTCATTAGCGTTCGCGCGGCACGCCAGCTGGTTCTGATTGTAGGCTGGGCTGTTTGCTTGAAGACCGCCGCCGCCCGTGCCTCAGTGCAGGTAATTACAGATTGTCTACACGGACGGTGGCAGCTGAGGACGCGAGGTATGCACAAACGCTGGGACGCCGCAGGACTGGGCCGCGACGGTGCATTTTTCTACTGAAAACCACAGCGCTGGGCTGCGGCGGTGAACGGCTTCGTGCTTGGTGTTGGGGCACTGATCTTCAGGGTCCGGATGTCCTATTAGGCGTCCGGACCGTCAGTTAAGTTACTCATGCTATTCGCATATTAATGAGGGTACAGCCTGAATTATGTGTTTTCCTATGATGCCCCGATGAGAGAGAGCGTGTGAAGGAACACGCCATTTCTTTTATGAACAGCTAATGCTTACACACGCCATCTATTTTCTGAATAGCCAACTGCTAACACTGGCTAATATTCGTTTTGCTACCAGAGAATCATCTAGAGCTAAAATATGATCTCAGAGAACAGCCAGAGGACATGTGCTTAGTATTGTTGAACCCATGTTTGTTGCTTCAATGTGCCCCGTGGGCCATGAGTCTCATACATTCATTTGTCTGTGCCATTTTGCTTGTCTGCAACCCCCACGTTTCAAGAGTGTTTCAAAGGATGTTCAGTCTTATGTCATGTCTAAGTTGCTAACACTATTTTGTTGTGTTGTGCGCAAGGGTGGTGTCTCATAAGGACATTACTAAGAGTATGAAAAGCTTGATATGATATGTGCTAAGGTCATTACAGGTATATGAGGTTTAGGATACAGGTATAGGAGTAGATACAGGTTTTAGGAGCATTGACCTACAAGGTATTATTATTATTGCTATGTACTTTCTTGTTATGTTTCCCCTTCCTTTCCTTTGTCAATCCACCCCCTTTCCCTAACTCCGTCTTCTCCCCATTGGCTGCCACGTGGTTCCCTGTGATATTATATTCAGGCGCCCGTGCCAACCACGGTGGGAGGGTCGATCTATTCGGCTTCTGTGGTTCGGGAGAGGGGGTTGACAGAATTACCTGCCCCCGATTGCGGGGTACTGAACCACCCAGGCCAAATGGATACGAATCCGCCCTCTTTAGTGGATGTGCGAAAAGCACTACATGATATACAAATAGAGTTAGTGCAGGCTAGACAGGAATCTAGTACGTTGAAAGCCCAGGTACAGGGGTTGGTAGCACAGAGCACCCCTCTGGATGGGGCTGGAACCTCTACAGGAGGTAAAACGGGTAGAGGCACCCCTACAGTAGTTGTGCAGTCCCCTAGTAGTGTGCCATTAGCAGCACCAGAAAGATTCACAGGAGACCCTAAGAAATATATGACATTGCCGACTGCATTTTTTGTGTAAACCTACGGCTTTTGAGACCGTACAGGCTAGAACCGCATTTGTTATTTCTTATTTAACGGGTGATGCGGCAGCTTGGGCAATGCCTTTGGTACAGAAGGATGATCCTTTATTGTATAATTGGGATGGTTTTTTGGGGGAATTTGGAAGATTGTTTGATCGCCAGGAAGTTTCCCTGGCTCAAGACAAAGAACTATTGGCTTTAAGACAAGGAACTAGGGACTTGGTATCGTATGTTACTCAATTTAACAGGTTAGTGATTGAAACAGATTGGCATGAGGATAAACAGACGGTGTTGTTCTACCAAGGGCGGAAAGAGGAATTGAAGGATGCTATTGCTCAAGTAGAACCTCAGCCCACTACATGTACAGCAATGATTGACTTAGCCCTAAGATTGGATCATCGGATTGGAGTGCGTAGGGGAGAGAAGAAAAGACCAGAAGTGTTGCCCTTTGACCGATTGGATCGGGGTAAGGGAAACAGGAATATAGAAGGAGAGCCTATGCAGATTGGTAGAGTAAGGGGGCCATTGTCTACTGCAGAAAAGGAGCAAAGTAAGGCTAATAACTTGTGCCTTTATTGTGGATAGCCAGGACATTATATTAGGACATGCCCGAATACTCCAAAGAAAGGAGCAGGTGTGGACAGAAACAAGGGAGAGACGGGAAAAGGATTGGGCCGGCCTTAGGGGGAACTCAGGCGACAGGCCCAGAAAAAACTAGGTTCCCCAATTGGATAGCAAATACGACAGGGAAAAGAAATTCACATTTGTAGATTTTGGTAACGTTGTTTTTTGCCTGTGCGCAACAGTTAGTGTCTGCCATGGTGGATTCTGGAGCCACGGGTAATTTCATTGACATTGGACTGGCAAAGAGGTTGGATTTACTGTTAAGGGAAAAATCTCAGGTTGAGGGGGTGCAATCTGTGGATGGATCACCATTGGTTTCGGGGCCCATTTGCCAACAAACTCAGCCCCTTGTAATGAGGTGTGAGTCTGGACATGTAGAGGAAATTGTATTTGATTTAATTGCGGCACCTCAGTTTGGACTCATTTTGGGTATGCCTTGGTTACTGCAGCACAATCCCAGGATTGATTGGATTAAGCGGGAGGTGGTATTTGCAGGAGTAGAATGTGAGGGTCACATGGAGGAAGAAGTTAGACCTGCATTATAGTTGGCAGACCAGGTGGCAGAACCACAAACGGTGGGAGCAATGGCTGTGAGTATCCCAAATCAGTACCATGATTTAGTTAAAGTTTTTGACAAAGGGAGAGCGGACAGGTTACCACCCCATAGACCCTATGATTGCGTGATTGATTTGGAACCAGGAGCTAAGTTACCATGTAGTAGAATCTACGCTCTGACTGAAACAGAAAAGTAGCATCTACGAGAATATCTAGATGATATGTTAAGGAAGGGATTTATTAGACATTCCACCTCACCAGTTTCATCACCATTATTCTTTGTCCCAAAGAAAGAGGGCCATCTTAGGACATGTATTGATTATAGGGCGTTGAATAAGGTCACAGTAAAAAAACGGTACCCCTTACCTTTGATTTCAGTGTTATTGGACCAAGTGAAAACAGCATTGATTTACACAAAATTAGACTTGAGAGGGGCCTATCATTTGATTCGAGTTAAGGAGGGTGATGAGTGGAAGACAGCTTTTAGGAGTAAGTTTGGTTTGTTTGAATATCTTGTTATGCCTTTGGGATTGTGGAATGCTCCTGCAGCATTTCAATACTTTATGCAGGAGGTGTTGAGTGAGTTCCTAGATGCGTTTGTCAAAGTTTATATTGATGACATTTTGATCTATTCATCTTCTGAAGAGCAACACATAGAGCATGTGAGGGCAGTGTTGAAGAAATTACAAGACTATCAGTTGTATGTAAAACTAGAAAAATGTGCCTTCCATACCACCCAAGTGTAATTCCTTGGTTTTATTTTGACTCCCTCTGGTATTGTAATGGACAAAAAGAAGGTGCAAGCAGTTACTGAATGGCCAGCGCCTCAATGCATCAAGGATATCCAATCCTTTTTGGGTTTTGCAAATTTTTACAGGCGATTTATTTCTAATTTTTCACAAATTGGAGGACTGATAAGTTGTATTCCGGGCCGCGACAGTGCATTTTTCTACTGAAAACCACAGCGCTGGACTGCAGCGGTGAACGGCTTCGTGCTTGGTGTTGGGGCATTGATCTTCAGGGTCCGGATGTCCTATTAGGCGTCCGGACCGCCAGTTAAGTTACTCATGCTATTCGCATATTAATGAGGGTACAGCCTGAATTATGTGTTTTCCTATGATGCCCCGATGAGAGAGAGCGTGTGAAGGAACACGCCATTTCTTTTATGAACAGCTAATGCTTACACACGCCATCTATTTTCTGAATAGCCAACTGCTAACACTGGCTAATATTTGTTTTGCTACCAGAGAATCATCTAGAGCTAAAATATGATCTCAGAGAACAGCCAGAGGACATGTGCTTAGTATTGTTGAACCCATGTTTGTTGCTTCAATGTGCCCCGTGGGCCACGAGTCTCGTACATTCATTTGTCTGTGCCATTTTGCTTGTCTGCAACCCCCACGTTTCAAGAGTGTTTCAAAGGATGTTCAGTCTTATGTCATGTCTAAGTTGCTAACACTATTTTGTTGTGTTGTGCGCAAGGGTGGTGTCTCATAAGGACATTACTAAGAGTATGAAAAGCTTGATATGATATGTGCTAAGGTCATTACAGGTATATGAGGTTTAGGATACAGGTATAGGAGTAGATACAGGTTTTAGGAGCATTGACCTACAAGGTATTATTATTATTGCTATGTACTTTCTTGTTATGTTCCCCTTCCTTTCCCTAACTCCGTCTTCCCCCCATTGGCTGCCACGTGGTTCCCTGTGATATTATATTCAGGCGCCCGTGCCAACCACGGTGGGAGGGTCGATCTATTTGGCTTCTGTGGTTCGGGAGAGGGGCTTGAGTCCCCTATTTCCTTGTGAGTTTGACAGTACAGGCTGTCAGCCTGACCTACCCTTACCCCATGTCTGAGGTGGAGGCCACAGTCCTCCCCTCCTCTACAGGGATCACATTTGGTGCTCCTGTAGAGATTTCCTTAGTGTCCCTTGGGGCCTGGGACCAGTAGGCGGAAGTACTGGTGACTATCCCACAGAACACCGGTAGATTTTTGAGAAGTGTCCTCTTGAATGGCCAGCCTTCTACTGGTTTGAGAGACACTGGGGCAAGCATGACAGTGGTGGACAGGACCCTGCTCAAGCCAGATATCTATGTAGGTGCTCCTCTTAGAACTACCAGGTTAGCTGTTGGGCCTCCCAAATTATCGCCTGTAGCCTTAGTCACACTCGTAATTGGAGACAAGACAGCAAAGCTCCCTGTCCTGGTTCAGGACAATGTCCCTGCTAACATTCTGTTAGGTAATGATCTAGTAGAGTTGGGATTGATCTCGGATGGTCTTCCCCTGACTGCTGCTGCGGTCACTAGGTCACAGGGGACACAGGGTCTGGCTGTGAGTCAGGTACCCGAGCCAAAGGCGAGGCCTAAGACAAGAAGAAGGAAGACCAAGAAGGCCACCTCTGTGGAGGGAGCTCCTTCTCTTCCTGCTGTTCCTACAGCACCCATTGGGATCCATGCTCCGGATGGGCTGGATCCAGTGGTAAACCCTGTCTCAAATCCTGTGGGAGAAGAGCCAGAAGACTCTCCTGTGGGAGAGGTTCTCAACCCGGAGGATCATCCCGATCTTCAATGCTTGTTAGCTGAAGGGAGACCCTCCCGGGCAGACTTCTGTAAGGGACAGAGAGAGTGCCTGAGGAAACAGGCCCTGTCCCAGGCACAAGGAGAAGTGCCTAGGACATTCCGGATTTATTGGGAGGGTGAGCTCCTTGTTAGTGAGCCTACTAAGCCTGAACCTGTTGCCCTCAAGAGGTTGGTGGTAACCCAGGTTTACAGGCCTTTCCTACTGCAGTTGGCGCATGAGGTGCCCTTAGCTGGTCATCTTGGTACCAAGAAGACTAAGCAGAGGCTCTCTGCCCATTTCTACTGGCTTCGGATGGGAGTAGAAGTTGAGTCCCACTGCAGGACCTGCCCAACCTGTCAGTTGTCTGGCAAGATTGGAGGCAGCGTCATTGCCCCGCTGCAGCCATTGCCAGCCGTTGGCACACCATTTGAGAGGGTGGGCATCGACATCGTCGGTCCCCTGGACCCTCCCACTTCAGGTGGACATCGGTTCATCCTGGTCTTGGTAGATCATGCCACCAGGTACCCTGAGGCTATACCCCTTCGGAATGTAACTACCAAGGTGGTTGCCAGGGCTCTCCTGGGCATTTTCACCCGTGTTGGATTCCCTAAGGAGGTTGTCTCTGACAGAGGATCCAACTTCATGTCTAGTTACATGAAGACCATGTGGAAAGAGTGCGGAGTAACCTACAAGTTCACCACCTCTTACCATCTCCAGACCAATGGTCTGGTTGAGAGATTTAATAAAACGCTCAAGGGCATGCTGGGTGCTTTGGAAGAGCCCCTAAGGAGGAAATGGGATCTCCTCCTGCCTTGCCTGCTGTTTGCTTACAGAGAGGTACCTCAAGAAGGCGTTGGCTTCAGCCCCTTTGAGTTATTCTTTGGACATCCCGTCAGGGGGCCCCTTGCCTTCATCAGAGAAGGTTTGGAAGCCACCCCTCCAGGTCCCACCAAGCAAGTGGGGGTCTATGTGTTAGGCCTCAGACGGAGGATGACACAGATGATGGGTCAAGCAACGGCGAATCTCAAGGCGAGCCAGGAATTGAACAAGTACTGGCATGACCTTAAAGCGTCGCAAGTGGATTGGACTCTGGGACAGGAGGTCCTCGTGATGGAGCCCACCAAGCCTCGGGCATTGGCAGATAAATGGACTGGACCCTTCAGGATAATCTCCAAGATGGGCAAGGTCAATTATCTGGTTGACATGGGAATCCCAGGGGTAGCCCCTCAGGTATTCCATGTTAACAGGCTCAATCCCTTCCATAGGTGAGCAGAAGTCTCATGCCTCTTGCTAGCTTCAGAGCAAGAAGAGGATGAGAGTGAGCCCCTTCCTGATTTGCTGTATAGCAACTCTCAGGATGGCTCAGTGGAGGGAGTGCATCTCTCTCCAGATTTGACAACCGAGCAGCAGAGGCCTGCAGGACTTTTCTCCAGCAGTATGCCTCTCTGTTTTCACTGACAACGGGTCTTACACTGTGGTGTAAGCACGAGATTGACACTGGTGACAGTGTGCCTGTCAAAAACAGGAGCTACCGTATGTCAGATACTGTTAAGAACCACATCCAGGCTGAGGTCGCCAAGATGTTGGATCTGGGTGTTATTGAACCCTCAACCAGTCCCTGGTCCAGTCCCGTGGTCCTTGTCCCCAAAGCAAGTTCCCAGGCAGGTACCAGGGATTGGAGGTTCTGTGTGGACTACCGAGGAGTCAATGCCGTCACCAAAACTGACACGCACCCATTGCCCCGGGCGGATGAGCTTGTGGACACCATAGGTGCTGCCAAATTTGTGAGCACCTTTGACCTCACCTCAGGCTATTGGCAAATAGCTCTGACGGACCATGCCAAGGAAAAGACGGCGTTCTCAACACCAGAGGGACTCTACCAGTTTAGGGTCATGCATTTTGGGTTGAAGAATGCCCCTGCCACCTTCCAGAGATTGGTCAACCATGCGCTCAGTGGGCTGGAAGCCTTTTGTGTGGCTTACTTAGATGACATCGCCGTCTACAGTTCCAATTAGGAAGAGCATTTGACACATCTGGGTAAGGTGTTGCAGGCCTTGAAAAGGGCTAACCTCACTATCAAGGCCACCAAGTGCCAGATAGCTCAGGGGAAAGTCACATATCTTGGTCATGAGGTAGGAGGGGGTCAAATCCAACCTCTCCCCAGTAAGGTACAGGATGTACAGGACTGGGAGACTCCCACTACTCAAACCCAGGTGAGAGCCTTTTTGGGCCTCACTGGGTATTATCGCAATTTCATGGCGGACTATGGAACCATAGCTGCACCACTGACAACTCTGACTTCACCCAAACAACATAGGAAGGTTACTTGGACTGAAGACTGTCAGAGGGCCTTTGATGGCTTGAAAGAAAGTCTGTGTAGGGCACCTGTGTTGTGTGCGCCCGACTACAGCCGACCCTTTATCGTCCAGACGGATGCCTGTGACACCGTAATTGGAGCGGTTTTGTCCCAGTTAGATGACAAAGGGAGGGAACATCCTATCATCTTCATCAGTAGACAACTGGAGGGTAGAGAACTTAGGTGAGCTACTGTTGAGAAGGAATGTTTCAGTATAGTTTGGAGCCTTAGGCTTTTAGGCCCTACCTTACAGGGTCTACCTTCAAGGTCCAAACAGATCATAAGCCCCTGAAGTGGCTTATGCAGATGAAGGGTGAAAACCCGAAACTGCTCAGGTGGTCCATTAGCCTGCAAGGGCTAGACTTCACCATAGAGCACAGACCAGGGAAGAGTCACGATAATGCAGATGGCCTTTCCAGAAGGTACGTTGACCGTCTGGATGAGGGTGTCTATCCCGTCGGAGATTAGGCACCCTCCACCTCAGTCTGGGGGGGGGGGGTGACTGTGATGCTGGAAATGCATCAGAGGGACAGGGCCTCCGTATCCTTGTCCTTTACTGCCTTTTTATCATGTGTTCTGTCATGTTTTCTGCGCAGGAGTTCATGTGGGACTCCTGGCGGTGCAGCTCTCGCTCTTTTGGTTTGGTGAACAGACCCATGGGATACCCTTATGGCACCCATGGGTGGGGGGTACAACCCTGTGCCCCTTGTGTATGTTTTTGGGCACCTGTGGGTGGCCCGCAGAGCAGGGTATGGGCTAGTGGCAGCTCCATGCTGAATTTGACAGGTGCTCTGAGTATCCTCCATTTTGGGATACCCAGGCCCTGCCATTGGAATCAGTCGGATCCTGATGGAAAACAAGATGGCCCCTGTGGCCTCTTGCTTCCTATTGCCTGTTACCTTGTTTTCCCAAAGTCCTGGGAAGCCCTGACTCTGTCCCTTCGCCCTGACTGGTTGTTGGGTGGAAGTTCCATATATGGTGTTGTTGTGAAGTCCAGTCAAGACTGTCTGGAGCCTTCCCAGTGACTGTATGTTGTGGGTACCCCCTGTGGGTGGGACCTGGGTGAATGGAGTGTGTGACCAATATGCACTTCTTGTTGTGGCTGTCTGGTTTTTGGTACGAGAGACAAAGACTGGGACAGCCCTGCTCGAAACTGGCCTGAATGCAGTGTGGGTGTTGAATGGCTAGGTACTTGTCCCAATCCACATTCCTTGTTGTGAGTGTCTGAGAGTGTCACCGGGATCGGTGATATCCTCGTCAGAGAACGTAGAATCTGATTCTCCACCATCCCCTAACTCCTCACCTTCACCTCTTCTTCCTGTACCCTTCTTCCCTTGACTTCTTGGTCGCTCCTTTTTTTTGTGTAGGTAAGGGCACCCACGGAAGGAAGCCACCGTGACACCCAAGAAGGGTACCCGGTGCCTCCTCCTGGGAATGCCGGGAAGGGGAAAAAGCCAAGTGGCACAAAAAACCCCTGAGCGACCTGCGTGACTCTCCTAACGAATGAGCTGGTATGCTGGGAGAATGCAGTCGGCCGAAGCTGAACTCTGTGGTAGGTAGGTAGGTGCTCCGGAGGAAGGTAGTCAGTACGTAGTAAGGAATCCCACAAGGGGAACCAAGTCCATGGGTGTAGCACACAGAGATAAGGTAGTCCAAATACAGGCCAAGATCCGGTACACGGGAAGTCACAGGGGAAAGTATCCGAACAGTAGAATCAGCAATCCAAGAAAACAGGCCGAGGTCTGGTACACAAGGAGGCAGGCAGAAGGAAAACAGGAAGGGGAAATAAGGTAAAAGAACGGGAACAGAGATGAGCTGGGAGAAAGAAGGGTAGCGAGAGGGGAGGAAGGAAAGTAGCAGAAGAAGGAGGGCAGAAGGCAAACAAGGAGTAAGAGGACCGGGACCCGATAGAGATCGGAAAAACTGCAGCAAGGGCGAGCGAGGGAAGGCAGGCAAAAGGCAGACAGCACTAACGGAGGGAACTGGAAGCGTTGCAACGCGTACGCAACCCGGAAGCTGCTGTATTTAAACTCCGGGCCGCATCAGCGCGCATACGCACGGGCAGTGCTGCAGGTGGGGGTGACGGGCTACCAGTGTGTGCGGCGGAATAATGTCCGCGCCACCAGCGGTTCCACAGGCGCCAAGTGCCGCGCGGCATGACAGTATGCCCCCTCCCAAGGGGCCCTCCCCCTGGTTTGCTTGGATGGTAAAAGTGAAACTTGCGCAACAGGGTAGGGGCAGAAATATGGGAGATGGGTTCCCAGGAATTCTCAGAGGAGGGAAAGCCTTTCCAATGTACAAGATATTCTAGTTTGCCTCTACGATACCTGGAGTCGCATATTTGAGCTACCTCATATTCTTCCGGAGTGGAATCCTGAGGAACAGTGATTCTCTCTGCTTGACGCCTCCAGGTATCAACATGAAAGGTCTTAAGCTGAGAAGCATGGAAGACAGGATGAACTCTGTTCAGGCTGGCAGGGAGTTTAAGACGGAAGGCCACAGGGTTGATCCTTTGTACAATCTTAAAAGGCCCTAAAAACTTTGGGGATAGCTTGGATGGATGGGCCCAACGAGGTAAGTATCTCGTAGAAAGCATTACTCTAGAACCATCCTCCCAACCTGGTACGGGTTGACGATGTTTGTTGGCTTGGGACCTATAGCGTTCCTGCGCTGACTGAAGGCTTTCCCTAGCCTTCTTGTGTATCTCTCTAAGGAGGGTGAGTGAGGAGTCTACAGATGGTAAATCGGTAGAAAGACAGGAGACAGGAAGAATAGACCACGGATGGTAGCCATAATTACAGAAAAATTGACTGACCCCTAGAGCTGAGTGCACAGAATTGTTGTAGGAGAATTCCGCCAGAGCCAATAACGAGTGCAGTTGTCTTGTTGGGAGTTAGTAAAACACCTTAAGTATTGTTCAAGAGTTCCATTTAGCCGTTCAGTTTGTCCATTGGACTGGGGGTGAAAACCCAATGTGAGAGCTCTTTCAATCCCCAGCCGCTCGCAGAGAGCCTTCCAAAAATGAGAGGTGTACTGACTTCCCCTGTCAGAGATGATCTTAGATGGCATACCGTGCAATCTAAAGACGTCTTGGAGAAATACTTCTGCCATGTTAGCTGCAGTGGGAACTCCGGTCAAAGGGGAAAAGTGAGCCATCTTAGTAAACGAATCAAACACCACCATTATACATGTGCACCCCTGTGAGATGGGTAGATCCACAATGAAATCAGTAGAGATTGTGCTCCAGGGGCCGTCACGCACAGCACATGGTTCGAGTAATCCAGTAGGTCATTGACGAGGGGATTTACTTCGGAGGCAGATAATACAAGATTGAACATAACGATCCACGTCCTCCCTCATTCTATGCCAGTAGAAGTGACGACGAAAGAATTCCAGAGTACCTGTTCCGCCCCGATGGCCAGCAAGTTTTGAGTCGTGACACCATTTCAAAGCCATCTTGCGAAAGGAAGGCGTGGGTAGGTAGAGTCTACCCTTGACCAGGTATAGACCATCTCTAATCTCGTACGCCAAGTCTTTGGGATGTCTCTCAACTTCAAAGCGCCCTCCCGATTCTTCTTTTACCTGACTGAGGAACGTAGAAACCATTCCGATACTCCTGGGTCGGGGGAACATGTGTTCCTTGAGGAGACTCAGAATCGGGTAAGTAATCACAACAACGTGAAAGGGAATCAGCCAAAACATTCAGCTTTCCTGGGATATAAGTGATGTGAAAATCGAATTGGGCGAAGAAGTGAGCCCATCGGGCCTGTCGAGTGTTGTAGCACTCGAATTGCCTCAGGACTTGCAGGTTCTTGTGATCTGTCCGGATAGTGAATGGATACCTGCCTCCCTGAAGGAGATGCCGCCATTCCACACAAGCCGATTTCATTGCTAGTAATTCTCGTTCAATGACAGAGTAGTTTCTTTGACTGGCGTCAAGAGTCTTCGAGAAGTATGCGACTGGATGCTCTACTCCCCGAACCTCTTGGAGAAGGACAGCTCCTATGGCAGCTGCAGAGGCGTCAGTCTCCAGGATGAAGGGCAGCTCCTGGTCAGGCTGTTGTAGTATGGGTGCAGCACAAAAGGCGTTCTTAAAATCCCCAAAGCTGTCCTCTGCCTCAGCCGACCATCTGAACGGCTCAGAAGATTTCTTGAGAAGAGAAGTGATGGGCAGGATCTTCTGGGAGAAATTGGGTATGAACCTACGATAAAAGTTCGCCAGACCCAGGAATCTTTGAATTTCTTTCACTGAAGAGGGTGAATGCCATTCTAGGATAGAAGACACCTTGTGGGGGTCCATTGAGATACCCTGACTGGACAAGATATAACCCAGATAAGGTATGGATGAAGCGGAGAACACACATTTAGCAAGTTTGACGGATAAGTGGTTGTTCTTAAGCCTACGGAAAACTTCCTTGACATGTTCCTCGTGTTCTTTGGGATTTTTGGAAAATACTAGTATATCGTCAAGATACACTAGAGTGGTTTGGCACAACAAATCGGAGAACAGTCTGTCCATAAACCGTTGAAAAACAGAAGGGGCATTCACCAACCCAAATGGCATGTGTAACGCTCACCTGAATCCCTCGGAGGCGCGGGTCTGGTCTGGACGTTCTCCGAACCCTTCAGAGTCACTCGCAGGTCTTTGGCACCTCCCTGGAAGGGCCCCCTCCTTACTGTGATCTTAATCTGGAGAGTGAGATGTCTGTGGGCAGAGAAGAAACTGGGGTTAGTGTCTGCCTGACGGGGTTTCGGCCCTTTCCCCTTACTGACTCTCCTACAACTCCCCTAGGCCGCACGTGCTCACCTTATGTAAGAAAAGGCGGCGCTCTCCATCCTGCGTCTGTGCAGGGGCGCTGTAGCCAGTTACTTCACTGGACGATAGTTTAGCCCTTTATTGCAGTGGTAGAGTCCAGTAGGCACACCCGTCGTTGGCTGCACGAAAGGTGAGTGCCTTATA
This sequence comes from Ambystoma mexicanum, assembly GCF_040938575.1. Taxonomy (NCBI): domain Eukaryota; kingdom Metazoa; phylum Chordata; class Amphibia; order Caudata; family Ambystomatidae; genus Ambystoma; species Ambystoma mexicanum. Next base: position 27,284,970 of record NC_090921.1, on the reverse strand, counting down.
TGAGTCTTTTAATTGTCCTTTCAAAATGTTGCCTCCTTACAGGTCCGGTATGCTGATCCGGTAAGTGGAGAAGTCCGGAATCTTGCAGGTAAGTGAAAGGTACATCTGAATTGCAATGCACTTTTCAAATGTCTTTTCCCTTTTTTATTACAGGTCGAGGTGCAATCGGCAATTTAGACTGATGCCAAAAGATCGTGCCGGAGGATGAACAGGTAACACCAATGAAGGCACGTGAGTTGAAATTGAGTCCTGAGCTCTAATAATGTCCTTCTTGTTTTTATTTGCAGGTGCGGACAAATGGCGCTGAACGGAGCTCGCGGAGATCGAGACACAGGTAAGCAGATGTCGCGGAGTTATTGCTAACCTGTATTCTTTGTTGTTGCAGATGCTGGAGAACGAAGAATCGCGGCACGCGGCTTTGGAATGCGCCGGAAGATGGTAAGAGTAACTCTGGTATTTTCTCGTGCTATTCTAATGTTCTCGTTTTCCCTTTCAGATGTCGCGGAAGGCTGGAGCTGGATTTCAGGAAGGTAAGTTGAAGATTTTCCTGTTTTCAGATGCAGAAGAAAAAGATCAGCTGGAGCCGACACGGTGAGCGTCCTGCTGCTATTGCAGAATAACGCGAAGCACGTGAAACCAATCGGGTGTGGTTTAAATAGCCTTCAGTAGTGCTTAGGTGTCTTCTTCCACAGCCTCCAAAGGTAAGAAAAGAGTTCCAGTATGTAGTTCTAGGGAGTGGTGCTGGCCCCACCCAGCAGTTAAAGTAGTCCCAACAGGATTGGATGAAGAGTTCAACCTGCAGACAGGAAAGCAGCATGGTCTGCAGCAGGTAAGTCCACCCAAGCACCAATCCTTTTTATATGAGCCCGGCGCTTCCAGTGCCGGGACTGAGTCCCTTTATGCGCATGAGCCTGCCGCCACTGGCGCCAGGACAGGGTCCAAAAGGCCCCTACAGGGGTCGGCTGGTGCCTAGAATGAGGATCATAACCCTGCTTCCAAGGTTGTTTGGCTAAGTCTGACACCTTGGAGTCAGGGGTCATGACAGCACCCCCCCTCAAGGCCCCTCCCAAATTGGTATTTGCCGGAGGCTTTGGTTTGTTGGGGAAGGTCCGATGAAATCTTCTGATTAGGCGAGGAGCATGGACATTTTCTGAAGGTTCCCAAGATCTCTCCTGGGGGCCATATCCTTTCCAATCAATCAGGTAATACAGTTTTGACTTGAAAAATTTAGAATCCAAGATGTTCTGAACCTCGTATTCGCTTTCTCCGTCAACTTGGATTGGTTCAGGAGGTTTAGTCAGACGGGTCCCAGGTTGCATAGGTTTCAAGAGTGAAACATGGAAAACAGGGTGTATTTTCATTCGAGTGGGCAATTCCAATTTAACCGCCACCGGATTTATTATTGCTGTGATCGCATAGGGTCCTAAGTACTTTAGATTGAAGGTGCGTGGTCCTTTCAGAGATAGATGTTTAGTAGACAGCCAGACTTGGTCTCCTACTTGGTACTGAGGGGCCTCCTTCCGATGTTGATCAGCACCTTTCTTATAAGATTCCTTGGCTTGTTGAAGGTGTGTGATGGCTTCTTTAAATGTTTGAGTTATGGTCGCATGAAGATGGTCCACAGCAGGTGTTCCAAGATCTTGAGGCGGATCTAAATTGGAGGTCCGAGGATGAACCCCATACAACAGGAAGAAAGGGGTTTTTCCTGTTCCGGTATGTATTGAGTTGTTGTACGCATATTCAGCAATCCAGAGAATGTCCTTCCAAGTACCCTCCGATTGTTGTAACATGCAACGAAGGTATTGTTCCAGAGTTTGGTTAGTCCTCTCAGTCTGCCCGTCAGTTTGAGGGTGGTGGCTGGTAGAGAGTCGCACGTCAATTTGTGCAAGACGACAACAATTCCTCCAGAAACGAGAAATGAATTAGCTTCCTCGATCAGAGATTAGGACAGAAGGGAACCCGTGCAAACGAACAATGTTTTCAAGGAATTCTCTGGCTAGAATGGAAGCTGTGGGTAATCCTTTCAATGGAACAAAATGAGCCATCTTTGAAAAAAGATCAACAATTACTAGAATTGTATTATATCCGGAACAGTGGGGTAAATCCGTGATAAAATCCATAGAGAGGGTGTGCCAAGGGCACGGTGGAATGTCTATTGGATGCAGTAGCCCGGCTGGTTTTTCTCTCTGGCTCTTGTTTTGTGCACAGATGCCGCATAAGGCCACAAAGTCTTTGATATCCTTTCTCCAGGATGGCCACCAGAAATGTCTTAATTTTTTCGGAGGTTTTGGCTACACCCGGATGTCCTTCTATTAAAGAATCATGATAGCAGGTGATGACCTGTTTCTGTAAGTCTTCAGATGGTAAATAAAGTCTGGCTTGGAAGTATAATAGATCTTGCTCTATCGTAAAATCCTTCCCTTTCTGCAGCCAAGTCAAGGAATCTTTGGGGGTTATTATTTGCTTGATCTTCTCTTTTATGTCGTCAAGAGACATTGTGTTGATGATTCCTAAAATCTTTTGTTCGGGGATTATAGGTACTGGCTCAGGATTAGCTGCAAGTTCGTTAACGCCTATTCGTGAAAGGGCATCAGCTTTTCCGTTTTTAACGCCTGGCCGAAACGTAATCACAAAATCAAATTCTGCAAAAAATAAAGCCCAACGGAGCTGTCTAGAAGATTGGGCCTTGGCTGACTTCAAATATTGGAGGTTACGACGATCAGTAATTACAGTGACAGTGTGCCGGGCTCGTAGGAGTTAATGCCGCCAGGCCTTAAAGGCGGACTTGATTGCCAGAAGTTCCTTGTCCGTGATTGTGTAGTTGATTTCCGGGGCCGAAAATTTGCGGGACCAAAACGCCACAGGGTGTAATTGGTGTGTTTCAGGATCTCTTTGTGACAAAACTGCCCCCATTGCAAGGCTAGATGCGTCGGTCTCGACGATATAAGGAAGTTCAGGACGAGGATGTTTCAGGACTGGAGCAGAAATAAATTTAGCTTTCAAATCTTGGAAGGCTTGTTCGGCCTCTGGAGTCCACTTGAATCTTTTGTTCTTTTTTAGGAGAGCCGTGATAGGTTGGACTATTCGAGAGAATTCGGGGATAAATCTTCGATAAAAATTAGCAAAGCCCAACATGCTCTGCACTCCTTTTACCGAAGTCGGAGACGGCCATTTGGTGATAGTATCCACTTTTCTAGTATCCATGTGAACATCGTTGGGTGACAAGATGAACCCCAAAAATTCGACTTCCTTTACATGAAAGGTACACTTTTCCAACTTAGCAAATAAACGATGGAGGCGAAGCCTCTGCAAAACTGCGGTGACATGTTGTCGGTGTTCAGCTTCCGAGGAGGAGTATACCAGGATGTCATCAATGTAGACGACTACACAAACATCAATAAGCTCTCGGAGAACGTCATTCATAAAGAACTGGAAGGCGGCCGGTGCATTACATAGTCCAAAGGGCATCACTTGATACTCGAATAATCCGTATTTTGTGCGAAAAGCCGTCTTCCATTCGTCACCCTCCCTGATTCGTACCAAATGGTAAGCTCCTCTAAGATCTAGTTTTGTGTAAATGCAGGCGCCCTTTACTTGGTCCAATAGTTCGGGAATCAGAGGCAGCGGGTACCTGTTTTTGATTGTAATTTGGTTCAGGGCACGGTAATCTATACACGTTCTCAGGTCACCTTCCTTTTTCGGGACGAAGAACAAAGCTGAAGAAGCTGGAGATTTTGAGGGACGAATAAATCCGTTAGCCAGGTACTGGTCCAAGTATTGTCTGAGGTGAAGATTTTCTGGCTCAGTAAGAGCATATATTCTACTGCACGGTGGAGTGGATCCGGGTATCAAGTCTATCTGGCAGTCATATGATCTGTGCGGAGGCAAGGTGTTGGCCTGATCCTTCTGGAAGACATCACTAAACTCTTGGTATTCAGAAGGCAGGTGGAGATTCTCGGAAGCGATGGCTGCCAGCCTGATGTCGGGCCGAGCATAACAAGTTTGGGCGCACTCTGGAAACCGGATTACCTTGGCTCGCCAGTCGATCTGAGGATTGTGTTTTTCCAACCAAGGAACTCCTAGAATTACTTGAAACTGCGGGGCCTTGATTACATCAAACACGATTCCTTCCCGATGTCCATCCTGGCAGAGCAGTGTCACTTCCACGGTGGTGTGAGAGACTGGTCCGGAAACTATTTCTGTACCATCCACTGTAGTGATAACATCTTTTACCAATTTAGGACATAAAGGAAGATTCATCCTAGCTGCCATATCTTGATCCACGTAGTTACCGATTGATCCGCTATCAATGAATGCCTTGACAGCATGCATACGATCAGGTTGATCAGGGCTTATGAGGACCATGGGCAGTACGATATGCGAGGTCAAGGAACTGGTTTTTACGCTCGGCAAACGGACCTCTACGCTTGCCGGGCGAGGTCGTTTCCCGATTCTTGTTGTTTTGCATCCTTATCGGAGGCTCCCAAGGCTTTCTTGACCGGTTTCACTGAACAATCTCGAAGGAAGTGTCCAGACTTCCCGCAGTAGAGGCACAGCTGTAACTGTCTTCGCCTTTCTCGTTCCTTTTGAGTTAAAGGACCTTTCACGATGCCTATCTGCATGGGTTCCACGGAATCATTTCCTTTTACAGGGTTTTGAGTCTTTGAGAACGCCCGGGTTTCAAATCTGGAGCGATCGGCCTTTCGATTCTGTAGTTGATGATCTAATTGGACTACTAGGTCGATGTAATCGGAGCACTCTTGCGGAGGGTTTACCACCTGTGCTAAAACATCTTTAAGTTCTCCACGTAGCCCCCTGTGGAAAAGCGTGATCCTCTTGTCTTCTGGCCACCTGGTTTCAACCACCAGTCTGTTAAAAGATGCTATGTACGCCAGGAGATCTTGGTTACCTTGTCTTAGCGATAGGAGTTCATTGTCCAAGGCCTGCCCTTGTGAGTGTCGTGCGAACAACTTTTCCATTCTGGCCTGAAAATTTTGGAAGTTTTGGAGGATCGGATCATCCTGTGTCACTAAAGGAATGGACCAGTCAGCCGCGTTGCCACTAAGATAGGAAAGTACAAACGCTACTTTAGCTTGGTCAGTTGGGAATGCAGCGGGTCTACACAAGAAGTGCAAACGACATTGGTTGATGAATACTGTGTAGCGTTTAGGATCTCCTGAGAAACGTTCTGGTGCAGCCAGGGGCACATTCCCTGGCAGATTAATCTGCACCGGATTACTTGAGGTTGTTTGTGGATAATTCCCTCCCGAGGTAGGCAAAGGTGCTTGCCCAGCTTGAATTTGTAGCAATTGCCTGGCCAAGTCGTCCGCTCGCTCTTTGGAAACGATCGATTCCCTTCGTAAGGCATTTGTTTCTTGACGAGATGCATGTACCTCGGCCCTCAGCTCCCCAAGCAATTGGGCCAATTGGTCTGTTTCTGAGGTTTCCATTGCGCCTGGGTGGGATATTTGTGGTAGTCTTCGCGTTCTGTAACGCTCACCTGAATCCTTCGGAGGCGCGGGTCTGGTCTGGACGTTCTCCGAACCCTTCAGAGTCACTCGCAGGTCTTTGGCACCTCCCTGGAAGGGCCCCCTCCTTACTGTGATCTTAATCTGGAGAGTGAGATGTCTGTGGGCAGAGAAGAAACTGGGGTTAGTGTCTGCCTGACGGGGTTTCGGCCCTTTCCCCTTACTGACTCTCCTACAACTCCCCTAGGCCGCACATGCTCACCTTATGTAAGAAAAGGCGGCGCTCTCCATCCTGCGTCTGTGCAGGGGCGCTGTAGCCAGTTACTTCACTGGACGATAGTTTAGCCCTTTATTGCAGTGGTAGAGTCCAGTAGGCACACCCGTCGTTGGCTGCACGAAAGGTGAGTGCCTTATATGAGTCTTTTAATTGTCCTTTCAAAATGTTGCCTCCTTACAGGTCCGGTATGCTGATCCGGTAAGTGGAGAAGTCCGGAATCTTGCAGGTAAGTGAAAGGTTCATCTTAATTGCAATGCACTTTTCAAATGTCTTTTCCCTTTTTTTTATTACAGGTCGAGGTGCAATCGGCGATTTAGACTGATGCCAAAAGATCGTGCCGGAGGATGAACAGGTAACACCAATGAAGGCACGTGAGTTGAAATTGAGTCCTGAGCTCTAATAATGTCCTTCTTGTTTTTATTTGCAGGTGCGGACAAATGGCGCTGAACGGAGCTCGCGGAGATCGAGACACAGGTAAGCAGATGTCGCGGAGTTATTGCTAACCTGTATTCTTTGTGGTTGCAGATGCTGGAGAACGAAGAATCGCGGCACGCGGCTTTGGAATGCGCCGGAAGATGGTAAGAGTAACTCTGGTATTTTCTCGTGCTATTCTAATGTTCTCGTTTTCCCTTTCAGATGTCGCGGAAGGCTGGAGCTGGATTTCAGGAAGGTAAGTTGAAGATTTTCCTGTTTTCAGATGCAGAAGAAAAAGATCAGCTGGAGCCGACACGGTGAGCGTCCTGCTGCTATTGCAGAATAACGCGAAGCACGTGAAACCAATCGGGTGTGGTTTAAATAGCCTTCAGTAGTGCTTAGGTGTCTTCTTCCACAGCCTCCAAAGGTAAGAAAAGAGTTCCAGTATGTAGTTCTAGGGAGTGGTGCTGGCCCCACCCAGCAGTTAAAGTAGTCCCAACAGGATTGGATGAAGAGTTCAACCTGCAGACAGGAAAGCAGCATGGTCTGCAGCAGGTAAGTCCACCCAAGCACCAATCCTTTTTATATGAGCCCGGCGCTTCCAGTGCCGGGACTGAGTCCCTTTATGCGCATGAGCCTGGCGCCACTGGCGCCAGGACAGGGTCCAAAAGGCCCCTACAGGGGTCGGCTGGTGCCTAGAATGAGGATCATAACCCTGCTTCCAAGGTTGTTTGGCTAAGTCTGACACCTTGGAGTCAGGGGTCATGACAGCATGACCTGATACACAAAGAGCCCGAACGGAGTCCTGAAGGCAGTCTTCCATTCATCTCCTTTCTGTACTCGGAGAAGGTGGTAGGCGTTCCTTAAATCAAGCTTGGTAAAAATTGTTGCACCGTGGACTGCTTGTAAGATCTCAGCTATCAAGGGCATCGGATAACGATCCTTAACAGTGACTTTATTTAAGCCTCGATAATCAATGCAAGGTCTTAAGTCCTTCGAATCTTTTTTGGAAACGAAAAACAAGGAAGCTCCAGCAGGAGACTTTGAAGGTCGGATCAGCCCATTAGCCATGTTACTGTCCAGATAACCTCTGAGAAATTGCTTTTCCTCCAGTGACAGAGGAAACATTCTGCCAAATGGTACCAGAGCTCCCGGAGTTAGTTCGATGCAACAGTCCTCGGGCCGGTGTGGCGGTAGTTCAATAGGTATCTTTTCTGTCACAACTTCTGTGAACTCCCTTAGGTAATGGGGCAAGCAATGGACAGACTTGGTCTCACAACTATTAGAAGTCTTGACAGTTTCGAATCTTGGCTCGGGTAAACACTCAGATCTACAGAATGAAGACTGAAAATGTAATAGATTTTTAGACCAGTAAATGTTGGGGTTGTGCTTGCGTAGCCAGCAGATTCCCAGAATGATGGGGAAGTGCGCGGCTCTGATGATGTCAAACATAATCCTTTCTGTGTGCTGTTGTATCGACAAGGTGAGTTCCTCGGTGGTGTGGGTGATCACGCCTGAGCTCAAAGGCTCGCCATCCACTCCTTCAACCTTCTGGTCTTCCTGTTTGGCAATTCTTTTAAGACCTTTTTGTTTGGCCCAGTGAGTGTCAATGAAATTGCCGGCAGCACCACAATCCAGTAGAGCTAATGTGGTCACCTCGATAGGCTCTAATTTGAGGGTAACTGTGAGCACCATAAGACGAGAGTCCTCAGGGATTTCGGGAGATGACACAGATAGAGGAGCGTAAGGACTTGGACCAGCCCCCCGGTAGTGAGTCCCAACACTGACCGAGGGCGAGCGTTTCCCGACCTTCTGGGTGGTACCTCCGGACAGTCTCGTAACATATGAGTGGAAGCCCCGCAGTACATGCACAGGCAGCCGTCCCTGCTTCGTTAGTGTTCCTCGTGGGTGAGCAGAGCACGAGCTGTCCCAATTTGCATGGGCTCCTCTTTGGAGGAGCGTGAGAAGGGTACTGAAGGAGACGGGGGTGTTTCCAAGAGAGGGGGAGCATTTGTCTTGGTCTTTCTTCTTTCCATGCGTCGTTCGGTCAGGCGGAAATCTATCCTGAGGGTAGCCGTAAGGAGTTCAGCAAAGGATATAGGTCTTTCTATCCTGGCTAGCTCATCCTTTAAGTCTTCTCTCAGACCCCGCCGAAATGTTGCATATTGAGCCTGCTCCTGCCACCCAGCTTCAGCTGCCACCCGTTTGAATGTTGTAATGTTGGTTAGCAGATCCGAATTCCCTTGACGGATGTCAAGCAGATCTTCTGAAGCCAAGAAGGTGCTTTCGATACGTAGAAAGGTTTGCTGCATCAAAACCTTGAAAGCATCATAATCCTGTAAAACTGGATCCGGCAGGTTCACCAACGGAGTGGCCCATGCCAGGGCATTACCTGACATGTGTGTTATCATAAACCCCACCTTGGCATGGTCCGAGGAAAAGGTCTGAGGGCGGAATGAGAAGTGTAAATGGTATGCATCCAAAAACTCTTTTACCCTCTTTGGAGTGCCATCAAACTTGCCCGACACAAGGGGGAGCGGTGGTAGATCGGTGGAAGGTCGTTCTCTCTCCGTCATCCGTTGCTGTAGGATGGCATTGGCAGCCTTGAGATTCTGCATTTCCACATTTAAGCTCTGGACTGCTGCTACAAGTTCCTGTACTTGCTGTGGCGTAGCCATTTCAACTTCAATGGGCGTTGCAAACTGTCACCGGGATCTGTGATATCCTCGTCAGAGAATGTAGAATCCGATTCTCCACCCTCCCCTAACTCCTCACCTTCATCTCTTCTTCCTGTACCCTTCTTTCCTTGACTTCTTGGTCGCTCCTTTTTTTTGTGTAGGTAAGGGCGCCCACGGAAGGAAGCCACCGTGACACCCAAGAAGGGAACCCGGTGCCTCCTCCCGGGAACGCCGGGAAGGGGAAAAAGCCAAGTGGCACAAAAAACCCCTGAGCGACCTGCGTGACTCTCCTGAGCGACCTGCGTGACTCTCCTAACGAATGAGCTGGTATGCTGGGAGAATGCAGTCGGCTGAAGCTGAACTCCGTGGTAGATAGGTAGGTGCTCCGGAGGAAGGTAGTCAGTACGTAGTAAGGAATCCCACAAGGGGAACCAAGTCCATGGGTGTAGCACACAGAGATAAGGCAGTCCAAATACAGGCCAAGATCCGGTACACGGGAAGTCACAGGGGAAAGTATCCGAACAGTAGAATCAGCAATCCAAGAAAACAGGCCGAGGTCTCGTACACAAGGAGGCAGGCAGAAGGAAAACAGGAAGGGGAAATAAGGTAAAAGAACGGGAACAGAGATGAGCCGGGAGAAAGAAGGGTAGTGAGAGGGGAGGAAGGAAAGTAGCAGAAGAAGGAGGGCAGAAGGCAAACAAGGAGTAAGAGGACCGGGACCCGATAGAGATCGGAAAAACTGCAACAAGGGCGAGCGAGGGAAGGCAGGCAAAAGGCAGACAGCACTAACAGAGGGAACCGGAAGTGTTGCAACGCGTACGCAACCCGGAAGCTGCTGTATTTAAACTCCAGGCCGCGTCAGCGTGCATACGCACGGGCAGTGCTGCAGGTGGGCGCGACGGGCTACCAGCGTGTGCGGCGGAATAATATCCGCGCCGCCAGCGGTTCCACAGGCGCCAAGTGCCGCGCGGCATGACAGAGAGGGAGGAGGATGGCCTGAATGCACTATGTACCTGATTGGCTGAATGCCCTTCTGTATGATTGGCTGCTGCGTGTGACCCAGCAGTGTGGATAAGAGACAAGATAGTATATATGGGAACCTCTCACCACTGGAAATTCTTCAGAAGTGTTCAGAAGCTGTGTCTACACTTGAAGAGTAACTGGAACTGCTGATCCTCAATGCCCAGCTGGAAGAAGAATACTTGCTTTTGCATTTGCTTTGACCTGATCTGAAAGCTGCCGAATCCGTCGAAGACTGATCCGAGAGAGGACCTGGTAAGGCGCCCTCTTCCCGTGCTCCGAGGGACCATCGAGCACCGCTAACCTTCGCCGAAGCTCCATGGAAGTCAGACCCTCGAAAGGCTGCCGACCCGAGACGGGACCACTGAGGAGAACGAAGCAAAGCACCCGGACTTCGCGGCTGTCGAAGTCTATTACCATCGAACAGGGTTCGCAGGTTTGTGTAACCGCTGGAGGCCCGTCGAAGTTGTGTTGCCCAGCCGTGGGGACCACTTGACGCTGTGCCGCCGACGACCGGAGCCGTCCGCTCCTCTGCCTAAGAACATTTGAATCGAAGGACTCCCTTGTCCGCAACGTCGACCACTTTGTCCCGCCGGAGAAAGTCGAGGACGACCAACGCGCTGAGGAGAATCCCACCACCTGAAGGCCACAAAGACTTCGACAACTCGACGCTCTTGTTGGGCCACAGTTCTTCTGAAACTCTTTGCGGTCCTGAACAATAAATCACCGAGGTGCCCCCACACCTCATGCTCGCAGGACGTCGCTGACAAGCACCGACTGGATCGACCTCATGGTCTCGGCACCCTTGAACTTCTCATCGACGCCGTCAACGCCAAGTTCACCACCTTCAACGCCTCTCGATGATCCGTGGCTCCTGCTTTAAAGGGAGTCACTCAATAAAGGATCCTTCGACACGTCTTCGAAGAACTCTACCCCACTAGGTACATTGGGGGGCGGGGGGGTAAAACATTATAGGAGGAAATAAGACTATTGAACAATATATGGACGGGGCTTGCGCTATATATCTTTATTTTACAGGTTGCCCAGGTGGGGGGGGGGGATCTCCACACAGAACTGTGTCTAGTGGTAGGGGCCAGCAATCTGCCTATTGTTTCAACCATCTTGCGTTCCTTCCTATCTCTATTGCTGGTTTCCTCGTTATTGATCTGTGTGACATTTTAACCGTAAAGTTGATGCACTTTAATGAGATTTGATAACATTGGTGGTATCACTTTAGAATTGTATATATTTATCATTGTTGATTTCCGAGTACAAAGTGCGTTATTGTGATCGTGTACATAGCTTTGAGTATTAATTATATAAAGACTGTGTTTTCAGTAATACAGTGTGGGGACATTCCTTTGTGGGGGCTCGTGGACTACACTGTACTTAAGAACCAGCCCGCATCACCTCCTGAGAAGCTAGGCCTTGATTGCTCGTCCATTCCTACCGCTTGAGAATCTTCGCTGGGGTCCTCTGTACCTCTCCTCTACCATAGAGAGAGCGGAAGTACAGGCACCCCCCACCAGTATCTTCACAACGCGTACGGTGGTTCATTCCAGCATGCCTCCTCCGAAACCCAGTTCCTCCGGGTTTGCCTGGGTGTATAAGGTGGTACCGTCGAAGCAGTCTGGGGGCATTTATGTTTGAGACTGGTTCCCAGGTGCGTTCTCTGGGAGGGTACCCTTTCCACTCGACCAGATACTGTAGCTGTCCACGTCTGTACCTGAAGTTACATATTCTGGAAACCTCATATTCTAACTGATCATTGACAATCACAGAGGTAGATCTTTGAGCAGTTCGAGAGGACTGGACGTATGGCGTCAACAGAGAAGTGTGAAAGACTGGATGCATCCTCTTCCAAGATTCTGGTAGTCCGAGTCGGAAGGCCACCGGGTTAATGATTTCCTTTATGGAGAAAGGGCCGTAGTATCGGGGGGCCATTTTATTTGGACGCAAGTGTCGAGGCAGAAGTTTCGAGGATAGCCAGACCTTGTCACCTATTGAGTATGAACGCCCTGGTCTTCTTTTGGAGTCAGCATGGAGTTTGATGTTTCTTCTGGCCTTTTCTAGGTGCTCTTTTGCTTCTTTGTGTACGTTGATGAGGGTTTCAATCCAGGAGTCAACTGTAGGAACTGGGGTAGGATGTGGGATAATGGATGGTAGAACCGAAGGGTGGAATCCTTGGCTAGAGAAGAAGGGGCTGGTTTTGACAGCCGAGTGATCCAAATTGTTGTAGGCGAATTCAGCCACAGGTATTAAGAGTGACCCATCGTCTTCGACCTTGGTGGCAAAACAGCAAAGATATTGTTCCAGAGTTTGGTTCACGAGTTCAGTAGCTCCATTGGTCTGTGGATGATAACCTGAGGATAGGGCACGTTGGATTCCTAGTATACAACATAATTGTTTCCAGAACTGGAGATATGTACTGGGGTCCTCTGTCAGATATGATCTTGGAGGGTAGTCCGTGAAGTCGGAATATGTGTTCCAGAAAGATTCCGGCAAGTTCAGAGGAAGATGGTAGTTTATATAAAAGGTGTAAAATGAGCCATGTGAGTGAATAGGTCAATGGTAACCATGATAGTTGTGTATCCCCTGGAGGGTGGTGATTCCACAATAAAGTCTGTCACGATGAATCCCAAGGTCTGGTTTGCAGCGCTGGTTGGAGCAGGAGACATGCCGGCTTCTTGTTGTCATGCTTGTTTTGAGTGCAGACTGCACATGTTTGGATATACTGCTGGACAACATCCTTCATCTTCGGCCACCAAAACTGTCTTTGTATTAGACTGAGGGTGTTGGTGATGCCACGGTGTCCTGAATGAAGGGTATCATGAAATAGGCTTGTGATCTTTTGTTGTAATCTCTGAGTGGGAATGACCAGGCAGTTGTCCTTGAATAAATATCCACCCTTCGTCTTGAGGTTCCATCGATTATTTCCATTAAACTTCTTCCAGATTTCAGAGGACTGAGTTTAAATCCGAATGTCTTCCAGGAGGTTGATTGCTTGGGCAACAAATATTGTGTGGGGAAACATCTTTGGGAAGGATCAATCTTCAAGAATTTCGTAGTCAGGACGTCAGGATAAGGCGTCAGCTATTATGTTGCGTGTTCCAGGAACATGATGGATTTGAAACTGGTATTGGGCAAAAAAAGAAGGCCCAACGGGCTGGACGACTGTTCCTGCATTCTAGGGATTGCAGGACTTGAAGATTTCGATGGTCCGTGCGGACCTGAACAGGATGTTTCACTCCCAGGAGTAGAGGATACCAGTCTGTGAAGGCTTGACGGATGACTAGTAGTTCTTTTTCCAAAACAGAATAGTGGGTTTCGCTAGGAGTCAAGGTGCGAGAAAGGTAGGGGATGGGATGTTCTAGCTTGTCCTGTTTCAGGACTGCCCCAATGGCGTAGTTAGAGGCATCAGTTTCCACTAAAAAGGGTCAATCAATGTCAGGTTGGGCCAAGATGGGGGCTTGTGTAAACTCCGACATTAACCTTTGAAATGCCTCATCTTGGGCTGCTGTCCAGTGAAAGGGGGTATCCTTCTTTAACAATGTAATGATCGGATGTACAATTTCCGAAAAAGAGGGTATGAATTTCCGGTAGAAATTAGCAAGCCCCAGGAAGGATTGCATTTGTTTCACAGTAGTTGGAACAGGCCAGGATAGAATGGAGTCTACTTTCGAGCAGTCCATTCCAATTCACTTTGGGCTAAGGACGAATCCAAGATAGTGAACAGTAGTCACATGGAAAAGGCATTTCTCGGGTTTAGCCAGGAGTCTATGTTCACGCAGACGTTGAAGAACTGCCTTGACATGTTCTTCATGCTTCAGGTGGTCCTTGAAGTATATCAAAATGTCATCCAGATATACAATGACGAAGAGGAACAGCATATCGGAGAACACCCGGTTCATAAAACGTTGGAAGACCGCTGAGGCATTGGCAAGTCCGAAGGGCATAACCAAGTATTCAAAATGACCAAAGGGTGTTCTAAAAGCTGTTTTCCATTTGTCACCTTCCTTTATACGGATGAGATGGTAGGCACCTCTGAGATCTAATTTCGTGAACACTACAGCTCCTCTTACCGCTTCCAGGATATCCGAGATTAGGGGCAACGGATAGCAGTCCTTGAGGGTGCATTGATTAAGGCCAAGATAATCTAGACAAGGCCAAAGTTCTTTGATATATTTCTTGGGGACAAAAAACAATGAAGCTCCCGCCGGGGATTTGGATGGTCGTATAGTACCATTTTCCAAGTTGATATCCAGGTATTCTCGGAGGGCTCTTTTCTCAGGTTCTGATAGAATGAATATCCTTCCAAAAGGAATCACTGCTGAGGGTTCAGTATCAATAGCGCAGTCTTCAGGTCTGTGAGGGGGAAGGGCTTTAACTATGGCGGTCGAAAACACATCTGTGTAAGTCTGATAGTCCCTGGGAACCTGGATGATATTCGAGACAGTGAATGGACCTTGCTGGTTTGTTTGCGTATCTTCAAAGGATCCTGACGAAGAATCCAGGGATAAACAGTGGGACATAAAATGTTCTGAACCAAGAAACAAGAATCCTACTGCCCAGTTGATGTAAGGGTTGTGCTTCTGCAACCAGGGCATACTCAGAACCATTGGGTAGTGGGCAGATCTTATGTTGTTGAATTTGATCCTCTCTTGATGGTGGTTTATAGAAAGCAGGATCTCTTTGGTTTGAAGGGTTATGGGTCCTGAAGAGAGGTCTTCCATCGATAGCCTCTACAGGTTGCAGGATGTCTCGTGTTTCACATGGAATGTTATGGGTAGTGACCCAATCATGATCTATGAATATCCCCATGGCCCCGCAATCCACTAATGCCAGAATGGGATAAGATTCTTTCTTGGAAGGTGATAAAAGGGCCTGCAGAATCACAAGGTTGTTCTGTCCAGGAGAGTTCAAGGATGGAATAGATGTGGAGCAAACATCTCTCTCCCGAAGCTGTGCACCGTCTAGGATCGGGAGCTGGCGTTTCCTGAACGCCGTGGAGGGGCAATAGGACACTCTCTCACAAGGAGTTTATCAGAGGCACAATACATGCAGAGACCAGTGTGAAACCGTCGCATCCTTTCATGTGGGGTTATGGGTCATCGGAAGGCCACAATTTGCATGGGTTCTGGGTCCGTGGTCGAGGAAGATGCAGGCTCTGGTCTAGAGGAAGGTTCTGTAGAGGCCTTTTGGTAGGGTATTTTAATCTTCTTCTTTTCCACCTTTCTTTCCTGGATATAAAGGTCGATCTGCAAGGAAAGATCCATGAGAGCCTGGAAGGAACTTGGGCGAGCTACCCTGGCTAGCTCGTCTTTTATCTCTTCATGCAGCCCTCTTCGAAAGAGGGTGAAATAGGCCTCAGAGGACCAGTCTGCTTCCTTGGCAAGTTGTTTAAAGCATGTCACATAGGTAAGGATATCCTGGGATCCTTGTTGAAAGTCGAATAAACATTCTTAAGCACTATAAACCTGCTCTGGGCGATCGAACATGGTCTTTAGTGCCTGCACGAACCCATCAGTCATCCAGGAGGGTATCAACTGAATTACCTACGGGAGTTGCCCAAGTCAAAGCATTCCCAGAGAGATGTGAAATCATAAAGCCCACCTTTGTCCTGGGGGTAGAGAAGTAGTAGGGCTTAAAGGTGAAGTGCACTAAGCATGTGTCGAGGAAACCACAAAGGGTCTTTGAAGAGCCATCATATGTATCCACTACTCCGCCCAACAACACGCTTTCCTTGGTTGCAGAGTCACGTGACAGAACCAGTTGTTTCAATGCCGCATTTTCGGCTTTAAGATTTTGAACTTCTGTTGTTTACTCCTGCATGCCACGCATGAGGTCTTGAACTGCAGCCGCCATTTCCGTAACTGTATCAATTTGTTGGCATCTCAATCTGTCACAGGTTTCCCCCCTTCTCACCGGTCTGTATTGGTTGCTCGTGATCTTCGAAGATGTCTTCTTCCGCACTGTTTGGGATTTATACAACCCCGTGCGTGGGTCCTCTGGTTCCAGCGTGCGGTTCGTGACCCACCTCCAGGAAGCGTTCAGATGTCCGGGAAGGAATCCAGGAAATGGCGAGGTTCGCACTCAGAGATACGAATGCAATGGAAATCCAGGATATGCAAGTTGAGGAAAAAGGGGAAGGATGAAAGAAGAGGAGCTTCAGGGGACCAAGAATCAGAAGTAATCGCTGAACGAACTCCGGCAACACGTGTGACTATTGCAAGTGGTAGCGTTGAGACGCGCAGGGCCGCGGGGGCGTGTCTGCTTTGTAGAACGTGGAGCGTACAACGCGGAGACTGTCAAACAGCGTTCTCCGTTCAGTGGCCATGTTGGGAGTACTCCTGAGTTCAGTCCCCGTTGGGTCAGGGACCACGAAGTCCAGAAGGGATGCGTACGGTGGTTCATGACACATATGCCCGGAGAGAGACCGCTCACCAGTGCAACGCTACCGAGTCACTTTCAAGTCTGTAAGTAAGAGAAACTCAGGAGTGTGCAGCTAGCTGGAGTGGCAAGGGAGAAAGAGATTTTACAAGTGGCATGAAGAGGAAAGCAAGCGAGAAAGTGAGAGAAAGGCACTAAGAGTGGAAATTAAGCAAAAGGCTTGAAATTGAATAAGAAGGGTACAAGTGACACAAAAGAAAAGGAAAGGTGAAAGTGAGCACCAAAGAGCAAAATAAGTGCGGAAGAGGCAAGATAAGGAAAAGGAATGGTGCAAGGGTGCACGAAAGCAAAGAAATGAATGTGACGGTGAAGAAAAAGTGAACCCAAATAAGGTGCCAGGGGCGCAGAAAGCCAAGAGAAAAGCAAGACAAAGAAGGTGCAAGTGTGCACAACAAAGTGGAAGATAACAAAAGGGAGCAGGAAGCACCTGGAAGAGGAAAGGACAGGACAGAAAAGGTGCAAGGGCGCGCAGCCAAGTGGAAGATAGCCAAGGGGTGCAGGAGCACCTGGAAGAGGAAAGGACAGAAAAGGTGCAAGGGCACGCAGCCAAGTGGAAGATAGCCAAGGGGTGCAGGAGCACATGGAAGAGGAAAGGACAGGACAGAAAAGGTGCAAGGGCGCGCAGCCAAGTGGAAGATAGCCAAGGGGTGCAGGAGCACATGGAAGAGGAAAGGACAGGACAGAAAAGGTGCAAGGGCGCGCAGCCAAGTGGAAGATAGCCAAGGGGTGCAGGAGCACATGGAAGAGGAAAGGACAGGACAGAAAAGGTGCAAGGGTGCACAGCCAAGTGGAAGATAGCCAAGGGATGCAGGAGCACATGGAAGAGGAAAGGATAGAAGAAAAGCAAGTACAGGAAATACAGAGAGGGGCCAAAGATCAGAGTGGTCACGCTTAGGAGGAGCCAAGAACCTAGCGTTTCCTAAAGTCTCTAATTTTACCCCATTAGAAGATTATGTGTGAAAGGAACTATAAATAAGTAAAAGGCATATCCTGACAAGTTGAATTTTGTGTTTGGAATTGAAGGGGTCTGAGCTTGGGGAAGTGAACCCTAAGAGGAACTGTGTTGTTAAACTGAACTTGTGTTTGGAACTGAAAGGGCCGGAGCTTGGAGAAGGGAACCCTAAGAGGCCTAACAAACGTGAATACGTATTTGGTGAAACAAGGAGGCATTAGCTTGGGAGAAGTGAACCTGGAGTAGCCTGAGAGAAACAGTTTTAATTTTGTTTTGTCTGAAACCTGGAAGGGTTGAAGCTTGGGGAAGGGAATTCCCAGGAACCAAAGACATTGGGAGTTGTTGAACAGAGTAGAAGAACTTAATGAACAGTCTTAAAGAGAAATCTTCTTTAACGTTCTCTGTTAGTTTTGCTTCAGCATTGCCTGCATTCATCTTCCCAGGTGGCAGTGTGATGTACTGACGAAGGTGAGTACACAGCTGCTTCTCTCTTATTAGATAGGCTCTTACAAATGCCCCCTCCACTACCAGGCTGGAACTGCCTGAGCTTCACAAGAGAGCCCCTCTATGTATAATCGGAACATTCTATTAGGTCACAATACACTGGCCCAGGCAGGAGCCACAGCCTGAAAGTAAATAAAAAAAGATTCAAATAAAAACGAATTTCAAGACACAACACCAAAGTTAAATACGTACAGATCAGTACAAGCAAAATGTATACAACAATATAACACGCATCCCCTTTCTTCTTAAGACACCTTTTTGCTTGAAGATCCTCCAACAGGGTCAGCGATGCAGTCCTTTTTTCTTGATGGCAACCCTGTCTTTATTAAAGCTACTCCCATCCTCCAACACAACCGCATCACACAATTCTTTATTCACAATAACAGGACCATCAAATCTACTGTCCCTTTTTCGCACTAAGCTGGCCTCCGTATCCACACTCTGTCCCCTTCAGACACCCAAGTGAGTCTAGCCCCGTTCTGCACATCATACATCCTTTTCAAACTCTCCCTTTTTGAATTCACCCCATCTCTCAAGACACGCTCCTCCCAATCCACAAATTTTGATCTGCCAAGCCAAACTGGACACAAAGCAGTAGACAGGTTCCTCCTCCTAGGTACTTCAAACAGCACTCGTCCCGTGGTGGCATGTGGAGCCAATCTGTACGCATACACTCTTTTCTCCACCTCCTCCTCCCAGACTTTCCAATCCCGAACCGCCGTGTGTATACCTGCATGATCCTACTATTGAGCCCCTAAACCATAGCATTGGTCTCACGGTGGAAGAGAGCCGACCTCAGATGCATGACACTGATCATAATGGGCAAAGTACATTGCACACCATTATCCATCAAGATTATGTTGGGGAAACCTTCCCTATGGAAAACCTGGTCCAGAAATGACAGAACTGGCCATGAATCAGCTTCCTGAACTAGATTGATCTCAACCCATTTAGAGTAAATGCCCGTCAGGACAATGATCTATTTCCGAACACCTTGAGACCCTACCGCAGGTCCCAATATGTCCATGGCCATATATTTGCATGGCATTCATGGGCCTTCCTAAGGTCTCAATAGCTGCACACTTCACCTGTGAACTTTGTCAAGAGTAACTACACGAGCTACATTCCTAAACTGTCTTCTCCAGTTGACTGTCCAAGCTAGGCCACGTTTGTCTTTGACATGCCTAAATGACCTTTGTGTCCAATCTCATTTAACTTACCACGGACATCCTGTTGTGGAACTATACGACAAGATCTTAAAGGATGACCTCCCTCAACACTGGGCTCATCCTTAACCCTACCGAAGCACCAAGGCCATCCTCACTCTTCCAACCAGACCAGTCATTGAGTACAAGATCCTTCACTTGCCCTATTGGTGATCCCTAGATTCAGCCTCCTTCAGGTAAGAAATGGAAGACCCACAAGTCCAGTGCATTTCTCCATCCACCACTTCTTCAGTATCTGCTTTTCACCCTCAACACAACAGCTTTTGTCCCTGGAAAGAAAATCTGCAACCATATTCACCTTGCCACCCATGTGCTCCAACAAAAACTGATGTCCCAGTAGTGCAGTAACTCACCTCAATATCCTTCACGACACTTCATCCAAACCTCTATAGTTAAAGATACTCACCAGTAGTTCGTGGTCCGAAGGATTGTGAAGTTCCAATCCCACACAAACATCTTGAAATCTTTTATGGACCAAAGCACAAACACAACCTCTTTCTCTATAACTGAATACATTTTGTTTTTTTTTTCATTATTTAAAATGTGTTTAGTACTCAAGGAACTTTTACATTAGCTCATTCACAACTTCATATCATCAAAATTCATTTGATACGAAGAAAAACAATTCGAAGCTTTCTTACAGCTTTTTACAATCCTGTTTTTTACTTCATCATTCAAACAATGATACTCAAAAATAAGTTATCATGACACACATATAAATCAGCATAAAACAAAGTAAAATGTTGTGTTTAAATTCCATTTAGAGCTGTTTGGGCTTGATCCATTACCCCATCAATGCTGGCAAAGATTACCATCAGGAATTTCACTAATGCTAGCAAAAGTGATAAGCGTGAGGACGTCATTAGCCTAATACAGAAGTCAGATGATATTATTGCAGACAGGGAAATGTATAAAATGACCAAAGTGTGCAACCCTCTCCTGCATCAACTTGGAACATCGCATTACTAAGTGCATTAGTGAACCAAGCTCTTCACCGCACAGTCTGCAGTTTCGTAGCTCTTCCATGATCCCTGGTATGGGCCCAAATACTTCAAGGGTAGGAAGACAGTTAACTCTACATTTTAAATACAAATCTCTATGTTTGGCTAATGGATTTTTTAAATGTACAATTTAACCTCACGCCCCGGTATATATTCTAGGTCTCTAACTCTATATAGTTTTAGCCTGGGTAAATCTTGCGTGTCTGCAATAATGTCTCATCTTTTTATTTTTACCTTTAGTGATTTCTCTGCAACAATTTCACCGATACTAAGCTGTTCCATAAAGCAGTCGCATTTTTCCTTACATTTACGCAATAAAGGATTCTGCTCATTTTGCATCATTTTATACAGATGAACACTATGTGAGGCGTCATAGTTTCAAGTACAGGGAGAACAGTTGTTTCATCATTTGTGCCCACCATGAAACCAGGCCCAGTTCTAGCCGAATCACACTGACTGAGCGTGGGAGGCCCAGCACACTTTTCAAAATCCTTCCTTCCATTCTATCGAGAAATGTCCTATCCGTAATACCAGTAGAGCAGAAGAAGACTGGAAGCCAAAGCGCTTGTACACACGGTCATCCCACATACAAAGTCAAAACATAACCAAATAGTCAATGGTGACAAAGTTGTGGTGGGTGATTTTATCTGGACGTGGAGCCTCTGCCCAGGTCTCCAACAACTAGAAATAGCGAACAATTGATACAATCACTGTGCGCATGTGCCCCAAAATTCTTTAATGTGAACAAAAGGAGTGAATTTTGAAACAGCCGACACATGTTTTGAGCTCAGCTCTTCTTCTAAGGCTGTTATGTTACCCATGATACATAATACAATATTGGTAATTTATCCGAAACCACAATTAGTGAACATAACCAAAACCGACAATGAAAGAGACCAAACATAAATCAAATATGGCACAGGAGTATCCATCCCCAAGGGTACAATCGTTCAGACCCAAATATAAACCACAACAAAGAATACTATATACACGCAGCCCATGGGTGTAACGCAAAAGGATCCATTTCCCCACATCAGGGAGGTACCCCAGAAGGAAACAAAAAGAGAGAAACATGTATGCAATTAAGTAACAATACATTAGTAAATGACATGTTAGATGCAGCGCGTCATATCATAACACTCTCTACTAAAAATAGCCCAAACTAAATTAGAGTACCCCTGCATGTACCTTGTGAACCCTTGTACACTCTTGTTCACCGAGTCAAAACAGATTTCTCCATTAGTATAAGCCCAATAAAATATACACCTATAGAACATCATGCTGGCCAAGCCCAATGAACATCTTAATGCCTTTATCATTTCAAGTCACAGATAACACTTACCTAATTGGATTCAATGTTGTCAATTCACCAATCACATATCTAAAGAAATACGTATTTGAATAAATGATGGCGAACACCTCAATCATTGCCCGCCAGAGCCTTAAGTACTACCCAGTCAATCACTGGTAATGTTAAAATAAACCCTCCTTACCACACAAGTCACCACGTTATATCTCCTCGCTTATTGCGGAAACTACCTCTGCTAGAGATCCAATATGCTCGGGATACCAAAGATGCAGGGCCGTAATGTCACGGTGGCCCAAATAAGTTGTGAAAGAAACAAAAACAAAGAAGAAATGAAGGGGGGAACAAAATGAGTCCCCATCATGTCCACCCCCCTCCCCGTGTCCGTGCTGCCCACATAGTCTGTAACTGAAGACACAAAACACAACACGTACCTGGGAATTGCCTTACGGCTTCTAACTAGTAACACGCCAGTGGCATCTTCCGTTTGTGGAACCATTTACACTTTTGCCCACTAGACTGCTATTGCTAAATGCAAACACGCGGCCTAACCCGCCCGCCATCTTGGTAGGGCTAGTTACTGCATCAACCTTATGGCTATGCAACATAAGAACGGGCAAAATAATAAAAAGTAAACCATGCACAGCTTTGAGATTATTAAGTACATTTCACACATATATCATGTGCAGCAAGACTGCCGCGTGAAAGCAAAATTGTTGCTTTTTTTTTAGCTTTTTGCCTTTATTTTCCTTTCCCACATGTCAGTTGGAAACCTAAACCCCTTGCCAGATCACATAAATATGGATAATTCATGATCTGTATTGAGGCCACTATGCGCCGTTCTGTACTTGCATATTAAGCATGCCTCTAATTGTCGTAGTTTGAGTTGTAAATTCCCCCCTCTCAGTGACAATGTAGCTTTTTCCGTGATCCCAAACCGTATATCTCTTCTGTCATCCATTTGATAGAATTGTTGCCAGTGGATGGCCAGTGGGTACTTTGGCATCCTGCCTCGCAATCGTGTAAAGGTGCTCTCTAATCCGAATCTTAAGTGACCTGATAGTGCTCCCAATATAATGCACTCACTCCACATACACAGATGGTACAATACACTACATATTTTGAATGCCAGTTGATTAAAAGTATCCACGTAATATGTGCCCATTGTGTCAAAATCCACCCGTTCCGAAGGCATGCGGGCACATGGAGCATCCACCACATTTGTGAAAACCTTCATGTTTCAAGCGATGTAACCAGTTCCCTTTATTGCTTACATTGCTCATGAAAGAAGGACAAAGTATATTTCAGAGTGTGCGTGCTTTGCTGTACGCAATACTTGGTGTTTTATAAATATAATCTAGCAAATCTTTGTCCAATTGCAAAAGGTGCCAATGTCTCCTAAGCACTGCGCATTGTATCTAGTAATAAACTTGAGTTTGTTGTGCGGACTTGTCAATTGTCAGACTTTAGGTGTCAACAGGTCGACTCTCTACATTGACTTGTTTCTGTGCCTTGTCTAGTGTCCCTTTGTTGTAGCCTCTCGACAAAATCTTTGCCTAATATGTGCACATTCAGGCAAATAATCATTAGTACAGCTGCAATTTCTTCTCGCTCTTATGTATTCACCTTTGGGTATGTTGGATATAACCGGCTTTTTATGACAACTACTTGCATGTAGTATGGCATTCCCTGAGGTGCTCTTCCTGAATGTGTTTGTCACAGAACCAATTGGTGTCAGTTGGATTTTCAAGACTAAAAAGTCTATACTACTATTGCTCACTGTACGTGTAAACGAAGTGCCCAATCATTTGAATTGAGATATACTACAAAATCCATTAAGAGCCTGATTGAGCCAGACCATGACATAATAACATCATCTATGTAGCGTCGCCACAGATGCACATAAGAAGAAAACAGAATTGCGCAGTGTAAACTCCTGCTCGAAGTGATGCATGAAGATATTGGCTAATGCCGGGGCAAAACTTGCTCCCATAGCTATCCCTACTTGCTGCCTATAGTACACATTATCAAAGAGAAACGCATTGTTCTCTAAAGTGAAAAGCAATAGTTCCTTGAGCATCTCAATGTGCACATAGTATGAGTCTGAGTTTGCCTGAAAAAATGTAATTTACACTTTCAATGGCCCGGCATGTTCAATAGAAGTATAAAGTGCTTTCACATCCAGTGTTACTAACAAGTGGTGTGGTGCCGATTTATGTTTGGTCTCTTTCAATGTTGGTTTTGGTTATGTTCACTATTTGTGGTTTCGGATAAATTAACAAGATTGTATTATGTATCATGGGTAACATAACAGCCTTAGAAGAAGAGCTGAGCTCGAAACATGTGTTTGCTGTTTCAAAATTCACTCCTTTCATTCACATTAAAGAATGTTGGGGCACATGCGCACAGTGATTGTATCAATTGTTCGCTATCCGTAATACTCAACAATTCACAGCCATATAACACTGTAGGCAATTTTTTTGCTCTTTAGAACTCCCTCATCCGCAACAGTGAGAAAGCACAAAACTCACGTTTGACTGCCTTTAACAATGATATACACGCTCCTACCTTCTCTTTGATTTTATTTTCTTGTATTCTTTTCTTTTGCTTGTGGGAGACAAAATAGCCGCGATAACCTATGCATTCCACCATTGCGATAGGTGCATCCTTTATCTTCCATGTATAGTGTGTTTTTATTTTCATCTTACTGCAGGTTATTATATACGATTTCGCTGGATTTACCGTCAGCTGATTAGGCTCTAAGTTACACGCCTGTTAAGCAACGCTGTAGGCCTGCAGGAGTATGATCTATCATGACTAATTCATCGGCATATTCTATGCACCCTATTCTTAAATCTATCCAGCGAAGTGTATACCCTTCATCTTACTTGTCTCTTCCCACAGATCAGATAGGTATAAATTAAACAAAGTGGCTGCAATTACGCAGCCCTGTCGTACCCCTCTTGTTACGGGAACATTTCTAGATAGCTCTCCGTTGGTACTCAACCTCACTTTCATATTGTTTTCAGAATATAGCATTTGTATCATTCCATGTAGGCCTTTATCGATACCCCAACTCTCTAGTTTTTCCCACAGGCGAGATAAATCAACAGTATCGAATGCTGCAGATAAGTCAATGGCTTCCACGTATGCGTTTTTTGGTTCTCTACCATCAACTTTGGAGAGGCAGGCATGAAGTCTCATACCACTCTGTATGGTTCCAACACCTTTCCTAAACCCAGTTTGTAGGGTGTGCAAGCGGTTTGACCTTTCTGCCCAGTTTTGAAGGTCTAGGAGTATCAAAGAGACAAACACCTTTTAGGTATTGTCCACTAAAGAGATATGCCGATAGATCCTGGATAGTCATTTGTCACCTGTTTTATATATTGGAATTATGATTGCTGTATGCCATGACTCTGGACAGATACCAGTATTAGCTATATGTGCAAATAGGATACAAAAAATGTTTTTCATTAACCTATTTGTCACTCCATCTGGTCCACTTACTCGAGAGTTATCGAGCTTCCTGATCACATATTCTATCTCTTTAGTGTCGAAGTGGTGGTGTCATTTTGATTGATTGATTTATAGAGCGCTTTACACCAAGGCGCTGTACAATGGAACAACATAATACAAAATAACAACAAATAACATTGGGAGCAAAAATATACATCTTGAATCATTCAACAAAACAGTGCAAAGAGCAATTAACTGAAGGGGGTGAGGGGAGTGGGAATAGGTGTGGGGGGTGGGAGATGGATTGGACGAGGGAAAATGGAAGGGGGAGAGAGAGAGAGAGAGAGAGGAGTAGAAGAGGGGAGAGAGGAATCAGATGAAGGGAAGGGGGTGGGGAAGTAGAGAGGGCAGAGGGGCAGTTTTCAAGGAGGAGAATGGAGGAGGAGGGATTTAAGGGAAGTGCGAAATGAGGTGAAGGTCGTGGAAGAGCGGTTGTGAGAGGGAGCGAGTTCCAGTGCAGAGGTGCAAGGAGTTGGAAGGAGCGGAAACGGGAGGAAGCGCAGGGGGATGGAGGTACAGTGAGAAGGAAATGGTCAGCGGAACGAAGGGAACAGGAGGTGGAGTAGAAGGAGAGAAGGGAGGAGAGATAAGGAGGAGCGAGACCATGGAAATAATTGAAGACAAGGCAGAGAAAGTGAAATTTTAGCTGTAAGTGGAAAGGTAGCCAGTCAAGGTGAGAGAGCGAGGAAGAGATGGAGTCACGGGATGTAAGGAGACAAAGGATACGAACAGCAGAGTGGTATATGGATTTAAGAGGGGAGATGCGGGAAGTCCAAAGATTAGAGAAGAGCAGTAGAGGAGGCGGGAAAAGATGAGTGAGGAGATTAGGAGTTTGGTGGTGTGGAATGTGAGGGAAGGACGGATTTTGCGAATATTGTAGAGGTGGTATCGGCAAGTGCGAGAGGTGAGTGAAATGTGTTGCGAGAAGGTGAGAGAGGAGTCGAAAAGAACGCCTAAATTATGAGCTTGGGGGGAGATAGGAGGGAGGAAAGTGAATGAAAGGGGGAGGAGAGGGAGGGAGAAGAGAATTAGAGGGGAAGAATTTTGACGGGTTTCCTACAGGATCACCACTTATCTTTACACTCCCTTCATCTCCACCAAATCTATCCTTCAAGAAGGTAACCCAATCTTGTTCTGACACCCTGATTACTTGAGAAGAAGTCTGTATAGAACGTCTTCTGTTTAAGGTCCACCAAATGGTCTTTTTAATTAAACTGGACATTATATCATGATTCTTTTGTACATATTTTTGTGTTTTACGATGTTTCAACCATAATCAATACTTTTGTTTTCATGATTTAATTTCCATCTTCCTAAGCTCTTGACTTTAGTATAATCCTCTTCACTACCCTTATCTCAGTTCTCAACAGACCTCTTCCCTTAACTACTTCCCTATCATAATCGGCAGGCACGTTTGTCATCCATTCAAACCTTTGATCACGGTTGGCAACCCTCCTTACATTTCCCAGCTTTTTGGTAGCAATTGGGAAGATTTCTGGGGTCACATCTCTTCTTTCACCCACTGGTAGACCATACCAACATACTGCCATCCTCAAGTTTAGGATTTCCACATTTCTGCTACGCTGAACCAGTCTCCCTTTGGCTCCTAACACGACCAAATCACCCTGCCCATGGATTCCATTTCTAGGCATGGCCTTCCTCTGACAAGGGTGAACAGCAGAATCGAGTGATCGAGTAACTGAATATTTTTCTTCCATGCCCTTCAAACAACTGGAAGCAAGAGCTATGACTTTCTCGGTGCCGTCTTATTTCTGGAGAAGGACAACACCCAGACCAGTATTGCTGAAGTCTGCCCTCCCAAAGGTCTTATAGGCTGTGTCAGAATTGCTCAACAGGAGTTGGGCATGTACAATCCACTCCTTTATATGCATAAACTCCTCTCGACATTCCTCGGAGCAAACAAACTGGAATTGTTTTTAATTTTTTTTTTAACAAAGTCTTCCAATGTGCCTAAATTTGTCAGCAAAACCTCAAAACCTTCCACAAATGTGGCATATTACCCCACCAGCCCCAGGAAAGACAACACATCATGTCTGTCTTTTGGTGCTTTAATTTCAGCAATCGCATTGACCAGAATGTGCTTCGCTGCTACACGTTTGTGTCCTGAATACTCGGATGCCCTGAACTTGCGCTTGCTCTGCTCTCTTGGACAGTCAAGTCAACTTCCCTTCGCCTTTTCAGAATGCTTGTTAGCCTGTGATCATGACCCTCCTCCGATGTCCCATCACCAAAAAACCCACACCATTTTAACATGACGAAGTCGTTTGTGCATCATGTGTTGAAAAAACGTGGCAGCTTACACCATACCAAAAGACATCTGCTTGAAATTGAACGTTCCCTCATGTGTGATAAACGTGGTATAGTTCCTGGATGAGGGGTGTAAGTTAATTTGGTGATAAGGTGAGGCTAGAGCTAAGGTACTATGAAGGCATCATGAAGTAGACACAAACAACCGGTTTAAGTTTTTTTTCTCAAATGTTTTATTAAAGTAAAATGCATGTGACATATACCTTGTTCTTGACATGTGATGTGCACCTTGCCTGGGGCATGTAACATGTACCTTGCTCTGGGACATGTGATATGTACCTTGTTCTTGACACGTGACATGTATCTTGCTCTAGGTTGACCTGTGACGTGTACCTTGCTCTTGACCTGTGACGTGTACCTTGCTCTGGGGCATGTGGCATGTACCTTGCTCTGGGGCATGTGGCGTGTACCTTGCTCTGGGGCATGTGGCGTGTACCTTGCTCTGGGGCATGTGGCGTGTACCTTGTTCTTGACACGTGACATGTATCTTGCTCTAGGGCATGTGACATGTACCTTGCTCTGGGGCATGTAGCATGTACCTTGCTCTTGACCTGTGACGTGTACCTTGCTCTGGGGCATGTGACATGTACCTTGCTCTGGGGCATGTAGCATGTACCTTGCTCTGGGGCATGTAGCATGTACCTTGCTCTTGACCTTGCTCTGGGGCATGTGGCGTGTACCTTGCTCTGGGGCATGTGGCGTGTACCTTGCTCTGGGGCATGTGGCGTGTACCTTGCTCTGGGGCATGTGGCGTGTACCTTGCTCTGGGGCATGTGGTTTGTACCTTGCTCTGGGGCATGTGGCGTGTACCTTGCTCTGGGGCATGTGGCATGTACCTTGCTCTGGGGCATGTGGCGTGTACCTTGCTCTGGGGCATGTGGCGTGTACCTTGCTCTGGGGCATGTGGTGTGTACCTTGCTCTGGGGCATGTGGCGTGTACCTTGCTCTGGGGCATGTGGCGTGTACCTTGCTCTGGGGCATGTGGCGTGTACCTTGCTCTGGGGCATGTGGCGTGTACCTTGCTCTGGGGCATGTGGCGTGTACCTTGCTCTGGGGCATGTGGTGTGTACCTTGCTCTGGGGCATGTGGCGTGTACCTTGCTCTGGGGCATGTAGTGTGTACCTTGCTCTGGGGCATGTGGCGTGTACCTTGCTCTGGGGCATGTTAGGATCCTGTTCTGAACTACAAGCTGCAACACATGGATCCCCTTCAGCCTGCCTATATCAGCTGCAGATTTCCTCTGGCTGCAGTTCTGGGACATGTCACAGTCTGAAGAAATCCATCAAATCTACAACACCTACAATGACAAATGACAAGGTCAAAAGAACGCTTCTAAGAGCTATGGGAGGGCAATATGTAAACCAAGAGGGAAAACCAAGTAGAATAGTGTCAGCAACAGGCGGAAAGTTGAACTATTCCAAAAGGACTTTGCATCCAATGCCCACACCCTATGCTTTTATCAAGCAGTCTGACATCTGCCAAGACAATGAATAGGGTTGGGTTGGCGGATGGAATATGGGAGGGAAATTCAACTCAAAACAAGAGGAATCCAAGTAAAACAGTGGAGGACGAAGAATTAACAATACCTATGTGACGCGACCGGTCGAAAAATGGCAGAAGTAAAGGACTCTCAGGGCTGTGTTCTAAAAGGTGCTCAGAGTTTTTGGAGCAATCAGGCACACTTCCTTCATGATGATGCTATGTCCTGGTGGTTGTCTTTGTCTTGGTCCTGGTGCTTAGCCTGATCTATGTTAGTGCCTTGGTCCTGGTGCTTAGCCTGATCTATGTTTTTATCTTGTCCTGGTGCTTAGACTGATCTATGTTAGTGCCTTGGTCCTGGTGCTTAGCCTGATCTAGGTTAGTGTCTTGGTCCTGGTGCTTAGCCTGATCTATGTTAGTGTCTTGGTCCTGGTGCTTAGCCTGATCTATGTTAGTGCCTTGGTCCTGGTGCTTAGCCTGATCTATGTTAGTGCCTTGGTCCTGGTGCTTAGCCTGATCTATGTTAGTGCCTTGGTCCTGGTGCTTAGCCCAATCTAGGTTAGGGTCTTGGTCCTGGTGCTTAGCCCGATCTAGGTTAGTGTCTTGGTCCTGGTGCTTAGCCCGATCTAGGTTAGTGTCTTGGTCCTGGTGCTTAGGCTGATCTAGGTTAGTGTCTTGGTCCTGGTGCTTAGCCTGATCTAGGTTAGTGTCTTGGTCCTGGTGCTTAGCCTGATCTATGTTAGTGTCTTGGTCCTGGTGCTTAGCCTGATCTAGGTTAGTGTCTTGGTCCTGGTGCTTAGCCCGATCTAGGTTAGTGTCTTGGTCCTGGTGCTTAGGCTGATCTAGGTTAGTGTCTTGGTCCTGGTGCTTAGCCTGATCTAGGTTAGTGTCTTGGTCCTGGTGCTTAGCCTGATCTATGTTAGTGTCTTGGTCCTGGTGCTTAGCCTGATCTATGTTAGTGCCTTGGTCCTGAATGGAAGGAAACAGCGGTAATCTCAACATCCACCATAGCAAGCCCTATAATGGGACTCCTCTTTCTCAGACAAGGCTGGTAGCTATTCACCACTCTATTGGGCAATTACGGCTAGAATTCACTCCCCCCTACCTGTATGATTAAACAATCGAAGACTTTCACATTTTTGCTGTTCTGACCAGGGTCTGGACTACAGTTCCCAGCTAGCTTTAATCTCAGTGCTTCAGGGATTGTGGTGGGGTTGCCTGCAACAGTCTCTAGGCACAATTCAGCAAGCCTCTCCACTGAGCCTGTACTCTCAACCTGGTTTCTTCCAAGCGTTGGTTCCACTGGCTTAGCCAACTCTCCTTCTCCCTCCCTATCTTAAGTTCACCCCTAGGCTTGATCAGCAAAGGTGCAGCTTTCCTAGCTCTCAACCTCTGTCCTCAATCTTAAAACGGGGCTTTCTTAATTTGGTCAACATGCTGTGTTCTTTCCTGATTTTCCTTGTCTTCATTTCCTCGCTATAACCCTACTCTCCCAGCAACGCTGTCCTAGCACCTCACAAGCAGGAGGCCTCTGCCTCTTTATACAAAAGTGATTGACAAATAAGTGCTCGAGTCGCAGGTTTGTGTCACTATTAGCTTTATTGATTGTGTTTTATGGTTCCACCTCCCCATGCGCTTCACCTTTCCCAATATTCAGGTCCTGGTGCTGTGGCTCTTCTCTATTTCAGTGGCTGTTGGGCTCTCCCTTGGGGACTGAATACCACGGATAATGATTTCATGGGTGCAGATGGGCGCCATTTTACTGTCAGGTGCCAGCTGAAACCCCTTTCATGGCCCCCTTGGGCTTCTCACCGGGGTCCCCCAGCATATTCCCTTGGATCCCTTTACCTCCTAGTGTTGGGAACCTCGCGGCTCGGCTGTGTCAGCACTGTGCAGCCATGTGGTGAGTGGTGAGTGGTATGGGTGTGTGATATTGTACTGATTCCGTCCCACTACTCTCACCAAGACCTATGGTCTGAATTGCTAGTCGCCTTGTTTAGGATCCTGACGATTGATGCGCCTGTAACTCTTTTCCCCCAAATCTCTTCCATCACTCAAAGTGGTTATTTCGATTTCTGACCTCTTCCGAGAATATTCAATTTCTTGCCTTTCTCAGCAAAAATTCTAAACATCAACATTTCCATAATTATCAGACTTGACTCCTACAATGACCTCCTCATGAGCCTTTCTTCATCAAGTGGTTAAAAACACTCCAAATGCTTTGGCAAGGCTTCTCCTAAGCCTTAAGTTATGTCCATCTGTGCTCTACCTTGGCTTCTGGTGGCCAAACGTCTGAAGTTCTAGACTTTACGGTAGATCTTAAAGACCCTTCATACAAACCTTCCAAAGTTTATGAAATCACAAATGTGTTGCTACCACTCTCGTCATCCTCACTCATCCTCTGTAAACATGCTCATCATTCTTAAATTCAAAACTAGTTGGTTGGTCTTTCTCATTCCAATCCACTTGCCTCTGGAATGATTTTCCTGGCTTCTTCCGTTGGATCTCAGTTCTTTTTCGTTTCTTTCCCCAAATGGTACACACTGAATTTGGTCTACCAGACTTTCCTGGTCCAATTTCTCACAGCCCCCAGTGACCAGATGAAGTGCACGATCCACTTTTTAAAGAAACAAAACAAAATAAATTCTGGATGGTTCAGCACCACATGAGTTTTGATGAGGGGGTGTTGTCCCCTTTTCACCCCAACGCTTCCTGAGGGGAGGGGCTGAATATCCCCAGTTCTTTATCTCATCTCTTGTTAAGGAATGTCCCTGGATGCCAAGAGCAGGGGGGGGCCTGCATATTATCTAGGGGTCTCTCACCCTCCTAAGGTTGGGGCGGGAGTGTTGGACCCAAGGAGTCCCTCTCTCTTCGGTTGCCATTATCAATTTACAGCAACTAACATAGGCCCTTCGTCTAACTTCTCGTACAGGTCAGCGGGGCTTGTCTGGCAAACATACTCCCCTGGGGGTGCTTGATGTCCTGAGGAGCCCTTCCTGTAGCTTGTCACAACATAAACAGCTCTGGAGGTATCCATATTCCTGGATCGGATCTCCATCCATTTCAATGTTGCTGTCCCCTGGGGCTCCCTAGTTTGGTATAATGCAGGGCTCAAAATTAAGTTTGGATTAACAGGAACTACAAGCAGCTTCTGGTGAGCCGCTAGTAACCAGTCACCAGGCGCTACCCCTGACGAGGAGCTAGTACACAGCGTTACACAAATCTAACTTACACATAAAATGCAAACCTATAACTGTACCCATTATTTATGACTCTTATGCTTTAAATGTCATATAGATGTGTCCTAAAGTTTGTTTGTAGAGTGTCCCAACTGCATAGATTTAAATTCACATAGTTACGTTTGTTCTGCATCAGTTGGCCTGGGGAGCCAAAAAGAAGCCCCAGGCAACTGTTGGTTTTAAGCTAACCAGGCACTTCTAGGCTAAATGCAGGATCTAACTAGCTCCCAGCTTCCTTCAATTTCGAACCCTGTAATGGCCATCTAGTCTGACCTCTCCAAGTGGGTCAACATACATAAAGTTTGGAAAAGGGAAGATACTCTGAGAGATCTCCAAATACTACCATCCAGGGGTGGTTGTACACAGCTGATGGCTTTTCTTGTCTGCCAGAGTCTCCTTGCCCAATCCCACTGCTATTGATCACAGGCTTCACAGATGATGTGGGCTTTTCACAATGTGTGCACACTACTGGTCATCACCGATTGCTCACCTGGCGTATTCGCACGTCCCCAACCACTCGTCAGTTGACCGTACGCTGTCAGCCAAACCAATGCACATTACTAAAGCAGCAGCGTAATAAAGATTCATTCAGTTTAAAAATGATGTCTTGATTTTATTGAATGGCACCATACCGTGACTCTCCTTTGTTTTCACCCTTCACAGCACCCATCTGGCAGTCAAAGTAATTCGTAAGGCTTTCCATCGGACTATAACCAAAGCCAAAAATAATTCTGATTTATAATCATAGCCGCCGTATGTCAGCGCCCGCCATTCCCTCCACCAATATACCCCCCATCCCGCTTCCCACCCACTTCCTGGTGCAGCCTGCTGCATGTGCGGTGGCATGCATTTCCACCGACGGCAGCACACTCCATTTGCATTCTGTTCAGCCACCAAAGACACACACCAGTGCTGTTGGCACTCGTCCGGTAAGCAGAGGAACTTCCAAGTATAATTAGTGCCAGGCACAGTAACGGGCCTATTATAACACAGATGAGGAAGGGTCTCCATTCCCTTCTGCACAGTTTGGATCCCATGTTTGGACCAGTGGAGGGGTGAGGGGAGGGGTCAGAAATGTTCTTGCACACCACAGAATAGATCCTCCGATGTTTGCCTGCACCTGACCTTTAGGTTCTGTTACACTTCTTACAAGGTAACAAACTCAGATTGATTGAGATGTCTGGTGGCTCTCAGTTGCGACGCTTGTGAAAGTACTTACCACATTCTATGCACCTGTAAAGCTTTCTCTGGGTTTTCATCTTGATGAATGTGCAGGAGAAAGATTTGCTCACACATGGTCCACATCTCAAGACTTCTCCCATCTGTGACACCTCTGGTGATGCTTCAGGAGGGAGCGTGGAGGAAAGGCTTGCTCACACATGGTCCCCATCTCAAGACTTCTCCCCTCTGTGACACCTCTGGTGATGCTTCAGAGAGGATAAATGACTAAATTGCTTATCACACAACATGCAGCCATGGGGCTTTTCCCCCGTATGGGTCCTTTTGTGGTGAGCCAAATTAGAGTGCTGAGCAAAGCTTTTCTCACACTCTGTACACTGGTACGGCCTCTCCCCTGTGTGTGTTCGCTGATGTGTCTTCAAGTGTGATTTCAGCCTGAAGTTCTTACCACATTCCGTGCACCCGAAGTCCCGTTTTTCAGAATGGATCATTAGATGTTGACCCAGAATTGAACTCTGAGTGAAGCTTTTTTTGCACACTGTGCACTTGTACGGTCTCTCCCCCGTGTGGCATCGCTGATGTATAATCAGGTGTGCATTCGACTTGAAGTCCTTGAAACACTCTGAACACTGGTATAGCCGGTCTCTTGTGTGGGACCGCCGATGAATCCTCAGTCCGGATGCAGAAGTGTAGTGTTTCCCACATTCTGCACACTGGTATGTTTTCTGGATTCTCGGGTGCTGGGACAGATCGGCCTCCTGAGTGAAGGTTTTCTCCCCAGTATGTACCCTCTGATGCTTGAATAGCTGGAAGCGTTCAGTGAAGCTACTCTCACACTCTGTGCACTTGTAGAGTTGCTCGTGCACGTGGGATCTTTCGTGCATCATTAGATTGGGGCTGCTGGTGAAGGACTCCCCACAAATGCTGCAGGCAAATGGTTCCTGCGGCTCGTGAATCATCATATGCGCAGTGAGCTTGGCGCGCTGGATGAAGGTCTCTTTGCATTGTGTGCATCTATGTGGTCTTTCTTTACACCACTGGTGCCCCACAGATCCCGATGGGTCTCTGAGGCTTTCCCCACACTCTGGACATGCACTGGGCACCTGGGCCTCATCCCAGTGCGTAGCAGACGGGCCGTCTCCATCTTCTGAAGGACTGCTCTTCATCCTCTGGATATTCCATCTTCCAGAATTTATTTGAAGGATCTCCATTTTATTGATGGTTCCATTTTCTGTTGAAAGAAGCAGAGGTTGGAGTCATTATTAGCTTTTCCCAATCATACAGCCTTAAGATAAATGGGTACGTTGAAGAGCTGCGAACGCCCCTGTTCCCAATTAAGCCACTAGGGGTTCATCAGGGTATAATCTAGGTTACGGTTATAGCATTGTCTACTCATTACGTTTCAAAGTTTCACTATTAAGTGGAAACTTTGATGCTTAAACAATAAACTAAGAGTGGTGGAATGGCCAGCCGAGCTCGGTGACAAGGGCACTTCTCAGGAGCTCTGGTGCGGGCCCCGCTCTCTGAGCCACTTCAGTGCTGAATTGGAGAGTGTGGGTGGGGAGGGGGTGCATTGACAGCCGCAAGCCCTTCATCTTTGAGTGGGCTCCTTCTCCTGGAACAAGGTGGGATTCAAACATGGAGCCAGCATTGAGGCAGAATTATGGTAAAATAAAAGTTGCAGCGGCATAGACAGGCAGTGTTAGAAAGTTCCAGGAGCTGGGAGAGATTCCCCTCCTGCCTCTAGTCTAGAGGTCTGCTTAACAGGGGCTACCTTCTATTCCTCGGGCCATCTGGTGCCATTCACACAAATCTATCAGACACTAACTGTGCATTTGGGAATGTTAATGAATGGTTAAAAGGACAGGTGTGGAAGTCAGATGTGCAACTCTTTAGGTGCTAGTCTTTAGTTCCCCAAAGGTAACTCCAGTTTACAGGGTGAGGCGAGACTTACAGGCACTGCTTTGAGCTCCTACTAAAAAACATTTTTTATTTATATCCCTGAAAGGTGCAGAAGTGCAGGCAACTGACCTAAAGCAAGGTGGGGTGACAGCAAGTGGTGGTGGGGGCCTGGTGGGAGGTCAAAGATACGGCTGCTGTAAATTGGTTCATTAAAGGGGAGATGAGATTGTTAAGAGTAGCTGACCACACCTGAAAGGTCTGCACAAAACAGTAATTGAAGTTTGTATCGTATGTGGAAACTTGATTTGCGGAACACTTTGTAATAGCTCCTCGTTCCCCAGTGGAAACGGTTCTATGTGATATTACTGCATATTGAAGACTGAACACCAAAAAGACTGTTGTTTTTTCGGTTGATTTTTTGCAGTCCTCAATATGCTGTAATATAAAATTATATCATACCAAACCCACCACCCCTTCCTTCCCCCCACCCCTCCCACACTGGCATGTTTTTCGTTAATAGCAGGGGTTCACCCCCCAATCCCCTCTAACCTCCCTCGCCCACCAAAAGCCTTTCTAATCACAGACTCGCGGATATTCAAACACGCACAGACTCACATTACTCACATCCCCACCCAAACACAAAAACAAAACACTTAACTGGTGTAAGAAAGGCATGGTATCAAACAGTAAGACAGACACAAGTGATCGCCGTTCAGGGGTGTGTAAAGAAGGCATGGGGCCTCATTACACGGATGGCGGTAAGGATTTACCGGTACCAGTAAAATACTGGTACCGGTAAATCCTTACCGCCTTACTACGAGGTTCCTTTGCGGGTTGGGGGATTTAACGCCTGCTTTTTGCAGGCGTTAAAAACCAACCCGCAAAGGGACCCAGGGAGCTAATTACGGTACCGCAATTTGCGGTACCGTAATTAGCGCCTTCCCCATTCCCATTATGCCCTATGGGGCAAAAATGGGAATGGGGAAGGGCAATGGTGGAAGGGGGAATTACCGCCCCGCCAACCTTGGAATGGGGCCGTAATTCCCCTTTCCGCCAAGGCGGTGCCGGTATTTTACCGGCATGAACCATGGCGCTAATAGCGCCATGGTTCTCCACCATCCGTGTAATGAGGCCCATGGTATCAAACAGTAAGACAGACACAAGTGATCGCAGTTGAAGGTTGTTTATTGAACTTCAATTGGGTTTGAAAAATGCCCATCTAATCCTAAATCTAAAGATGGGAGCAAGCTACCATCATCAAATAATAAAACGCTGTCCTAGTAGTGTCTGTCAAAATAAAAGGGCCTATACAAATAAACCTATTGCCAATCCTTACTTCTAAATACAAATAGTGTGGGAAACAAGGTTATGCAATAGAAAAGTGTTCAAGAAATCATATGTCAGGATATTCAAGCTGCTGGCTTCCCTTCCCCACTTTTTCATCACGGGACAAGGCAGAACACTACAGCTTGGCACACTCTCTGGCTTCTATAGCCCAAAGATGCAGTTCAAAAGCTCAACATCGGGGCCTTCTATGCCAAAGTCTCTTTGCCATTCAAAGTCTCTTATTTCAGAGGGCCTGATGCAACACGACAAACATTAAAGTTCCGTCTTCTTAGGATTTCACACATGCAACTTCTCAGCTGATTTTTCGGTTCACCCTGGGTCTCCCTCTGCCAGGCTCAGATCCACTTTAACACAAACCTTTTAATTGATCTCCCTCTGCCAGACTCGGACAATCTTTATCTACTTTTCAAAGCTTTCTTTACTTAAGAAAATCGAAGCCTTTAGACTGTGCGCAGGATTTTGCTCAACTTGTCGCAGGACCACTTGGATTCACAATTACACATTCTCTTCTTGATATAACCTTTTTCTGACTTTCACCACATCTCAGCTGGATACCTTAAAGGGACATTCAATTGAGCACCCACATGGTGCCGGATCACTCTGTCAAAGGTATTGTATCTTCCTTTTAAAGTTCAATCACTCATCAGCAGTTCAACTTCACTTGCGTCTTTCATCATACGCGTTTTAACAATGTTCGTTCCAGTGCTCGCCATACAATGTTGCTGTTTGCAACCTTGGCATCAACGCAGTTCGGTCTTGTATCGGTCTCCACAACTCACCGGCTGCGTTTATTTCATGGACGTCGCTTTGCTCTTGGAGCCAAGGTCGGTTCCAGGGCAGCTCGTGCTTCTCCCCTCCTTCATTATTATGATATGATATGGCATTTATAACGCGCCTATACACAAGTGTTTCAAGGCGCGACGAGGCAAGGGAGGGGGAACAGGGGAAGACAATAATCTTACTAGGCAAGGTGACATTGAGATCGCGCAAGTGCAGGCGTGGGAAGGCCTCAGGTATCTCCAACACACAGTGCAGGATTCTTCAGCCTGGTTTCCTGGTCTTAGGCTTTCTATTCTCAAGGTTTCCAGAAAGTAACGGTTTCTTGTGATCCCCTTCTGTTTTGCCATCTTTCTTCTCTCGTTCAGCTGCCGTTTCGAAACTGCTGTTTTATCGTGTGCTTTGCCTCGCTCAGTGTGTGCTCTCGGGTGTCTGTGTGAAAGTGTTTGTGTTGTAAAAGGATGGAGGTCAGGGGTAGAGTTCCTAAATATCCTAGAAAAAGCAAAAAGGGGGAAAAGGGAGGAAAAAAGGGGGGAAAATAAGAAAAAAAAAAGAGAACCAGAAAGAAAAAGACAAATAAAACAAAATGGAAAAACCAAATCGACACAAAATAAATGTGAAAAAAGGAAAAAAAAGAAACAAAGAACTAAATAAGTAAAGAAATGAAAACAAAAATGGAAACATTAAAACATTTACTAAATTAACACAAAAACATGAAAAAGCAGAACATGAAAAAAGAGAAAAGGAGAGTGTGTGTGTGTGTGAGAGAGAGAGAGAGAGAGAGAGAGAGAGAGAGAGAGAGAGAGAGAGAGAGAGAGAGAGAGAGAGATTTAATGTTCCCATAGAACATTCCTTGGCAAAACAAATACCAGAATGATGTCCATATATCCTGCATGCTCTCAATATGCGCAAGGAATCCCTCCTGGTATTCACACTCAATAATGTGATGATGCTTTTATATTGCCCCACATCAGCACGCAGTAGTATCCCACCACTTAGGCTTGTCCATGAAGTGGTGTCTAGTTCCCCCACCAGGGGCAGTCCAGGTCTTAGTCTGCTGCAAGTAAGAAAATTAGAGAGGAAGATTTGGACAACTGTAAGTTAGTAGACAATGTAATGTTGCAGGAGACAGTTACACGGTGTGTTGACTGACACTGCACATATTGTACATTGTGACAAATCACTGAACGCCGTCACTTCTCCCCAGGGTGGAACCCCTTCCCATGAGGCAAGGGAGGTGAGGCTGCTCCCCGATAGTGTCATGCCCCATCCCTGGAAATGATGGAACCAATGGAGATTAGGTTTTATTATTCATTGGAACCGTTCTCAGCGGTCTAGTTTACTCCCAAAATGGCCGCCATGAGGAACCACCAGGATATAGTCAGCCCCTTCCGGATACATGGTGCATTGTATCCGTCTTTGGACCTGCGCTTGCTTGGACTACGTTCCTGTGTCCCAGCAACGGATTTTTCTAGCTCTCCAGCAGCATTGTTTGTTTTTTTAACCCTACTACACTTTCTCTTTCCTGCCCGCTCCGTGCTACCTTGTCTAGCCTTTGGTTTATCTCTTCCTCGCTTCCGTTCGTCTGCCTTGCGGCGATTGTGTTTTCCTTCTTATCATTATTCTTTCTGCTTTCACTTTGGGATTCAGCGTATTTCGCTTTCACGCTTCTATTTCTCTCTGTCTTTTTCCCCGTGTTCGGTGTCTCCTCTTCTTAGGAGATGACCTATCATTTTGTTTTAAGGTTTATTCTGCCTACGGTCCGTATCCCGGTTGTCACTTCGTTCTTATGTTTACCCGTTCTGACTTTGCTTAGTTATACTTTCCCGCTACGTGTTCGGTGTTCTTTTTCACCCATTTGACTTCTGACCTACGTACCTTTTTCTTCGGGCTACTCTGGTCCGGTCTGTGCTCTTTCCCTACCATTTTGATACTGGCGTACTGCCCATACCGGTTCACCCGGTATCCCATTCCATACCGAAAATCCCGAGCAACTTAATTCTTCCAAAGAATATCTTCGCATCTACAAGTTGCTTTTCTTTGACAACTTTCTACATCTCTTTGCAACTGAGAAGTACACTTCCCTGGCACCTCAGTGACTGTCATCTTCTTACCGGAGTGAAGATCCTTTTACTGGAATTGGTTTTTCTTGTTTTCCTGATCCAGCTGCAACAGGTTCTGACCAGATCACGACAATATCACAGGGTTTTTTTCTGCTACAACTGGCTTTTTCCCTGGACCATTTGGGAGCTTGCTTCTTGGGGTCCCCCTTGATCCTGATCCTCTGCAGGACACAGTGGCCTCCCTATTTGCACGTTAAGAAGGAAAAGAAAGCTAAAAAGACTAAGAAGTCTAGAAGGATGAAAGGGACAGAGAGTCCTGAAGACCCCATTGAAGACTCGGGTGAGGAGAGGGAACGGAGAGGTTCATCGGATCTTGACAGATAGTCCCCTGGGGGTGGTATGATGCAGGAGGATCTCATGGGGAGTGACTTCCCCCACTGCCCCAGGCAGAAGGACAACCATCTGGGGTATGACCCTTGTGAGAAGATCACACCCCCACACTCTCTAGCCTCTCCTCCTTCTCCTATACATTTAGTAGACCTATGTATGGTTGTAGAGTAGACTAGCTCAAGGTCCTGGAAAGTAGGGAGGGAGAAAGGATGCATTCTCCTGGCCCACTGAAAAAGTGTATATTGATTGGAACTTTGTGTCGAGACTGAGATCAAAAGCCAGAAGAAGGGAGGCATTCTCCTGGCACAAGAAGCAAATATTATTTGGAACTTTGATACCTTCAGAAGGGAGTCATTCTCCAGGCTGTTTGAGACTGAACACCAGGAGTAATATTGTGTGGATCAAGGACCACATCCCAGGAGAAGGGAGGCATTCCCCTGGGATCAGAACAGGGCTGCTTTATTCCTTGGTGTATAGTGTAAGGGCCAGTATGGGGGACACTTTTGCCTTAATAGACATCCTGACAGTGACTTGAGATCTTTAGTTGAAGCAGGGAAATGCCGCTTAGGAATAGTGAAAGATGGGTTTGCTGTACTTACTAATAAAAGTCTATAGCCCGGAACCATGCCACCTTTGTGTCAGAGTCCTTCTGCACCCTTACAAAATTCACATATATCTGGGCACTTCCATGGGTGAGGCATAGTCTCACACAT
This sequence comes from Ambystoma mexicanum, assembly GCF_040938575.1. Lineage (NCBI taxonomy): Eukaryota > Metazoa > Chordata > Amphibia > Caudata > Ambystomatidae > Ambystoma > Ambystoma mexicanum. Next base: position 27,244,741 of record NC_090921.1, on the reverse strand, counting down.
GCTGCCCTGGATCCCCTGGCCATGCACTCAACAAGCTCAGTCACTTTGTGGTGCTGGCGGGGGAGCTCCCCACCAATGGTTGCAATGCTGTCCAGACAAGTGGTCGACTGTAAATTGGTCGAAAGACAAATGGTCGACGTAAAAAAAAAAAGGGTGAAAATAAAATTAAAACAAATTCGACCATTTGTTTTTCGACCAAATTGGTTCAACCATTTGTCCAGTCAACCAATTTTTTTCGACCAAATGTCTGGTAACCGGTTGCAACACCACACACTTGAGCTGATGTTGACAATGTGCCACCTGAACTTCAACTGGAAGTGATTGAACTTTACCAGTCTCTGAACACTGCTCAATTTCCCAATCTGTCCCGGGAAGCATTAAAGAGGGTGTCCATGTTTGACAGTACTTACATTTGTGAGCACGTTTTTTCACAGTTGAAATTACACAAATCCAGTCTAAGGACACGACTCACTGACCAACATCTCCTTGCTATCCTGGGAGTAGGAACAACATCACTGGAGCACGAGATCCAGAAACTTACAGCTGAGAAACTCTGCAATGTTTCTCACTGATCCAGTATTTCTGGTTCACTGTTCATCTGCCACTTAAAAAAAGAAAATGCATTTCTTCATACTCATGGTTCACTGCGCACTTACAGCCGTGCCAGATGCTGTGCAAAATGGCAGAGATTGTCAGTCTTTTCGTCCTGTTTGATTTGCATATAATTTCTAGTGCCGATATGTCCTTTGCAAAGAAAGAAATGATAAAAGTGGAATGGAAAATGTGTATTACAAAATGTTAGTTTGAAATACAAATAAAGACCAGTACACCTCAAAAAGGTATTCTTTTTCCATGTATTTAATACAAATTGGGGGTTGAAAAAGCCTCCCACCCTGCCCCCTGCCCCTCCCACATTTACTTTTGGCCCACTATAGGCAGCAAGTAAGGTTCCTTCTGCCCTCTGGCAAAATCAGTTGTACACCCCTGTACTAGGCTCTCTCCCAATCTCTTCGTCCCCATTCCGCTAGTGTTACTGTCTCTCTGCTGTTCCACTAGGCTCTCTCCCATTCCCTGCGCCCCCCTCTGATGTTACTATGCCTCGCCCCCTTTATTGTGTGCCCAGCCTTGCTTTTTTCCCCCTACTGTCGTGCTGATACTTACATCAGTGCTTCCTCCAGAAAGACTCACCAACATCCTCTTTGTTACTCCCTCTCCTATGGACCCCTCATATGGTCTCTGTTCCCTCACCCATCTCATCCTCTCCCATTATGGTGGCACTCAGTGGGTCCTCCTCCTCCTCATCTGCCACCTCCTCCTCATCTGCCACCTCCTTGAAGACCTTGACCTGGATGTCCTCGCTCTCACTGAGACAGGGTTCATGGCCAGCTCTGTCACAGGTTTTGACGCTCTCAAGATCCTCCCTGAGCCCAGAACCCAGCGGCCTGGAGGTGTAGTGGTCCCAACCTTTTCGGAGTGGGTCTCTGCTTCTGTTAGTCCTACGCAAGCCTACTCCTTTTTGAATACCTGGACTGCAGTTTCTCTTTCTCCCCTGGCCCCTCTCTGACAGTGGCCATCTACTGGCCACCTGGCTATGACGCCATCTTCCTCTCTGAATGGGCTGACCTCTCCTCTTCTTGCCTTTACCTCTCAGTTGCTCCTCCTCTGAGACTTCAACATCCACCTGGATGCTTCTAATCCCTCTCTCTTTTTCTATTATTATTATTATTATTATTATTATTATTATTATTATTATTATTATTATTATTATTATTATTATCCCTTTGGTCTGACACACTGCCGACCACACCTTGGTTGCTCTCATCTTCTCAGACATCCCCCCTCTCCAACCCTCTCACCACTCCTCTCTCGTGAACTGACCACTTTCTGCTATCCCCTCACCTTATGTGTCCCACATGCAAAGCCTTCCCCAGCACAGCCACCCGAATTCTCTGTCATTCGGCTATGAAGCCTGTGTCAGTGGATGCCTTTGCCTCTACATTCTCTTGCACTTACCCAGATCTGCGCTGTCCTGGTCGCACTTACCCAGAGGCTTAATGGTCCTGACCGCACTTCCCCCACCCCCCCTCCTGCACCTCTCGGTGTCGCACTTGCACGGTCTGAAGGTCACAAGGCCTAGTAGGATCGTTTGTCTTGTCTGCCCTCTGTTTTCCCTCCCTTGACTTGTAGCACCTAGAAACACTTATGATCTTGCATTTAGAATGCGCCTGTACACATCTCCCATTTTGCCATGTATGCGTAAACCGTGGAGATGTCATCCAGGTCTAAAAGTTCATTGCATTGGGAAATTTTTTGAGAGTTTGTTTCTCTGCTTTCGGTAATTTAAGCCCTTTGGGCTTCCTAGACGCTGCGTTCCCACCAGCCCATTCGATATCCAAGTTCCTTGGCCCAGGTGTATTTAAATATGACCCCTTGCATGTGTGTCACCACTTTGGCTGATATCAGTATCACTAGTGCCTGGAACACATACAGATGCTCGGGACCAAGGCCATTTTTACTGCCGCTGTTCTCCCTGGCCATGATGTCTCCTGGAGGTTCCATGTCACCAATAATCCCAGAGCTTTAGCCCACAATCATGGAATACTTTCTTGGTACAGCGCACCATATATACCAGCAATCCGAACCCCCAGATAGTCAACTGATGACTCTGCCCACTTAAATGGGCATGAGTTGCATCTCATGGTAATTCGTTCCTGCAGTTACGAGATATTTAATGCCCTGGCGGCTTTAGCCATATTAATTTAGAAACCTGAAAGTTCCTCAGAACATGTCAGCGTCACGATCAGGGCCGGAATTGAACTCTCTAGACCATCACATCATCAGCCTATATCAGTTTGTGACCTTTATCTCGGATAGTAACCCCTTTCATCTCGCCGTCATGGCAGATGACCTGAGCCAAAGGCTCCATAGCTAAAGCGAAGATCAACAGGTGACAGTGGGTATCCCTGGCGAGTGCCCCAGTATAGCGGAACTGGTTCAGATCGTACGACTGGTAAGACATCAGTCTGGTATTCAGGATCTGAAATTTCGCCATCCCCATCTTCAAAAAATTAGGGCCCAATCCAAAGGATTCCAGAGTGCGCCCCAAGTATACCAGTTTCCGTTGTCAAACGCCTTATGCGCGTGCAAAGCTAAAACTGTGAATCCACATCCAATTCGAGATCACATTCACCACCACCCTTGTAATGTTATCGTGAGTGCACCGGCCCGCGATAAACCCTGCTTGATCCACATTAATTAGCTCTGGTAACACTGACATCCAGTCCATCTTTATCGATTGCAGAAACCCTTGCAAGACAAACAGACAATAAAAATGGCCCTCGCTACCAGAGATTGGTAAAACCGTCCCATGATGGATAGATTAGCCTCATCTGCCAGTATTCTTTCGACCTTGTGTATTTTTCAGGCATGCAATAGGAGTGCTTTTAGAGATGCTCCTACAGTTCGTGGCAAGGATCTTGTTTGCCGTATTTCCTTTGGAGTAATAGAACTGTTTCGTATGAAGTAGTGCAGTGGCTGCTCGGTCCATCAGGTGCGCCTCTAGCTCAGACCTGGCTAACTTAAGGGCTTGAATACTCTTCGGGGATTGGCCCATGCTTGTGTTCGGTGTCCCTTAATGGCCCTTCTGCCGGCAATGTTATTCTTTACACTTCCTGGACTCTCATGAACGGTGTTTACCCCTAATAACGGCTTTCACAGCATCGCCTCATTTACTTCTTATTATCATTCTCTTCAAGTAAACTCTCCACGGTTTCTTTAATAAGGAGTGTGGATTGCCGTGTCTCGCAAGATCAGGTTAAGCTTCCAGGGCTGGCTCCCTGGGGGCAGGCGTGACGTGAGGTCCGTATCTAGGACCACAGGGGTATGGCCGGACACTATTTGCTGCTCAATTTCTATCAAAATCGTCCTAGAAATCAATGTGGAGGAGATTAACATACCTATTCTGGCAAAGCCCCAGTGCACCGTTGAACAGCGGGTATAATCCCTCTCCCCTGATGGAAGAACCTCCAAGCTTCAATTAAGGACAAATCTCAGAGCTTCTTGACTATTACTAGAAAGTTAAGTTTTTGTTTATTATTTTATTAATTTATTGGGTATTTATAATGCGCCCCTACAGCAAAAGTTGTTTCAAGGCGCAACAAGACAAAAAGGGGGGGAGAGGGGCCGAACAGGGATGAAGAAAAACACAAAATAAAAATAAAAAGGTCGCTTCTAGGCCTTGTGTCATTCAGACCGTGCAAGTACAGTAGCAAGAAGTCTGAGGAAGCAGCGTTTGGGGGGGGGGGGGGGGGTATTAGGTTGTGCCGATCAAGAGGGAAGAGCCCAAGCCTATGCAAGTGCCAGGTGGACAAGTGCCAGGGGAATGCAGAGAGTGCAGCAGAGAGAAGGTCGACGTGCTAAGTGCGAGGGACGGGCTGGAAGGGCTGAATGGAGTGCAGGCCCAGCCAGGTTAGTGCAGGACGAGGGAGCCTGGAAGAGCAAGTGCAGGTAAGAGGGAGGGGGAGACCAAGTGCAGAGGTAAACTGGCCGGGGAGGGCCTGGTGCTGAATGAACCAGGCAGCCATTGAGAAGTTTTCAGGAACTTAAGGAGATCCGGCTCAAGCCGGAGAGGGGCAGGGAGACAATTCCAGAGGGAGGCGCCTGAGGAGGAGAGATCGCTCTACCCCCCACTCTCTGCTTGGGGGAAAGCGTCTGATCTGCAGAGAGTTCGAGCTAGCAGACTGAAGGGCTCTAGCAGGGAGGTATTTAGGGAGAGAGAGTTGGATGTAGTGGGGTCCCAGGCCCCAGAAGGCCTTGTGGATGATGCAGAGGGTCTTGAACTGGATCCTTGCAGCAACCGGGAGCCAGTGGAGAGATTCTAGGGCTGGAGAGATACGGTCCCTGGCTTGAGGCTAAGGATAAATCTTGCAGTCATATTCTGGATTAGTTGAAGGGGGGTGTGAAAAACCTGAGGGTACTCTCCCCAACAAACCTCAAGAATCCCTTATTCAGATGGCCAAGAAAGGGCTGACCCTCTCTTATCCCAACCATGAAGGCAGACGAGCAGGGAAAGATCACCTGGGTAAGGGTGCCGGGGGTTGTGCTCAGGAGAAAGCCCAAAGGGAGACGCAGACGAGGAGGGAGAGATCCCAGAGACCTTTGTGGGCTGTGCCACATCTGCCCCCCTTCCTCCCATTGATTCTCTCTTATTCAAATTCACAATCAGACCCCTAGGATCTCAAACCCCGTCACATTTAGAAGCCCTCTCTCCAATAACCCTGTGTTCCCTTTTCTTACCAGCGTACAACCGGTCATTCTTTTCCATACCCCTCTAGTCACTATTCCCTGCACTGCCAGTCTGCATAAACAAAACACTACCAATCCCACAATTCCCCCCTTTCACTTCATACTAATAATTCCGGTCACTCCCGTTTGCCTCACAAACCCTTCAACTCATTTCAAAACCCACCCTTCTGAGATTACTAAAAAACCCTCTAATATGAGGGTTGTAATCCCATATAGCACTGTTTCCCCATCCTATTCGGTAGCACAATCTGACAATCTTCTTCCCCTCTTTTCCAACTAACAGGAACACTTTCACGCATTATGAAAGACAATGGACTAACCCCAAAGCCATTTACATGACATGCCCCAATACAAGTGTTAAGCAAAGTCAGGCAATTGATCAGACACACACACCGATGGCCCTTTCGTTTCCCCAAAAAGGATAAAAGGTGGAGCAAGAGAGCACAGTACGAGCAAGGCAGACCGCACGATGAGACAGCTATCCAGGTCCGGCAGTCCAAAAAGGCGGCGAATATCGTAAGGCTGACAGGAGAGACACGACCTTGCCCTTTCCGACGCAGACCCGCGAAACCGTTGCAGAAGAAATCTTAAGACCGAGGACAATAGCCCAAGTGTGCTGCAACAGATATCAAAGGAACACAGAGCATGTCGATGCTGATAAGTGGGAGCGAGGGAAACTCCTGCAACAGTGGTACTGACCCTGACTACAGTTACGAGGAAAGCCAAGCAGTTATTCACAGCCGGGGAGTCGAGGGGAGGGCCGATAAGATCCGGGTTGTGGTGAATGAAAGACGCAAAGTGGCAAATTGAACTGTTCAAAGAACTGTAAAAGTGTTAAAGGGAGACCAGCTGCAGAGGGAACCGGTACCACGTGGGTGCTAACTCGAGAGACTCTGGTCAATCCCCGTTTGAAACTACAGGTACCAGAAGGCCGCAGGAAAGCCACCATGTTAGGAAAGTGGTCACACAGGAGCTCAAGCAAAATCCCTGTACAGTTGAAAGCCTTTGACCCAAGAACTGTGAGTAAACAAGGGAAGTGAATCCCGCAAACAATTGAAAAAGACATTGACATTTAAGAAGGGTCTGAGCCCGAACGAGGGAGATCCAGTGGTGAAGCCATGACCAGAGAAAAGCCAGGGTGAACCCGGTGGAGGTAGGCTGAAAGCAAATAAGGGCCTGCGCCCAGAAGAGGGGGACCGTGGGGTGAATCCATCACCCGAGAAATACGTAGAAGCGGACTTTGTGTTTGTTTGTTGTTTTGGTTATTTGAAAATCTATATCAGGCCTTCGGAACCAGGAGACACAACCATGAGGCCCCGATATCAATGGGAACAGGGGTCAGCGCCCGGAAGAGGGGGACCCAAGGGTGAAGAATCCTCACCCTAAGTGAAAGTAGGAAACAAACCTTCATCTGTTGAAGAAACGTTTGTTTTTGTTGTTTGAATACATCAGGCCCTCGAAGACAAGAGACTTGCGTGAGAAACGAGACTTGGCCATCGAGGCTCCTGAGAAGCTGGAACAAAGCTGTCGACTCGTGCTGGGAGAGTTCGAGTGTGTTCTGTGCTCCAAGATCCCACCTTACCACATGCTCAAAACATGGGGAAGGGAGACCTAGGCTAGCGCATCCTGACATATTATTTGTGAACACTTTCTTTCTTTGCTTGAAAACAATCCCACACCCTTTTTGTAGTAGTTGTAAGGTTTGGCAATAGGTTTCTTAGTATAAGCCCTTTTTATTTGACACAACGCCACTAGGACTGCCTTATTTTTCCATTTGATGGTCGACCCTTGCTCCCATCTTAGATTTAGGTTTAGAATAGGCCTTTTTCCAACCTGCATACAGTTTAATAAACACCCTTGAACTGTGATCACTGGTGTCTGTCTATACTGTTGCCACCATGAGTTCCTTACAGGACGAAGGGAGAAGTTAGGCATATTGAGAAAGAAGATGTTGCAGTAGTCCAGCGCTCAGACTCCCACGCTGCCCCCCCCGCACTAGAATCGGTAGATAACACTAGGAATCCATGTACCCTCCTCCACCAGACCTGAAAGGGATGAACCAAATAACCCTGACAGACCACATCAAATAATAAGGTAAGAAAGAAACTGCAAAAAGTGAAAACATAATAATCAATTCGTCAGTAAGGATCCAAATGTTCTAATTCCACAACCTGTGCCCAAGTAACCATGGCATTTTCCTCCACTGCCATTTGGGTTTGTAATCCCAAACAGCCATGCCGGTTTGTCCCCATGAAACACTACTACGGATGGCAGAGGACTCCCCTGAGCTTTGTGAGCGGACAAATGTCCCTGGGGTTGCGGAGGTCTTGGACGGAAAAAGCATTGAACTCGTCCTGGATTCACCTTCACCAAATGTCCCGAAGTTTCTTAATCGGGAATCAACAACCAAAGAACAAGTACAATCTCCTACAAGTTCTCGTGAATCACGGGAAAGGGGCACATCATAATCACCACACACTCAGGTGATGTGTAACCCGACCTTTGAGCTGCTCTGCATTCTACTAAACACCCGCTCTCTTGTCAAGCACGCGACTGAGACTGCCGACTATATTGAGTCTAACAACCTCGATCTATGCACTTTGACAGAGACTTGGGGTTCAAGTGCATCAGGGCCCACTCTTAATTTAGCAATACCCAGAGGATATGTAATGATCTGTAAGGATAGAGCGGAGGGAAAGGGTGGGGGTTGCATTCATTATGAAAGAGTCTCTCGAGGTATGGGAATCTCCTGGGCTTTCTCTCAAGGGAATTGATTCGATCCATATAAAAATTAGCAATGAATACTGAATCTACAATTAATATCCTTATCATATAATCGCCCTCCATCCATAAAGGTAATCAGTAGCCTCTTGTTACCACTACTGAAACCCGCTTTGCGTTTCATTATTCTGGGCAATGTTAATTACTGGGGGCGAAGACACTGATCGATCTGCAAAGGAGCTACAACAGTCCTTGGCTGATCTAGGCTTTGTACAACACATGTTAACACCTACCCATGTCCTGGGACACACATTAGATTGGTTGGCGGTTCTTAACACAATGGGCTTCATTACGAGTCTAGCGGTAAAAAAAACCAGCAGGTTACCGCCGGACTCGTATTACCATTCCGCCTCCGTTATTCCCGGAATCACCGGGGCATTACAACCCCGGTGACCCGGTAATTCCGGAGGCGGAATTCAGTAAATCCCCATTACCGCGGAGTCCCATAGGACTCCCTGGGAATGGGGAAGTGGAAACACCGGCACCATGCTGTAATGGTGCCGGTGTTTCCACGTCCGCCTTCAGGCGGGTGGTTTTAAACCCATCAGGTCAGACCTGGCGGGAGTGACACCTCCCGCCTGCAGAACTCGAGATCAGCCGGTCCGGAAAGAACGGTGGTGGCAGATTTACCACCACCGTTCTTTCCGGACCGGCTGACTCGTAATGAGGCCCAATTTGTGGTAACGTATGCACCATGCCCTGTCCATGGTCCGACCATTTCTTTGTGCACTTTTTACTCTCTGTCCCGTTCCCAGTTAAAGTAAGGAATAAGCAGACAGGCTGCCTGTCACGAAACTTAAAACGCCTTACATAAGCAATACCAAACCTATACTAGACCAGCCCTTTAATTTCTCGACAGAGATGTCGGTTCAGGCCATGGCCATCGCCCTGTCCAAAAATATATCTTATATTACAGATTTGTTAGCTCCCTTGAAGCAAAATGCAAAATAAAGAGGGAAATAAAAGCAAACCATGGTTCTCGGATGAACTGCGAAGCCAAAAAATTCTGACCATGAAAGATTTTAACTCCTGGAAACGATACCCAAGCCCTGACCTGCTAACACTCTATAAAAACTTATTAAGGGCATATAAATCCGCTATTCTCGAGGTGAAAAAGAATTTTCATAATGTTCGAATTACTAACGCACAGTCTGATACTAGGGACATTTTTACGATACTAAAAGAACAGGAGACTGTCCCTCCCCCTGCAGACCAGCTACTGATAAGAGACAAAAACTGGTGTCAACTTATCCAAGATGGTCTTCAAAACAAACTGCTCAATATTAGGACCACGTTGTTATAAAAAAAAAAAAGAATGTGATTCCGCTACTCGAATTCAAGGAGCCATTGAAAGTTTTTCAGAGCGCGACCCTGTGGTCCCTCCCTTCAACTTTCACCCCATTTCAGAGATAGCCTTGACAAAAATTATCGAACAGAAGAAAGCAACCCATTGTAGAGGGGACACATGTTCCTCTATGATAATTAAAACTTGCACCCTTCGTCTATTAAAAGCAGCTTGTATATTCATCAACACCTCTCTGAAGGAGGGCAAGATCCCTGAAGACCTCAAACAAACAATGGTCATCCCTATACTTAAGAAACCAGGGTTACTTAGGGACAACCCCTTGAATTATCACCCTATTTCTAATACCCATTTTTTAATTAACATTTTGGATAGGGTTGCCTACAATCAGTTAGCCGAGCACCTGGATCATTATCCTATCTTACATTCTCAACAATCTGGTTTCAGATATTTTTTTGGGAACAGAGACATCACTCCTTGAGTTGAAGTCAAGACTTCTTGCTCAGGTTGACAGGGGCGCTGTCTCCCTTGTAATCTCACTAGATCAATTTGCTGAATTCGACCTGATCGAACATACCATTCTGATCACTAGACTAAAGGAGGTTGCCAACTTTTCAGACACAGCGGCTGCTTGTATTGCCTCTTTCTTGGAGTACAGATGCAGCAGAGTCTGCTCGGACATGGCCGATGCCTCCCCCATTCCAGTACGTCTTGGTGTCCCACAGGGGGCTAGTACATCCACTTGTCTGTACAACCTATTCATGGCTCCCTTCTTCTTTATGTTAGAGTAGGAGGGGTTATGTTTTCAAACTACACGGATGACACACAATGTGTCGTCCACCTATCTGGCTGCCATGGGCAGGACGAACAGGAAACAAACAGAATATTCACCCTTATAGAGAAGGGGATGCTGGACAACTATTTAGCCCTAAATAGGGGCAAGTCTGAACTTTTGATAGTCGGTAGGCCGCCCTCTATGCGAAAACTGAATCAGGCATACAGCTCATTCAAATTAGGGGATAACATCATTCCCCCTCTGTCTAAAACTAAAATCTTGGGAGTCACCCTCGACCAGAATCCGTCAGTGAGAGCTCATGTAAGCACTGCTGTATCTGCATCGGTATACTACGTCAAGCTTCTTTCACTTCTTAGGCCCCGTACTACTTGCTAGAGCTATAAGAGGGGCCAAGAGAGATTATTGCTGTAGCCTTTTGTCGGGCATTAGCAAGCATGACGTACATAAGCTCCAGATAGTACAGAATTGGGCAGTTAGAGTTGTGCTAGGCCTTGCTGGTCGTGACCATGTAGCGGAGGCTAGGCGTGCTCTTCATTGCAAATCCCTCTCGAGCTCTTCGCTCCTCTACCTCTAACTCCCTCAGGGTCAGTCGTTTTTCAAAGAAACGAGCTGGGGGTAGATCTCTATCTTCGGCTGGGGCCTCCCTCTGGAACAGCCTCCCTGCCACTCTAAAACTTGAGGAGAACCATCTACGGTTCAGGAAGCACCTCAAAACCTTCCTCTTTGCTTCTGCCTTTGCTCCCCTTCTCCCCTGCTGATCTGCTCTCTTGGCACTGTGCACCTGGCCACCCTCTGTCCCCTGGGCCCAGGTACCTGCTCACCCTGCCACCTTCCTGCACTGCCTCCTGGCGACCCCTTGCACTGGCGACTGTAACTGTACCCATACAGTCCCCCCCACCTTTTTTCTTCTTTTTCTGCACTTATTCAGACTTACCCAGTCTGCTGCCTTAAACACAGCACTTGCCACTTGCCGGCTGCACTACCACAGTTTGCCTCAATGTTCTATTTATGTTATTTACCTGCGCTCCTCGGCTTCTGCACTTTCCACTCTCCCCCTTCCATGCACTTTTTCCCTTTTCCCTTTCCCATGCACTTGCGCGTTCTCAATGTCACTGGGCCGCGTAAGATCGTTTTTATGTTGTGCTGTGTTCTCCCTTGTTCCCCTCCCTCGTCTAGTCGCGCTCTGAAACACTTGTGTACGAGCGCGATACAAATAAAATATCATATCATACGCTGACCATCTCGCTTCAGTCTCCCCTCCTTTTTATTTATTTATTTATTTATTGCATGGCGTAGTTGACATAGATCTTTGTTTCCATACATTTGAAGTTGCAGAAACATAACAGTCATGTTATACAGACAGGCAATCATAGGGTGTAGCAGTGATCAAGTGGTACCGGGGGTTACAGGCTTGGAGGGAGGCGCTTATGAAGGAGTTTCATTGGACAGATGGGGCGGAAGAGAGTTCCAGATGCGAGGGGCTGCAATGGCAAAGCTGGCGTTGTCTGCTCTTGTGGTAGTGAAGCGGGGATGTGCAGCTGGGTATTAGCATTGGATCTGAGAGATCTAAGTGAGGTTTTGCGTGCAGTGCATCTGTTGAGGTAGGTAGGAGCAGTGGCAGCTAGACATTTGTGGGTGATGGCGAGTGTTTTGTGGAGAATTCTGGCCTGGACTGGGAGCGAGTGTGCATCTCTTCTGTGGTGTGTGACGTGTTCTCTTTTCTTAATGCCCAAGGCTGCTCTGAGGGCTTTGTTTTGTAGAAGTTGGAGTTTGGTAAAAAAAGAAATTTAAGGTACCTAGCAGTAAGATGTTACAGTAGTCTATTTTTGTTAGGATGAGGTCTCTAGCGAGTGTCAGGCAATTTACAGGTGATAGGAGAGGCCTGCTTAGTGTGACGAGTTTGGCAGTATAGGCCGTTGAAGAGGCGAGGGCGCTGATGTGACTGTTCATGGTGAGATTAGAGTCAAGATGTACTCCTAGTGTTTGGACTTTATGGGAGATGTTGATGGGTGTGCCATCAATCACTATGGTGGTGTAGTCTGGGTGGAGTTTGCCAAGTCTGTTAGGGGAGCCAACTATAAGAATCTCAGTTTTATCTCCATTAAGACAGAGTGGGAGATCAACAGTATATCTGGGGATCTCTCACTGCTAGGAATCGTGTTCAGAAGCTGAAGTCCACTACGACAAGTAACTGGAGTAACTGAAGCTTGATCTTGAGGCCCTGCTGGACGAGAAGAATTGCTGTTGCTCTCCTTCACAATCTGAAAGCGGCTGTGCCTCCAAGGACTGACCCAGAGAGGACCTGGTAAGGCGCCCTCTTCCCGAGCTACGAGGGACCATCGTGCACCAGCTGATCTTTGCCAAAGCTCCCTGGTAGACAGACCTTTGACAGGCTGCCGACCCGACGGGGACTGCTGCGGAACTCCAAAGAGAAGCGTCCGGACTGGTGTCCGCCACTGTCGATGACCGCCGTCGCTGACCGGAGCCGCCATGCTCCCGTTTGCCTAAGAACTTCATGTGATCCAAGGACGCTCTCATCCGCATCGTCGCCGCTGTATCCTGCTGGAGAAGGCCTGACCGTCGGCACGCCAAGGAGCATCCGCCGGTGTGTTTCCCACCACCCAAAGACCACAGAGACACCGACGACTCGACGCCCTTGCTGGGTCACAGTTCTTCAAACTCTTTGCGGTCCAGAACTATCGACATCGAGGTGCCCCGCACGCCTCTTCCTTGCAGGACGTTTACGCTTCCCCGTCAACGAGCACCGCTAGGAACGAAGCTGCCACTTCACCGTCGTAGCTCGAACTGTTCTCCATCGGACGTTCAACGATCCGTGACTTCTGCCTTAAAGGGAGGGCACTCAAGAAGGGCTGTCGATTCCCTGACGAGGAACACTACAACGCCAGGTACTTTGGGGTTGCAGAACTATTGGGAAGTCGCTTGTGAACGATATATGGACTGGGCTTGTATCTTTCTTTTACAGGTTTCCCAGGTGGGGGCGGGGGAATCTCCACACAGAGCTGGGTTTAACGGTAGTGACCAATATTCTGCCAATTGCTCAACCATCTTGCTTTCCTTGCTCTCTCTACTGCTGGTTTCATCTTTATTTGATCTGTGTGTCATTCTGACCGTATGCACTTTAATGGGATCTGATAACAGTTGTGGTACCACTGTAGAACTGAATAGATTTACAGTTATTGATTTTCTGAGTACAAAGTGAGTTATTGTGATAGTGTACATAACCTTGAATATTAATTATAAAGACTGTGTTTTAACCGATACAGTGTGCGGACATTCCTTTGTGGATGCTTGGGGACTACACTGTACTTAAGAACGTCCTGAGAATCTGGGCCTTGATTGCTCGACCACATATCAATAATAGAGAATCTTGGCTGGGGTCCTCTGTGCCTCTCCTCTGCCATATAGAGAGCACAAGTACAGACACCCCCCGCCCCTCCTGCGTCTTCACAGCCGTGTCTTGATCCAAATTGCCTGTGATGGGAATAAGGATCTGTGTCTCGTCAGCAAAATGTATGTAGATTACTCCCATGGCATCTAGTGCTGCGAAAAGTAACTTGGTGTAGGCGTTGCAAAGGGTAGGATAGAGGCAAGATCCTTGTGGTACACCTAGAGGTGCCGGGATGGGGTCTGATGCAGCTTCCCTAGGGAAACTCTTGAATTACGATCGGAGAGGAAGGATTTTATCCATGTGGCAGCCTTTTGTGAGAAGTGGAAGTTGGTGGATAGGGTTTGGCATAGTTTTTGCATAGTTTGTCATGGTCGACCAAGTCAAACGCTGCTGACAGGTCTAGGAGTAGTAGGATGCACAGTTTGCCAGAGTCCCTAATAGCGTCCATCTGGTTTTTTAGGTCCAGTAGGGCAGTCTGTACTGTGGTTGGGGTGGAAACCTGATTGTCTTTCCCCTAGTAGGTGATTGTGTTCAAGCTGGGATTGTACTTGGGTAAAAGCTATTTTGTCAATGATTTTGAGGAGGAAAGGTACTGTTGTTATTGGCCTGTAGATGGTGGGTATTGTAGGGCTTGTGAGGGTTTTTTGAGTAGTGATGTGACCCAAGCTGCTTTGATGGAAGCTGGTATTTCGCTGGAATTGAAGGATTAATTCACAAAATTGGTAATGGTGGGTGCTAGTATGGTGGCGCAGTCTCTGATTACTTTAGCTGGGGTGCTGTCGCCTTTGCAATTAGAGGGCTTGAGTGATGCTATTGTTTTGAGGACCTGATCAGTGGTGACTTGTGTGAAGTGGAATTCAGGTACGTCAGAAGTGGGGGAAATAGTCAAAGGGCGGGGAGGCGTGGTGGTAATAAGTAGTTTTTTTTGCGAGGCCATTTTGTTTTGGAGTGTGGTCACTTTTGAGGATAGGGCATCCTGAATGGTGGTACACCAGGCTTTGCTAGGAACTATAGGGCTGGTGGGGAGAATGGGTGATTCTAATTCTCTGATGATGGTGAATAGTTCTTTGGTGTTAGAGGCTGCGGCGGCGGCGGCGGCGGCTATGCGGTTATTGAGAGATTCCGCTTTATAGGAGAGTACACTGTTTGTAGGCTTTAGATACATTGTTGTAGTTTGGTTAGGAGTTCTGGGGAGTTGATTTTCCTGGTTAGGTGTTCTAAGGCTCTTTTTTCACTTCTGAGTGCAATAAGTTCGTTGTTGAACCGGGGGTGCTGCGTTTAGTTTTGGGCACTTTGGTTTTGAGGGGGGCTACTTCATCAACCGCTGATTTTAGACATTGGTGGTAGTGCTTTGCAATGCTTTCTGAACTGGTACTATCCAGTGGTTTGGAATTGGGTAGTTTGTTGAGAACTGGGTTTAAATTTTCCCAGGTGAGCTTATGCACATTTCTGACCTGGATGGGTAGTGGTTTGCAAGTGGTAGTTTTGTGGTCGGTGTCTAGCTTTAATTTGAATTTAATTAAGCAGTGGTCGGTCCATCGTAATTAGAGGACGTCTGTTATGGTTACTGTAGTATTAAGGGCGAGTATCCAGTCGAGGATTCTGCCTTTCAAGTGGGTAGGGGTGTTCACTATTTGGGAGAATTGCATTTCCTGGAATGCCTTTTGGCAGGCTGCATCCTTGATGTCTGCAGGGTCATCATAGCCTAAGTTGAAGTGTCCTTGTCTCACAGTAGACTGCGGGCCTATTCACTTATCCCCATCAGTTCTTCATCCTCCGCTTCCAAGACTAAGCGATGCTGTTGGACCTCAAACGTTAAGAGGAACTCACAGGAGTGGCCCCAGATATATTTAATCTGGTTATCTCGAAGTCACGGGGGGACCACATTAGTTGTCTTCTCTTGGCCAGCGGAATAACTGGACCATGGCCCCCCTGAATGATACAGAATTGAATATCCTCGCTGATTTCATTAAGTCTTCTTTGGTTTGGACAAAAGAGGGTCTGTACGTCCTGCTGTTGGATCTGCATCATTCTCCCCCTTAGACGGATGTTGTTTTGATGTGAACGGTTCTCTGCACCGTCCTGTCTCGCGATTAAGTGCTCCACTTGTTTTTCCAGGTATTTCGGACTATTAGCCTGCTCACGTAGGACTGTGTCAATGTCGTCCATGTGCCTCTCCGTTCCCAGGATAAGTTTGTCCAGCTCCGTTATGGATTGCACTAATCCCTCCGCACTATTCTTTATATCTTCTTTGAGGTCCTCTTTCAATTCCTTCAGTAGTCGTCTTAGGTCGTCTTTTGTTGCTAAACATTCTGCCCGTTCCTACTAGTGGCCCGCGTGTACCTGTGCTTCCACACTTTGTGGCTGCTTTGAGGCCATGCAACCTGCAGGAGTGCCTTTAGATCGCAATGCTTGGGCTTTTTGGAGACATTTGACATTTCCCATCTGCTATTACCAAGGGAAGCCGCACTGGTCGTCGTGCAGCAGCACCCTGTCAAGGTACGCCACGCCTCAGCAGTCCCGCCAAACCCACTACTCCATATTTCTGGGAAGCTCACAGTCCTTGAGGTATGCCTTGTTGTTTGGAATCTCTGACTGCGTCACGCCCCCCTGCTACCAGTAGTGTGCGTCTCCAAATGAGGATGACTGCCCACCAGTCTCATCCAATAGCAGCCCATGCAGAAGCAGCAGACAACTGGTCCAACCACAACACGGTTGTTCTCTTGAGGATACCCCTCCTTCCTCCCGCTGGGAGATGCACTCTGCTGGGTAGTCCACAGCTGCCCCTCCATTCCCTTCTAGGTGCCCCGTGAACCTCAGGCCTGTCTGCAACACTCCAGTTCAGATTGCATTACCTTTCCCCCTTGGGGCTCACACGATCCGCAACCAGGACCTCTACCGCTCTTTCATGGGATGGCATCTGCCTCAAGCACTGTCACACCCTCCTCAGTATATTTGGAGACCCTGGGGTATTTCGGGTCTCTGTCTTGGGGTGCTAGGCTTCACCGCCACCAACTTGGCGCTTGCGCCCTTCTTCAATTCGGTCCTCAAATCGCCTCCACAACGACTTAACCAGCGAAACAGCCATGGCCTTCAATTGAACGGGGTTCACACACCTGCTACCTCCATGTCCACACTTCCCCTTCAACTTTGACAAGGTTTAGGTGTTCGGTGGTCCCAGGCCTGCTCAGAGCTCTTGGCGAGTGTGTCACCATTCCACCCCAAAGAGCTTGGGATAAGATCACTTGTGTATGTAACATTTTGAAAGCTCTACACATGCACAAAACGACTTACTTGCCCTATTTAAATTCTCACTTGCTAATCATGAGTGGTGAGTAAACGTAGTAGCCCAGTGTATACATTCATATAAAAGCTGTTGCATGTGCGTTCCACTTCTCCCTGCCTGCACAAATGGTTTATGTTGCATCGACTTTCCTCTACCCTACTTCTGTACAGTACATGGGAGAGGGACAGCTTGGCATTCTGGGACTTATCTCAAACAAACTGCATTAAATAGAGAGGTGCGCCTTTGCTGTGTGCATGAAAAAAGCACAACAAAAAGTTATTCTCCACTAACCAGCCAAGACTTGTCATCCGTCATCGCGTTTTAGCTCTGGTTCATGGGTCCTAAACTATGTCCATCACTGAAGGTGAAGAGGAGCCTTCCAGGAGGTACTGCTCGCTCGACCCAGAGCTGGCTGGCAATGCTGCACTGGGCTTTATCATCCCTTGTTCTTGAATTTCTGAAGAGGGGGGCTTCTCAATGGCCTGCTCTCTGTGTCCGAGGTATTACATCTAGGGTCTTTTGGCCTCTGCGGTGAGTGTGCGATGCCAGCGGCCCTCCTGTGCTTGGCTTTGGGCATTTTGGCCTTGTTTTCCTGGCAATGACCCGACCCGCTCCCCCCCACACTCTCCGAGACCTCGCTCCACTCTCCCTCCCTCCTCCCACCTCCCAGCCCGCCCAGAACACCGATTGTGTTAATTTATCCACCATGCCTGGTGTAATCACCGACGCTTCCCTGCAGGTTCCCGCCAGCTGGAGCTCTGCAGGTGAGTGTGCGATGCCAGAGGCCCTCCTGGGCTTGGCTTTGGGCATTTTGGCTTTGGGCACTTTGGCCTTGTTTTCCTGGTGCTGACCCGACCCGCTCCGCCCGCACTCTCGAGACCTCGCTCCACTCTCCCTCCCTCCTCCCAGCCCCGCCCCCGAGCCCTGACTGGCAAGGTCACATCTTCATGCACACCTCCCCAAGGCAGCCCTCTGCCCGACAGCCCCGGAGGCCAAGGGCCCAGAAAGTGTCTGCAGGGGTCTGCAGGGGAAGCATAGGAAACCAGCTGCGAACAGACACCACCAAAACTGTAAGTGTGGCATGGGTGGGGTGTAGAGAAATTACTCTACTCCAGAAAGCCCTCGCCACTCTACTTTACCATTCCATAACGTGGACCGCCATAGAATTACACCATGCATACATAGATAGATTTGTGACCATCAGCCTAAAACCATTCTTGATTGGAATGTAAATGTTGCGAGTGCCACACCTACTGCCACACCTACAGAGAATGGTCAAGATTAAGCTGCGTCACATTTAGACAGGATTATGAATGTTAGCATGTGCCACACTTTTAGCTTGCGTCACATCTGGACAGGATTATGAATGCTAGACAGGATTATGAATGTAAGCATGTGCCACACTTTTAGCTTGCGTCACATCTGGACAGGATTATGAATGCTAGACAGGATTATGAATGTAAGCATGTGCCACACTTTTAGCTTGCGTCACATCTGGACAGGATTATGAATGCTAGGCAGGATTATGAATATAAGCATGTGCCACACTTTTAGCTTGCGTCACATCTAGACAGGATTATGAATGCTAGACAGGATTATGAATGTAAGCATGTGCCACACTTTTAGCTTGCGTCACATCTGGACAGGATTATGAATGCTAGACAGGATTATGAATGTAAGCATGTGCCACAGTTTTATCTTGCGTCACATCTAGACAGGATTATGAATGCTAGACAGGATTATGAATGTAAGCATGTGCCACACTTTTAGCTTGCGTCACATCTAGACAGGATTATGAATGCTAGACAGGATTATGAATGTAAGCATGTGCCACACTTAACTTTAGCTTGCGTCACATCTGGACAGGATTATGAATGCTAGACAGGATTATGAATGTAAGCATGTGCCACACTTAACTTTAGCTTGCGTCACATCTGGACAGGATTATGAATGCTAGACAGGATTATGAATGTAAGCATGTGCCACACTTTTAGCTTGCGTCACATCTAGACAGGATTATGAATGCTAGACAGGATTATGAATGTAAGCATGTGCCACACTTAACTTTAGCTTGCGTCACATCTGGACAGGATTATGAATGCTAGACAGGATTATGAATGTAAGCATGTGCCACACTTTTAGCTTGCGTCACATCTAGACAGGATTATGAATGCTAGACAGGATTATGAATGTAAGCATGTGCCACACTTAATTTTAGCTTGCGTCACATCTGGACAGGATTATGAATGCTAGGCAGGATTATGAATGTAAGCATGTGCCACACTTAACTTTAGCTTGCGTCACATCTGGACAGGATTATGAATGCTAGACAGGATTATGAATGTAAGCATGTGCCACACTTTTAGCTTGCATCACATCTAGACAGGATTATGAATGCTAGACAGGATTATGAATGTAAGCATGTGCCACACTTTTAGCTTGCGTCACATCTGGACAGGATTATGAATGCTAGGCAGGATTATGAATGTAAGCATGTGCCACACTTAGATGGAATTCTTAATTTAAACTTGCGGCACATCTAGACAGGATTATGAATGTTAGACAGGATTATGAATGTAAGCATGTGCCACACTTAACTTTAGCTTGCGTCACATCTGGACAGGATTATGAATGCTAGACAGGATTATGAATGTAAGCATGTGCCACACTTTTAGCTTGCGTCACATCTAGACAGGATTATAAATGCTAGACAGGATTATGAATGTAAGCATGTGCCACACTTTTAGCTTGCGTCACATCTGGACAGGATTATGAATGCTAGACAGGATTATGAATGTAAGCATGTGCCACACTTAACTTTAGCTTGCGTCACATCTGGACAGGATTATGAATGCTAGACAGGATTATGAATGTAAGCATGTGCCACACTTTTAGCTTGCGTCACATCTAGACAGGATTATGAATGCTAGACAGGATTATGAATGTAAGCATGTGCCACACTTAACTTTAGCTTGCATCACATCTGGACAGGATTATGAATGCTAGACAGGATTATGAATGTAAGCATGTGCCACACTTTTAGCTTGCGTCACATCTAGACAGGATTATGAATGCTATACAGGATTATGAATGTAAGCATGTGCCACACTTTTAGCTTGCGTCACATCTAGACAGGATTATGAATGCTAGACAGGATTATGAATGTAAGCATGTGCCACACTTTTAGCTTGCGTCACATCTAGACAGGATTATGAATGCTAGACAGGATTATGAATGTAAGCATGTGCCACACTTAACTTTAGCTTGCGTCACATCTGGACAGGATTATGAATGCTAGACAGGATTATGAATGTAAGCATGTGCCACACTTTTAGCTTGCGTCACATCTAGACAGGATTATGAATGCTAGACAGGATTATGAATGTAAGCATGTGCCACACTTTTAGCTTGCGTCACATCTGGACAGGATTTTGAATGCTAGACAGGATTATGAATGTAAGCATGTGCCACACTTAACTTTAGCTTGCGTCACATCTGGACAGGATTATGAATGCTAGACAGGATTATGAATGTAAGCATGTGCCACACTTAACTTTAGCTTGCGTCACATCTAGACAGGATTATGAATGCTAGACAGGATTATGAATGTAAGCATGTGCCACACTTTTAGCTTGCGTCACATCTAGACAGGATTATGAATGCTAGACAGGATTATGAATGTAAGCATGTGCCACACTTAGATGGAATTCTTAATTTAAACTTGCAGCACATTTAGACAGGATTATGAAGGTTAGCGTGTGCCACACTTGGATTGAATTCTTAACCTAGGCCTGCGTCACATTTAGACGGGTGTAACAATGTTGGCATGTGTCACACTTAGATGGAATTCTTAACTTTAGCCTGCGTCGCATCTAGACAGAAATGTGAGTGTTGGCATGGGCCACACTCAGATAAAACTGATGAAGCCTGCCACAATGGAGTTGTGATCACTGCCCTGCCTCCCATCTGGACGGAATGTTGAAGGTTAGCAAGTGCCACGCTCAGATGGCATAGTGGATGAAAGCAAGCATCACAACAAGAGTTAATTGCAAGGACAGCAATGCTAACTAACCAATCCACTAACAATTTCATCCCTCTGCATACCCCTTTCAAACTCTAACCAAACACAACCACAAACCTAAAACACAGCAATCCGCACAAACTTCACTACACTGCAACAACAAAACAAATCACACATTGACCTGCACAACAGCACACGGCGACTACCGACCGTAAAACACCCCAAGCCCAGCAAACGGACCCACCGGGCTGAGGCTGCCAACAGCACATCACTGCTCTCTTGCACTTTCCAGCCTATTCCCACTAACGCACCCCCCTCTCCTTTTTTCAGAGCCACCAGAGCGCCAGGGCACCACTCCAGTGGTGATAGTGCATGGTACAAATATCCTTTAACATTAACATATGTAACATGGTCCCCTGCATGATTCAGGAGGCTGTGTGCCATCCAGAGCCAAGGGGTGATGGGCCTAGAGAGGTATTTGGCGACCACCTTGACCAGCCTCAAAACGCCTCTCAAAGTATCCCCTTCCCAAATTTAACAGCCTGAAGCTCTCTCTAGGCAGACTCAAAGACCGAATAAGAGAAACAAACTCTTGCCTGTCCCAAGGTCAATGTAATTTCTTCACTGTTAACATTGTATATTTAGGATACAGTTACAAGTCTACCCTGAGTGTTAGAAAAGACACCGCCAACCCCACTGAGATGCCCATAAGATCCAGAGACGTGCACTTCATACAATGTGGAGGCTGTGGATTGAATGAGCTCTGGAGACCACTACCTGATGCAATGCTGCAAACCTGTTATGGATCTCTCCGTTTGGGATTCAAAATTACCACATTATAGCGTCTCGGGAGAGCATTCCCTTGATGGGGACACAATGTTGAGATTTCACAGTGGCCCCCAGCTAAATATATTCAGAGGACTAGCAATATTTACCAGGAAAGCAAGTCACACACTTGGGGGGTGGGGGGGAGACTTGGGTCTTACAGTGGCAGCGCCAGAGAGCCAGACAGAAGAGAATGCAATCCAAGAGGTCAGACAGACCAAAGGAAGGCTTGGTCCAGCCCACTAAGCCCCAGGTAAGGCCAAGGCCAAACTGCACTTTGGAGCAGCAGCCAATCCCAACCAAGATCCAATTATTAGACACAGGTACAGCCACTAACAATAAAATCAAACTGAGGGAAAGTACAAAAAAAAAATGTTTTAAAAATCAGCGACCCAATTCAGCCAGTGATGGGAGTAGGAGCAGGAGGCTTGGCATTGGAAGGAGATGGAGAGGCAGAAGCAGTTGCAGAGGAAGTAGCAGCAGAGCTCAGTAGGAGGTGCTGAGAGATAAAAAGGTGAAGAGGAGGTAGGAAGAGCAAGAGAGCAGGAGGAGATGGTGGTAACAAAATGCAGAAGGTGCAGTGGAGGCGGTGCAACATCGGGTGACGAAGGGACACTGGAAAAATGGAAGTGACACAAAGGTTGCGGAAACATCAAGTGATGAAGGTGGTAGAAACGATATGGTAACATCAGAAAGGGGAATGGGAAGAGAGGAGATGGTAGTGTCAAGGCAAGAACGCCAACAGGAGGAGGTTGTTTGAAGGGTGTAACAGATGGCGATGGTGGTACTAGAGAGGTGGTAATATCAAGGGAGAAGGACAGAGTACCATCAGGAATGAAAGGTGGTATAGAAGGATTGGGGTGGTCTTACAGTGGCGGAAAGATCTGCGACGGAAATGACCGCATGAGAAATATACGATATACATAAATGATCGTACATTTCTCATGCGGACATTCGTTGTAAAACAACCCCAAAACGGGGGGCGTGGCCTGGAGCGCCAGCTAAGAGGCAGCTCCTTGAATGGCCTCTGCTCGGGTCTGCGGCAACAACGAAATATCGCCGGTTCCGCTATCTCTGATGGCCGCTTTAAACACGTCTAAGCAGCGGAAGATGGGGAGCATTAGCCATAACAAGCGCAACAACTAACGTGACCGGGATCCCTGGTAATGCGGCGAAGGCACCCACTATCTATGCCGCGCACCCGGATCCAAAATGGCGGCCCCGGCTCCATAGCCCCGATTCCGCAACCCGCCGACAGCCCTCACCGCCATCGGACCATCCCCGGAGGACGAGATCCCTGCGGGGTGCACTGGTAGAGCCTGGTGGCCCCCACTCACCAACCCGCACTGGAAGCACAGGTGAGAGTGACCTGATAGCGTGGCCCAGACGGGGCCCTTGAAAGGCAAACCTCTCGGAAGCAGAGCCTCCTCATCTGCTCCCTTAGCCTGCCTTCATACCCTGGATCCCTCCAGACCTGACATTTGCTCTGGGACGCTCCGCCCGCCCCCCCCTTTGATTCGGGACCCGGACCGAGGGCGGCATCCAGCGGCTTGGCTTCCTCCCGCCCCCGCCTGAGTTGGATCCCGGGACTTTCTTTCCGCCACCTATACTCCGGCGCAGCCCGCAGCCAGGGACCCCGGCGCCTCTCCCACTGGCGACAACCGTTGGGGGCTGATCCGGCACAGCTAGGCACAGGGCCATCCAACGCTGGGCACACCAGCAATTACCCGATGAGGGCGGACATCCCTAATTACTGCAGCCGAAGCACCATCTGCTTCCTGGAGCCCCGCTGAGCCCACACAAGTGTCTCCCGAACTCCTGCCTTCCTCCAGACACCGTAACACTGGAGCGCCTCAGCAACTGCGGTCCTACTCACTAACTGCCCCCCCCCTTTGGAGGCTACCAGTTCAGAAAGGGTGAAACACTCTCCCTGAAGCCCACAAGAACAAACCCCACCTTCCCTACACCTCACCAGCTCGCTCACGGACCCCGGGGCCCCGCCCCCCCCGCTATTACCTACCTGAACCAGCTCCGACTCCTCCAGAAGCTTTCTGGGGCGCTCCGGCCCACCTCCCACCTGCATCAGCTTGGAGAGACCTACGCCTCCATCCTCATGCCAGACGCCGGTAGCAGAGGTGAGTCGTGTGCCAACAGCCACCATACGCCGGGAAGCCCCGCAGGCCCCCCTATTTAAGGACCTCACCTGCCTATGCCAGCTAAGAAGCCCACCTGGCCTACTTATTTCCTGGGGCGCCCCAGCCCATTCCATCTCACCTATTACCACCATTCCTAGACATCGCGGCTCCTGACGGGGGTCTAGGGACTACCAGTGAACCATCCCACTGGCGAACACGCTGACCCTAAGCAAAACTCACCAGGAGGCTCCCCCCGAACCTCAGAATCATGGCCAAAGCCCTAAAACCTTCAAAATCGGTGGTCATCTCCACCATGTTGCTGGCGAAAGAAAGCTGACCCTCCTAAACCCACCCCCCAAAAGACTACAGTAGATAAAGGGACCCTCGCTACGAAAGAAGACCTTCAAGCCTTCATGTCCGATATCAAAACAGAATTTAGATCCTGCATGTCAGAACTCACCACAAAACTAGAACAAACAGAACAAAGGGTCAGTGACATTGAACATACGATTGGGGAGTCTGACGAACTAGACCTGGAACATTCTAACTCACTAGCATAAGAACAACGCACTATACAAGCCTTAATGGACAGAACCGAGATCCTTGAATTCAAACAGGAAGACATGGAAAACCGCTCCTGACGCAATAACCTGCGCATCCGAGGGGTGCCATCATCAATCTCTGATGAGGAGCTCCCCGAATACATAGGTAACTTCTTCCAGTCACTGCTCCCGAATCTGAAGGAGGTTCAGCTCCTACTCAATCGCTCCCACAGGCTGTGCCCCCGTCGGGGATCCAATTCAGACTCCCCCAGACGTTACCACAAGAGTCCACTTCTATACCACCAAGAAGGCTTTTTCGGCGATAGGTCGCTCACGCCATGAACTGACTTTTCAGGATCTCTCCCCACTAACCTTGCAGAAACGCAGAATGCTGCGCCCACTCACACTCTTCCTTCGAGACCAGCAGATCCGCTACCGGTGGCTATTCTCCAAAGAGCTGCAGTTCTCACACAATGGCACCCAACGAACCATCAGCCATCTAGAAGAAGCAGCATCAATCCTGCGCCCGGGCTCCCTTGAGGGTGCTGCTGACTCACCCCCCCCACCCCCGGACCGAACAAGTCCCGCTTTGGGTGCCGCGTCCCCCAAACCGAGACGCGCCCCCCTGGACTAGAGTGCAGAGGAACCGCAAACTCAAATGACGATCAATGACTCCTCGGAAAACTATATAGTGCTGGAACCACCAAAGCTTCCCTAAATCCGCTGCGGACCCCAAGCGGTCCATACCCCCCTCCAAGGTGGATGTCACCATGTTACCCTTGGAGAATGATGTTAGCCTGGGTGGCTAGGGGAGGCACCGACAGTTTAAATTCGGTCCCCCTGGTCACAGTTTGGGCCTCCCGTTGGACGCCGAAGTTGGAAGTTTGTATCTCCCGTTGGAGACCAGTTAAAAAACCTCAGCCACAGGAGAACCCAAAGCAGCTAGCCTCTTACAGCTATGGCTGACTTTACCCCCATTCCCCCTCCCGCGGCAAACGAGCTCGGAGAGCCAGCCCCCACATCTAAAACTAAAGTTCACCATCCTGAATGCCGGGAGCATCGCTTCATCGCAATCAAATGCGTCATCCTGGGCCAACTTTATACCCTCATCTCAGCCTACACTCCGAACAAGCACCAGGAAGGGTTCTATCAAGACTTCATCAAGGGGCAAGACTTCATCGAGGGGCAAGTTGTCATTGGAGGAGACTTTAACAGAGCCCCAGACCCCCTCAAGGATAGATCCCTCTCTCCAACATCGAGGGGCCTGAAGTTGGCAAAGGTCCTGCTCCACCTTTTCCGTACGCTGAACGTTGTGGACACCTGGAGAGTGCTATCTCCGGAAGAGAAAGACTTCCCCTTCTATTCGTATGTGCACCGCACCTTCTCTAGAATCGACTTGCTGCTGACCTCCCCCCAGATCTTGGCCTTCACAGACGATATTATTGGCCCCCGGAGCCTCTCTGACCACGCTCTAGTCTCACTCACCCTGCGATCCCACAACCCAGACCCTCCCCTTCGCCGCTGATGCAACTTATATGACCCTATCCTGGGTAACGTGGCAGTGAGAGACTCCATCGCCAGAATAAAAAACGTCTTAGCTGAAAACCGCGACGAGGACACCTCCCCAGCCAACACCTGGGACGCCATGAAAGCGATGCTTAGAATGGAACTGATCGCCCAAGGCGCAGCGTTCCACAAACAAAAGCAGACGACCCGCGCTGTTTTGGAAGCACAAGTCTGTGAGGCGGAGGCCACTCACAAACAGAGGCTGGTCGCCGAAATCCTACAGGGTCCTACAGATGGCAAGAAAGAGGCTCGAGGCGCACTATGCTGATGCCACAGCAAACATACTGACCAGAACAAAACAATGGTACTACGTCAATAACAACAAAGCTAACAAACTGCTGGTAAATAAGCTGGCCAAAGAGAAGAAAAGAAACACCATCCCAGGACTCCAGGACGCACAGGGAGTAGTCCACTATACGGAACATGAGACGTTATGCCTGGCGGTAGCTCACCAGGCAGAGATAATGACGGCAGTCCCGAGGGACCTAAACGAACAGCGATCCTACATCCAAGAGGCGGCTCTCCCACCCCTGACACCCACGGCGAGGGAAGAACTCGAAGCGCCTATCACAAACGAGGAAGTGGAGGTAGCCATAAAAAGCTTGAAACCCAGAGCCCCAGGCCCTGATGGGTTCTCCACCCGATTCTATAAACTCTTTCACCCTCAATTAGTGACCCCCACCTAACGCGTCTCTTCAACACATTTGCGGCCACTGGAAGTATGACCCCGACTACGCAGGAGTCCATCACAGTCCTCATCCTCAAGCCCAGAAAGGATCCCCAAGACAATAGCTCGTACAGACCCATCTCCCTATTGAACCTGGACACCAATATATACTCTAAGATTCTAGCCAATCGCCTTGCACCTATTCTCCCGAGCATCATAGACCCGGATCAAACTGGGTTCATAAACCACAGGTCGACAAAGGACAACATTCGCAGAGCACTAGACCCAATAGAGGTAGCTAGCCAGGACAACAACTTGCCCTGCTGGCGCTAGACGCAACCACAGTTTTTGACAAAGTGGATTGAACTTACTTGCATCTCACCCTTGAGGCTTTTAGCTTCGTCCCGACCTTCAAGAAAATGGTCCTAGCTAACTATCAAGCCCCCAAGACCCGGCTGAGAGTCAACTACTGCCTGTCGGACCCGATCCCGCTCACGTGCGAACAAGACAGGGTTGCCCACTATCTCCCCTGTTCTTTGCATTGGCCATGGAACCTTTGACCCAACGAATTCGCCGAAACCCTCAGATCTCCGGCCCGCAGATAGGTCCTGCTCAACATAAAATTGCGCTCTACGCAGATGACGTGTTGTTAACCATCACAAACATTAAGGCTTCCATGAGTGGGCATTGACCGAACTCCGGGTTTTGGGAGTGTAGCTGGATTCGCCATTAACTTCCAAAAATCAATGGCTCTCGGAGTGGTCTGGCCCCAGGCGAGAAGGAAGTTTGAAGTTTAGTTTATTTGTAAAGCGCAAACCAGGCCCAGGGGCAACTGGGCGCATACTCTTGAAAACAGGTTACAATAATCAGTAAGTGCATAATAAATTTAGACAAATATACACAATATACAGCCCTGGAGAAGCAACGGCTGTTCCAATGGAGCACCCAATCTATCCCATATTCGGGGGTCCAGATCCCCACCCACCCCAAGAAAATTTATCAGGCAAACTTTCCACTCCTCTTTGAGGAATTGGAAAAGGACATTAACCGTTGGCAGTCGCAGGAGATTTCTCTGTTGGGCAGCATTATGACATGCAAAACAAAGCTCCTCCCTTGTTTCCTTTACGCCTGCTCCTCCCTCCCAACCTTAATCCCACTTTCCCCCCTACAGCGGCTCCAAAGGAAAATGATTGACTTTATCTGGAGGGGCAAGAAAGCGCGGATCCCCTGAAGAACCATGATGGCCAGCACAAAACTGGGAGGACTGGGGGTGCCAGACCTCCGTAAATATCACATAGCGCAGCTGGCCCACTTCCAAGCATGGGGAATCGCCACAGGGCGCCCAAAGTGGGGTGGAGATTAAACAATCCCACCTTCCTCTCTCCATCCACTTCCTTCCGTTTATTCCTGCAGCACTACGCCGGGTTTGGTCAGGAGTGTTGTCTTCTACAAAACAATCGTTAAAGGCCTCGGAGTGGGCCCGCAGACACAGAAGTATCCCAGGGGACCGGAGTACATTCTCCTCAATCTTCCTCATCCCAGCCTTTTCCCCGGGCGCCTACCCAACGAACTTCAGGAACTGGGTAGCGGGAGGCCTGGAATCGATGGGGCAGCTCTTCGAGGGGACACCGCTCTTACCTTCGAACAATGCAAAGCGACTTTCCATCTGGCGGAAACTGACAGATTTACCTACGCCCAACTGAGGCACTGGTGCTGCCACCCCCAGACCCGAGCGGCAGCAACACGAGCCCCTGCCCCACTAGAGCTCACAGTAACTGACCTGCCAGCTCGAGGGAAGATCTCGGCTCTCTATAAACTACTGCAGGAAGACCCCTTCCACACCAGGCCTTCCTATATGACTCAATGGGAGGCGGATCTAGGACATGCTATAGAGGACCACACATGGGTGGACATCTGGACAAGAAGGCGCACATCGTCCCGCTGCATCACTAACCCGGAATGCGCCCACAAATTGCTTTTGCACAGGTACTGCCCCCCCTACGCCTTCACCACTTTCAGCCGGCATTGGACCCTCACTGCTGGCGTCTCTGCGGCCTCCCAGGATCCTACCTCCACATGTAAGAGAGTTCTGGACCCAATGCCTGGCCACGATAAAGGACATCACCCAAGTAGAAATACTACTAGCCCCGAGCAAGTCCTCCTGGGGATTCCGCTCCCAGACTCTTACCCGAGAACAGGTATGAGTGCAACGTTAGTATCTCAATTCTTGTTGGCTGCTAAAATGACGGTGGTCTGCACCTGGAAGTCTGTGGAAGGGCCCCTGATGACCCTCTGGTGGGTTAAACTTTGGGACATTCTGTTAGGGAGACTTCTCTTCAAAGGCTCATTTCCCTTACCTGTAGAGTCCACCAGCAGCTTTGCTGGATTTGAGGGGTTTTGTTTTTTTCTCCTGCTAAGAGTGAGACCCTTTTTTCCCACTCTTAGACAGATTGCTAGTGTGTGTTTTAGGTTATCTTGTGTGCTTCTGGTCCATGGGGTTTTCTCACCCTCATAGGAATCACCTTTTTAACATGTGTGGCACACAGCATCCTCCATGCCGTACCACAGGGTTGTCATATAGACCCCCAAACATAGACTCCATAACCTGGGACTGACTGTCTCCCAGGGCATGTAAAGTCCCCATTGACTTTACTAGTCAATTCTTATTAACTAAACCAGTACAACCCATCTTACTATGGAAGTACTGGTAAGGGTTAATAGTTTTTCCCTAACGTTTATTTTCGAGGGAGTACCGTACAGTCCCTCTCTCAAAGGTTTCTGGCTGGTGGCAGTGGTTACTACCATAAATATTCGACCGCAAATATTTCTCTTTGGGATTTTCCCATTGTTCAAGGCTACCACTTTTACTGACAGGCTCTAACATACCGCTGGTTTATTTTTATATTAACTTTACTCCGGTAGGTTTTTATTGACAGAACTTTAATCATATTTCTTTCTCGTGTCTTCCTCTGTAATCCTAACCCAGGTCGGGGATCCTTTGTTCACTCTTTTGGCGGGCTTCTGCACAGAAGCCCTCCTCTCGGCGCCACTGAGTCTGGGGTAGACAGGATGTGTGGGAGGGGAATAGGCACCCTGGAACGGGTTGTCTACGCAACCCAAGTCGCACTCTGCCCTGATAGGCTTGGGAGTTCTCCCTCCAAGAGAGACACCCCACCGTGTGAGTGACAACTAGGCTGTATGAATGGGGGTCTTGCTGCATAAAGCAGGGTCCTGAGGACTGGAGGACAAGACATTGCCACTGAAACTAAGAACCGAAGAGGAGAGAAGCTGAAGACATCTGCGACGAATGAACCACCGGTGAAGCCTGTTAGGGAGAATTCTCTCTTTAGGCTGAATTTCCTAACCTAGAGAGTCCCCCAGCGGCTTTGCTGGATTTCTGGAGTTTGTTTTTTCCTCCTGCCAAGAGTGAGACTCTTTTTTTCACCCACTCTTGGACATGATTTATGGTGTTCCTTTGACTGGTAATGTGTTTTCTGGGCTATGGGGTCCTTTACTCCATAGGGTCTCATGTGTTTTTCCTATGTGTGTTACACAGCACCCTGCGTGCAGTAACACAGGGGTGTCATAGTGAAACCCCACCATAGACTCCATACCCTGGGACTGACTACTGTCTCCCAGGCCATGTAAAGTCACCATTGGCTTTACTAGTCCCAAATTATTAACAGAAACCAGTACAAACCATCATATTGTGGACGTACTGGTCGGGGCAATTCGATTGCCCCGGGGTCTGTTAGTCGAGGGGGCACGTCTCCGTCCCCCCTGATCGAGTTTTGGCTGGTGGCAGTGGAAACTACTTTTTATATTCGACCGCAAATATTTCCCTATGGGATTTTCCCATTGTTCGAGGCTACCAACTTTAATTATTTAATTCTCATAGCCTCGAACATACCGCCGGTTTATTTAAATAATATTAATTCTCCGGTTGGTATTTTTTGCAAAGACTCGATTCAAAAATGACATTTGTGTTCTCTTCTGTGACTCCAACCCAAGTCGAGCCCTTTGTTCCACTTTTTGGCGGGCTTCTCCACAGAAGCCTCCAAGAGTGGTGCCACTCTGTCTGGGTACCACAGGGGGTGTGGGAGGGGGTTTAGGCACCCTGGACTGAGTTACCTTGGTAACTCAAGTCACACTCTTGTGTAATTGGCCCAAGTGGTGAGCCGGCCGGCTCACCACTTAGCATGTTTGATTGACAGCTAGGCTGAGTGAATGGGGGTATGCTGCATAAAAGCAGGGCTTTGGGGACTGGAACTTCAGAAGTCGCCACAGGACCTGAGAATCCGACGAGGGAGAAGCTGAGCCGACCTACCACGACGACACCACCGGTGGAGCCCTGCGGAACCGACTCACCACTTCCTGACGACAGAGAAGATCTCCCGGCTGGAGAGGCTTCTTCCCCTGACTGGTGGGCACAACCAGTTTTCCTTTCTTTCTTCGCACCCCAGCCCGGTTTGTGGTCGAACTGCCTGTGCCAAGCACTCCAGCAGCCGGATAGCCACTCACCACTGAACCGCGAATCACCGGACCGCTCCTTGTACCTGAGAAACTCTGCGGCTGGTTTCTTCCCTGGCAGTGCAACAGTCTTCCTCCACGACGAGATCCTCTCTTCCCCCGGATGAAGCACCGACTTGCATCCGCTGCCAGGAACAACTGCCCCCGCTGGAGCGTTCTCACCACTTTAAGGTACCGTGTCCGCCAGGCCTCCCTTTCTAAAGATTGCTACAAGGTAATAATAACTCCTTAACCTTCTGGACTGGGCTGGCCGCCTTGACCCTCTAACTGGCCCCTTTCTGTGGTCCAACTCCTTTTTGAACCTTTACAAGACTTTTGTGCACTGCAACCGTGTGACCTTGAACACATTTCGTTTGGATCCTCTGAAAGTGGATCCGGCCTCTTGAACTCTAACTTCACGGTTTTACTTTGCCTTCCTCCCTTGTTGTGTTCTTGAAAAAGTGTTGGGATCTGTTTCAATATGTTCTCTGCTTTTCTCTCCCTTTTTAAAATGAACTATTAGAGTGCCATCTACGTTAAGCACTCACCGCTGTCTGAAAATAAGTGGGGCTTTACTTAAGACTTGTCTAATATTCTTTTAAGGGAGTGTATATCTTTTAGTGACCGTGTTTTTGAATTGCTTACTATTAGTGCCTGTGTGTTTTTCTAGATGTGGTTTTTAAATAAATAATTATATCTCTTTTACACCAAGCCCTGGTCAGTGTTTACTTGTTCTATTGGGTGCTCTTGACCTATTGTGAATACTCTGTATACTGCCTAACTCTTCTTGAGGGAAGTCTGACTGCTCAGCCACAGCTACCAAGTGAATCTGTGTGGTGCAGGCTGCTACCAAGTGGGTTTACTGCCAAACACCTGTAGTCCTAAATCTTTTGCAGTGGTCCCAGAGGGAACTGCACAGGTTTCTGCCTAACAAAGCCCTGCTGCAGATCCTCACCACTCTTCTCCAACGATTAGAGAAGAAGATCTTCCTCTGCAAGAGTCTTCTTCCCTTGAGCTGATGGGGCCAACCAGGTCGCCAATCGCCTTCAAGGACCTGCCTTGGTCAAAATCGACAGTGTCAAGCACTAGGAGACCGGATAGACCCGTCCACCAGGACTGCAATTTAAAGGAGCATACTTTTTATTTGTTTTGGCAGCACCGCGGCTGGTTTCATCCCTGGGCAGTGCAGTAACTCGAACCTTCCTCCATGACGGTCTCTCTTCCTCTGCTGGATCTCCCGAACAGCAGGAACAACCGCCACCGCAGGAGCCTCTTCCACTTTTAAGGTACATTGTTCCGCCAGGCCTCCCGTTTCGTGGGGTATCGCTAAAGGTGTTTTAAATCCTTTACTTACCTACTGGATTGGCCGCCCTTATCATCTAACATTGTCTTTCACCTTCTGCAACGACCTTTTCGAATCGTTTAACAAAGACTTGACTGCAGCTACTAGAACATTTTGCACCTGGGCACTTTGCCTCGTACCATTGACACTGGCACAGGCTTATTGACTCTGGCTAAATCTGTTACAACTGCCTTTTCTAGATTGTTTCTCACCTAGAAATGTGTTGGTGCACCTAACTCTTATAACGACTTTTTCCTTCCCTCTTTTTAAACTTGTGAAGTGCCATTTTGCTCGGTTTTCACCTCAGTATTGCATATGCTAAAGTACCTCCTTGCCTAACTTGTTCACAATCTACTTGGGAAGTGTTGCTGGTGTGTTAAAGAGTCTAACCCTGTATAACTTGTCCTTTCCCTCCCTTTTGAGAAATTGTTACAGTGCCATTTCTGCTTGGTTTTCACTGTGCCGTTTTGCTCAGTTTTCACTCTTGCTCAAACTTGTCTACAATTGAAATAGGGAGTTGTGTATACTTTTCAAGACTGTTTTCATTTACTTTAAGAATAGTGATTTGTGTGTGAACATCAGAGTGTGTAAAATAAATATATATATATTCTTTTTGATACAAAGCTTTGGTCAGTGTTTCCTTATTCCATAGTATTGTAGTCCTATTGTGTAAACCCTGAATACTGCTCATCTCCCTCTTGAGAGAAGTCTGACTGCTTAGCCACAGCTACCAACTAAAGCTTTGTGGTACAGACTGATACCAAAGGGGATTTATTGCATATACCTGTAGTCTTAATCTTCTGTAGTGCTCCCTAAGGGAACTGCACAGGATTCTGCCTAACACATTCTAATAGACGAAAAGGTTACGGCAGCCAAAGTGGGCCTGCTCCACCGATTTATAAACATTTGGGCACCAGTGCTAGACTACGACCAGAACTACCCGGCCCTGACCTATAAGCCACGCCTGATAGTGAAAGCCCTCCATTCTACCAGCAAACACTCGCCGCCTGGCCCGGCCGAATGAGGGCCGAGAACAAAACCCAACCCGGGATATCGGGGGTGGGATAAAGTGACATCTTACCACATGCATTTAAAGAGGTTACAAGTAAATGTTACTGTACGCTGAGTTATAAATAAACACATTTTTAAAAAACAACCCCAAAACCTAACCCCTGCCCACACCCCCAACCTCCTACTTACCTTTCACCTCGAAGCGTGGTGTGCCTGCAACGCTGGTTCCCTTTCACGTCTTTGATCGGGAACCGGCGCTGCAGGGTTTTTTTCTTTTTTGGCTCAGCTGCGGCTGTGTAGTATGGTGAGCGGGATGTTGCGGGGACACTCCCACAGCCTTTGTTCCCTTCCCCACCCCTTTCCTGCCCTCCATCCCCCCCATTCCCCCTCCATACTGCACACAAAAATATCACTCTAACCAACGCCACTAAGATAGCAGCACCAACCTTCCTAAGTCCGAGTAATAACATAACGAAATACCCATTATCTACTACAACCAAAAATAAGACAACACCCACTCTGGGTCTCACCAGACTAAACAGACTTGGAGCTAGAACCAAAACACTCCCCCAAGCTATCAAACCGTCATTACCACAGATACGTGTACCAAACTTACTATCACCCCCAAGAATCACCAACTCAAAGACTTCACCAAAAAACCCAAAACCACCACCCATTCACCCAACCGAGGGATCACACCATACCAAGACGCTGCCCTCAAGGTCAAAGGCGCACTTATTAATACACGCTCCCTCGGAGCACATGCTATAGAAATCCAGGACCTCATTGTAGATCAACAACTTGACAACCTGACAGTCACCGAAACCTGGCTACATCCTGCTGCAGGCCCAAACCTAGCCCTTGCTATCCCCCCAGGATATAGCATCTTCAGGACAGATAGAACCAACACCCAAGGAGGCGGAGATGCCCCAATAGCAAGAACTTCACTGCAAATCAAAACCTGTCCACTGGAACAAATACAGGGCTATGGACTCTCCCCCAACCGCAAAACCACCACTGACTTCCTGGTAGTGTACAGGACACCAAACAAAAACTCACACCCTCATTTGGACATCCCCCTACTGCTAACGGCCTTCATCAAACCCAACACCAAATGCATCATCCTCTGAGACATCAACTTAGGGTACAGGGATCCCCTAGATCTGGAAGCATCAGCCTTCCACACAGCTATGTCAGATATGAACTTCACCCACTCACTCCAAAGGTAGAACTCTGGACTGGATCCTCACCCTCAACTCTCAAATCGCTATCGACTCCATCCTCCCCGTAGACTGGTCAGACCGCTTAGTCATCAGTTACAATGGAATATAACATCGCTGACCACACCATCCCCAAATTTCCTGACTCCTTTGAAACCAGAAATATCGAAAAGCTCTCTGCTAACAACCTCTCCCCCACCCTGAGCACAGCCTTAGTTAACATGATTCCTAAAACAAACAACCCTGCCTACCTAGCAGAGTGTTACCAACAAAGCCTTACCTATACTATTGACTCACTCGCCCCTATTGTTACCAAAACACAGAAACCAGACAAACTCTCCTGTTTCGGGTTCAATGAAGAACTAGTGTCCCTTAGACGTAAAAAAAGATCACTAGAGCACATACACAGAAAAACCAACGCCCCTGAATCAGCCAATTAAAAACTGCAAATCAGTCATAATCGCCCACAAAGCGAATGCCTTCAACCATCGCATTACCAATGCTAACTCCGACAGCAAAGAACTGTTCTCCATCCTCAGTACCCAACAATGCCAGTAAAGCCTGGTGCACTACAATACAAGACGCATTAGCCTAAAAAATCCTGCTGCTACAAAACAAAATTGAGAGTAAAAAAAACAACAACAAAAAAAACACACACCTAGCAGAAAAATGACTTCCTACCATAACAGCTAACCCATCCAACACCCATCCGTGCACTCCTTTCCACTTCACCCCAGTCTCAAACAAAGAAGTGCTAGACACAATAGCCAAACTCTAAGCCTCGAACTGTAAAGACGACCAATTCCCATCCCACCGAGTCAATCTCTGTGCCCCCACTCTATCACCCATCATTACCGAATCGGTCAACGCCTCCTTCAACTCAAACACAGTCCCTAACAGAATCCAAAAATCTTGGATCACACCCCTCCTAAAAAAACCAGCCTGGATCCCTCAATCCCCACCAACTACCGACCAATAACTACAGTCCCATTTCTCCTGAAAATAATTGACAAAATAGCATACTCTCAAATACAAAACCACCTAGAACACCACCATCTACTGGGGGGCCGACAGTCAGGATTCCGCCCCAACCACAGTACGGAGACAACCCTTCTTGATTTAAAAATCCAAATGGATGCCACCAGAGAAGAAGGAAACCTATTCATACTAATGTTACTAGATCTCTCGGCGGCCTTCGACTTGGTTGACCACAACAATCTCTGTGCCACTCTAGCCAATAACGTTAACCTGTCCAACGACGCCACTGACTGGATCAAATCTTTCCTAGCAGATAGGACCTCATGAGTATCCATCGGTAAAGAATCAGCAGACCCCATACCAGTTTCTCCAGTTGTCCCGCAAGGATCATGCCCATCCCCTACTCTCTACAACGCTTACACCAAGCTGCTCTTTGCAGCTCTGGATGCCATGGGTGTCATCTACACTATTTTTGCAGATGACACCCAGATCCTCATCCCACTAACAGCTAACCACAAGCAAGACTCACTGCTCATCAACAAAATCTACTCACTAATCCAAAGCTGGATGGCTAATAACAGCCTATGTCTCAACGACAACAAAACAGAGCTACTTATACTAGGATCATCCTCCAAAAAAGACACTGTACAGCCTGCCTACTACACATCCTTCATCATCGATGGCACTACTATCCCGGAGCTCAAACAAGTCAAGACACTCTGGGCCTCATCACGAGTTGGGCAGTAACGCCGGCGATAATAGCGCTGGCATCATTAGCCCTACCGCCAAACCCACCGGCGCTATTAGCGCCGGATCATGGGTTTGGCGGAACGGGAAATCCCCATCCCCCATTGAGCCCATTCGGGAATGCCTCATTACCCATTGGGCTTAATGGGGAAATTTTGCACTTTTACCGCCGGCGGATTTCCCGCCAGCAGTAAATGCGCCGAAAATCGGCTAAATCTCGGCAGATTTCCCCCCAGCTCAGAGCTGGGGGGAAATCAGCCGAAGCCGTGATTTGGCAGACCCTTAAATCTGGCGTTAACAGCGCTACCGCCGGTTTTAAGGGCTACAGCCAAACTCGTGATGAGGTCCTCTGTGTCTACCTAGATGCCACACTAACAATGGCTAAACAAGTCAACACCCAAGCCTCATCCACATCAAAACTCTTCTCCCTTAGTCGCAAATTCCTCACAGCTTATAACTGTGTTACACTAGCAAGAGCGCTCATACTCTCCAAGCTCGATTACTGCAATATCCTCTTCCTTGGTACCTCCAAGACTAATATAGCCAAACTCCAATTTATGCAAAATAAAGCCCCCTGAGCTGCATTAGGCATAAAAAAGAAATCTGAACACATCTCAAACATCAGGAGAGACAACCATTGGCTCCCTATTAAAGCTAGAATACTATTCAAAACCCTAAGTACCACACATAAATGTATCGCCAACAAAGCTCCCAAATACCTCATTAATACAGTCATGAAGAAAAACCACACTAGACCTCTCAGATCCAATAATAATGCAAACCTCGAAATCCCAAGATACAAAAGAGAAAAGGCAGGGCGCAGTAGCTTTAAAGTACTGTCTCACAGACATTGTAATACCCTACCTACTAATATCGAGAACGAAACGTCCTACCCCCCCAATTAAAAAGAAATCACTGAAAACTTGGCTTTTCAAGCAATAATAATGACTACTATGACCCACGCCCTCACTGACTAGAACCCCCATCAATTGTATATAAAATGTATGTATTGTTTTTTTCAAATGTGTTTTTTTGTTTCTGTTTAAATATTAAGATTGTATCTACCCATTGTCTGTAACTATAAGAAATGTAATAAGTAAATGTGATCTTATTTTACCTACCCTACCAAAACATACATACCACAAAAGATTCAAACTTTGATGTATTTTAGGCGTTTTGGTGGGGTCGGTAAATTGGAGTCGGTCATTTCGGCCGATTCCATATAGAAGAGGAGCGGGTGAGAGCATCTGATGACGATGGTGGGACATATGACAAGAAAGAAAATTGTCCTTCAGGGAGCGAAGATTCAATGAGCGGGAGTTAAAGTAGCACCTGGTTATCAGCCATCACCCTGTGAGCAGGAGATTCCCATGGGAAATGGGGAACTAGTACATCACGTGTCCAGGGTTCACAATCCAGGAGAGCTGGTTGCCATTTAACTCCTACTTGGAGCCTAGAAGAACCTGGTTAGCTTGACACCAATACTTACCAGGAGCTCACACACACACACACACACACACACCCCTATGTGAAGAGTTTGGGAAAGACCAAAATGAGGACACATCTATGTGACATTTAAAGAATAAGAGGTTATAAATAATGGACACAATTATAGGTTTGCATCTTATTTATGTGTCTTCATTCATTTAATTGTTTTTTTTATAATGTGCTTAATACCAGAGTTCTGTTTCTAAGCACAGATCTAGAATTCAAACCTCTGTTGCTCTGCGTGGTCTTGCTTCCAAGACCAGCGCCTTGCCCCTGTGCTAT
This sequence comes from Ambystoma mexicanum, assembly GCF_040938575.1. NCBI lineage: Eukaryota > Metazoa > Chordata > Amphibia > Caudata > Ambystomatidae > Ambystoma > Ambystoma mexicanum. The sequence goes on along the minus strand of NC_090921.1, from coordinate 27,206,529 downwards.
CCTCTGTTCACTACGTGGAACTCAGATTTGCAGAATGGTCACTGGTTCATTCTAGACACCCAGGAGCAGCTTTTTCCACCTGCTTATCCAATCTTAATTTCGACCCCCATGACCACCCTTGAGTGTCTCAAATGTGAACCCGATTATGAGGAACAAATGATAACTTTTTGTCCCTCATATGTACCCCATGATGCTTTAAGTGTCTTTTAGACATATCCCAGTGCTCCTTGATGCACATTGCTGAAGCAAGAACACTGAATTACATATCTCTTAGGTTGGTGTGTATGGCACCAGTTCATTGGGGGACCGTGTGGGGGTAGACAGTCCTGGTTAAGCACAAAGAACCATCAGGACATTTGGGGATTTAGATGATTTGCTTTACTTTAATTTGACCCTTCTTTGTAAATATTTCCCTAAATGGGCCTCATTACGACCCGGGTGGTAAGGGGTTAACGGCGCCGTAAAAGGTGGCGGCGCCGTTAACCCCTTACCGCCTAATTACGAGGTCCCTTTGTGGGTCCCTACCTTAATGGCTGGTTTTACCAGCCGTTAAGGATTGGACCCGCAAAGGGACCTTGGAGGTAATTATGGTACCGCAATTTGTGGTACAGTAATTACCGCCTTCTCTATTCCCATTGTGCCTTATGGGGGCAAAAATGGGAATGGGGAAGGGCCAATGGTGAATGGGGAATTACCGCCCCGCCAATCTTGGAATGGGGCGGTAATTCCGCCATCCACCATGGCGCAATCGTTAAAATACCGGCGTCAACCATGGCGCTAATAGCACCATGGTTAAAGCCTGGGTCGTAATGACCCCCAATGTGTTGAACTAAAATCCATGGTCTCAGCATCCTACTTGGCCCCAGGCAGCTCTGTGACCCCCAGTACTGGAATATGGTTAGCAATCCGTGTGTGTACTGTTTTGTGGAGACTGGCCATTTACGTGGAGTTTCAAATTGAAAGTAGTTTTTGGAATAATGTCTTTTATTCATGTTCGTTAACTCAGGTTTAGTTGGCTCACTGCCTGGTAAACCCTCCTCATTTAGATGCACAAGGATTCTGGACCAGAAGGGACCCAGAACTCAGGAGGCCTGCTCATGCCAGCACATGAGGACGCTCAGAAGGTCCATGCTCATGCCAGCACATGAGGACGCTCAGGAGGTCCATGCTCATGCCAGCACATGAGGACGCTCAGGAGGTCCATGCACGTGCCATCATTCTAACCTCATTACATAAAACATTCATTTTTTAATGAACTGAGCATAACCCATACCTGAGGCTGAGCCTTCAATCTTCCCTCCTTTGCCAGGATCCTCATGTTCATTGGCAAATGGTTGCTTGACCACATCTTCAAGGGGCATGACTTTAAGGAAATCTGGATATTTAGTGTGAGAGGTTTCTTCCCAGTCTTTAGTGTTCAACTCGTTTACAGGGTTCTCACGATAGTAGGTAGAGAGTTCCTCCCTTTCAATTTTCACAGGGTGACACCAGTCCTGGTGATCCTGAGCAGATGGCTCTGTGCCCACTTCAATCTTTACCCATTCTACGGCGTCAGGATGATATGGGGCAGATGGCTGCTCTCGTTCAGCCTTCCCCTGGTCCGTCAGGTCCTCGAGATCCCTGGGAGAAGACCCCTCCCATACTTGGATCTTCACCAAGTCCATGGAGCCCTGTGGACTCTTGGTTAAAGGTTCCTCGCCTCCCTCAGTCTTCGCATATCTCATGGTGTCCTCCTGATTCTCGGCCGTGGTCTCCTCACCTACTTCAATCTTCACCCAGTCCATGGGCCCCTCACAATGTCCTGCAGAAAGATCCCATGAGTCACTCTTCACCTGGTCCATGATTCCGACAAACCCAATGCAGATGATTAATCGATTCCTTAAGCTTCACAGAGCGCACAGACTGCTGCAGTTTCCATGACGAGTGAGTTATCTTCTAGGCGCTAGTTTATCAGTATAACATAATGTGTATCCTCGTGGTAGTGAACCTGAGAGAGAGAGAGAGCACATCATCCAACAGATAAATAGCACTTCTGAATCTGCCCGTCCACAGGATCGAATACAGCCAACATAAAGAACACCCATTTTACTGCAGACCTGGCTGAAGACCCTACTTCTAGAAGCGGCTCATCATGGGCTATGAGACTCATAGGTTTCATGTGCCGACTCCACCGATGAACAACGGCCTCTCAGGAAATGAGAACCTACACATCCAGGTTGGGTGTAAGTGTATAAACCACTGACGGGTCAGATGATTACAACAAAGCATAGTCAGTCAGCAGTGGCAATAACTTCTGTTCATACCAAAGCTATTGAAACCCCCACTTGGTCAGCGATTACAACACTGTTACAATATACAAAAAAAGACTGTAAACCAACACTATGAGAAAACGGTCAATTCATTTTCATCTGGGTATCTTCCTGGAATACGAGAGGTCATGCTCTCTTGACTAATACACAATTAAAATTCATGATATTCTTCTATTCCAGGAAAAATGGTTAAAAGCTAAACTTTTCATTGGCAGGGATGATCTCATTTTTTTGTCCTGCAAATAAGGGGTTGAATAGACGCCCCTGCCGGGGCCTCCTCACCGAGATTCCCTCTCCTGTTCTCCCACAGTCCCCCCTGCTCTGCCATTCACAGCACACCCCCTGCTGGCCCTACACATAGCACACACACCTGCTCTACCCCCTACATGCTCGTCTGCTCTCCCACACACAGGCCACACCTCCCCCCACAAAACCCCCCTGCTCTCTCCCCCACAATTGCACTCCTGTTCTCCCACAGTCCCCCCTGCTGGCCCTGCATATAGCACACACCCTGCTGGCCCCACACACACAGCACACATCCCTGCTCTCCCACCCTACATGCTACCCTGCTCTCCCACACACAGGCCACACCTGCTCCCCCCCACACAACCGCCTGCTCTCTCCCCCACACTTCCCCTCCTGTTCTCCCACACAGTTCCCCCTGCTCTGCCATACACAGCACACCCCCTGCTGGCCCTACACATAGCACACACCCTGCTGGCCACACACACACACACACAGCACACACCCCTACTCTCCCACCCTACATGCTCCCCTGCTCTCCCACTCACAGGTCACACCTACTCCCCCCAAACAACCCCCCTGCTCTCTCCCCCACATTACCCCTCCTGTTCTCCCACAATCCCACCTGCTCTGCCATACACAGCACACCCCGTGCTGGCCCTACACATAACACACACACTGCTGGCCCCACACACACAGCACACACCCCTGCTCTCCCACCCTACATGCTCCCCTGCTCTCCCACACAAAGGTAACACCTGCTCACCCCCACACAACCCCCCTGCCCTCTCCCCCACATTACCCCTCCTGTTCTCCCACAATCCCACCTGCTCTGCCATACACAGCACACCCCGTGCTGGCCCTACACATAACACACACACTGCTGGCCCCACACACACAGCACACACCCCTTCTTTCCCACCCTACATGCTCCCCTGCTCTCCCACACACAGGTCACACCTGCTCACCCCCACACAACCCCCTGCCCTCTCCCCCACACTTCCCCTCCTGTTCACCCACAGTCCCCATTGCTCTACCATACACATCACACCCCTGCTGGCCCTACACATAGCACACACCCTGCTGCCCCCCCACACACAGCACACACTCCTGCTCTCCCCCCTACATGCTCCCCTGCTCTTCCACACACAGGTCACACCTGCTCCCCCCCCCCACACAACCCCACGCTCTCTCCCCCACACTTCGCCTCCTGTCTCCCACAGTCCCCCCTGCTGGCCCTACACATAGCACAGACCATGCTGGCCCCACACACACAGCACAACAGCACACGCCCCTTCTCTCCCCCCTACATGCTCCCCTGCTCTCCCACACAGTCAGACCTGCTCCCCCCACACAACCCCCCTGCTCTCTCTCCCACACTTCCGCCTGCTGGCCCTACACACATAGCACACACCCTGCTGACCCCACACACACAGCACACACACCTGCTCTCCCACCCTACATGCTCCCCTACACAAAGGTCACACCAGCTCCTGGCAACAGAACCCCGCTATTCTCTACCCCACACTTACCCTCCTGTTCTCGCACAGCCAACCCCCCGCTCTGCCGTACACAGCACAACCCCTGCTGGCCCTATACATAGCACACAACCTGCTGGTCCCACACACAGAGCACACACCCCTGCTCTTCCCCCCCTACATGCTCCCCCGCTCTCCCACACACAGGTCACACCTGCTCCCCCCCACAACCCCCCTGCTCTCTCCCCCACATTTCCCCTCCTGCTCTGCCATACACAGCACACCACCTGCTGGACGGACGGACACGCGCACGCACACACACACACACACACACACACACATCCCTGCTCTCCCACCCTACATGCTCCACTGCTCTCACACACACAAGTTACACCTGCTCCCCCCCACACAACCCCCCTGCTCTCTCCCCCACAATTCCCCTCCTGTTCTTCCACAGTCCCCCCTGCTCTCCCATACACAGCACACCCCCTGCTCTCCCATACACAGCACAGCACATCCCCTGCTCTCCCATACACAGCACACCCCTGCTCCTCTACAGAGCAAAGCACACACCCCTGCTCCTCCACACACAGCACAGCACCTCCCCTGCTCCCCCACACACAGCACAGCACACCCCTGCTCCTCCACACACAGCACACCCCCTGCTCCTCCACACACAGCACAGCACATCCCATGCTCCTCTACACACAGCACAGCACATCCCCTGCTCCTCTACACACAGCACATTCCCTGCTCTCCCATACACAGCACACCCCTGCTCCTCTACAGAGCATAGCACACACACCCTGCTCCTCTACAGAGCATAGCACACACACCCTGCTCCTCTACAGAGCATGGCACACACACCCTGCTCCTCTACAGAGCATAGCACACACCCCTGCTCCTCTACAGAGCATGGCACACACACCCTGCTCCTCTACAGAGCATAGCACACACACCCTGCTCCTCTACAGAGCATAGCACACACACCCTGCTCCTCTACAGAGCATGGCACACACACCCTGCTCCTCTACAGAGCATAGCACACACCCCTGCTCCTCCACACACAGCACAGCACACCCCTGCTCCTCCACACACAGCACCTCCCCTGCACCTCCACACAGAGCACAGGACAACCCCTGCTCCTCCACACAGAGCACAGCACACCCCCTGCTCCTCCACACAGAGCACAGCACATCCCCTGCTCCTCCACACAGAGCACAGCACACCCCCTGCTCCTCCACACAGAGCACAGCACACCCCCTGCTCCTCCACACAGAGCACAGCACACCCCCTTCTCCTCCACACACAGCACCTCCCCTGCTCCTCCACACACAGTACATCCCCTGCTCCTCCACACACACCTCCCCTGCTCCTCCACACACAGCACCTCCCCTGCTCCTCCACACACAGCACCTCCCCTTCTCCTCCACACACAGCACCTCCCCTGCTCCTCCACACACACAGCACAGCACCTTCCCTGCTCCTCCACACACACAGCACAGCACACCCCCTGCTCCTCCACACACACAGCACAGCACACCCCCTGCTCCTCCACACACAGCACAGCACATCCCCTGCTCCTCCACACACAGCACATCACACCCCCTGCACCTCCACACACAGCACCTCCCCTGCTCCTCCACACACAGCACAGCACACCCCTGCTCCTCCACACACAGCACCTCCCCTGCACCTCCACACAGAGCACAGGACAACCCCTGCTCCTCCACACAGAGCACAGCACACCCCCTGCTCCTCCACACAGAGCACAGCACATCCCCTGCTCCTCCACACAGAGCACAGCACACCCCCTGCTCCTCCACACAGAGCACAGCACACCCCCTGCTCCTCCACACAGAGCACAGCACACCCCCTGCTCCTCTACACACAGCACATCCCCTGCTCCTCTACACACAGCACATCCCCTGCTCCTCTACACACAGCACAGCACATCCCCTGCTCCTCCACACACAGCACATCCCCTGCTCCTCCACACACAGCACATCCCCTGCTCCTCCACACACAGCACACACCCTGCTCCTCCACACACAGCACATCCCCTGCTCCTCCACACACAGCACATCCCCTGCTCCTCCACACACAGCACACCCCCTGCTCCTCTACAGAGCAAAGCACGCCCCTTGCTCCTCCACACACAGCACATCCCCTGCTCCTCTACAGAGCATAGCACACACCCCTGCTCCTCCACAACCAGCACACCCCCTGCTCCTCTACAGAGCATAGCACACACCCTGCTCCTCTACAGAGCATAGCATACACCCTGCTCCTCCACACACAGCACAGCACATCCCCTGCTCCTCTACACACAGCACATCCCCTGCTCCTCTACACACAGCACAGCACATCCCCTGCTCCTCTACACACAGCACAGCACATCCCCTGTTCCTCTACACGGAGCACAGCACACCCCCTGCTCCTCCACACACAGCCCCTGCTCCTCCACACACAGCACCTCCCCTGCTCCTCCACACACACCTCCCCTGCTTCTCCACACACAGCACCTCCCCTGCTCCTCCACACACAGCACACCCCCTGCTCCTCCACACACAGCACAGCACATCCACTGCCCCTCCACACACAGCACAGCACACACCCTAATCTTCCACACACAGCACAGCACACCCCCTGCTCCTCCACACACAACACCTCCCCTGCTCCTCCACACAGCACACCCCCTGCTCTACCATAAACAGCACACACCCTGCTCCTCTACACACAGCACAGCACATTCCCTGCCCCTCCACACACAGCACAGCACACCCCCTGCTCCTCTACACACAGCAAAGCACATCCCCCGCTCCTCCACACAGAGCACAGCACACCCCCTGCTCCTCCACACAGAGCACAGCACACCCCCTGCTCCTCCACACAGAGCACAGCACACCCCCTGCTCCTCCACACACAGCACACCCCCTGCTCCTCCACACACAGCACACACCCTGCTCCTCTACACACAGCACATCCTCTGCTCCTCTACACACAGCACATCCCCTGCTCCTCCACACAGAGCACAGCACACCCCCTGCTCTCCCATACACAGCACACACCCTGCTCCTCTACACACAGCACCCCTTGCTCCTCCACACACAGCACATCCCCTGCTCCTCCACACACAGCACAGCACACCCCCTGCTCCTCCACACACAGCACATCCTCTGCTCTCCCATACACAGCACACACCCTGCTCCTCTACACACAGCACCCCCTGCTCCTCTACACACAGCACCCCCTGCTCCTCTACACACAGCACATCCCCTGCTCCTCCACACACAGCACATCCCCTGCTCCTCCACACAGAGCACAGCACACCCCCTGCTCCTCCACACAGAGCACAGCACACCCCCTGCTCCTCCACACAGAGCACAGCACACCCCCTGCTCCTCCACACACAGCACATCCCCTGCTCCTCTACACACAGCACACACCCTGCTCCTCTACACACAGCACCCCCTGCTCCTCTACACACAGCACATCCCCTGCTCCTCCACACACAGCACATCCCCTGCTCCTCCACACAGAGCACAGCACAACCCCTGCTCCTCCACACAGAGCACATCCCCTGCTCTCCCATACACAGCACACACCCTGCTCCTCTACACACAGCACCCCCTGCTCCTCTACACACAGCACCCCCTGCTCCTCTACACACAGCACATCCCCTGCTCCTCCACAGAGCAAAGCACACCCCCTGCACATCCCCTGCTCCTCTACAGAGCAAAGCACACCCCCTGCTACTCTACAGAGCAAAGCACACCCCCTGCTACTCTACACACAGCACAACACACCCCTGCTCCTCCACACACAGCACAGCACACCCCCTGCTCCTCCACGCACAGCACAGCATACCCCTGCTCCCCTACACACAGCACAGCACACCCCCTGCTCCTCCACACACAGCACAGCACACCCCCTGCTCCTCCACACACAGCACAGCACACCCCTGCTCCCCCACACACAGCACAGCACACCCCCTGCTCCCCCACACACAGCACACCGCTGCTCCTCCACACACAGCACACCCCTGCTCCTCCACACACAGCACACCCCCTGCTCCTCCACACACAGCACACCCCTGCTCCTTCACACACAGCACACCCCTGCTCCTCCACACACAGCACAGCACACCCCTGCTCCCCACACACAGCACAGCACACCCCTGCTCCCCCACACACAGCACAGCGCACCCCCTGCTCCTCTACATAGCAAAGCACACCCCCTGCTCCTCTACAGACCATAGCACACACCCTGCTCCTCCACACACAGCACAGCACATCCCCTGCTCCTCTACACACAGCACAGCACATCCCCTGCTCCTCTACACACAGCACAGCACATCCCATGCTCCTCTACACACAGCACAGCACATCCCCTGCTCCTCTACACACAGCACATTCCCTGCTCTCCCATACACAGCACACCCCTGCTCCTCTACAGAGCATAGCACACACACCCTGCTCCTCTACAGAGCATAGCACACACACCCTGCTCCTCTACAGAGCATAGCACACACCCCCTGCTCCTCTACAGAGCATAGCACACACACCCTGCTCCTCTACAGAGCATAGCACACACCCCTGCTCCTCCACATACAGCACACCCCCTGCTCCTCCACACACAGCACCTCCCCTGCTCCTCCACACAGAGCACAGCACACCGCCTGCTCCTCCACACAGAGCAAAGCACACCCCCTGCTCCTCCACACACAGCACCTCCCCTGCTCCTCCACACACAGCACCTCCCCTGCTCCTCCACACACAGCACAGCACCTCCCCTGCTCCTCCACACACACAGCACAGCCCTTCCCCTGCTCCTCCACACACACAGCACAGCACACCCCCTGCTCCTCCACACACAGCACAGCACATCCCCTGCTCCTCCACACACAGCAGAGCACATCCCCTGCCCCTCCACACACAGCACAGCACACCCCCTGCTCCTCCACACACAGCACCTCCCCTGCTCCTCCACACACAGCACACCCCCTGCTCCTCTACACACAGCACCCCCTGCTCCTCTACACACAGCACCCCCTGCTCCTCCACACAGAGCACAGCACACCCCCTGCTCCTCCACACACACAGCACATCCCCTGCTTTCCCATACACAGCACACACCCTGCTCCTCTACACACAGCACCCCCTGCTCCTCTACACACAGCACCCCCTGCTCCTCTACACACAGCATATCCCCTGCTCCTCCACACAGAGCACAGCACACCCCCTGCTCCTCCACACAGAGCACATCCCCTGCTCTCCCATACACAGCACACACCCTGCTCCTCTACACACAGCACCCCCTGCTCCTCTACACACAGCACATCCCCTGCTCCTCTACACAAAGCACATCCCCTGCTCCTCCACACAGAGCACAGCACACCCCCTGCTCCTCCACACACAGCACATCCCCTGCTCTCCCATACACAGCACACACCCTGCTCCTCTACACACAGCACACACCCTGCTCCTCCACACACAGCACATCCCCTGCTCCTCCACACACAGCACATCCCCTGCTCCTCTACAGAGCAAAGCACACCCCCTGCTCCTCCACACACAGCACATCCCCTGCTCCTCTACAGAGCATAGCACACACCCCTGCTCCTCCACACACAGCACACCCCCTGCTCCTCTACAGAGCATAGCACACACCCTGCTCCTCTACAGAGCATTGCACACACCCTGCTCCTCCACACACAGCACAGCACATCCCCTGCTCCTCTACACACAGCACATCCCCTGCTCCTCTACACACAGCACAGCACATCCCCTGCTCCTCTACACAGAGCACAGCACACCCCCTGCTCCTCCACACATAGCACAGTACATCCCCTGCTCCTCCACACACACAGCACAGTACATCCCCTGCCCCTCCACACACAGCACCTCCCCTGCTCCTCCACACACAGCACCTCCCCTGCTCCTCCACACACAGCACCTCCCCTGCTCCTCCACACACAGCACACCCCCTGCTCCTCCACACACAGCACAGCACACCCACTGCCCCTCCACACACAGCACAGCACATCCACTGCCCCTCCACACACAGCACAGCACATCCACTGCCCCTCCACACACAGCACAGCACATCCACTGCCCCTCCACACACAGCACAGCACACCCCCTGCTCCTCCACACACAGCACAGCACACCCCCTGCTCCTCCACACACAGCACCTCCCCTGCTCCTCCACACAGCACACCCCCTGCTCTCCCATACACAGCACACACCCTGCTCCTCTACACACAGCACCCCCTGCTCCTCTACACACAGCACAGCACATCCCCTGCTCCTCCACACAGAGCACAGCACACCCCCTGCTCCTCCACACACAGCACACCCCCTGCTCTCCCATACACAGCACACACCCGCTCCTCTACACACAGCACATCCCCTGCTCCTCTACACACAGCACATCCCCTGCTCCTCCACACAGAGCACAGCACACCCCCTGCTCCTCCACACACAGCACATCCCCTGCTCTCCCATACATAGCACACACCCTGCTCCTCTACACACAGCACCCCCTGCTCCTCTACACACAGCACATCCCCTGCTCCTCCACACACAGCACATCCCCTGCTCCTCCACACACAGCACAGCACATCCACTGCCCCTCCACACACAGCACAGCACATCCACTGCCCCTCCACACACAGCACAGCACACCCCCTGCTCCTCCACACACAGCACGGCACACCCCCTGCTCCTCCACACACAGCACCTCCCCTGCTCTCCCATACACAGCACACACCCTGCTCCTCTACACACAGCACCCCCTGCTCCTCTACACACAGCACAGCACATCTCCTGCTCCTCCACACAGAGCACAGCACACCCCATGCTCCCCCACACACAGCACAAACCCTGCTCTCCCATACACAGCACACACCCTGCTCCTCTACACACAGCACATCCCCTGCTCCTCTACACACAGCACATCCCCTGCTCCTCCACACAGAGCACAGCACACCCCCTGCTCCTCCACACACAGCACATCCCCTGCTCTCCCATACATAGCACACACCCTGCTCCTCTACACACAGCACCCCCTGCTCCTCTACACACAGCACATCCCCTGCTCCTCCACACAGAGCACAGCACACCCCCTGCTCCTCCACACACAGCACATCCCCTGCTCTCCCATACACAGCACACACCCTGCTCCTCTACACACAGCACCCCCTGCTCCTCTACACACAGCACATCCCCTGCTCCTCCACACACAGCACATCCCCTGCTCCTCCACACAGAGCACAGCACACCCCCTGCTCCTCCACACAGAGCACAGCACACCCCTGCTCCTCCACACACAGCACATCCCCTGCTCTCCCATACACAGCACACACCCTGCTCCTCTACACACAGCACCCCCTGCTCCTCTACACACAGCACCCCCTGCTCCTCTACACACAGCACATCCCCTGATCCTCCACACAGAGCACAGCACACCCCCTGCTCCTCCACACACAGCACATCCCCTGCTCCTCCACACAGAGCAAAGCACACACCCTGCTCCTCCGCACACAGCACATCCCCTGCTCTCCCATACACAGCACACACCCTGCTCCTCTACACACAGCACCCTCTGCTCCTCTACACACAGCACATCCCCTGCTCCTCCACAGAGCAAAGCACACCCCCTGCTACTCTACAGAGCAAAGCACACCCCCTGCTACTCTACACACAGCACAGCACACCCCTGCTCCTCCACACACAGCACAGCACACCCCCTGCTCCTCCACACACAGCACAGCACACCCCTGCTCCTCCACACACAGCACAGCACACCCCTTGCTCCTCCACACACAGCACAGCACAGCACAGCCCTGCTCCCCCACACACAGCACAGCACACACCCTGCTCCTCCACACACAGCACAGCACACCCCCTGCTCCTCCACACACAGCACAGCACACCCCTGCTCCCCCACACACAGCACACCCCCTGCTCCCCCACACACAGCACAGCACACCCCTGCTCCTCCACACACAGCACACCCCTGCTCCTTCACACACAGCACACCCCTGCTCCTCCACACACAGCACAGCACACCCATGCTCGCCCACACACAGCACAGCACACCCCTGCTCCCCCACACACAGCACAGCACACCCCTGCTCCCCCACACACAGCACAGCACACCCCTGCTCCTCCACATACAGCACACCCCCTGCTCCTCCACACACAGCACACCCCCTGCTCCTCCGCACACAGCACAGCACACCCCTGCTCCCCCACACACAGCACAGCACACCGCCTGCTCCCCCACACACAGGCACAGCACACCCCTGCTCCTCCACACACAGCACACCCCCTGCTCATCCACACACAGCACAGCACACCCCCTGCTCCCCCACACACAGCACAGCACACCCCCTGCTCCCCCACACACAGCACAGCACACCCCTGCTCCTCCACACACAGCACAGCACACCCCTGCTCCTCCACACACAGCACAGCACACCCCCTGCTCCTCCACACACAGCACAGCACCCCCCCTGCTCCCCCACACACAGCACAGCACACCCCCTGCTCCCCCACACACAGCACAGCACACCCCTGCTCCTGCACACACAGCTCAGCACACCCCCTGCTCCCCCACACACAGCACAGCACACCCCTGCTCCTCCACACACAGCACAGCACACCCCCTGCTCCCCCACACACAGCACAGCACACCCCTGCTCCTCCACACACAGCACAGCACACCCCCTGCTCCCCGACACACAGCACAGCACACCCCTGCTCCTCCACACACAGCACAGCACACCCCTGCTCCTCCACACACAGCACAGCACCTCCCCTGCTCCTCCACACACAGCACAGCACACCCCTGCTCCTCCACACACAGCACACCCCCTGCCCCCCCATACACAGCACAGCACATCCCTGCTCCTCCACACACAGCACAGCACACCCCCTGCTCCCCCACACACAGCACAGCACAGTACACCCCTGCTCCTCCACACACAGCACAGCACACCCCTGCTCCCCCACACACAGCACAGCACACCCCTGCTCGTCCACACACAGCACAGCACACCCCTTCTCCTCCACACACAGCACAGCACCTCCCCTGCTCCTCCACACACAGCACACCCCTGCTCCCCCACACACAGCACAGCACACCCCTGCCCCTCCACACACAGCACAGCACCTCCCCTGCTCCTCCACACACAGCACAGCACATCCCTGCTCCTCGACACAGAGCACAGCACACCCCCTGCTCCTCCACACACAGCACATCCCCTGCTCTCCCATACACAGCACACACCCTGCTCCTCTACACACAGCACACACCCTGCTCCTCCACACACAGCACATCCCCTGCTCCTCCACACACAGCACATCCCCTGCTCCTCCACACACAGCACACCCCCTGCTCCTCTACAGAGCAAAGCACACCCCCTGCTCCTCCACACACAGCACATCCCCTGCTCCTCTACAGAGCATAGCACACACCCCTGCTCCTCCACACACAGCACACCCCCTGCTCCTCTACAGAGCATAGCACACACCCTGCTCCTCCACACACAGCACAGCACATCCCCTGCTCCTCTACACACAGCACATCCCCTGCTCCTCTACACACAGCACAGCACATCCCCTGCTCCTCTACACACAGCACAGCACATCCCCTGTTCCTCTACACAGAGCACAGCACACCCCCTGCTCCTCCACACACAGCCCCTGCTCCTCCACACACAGCACAGTACATCCCCTGCTCCTCTCCACACACACCTCCCCTGCTCCTCCACACACAGCACCTCCCCTGCTCCTCCACACACAGCACACCCCCTGCTCCTCCACACACAGCACAGCACATCCACTGCCCCTCCACACACAGCACAGTACACACCCCCTAATCTTCCACACACAGCACACCCCCTGCTCCTCCACACACAACACCTCCCCTGCTCCTCCACACACAGCACATCCCCTGCTCCTCCACACACAGCACACCCCCTGCTCCTCCACACACAGCACATCCCCTGCTCCTCCACACACAGCACACCCCCTGCTCCTCTACAGAGCAAAGCACACCCCCTGCTCCTCCACACACAGCACACCCCCTGCTCTCCCATACACAGCACACACCCTGCTCCTCTACACACAGCACAGCACATCCACTGCCCCTCCACACACAGCACAGCACACCCCCTGCTCCTCTACACACAGCACCCCCTGCTCCTCCACACACAGCACACCCCCTGCTCCTCCACACACAGCACAGCACATCCACTGCCCCTCCACACACAGCACAGCACACCCCCTAATCTTCCACACACAGCACAGCACACCCCCTGCTCCTCCACACACAACACCTTCCTTGCTCCTCCACACAGCACACCCCCTGCTCTCCCATACACAGCACACACCCTGCTCCTCTACACACAGCACCCCCTGCTCCTCTACACACAGCACCCCCTGCTCCTCTACACACAGCACATCCCCTGCTCCTCCACACACAGCACACCCCCTGCTCCTCCACACAGAGCACAGCACACCCCCTGCTCCTCCACACAGAGCACAGCACACCCCCTGCTCCTCCACACAGAGCACAGCACACCCCCTGCTCCTCCACACACAGCACATCCCCTGCTCCTCTACACACAGCACACCCTGCTCCTCTACACACAGCACCCCCTGCTCCTCTACACACAGCACATCCCCTGCTCCTCCACACACAGCACATCCCCTGCTCCTCCACACACAGCACATCCCCTGCTCCTCCACACAGAGCACAGCACACCCCCTGCTCCTCCACACAGAGCACATCCCCTGCTCTCCCATACACAGCACACACCCTGCTCCTCTACACACAGCACCCCCTGCTCCTCTACACACAGCACATCCCCTGCTCCTCTACACACAGCACATCCGCTGCTCCTCCACACACAGCACATCCCCTGCTCCTCCACACACAGCACACACCCTGCTCCTCTACACACAGCACACACCCTGCTCCTCTACACACAGCACACACCCTGCTCCTCCACACACAGCACATCCCCTGCTCCTCCACACACAGCACATCCCCTGCTCCACTACAGAGCAAAGCACACCCCCTGCTCCTCCACACACAGCACACCCCCTGCTCCACTACAGAGCAAAGCACACCCCCTGCTCCTCCACACACAGCACATCCCCTGCTCCTCTACAGAGCATAGCACACACCCCTGCTCCTCCACACACAGCACACCCCCTGCTCCTCTACAGAGCATAGCACACACCCTGCTCCTCTACAGAGCATAGCACACACCCTGCTCCTCCACACACAGCACAGCACATCCCCTGCTCCTCTACACACAGCACATCCCCTGCTCCTCTACACACAGCAGAGCACAACCCCTGCTCCTCTACACACAGCACAGCACATCCCCTGTTCCTCTACACAGAGCACAGCACACCCCCTGCTCCTCCACACACACAGCACAGTAAATCCCCTGCTCCTCCACACACACCTCCCCTGCTCCTCCACACACAGCACCTCCCCTGCTCCTTCACACACAGCACACCCCCTGCTCCTCCACACACAACACAGCACATCCACTGCCCCTCCACACACAGCACAGCACACCCCCTAATCTTCCACAGGCACGTGGAGTGTGTTTCATGGGGCGGTGTGGTGGGGAGAGAGAATAAGGAACGTGGAGTGTGTTTCATGGGGGCGGTATGTGGTTGGGAGAGAGAATAAGGCACGTGGAGTGTGTTTCATGGGGGCGGTGTGTGGTGGGGAGAGAGAATAATGCACGTGGAGTGTGTTTCATGGGGGCGGTGTGGTGGGGAGAGAGAATAAGGCACGTGGAGTGTGTTTCATGGGGGCGGTGTGTGGTGGGGAGAGAGAATAAGCACGTGGAGTGTGTTTCCTGGGGGCGGTGTGTGGTGGGGAGAGAGAATAAGGCACGTGGAGTGTGTTTCATGGGGGGGTGTGGTGGGGAGAGAGAATAAGGCACATGGAGTGTGTTTCATGGGGCGGTGTGTGGTGGGGAGAGAGAATAAGGCACGTGGAGTGTGTTTCATGGGGGCAGTGTGTGGTGGGGAGAGAGAATAAGGCACGTGGAGTGTGTTTCATGGGGGCGGTGTGTGGTGGGGAGAGAGAATAAGGCACGTGGAGTGTGTTTCATGGGGGCGGTGTGTGGTGGGGAGAGAGAATAAGGCATGTGGAGTGTGTTTCATGGGGGCAGTGTGTGGTGGGGAGAGAGAATAAGGCACGTGGAGTGTGTTTCATGGGGGACGGGTTGGTGGGGAGAGAGAAGTCACGTGGAGTGTGTTTCATGGGGGCGGTGTGTGGTGGGGAGAGAGAATAAGGCACGTGGAGTGTGTTTCATGGGGGCGGTGTGTGGTGGGGAGAGAGAATAAGGCACGTGGAGTGTGTTTCATGGGGGGCGGGTTGTTGGGGAGAGAGAAGTCACGTGGAGTGTGTTTCATGGGGGCGGTGTGTGGTGGGGAGAGAGAATAAGGCACGTAGAGTGTGTTTCATGGGGGAGGTGTGGGGTGGGGAGAGAGAATAAGGCACGTGGAGTGTGTTTCATGGGGGCGGTGTGTGGTGGGGAGAGAGAATAAGGCACGTGGAGTGTGTTTTATGGGGCGGTGTGTGGTGGGGAGAGAGAATAAGGTACGTGGAGTGTGTTTCATGGGGGCGGTGTGTGGTGGGGAGAGAGAATAAGGCACGTGGAGTGTGTTTCATGGGGGCAGTGTGTGGTGGGGAGAGAGAATAAGGCACGTGGAGTGTGTTTCTTGGGGGGTGGTGTGTGGTGGGGGAGAGAATAAGGCACGTTGAGTGTGTTTCATGGGGGCGGTGTGGTGGGGAGAGAGAATAAGGCACATGGAGTGTGTTTCATGGGGGCGGTGTGTGGTGGGGAGAGAGAATAAGCACGTGGAGCGTGTTTCATGGGGGCGGTGTGTGGTGGGGAGAGAGAATAAGGCACGTGGAGTGTGTTTCATGGGGGCGGTGTGTGGTGGGGAGAGAGAATAAGGCACGTGGAGCGTGTTTCATGGAGGCGGTGTGTGGTGGGGAGAGAGAATAAGGCACGTGGAGTGTGTTTCATGGGGGCGGTGTGTGGTGGGGAGAGAGAAGGCACGTGGAGTGTGTTTCATGGGGGCGGTGTGTGGTGGGGAGAGAGAATAAGGCACGTGGAGTGTGTTTCATGGGGGGCGGGTTGGTGGGGAGAGAGAAGTCACGTGGAATGTGTTTCATGGGGGCGGTGTGTGGTGGGGAGAGAGAATAAGGCACGTGGAGTGTGTTTCATTGGGGCGGTGTGTGGTGGGGAGAGAGAATAAGGCACGTGGAGTGAGTTTCATGGGGGCGGTGTGTGGTGGGGAGGGAGAATAAGGCACGTGGAGTGTGTTTCATGGGGGCGGTGTGTGGTGGGGAGGGAGAATAAGGCACGTGGAGTGTGTTTCATGGGGGCGGTGTGTGGTGGGGAGAGAGAATAAGGCATGTGGAGTGTGTTTCATGGGGGCGTTGTGTGGTGGGGAGAGAGAATAAGGCATGTGGAGTGTGTTTCATGGGGGCGGTGTGTGGTGGGGAGAGAGAATAAGGCACGTGGAGTGTGTTTCATGGGGGCGGTGTGTGGTGGGGAGGGGCATCCATTTGTAGAAGCTTAATTTCTTTCTGATTCATCATCAATATGTTAAAAAGAGTAAAATGAGTTAAATGAAAACAACTGACATCAGGCAGTGGCCGGCCTCGCAGACCAGGCATCTAGCTCCTGGGGATCGAATCCAGTGGATGCTAATGGAGATGGGTTGCTGGTGCATTTTTATTTTTAAAAAATCTGTTCTGAACAAAGACAATGGTATTTAAAGTATGCTACAGTACTAGCACATCCAAGCCCGCTTCTCTGCAGCCTGGAACACAGCCGGAAATCTGCAATGAGCTGTCCAATCCTTCTGCAGTCTCCACCTGTCGTGTTCCCTTCCAGGCCCTCTGCATGGGTCTAGCTTCTCACTTCACCACAAAAAATCAGGACATTCTGTCCTCTCTCTCTCCTCTTCCTCTCCCTCTACCTCTCTTGGCCCCTCTCTGGCTGCCTCTCCCTCTCCACCTCCTTTCTCCTCTTTCTCTCCAACCACACCTGAAGATGTTTCTAGACAAGTGCGATCTATGAAAGTGTCATCCAAGCAGGTGCTCCCCAGCTCCTCTAGAACCATCAAGGACCACATCGATACCCTAGGCCGATTTCTGCGATCACTCTTTTGCCACTGGAACTTTCCCCTCTCCCCTCAAACACTCTCTTATGCACCCCCTCCTAAAAAACCTTTTGCTGATCCTTCCCGTACAGCAAGCTACATCCAAGCTCTATCACTTCTTTCCTGCGCAGACCTCTGGAAAAGCTGGACATCTCCCAGCTTACTCTCCACACAGACTCTGTTGTTGTCTCCATGACCATCAGTCTGGCTTCAAAGCAGCCAGAGGCACAGAAACTGCTATCCTGAGCACCCATGAAGATCTGCTCACTAACCTCGATTCTAGCCTTCCTTCTGTCCTCATCCTCCTTTATCTCTCCTCTGCTTTTGATACAGTCAATCATGCCATCCTGATCAACCATCTCCGTGAGAACCTGGGCATCACAGATCAGGCCCTTGCTTGGTTGACCTCCTTCCTCCTGGAATGACCCTCCCAGGTCTAAGTTGGTCCCTTTCTCTCCACCACCTCTCTCTCCATATGTGGTGTCCGCAGGGCTCTAACCTCTCACCCTGGCTCTTCAATGTCTACTGGGCCCACCTTATCTCTACCTTCTCCTCTAACTTTCAGTGTTATGCGGATGACACTCCACTCTCCTTCAGGCTCCTTTCTTCTGTCGCTCATTCCTGAGTGGTGTGGGTAAGATGAGATGCTTCTCACTGGGACCCCTGCTCCCGCTTTCCCCCTCACTGTGGCTGTCCTCCTTGGGACCTCTTCCTTCGCCTTCCTGTGAGACAAAAATCATTGGTGTCATCTTTGACTCCACGCTCTCATTCTCACCTTACATCACAGACCTTGCCAAGAAGGACCACTAACTACCAGCTGCACCTCCTCAGAGGTATTTTTCCTTTTCTCACTTTCCCCCAGAAGCTCACTGTCTCCAGAGTCATTGTTCTCTCTAGGCTGGACTACTGCAACTGCCTCTTTCTCAGTCTGCCTTCCTCTACTCTCCGCCCTCTGCAACTCATCCAGAACAGGACTGCGAGACTTGTCCGTGGTCTCAAGCCCAGGGACCATATCTCTCCAGGCCTGAAATCTCTCCACTGGCTCCCGGTGGCTGCAAGGATCGCGTTCAAGACCCTCTGACTTGTCCACAAGGCTTTCAGGGGCCGGGGCGTGCACTGCATCCAACTCTCTCTTCCTACTTGAGTCTTGTAACCATGCGATGATGTCATGACCTATGTGAAGGTATCATGAATCAAGACTGTGTGCGGAGTGAAGCAGGAGTGTTTCTTGGTTACTTGGAACACTGTACCTGTAAACTGAAGTCTTTCTACAGTGCTAAGGGTGAAGCGGAGGAGCTGCTATTAAAACATGTGCCCCTCGCGGAGCGACACGGAGTGGGGCAGGAGTGTTTCTTGGTGTTCCTTGTGAGCCCAGAGGCGTGGTCGAGGCGCAGAGAGTCCGGGAGACCGGTGAATGCGTGAGTCAGCTGCAATCATGCTAGGACCGCCGGTGCGAGGACACAGTAGCAGGTAAGACTGCTAGCAACACCAGAGCCCGACCATGCTGAACCTGTAAACCCCAATCTTAAGGTAAGTAGTGCTGACTGCTGAGGAAACATAAGCGAGTCATCATATGGCAAGCCAAGGGGGCTTGCTGGTCAGTCAGCCGCCCATCGGAGCCCCACAGTTGAGCAGACTGTGGGGAGCGCAGGGAATGGTATTCGGATCAGCGACACCCCGCTGGAGAGAGAGGGACCATTGGTCTATACTGAACTGACTCAATAGCTCTCCCCAGACCGCTGCCGGACAAGTGACTTTGTGCAAGCGGGTCCCCAGGTGGCCGAGAAGAGCACTGAGAATGAGGTCCTTTGTCTACCTGGTCCCCCTAAAAACATCTCCAGGGAGGCAGGAGTCAAAGACAAAAGTGAAAACACAAAAGAGTGGGAGGTGGAGGGAGAAATGTTTGCAAAACCTGGGCACAGTAATGAAGGCCTATGCGTTGAGGAGCAAGAATCGACTGACCTGAGTGAAACTAGCGGTGAGGCTTGGGGAAATCTCAGCACCCAGGCAGTGGAATTGATGACAAATAGTAGATCACGTAGTGATCCATTGACCATGGGCACAGAGAAGCCCATGCCCAGCCCACCAAAAGCCCATGTCCTAAAAAACCCAGTTGGTGGCGCAGCTCTCAAAAGAACTGTTGGATACAACAACAAAGATTACCCTGAAGAAACGCACGAGCCTATCAAGCATAAATGAACGATTGGCGACGCTGAAGTTTGTGGCCCCCAACTCAGACAAGACTCGGTGAGAAGGAGTCGCTAGGTTTCCCAGTAATGTCAACATTGCCGGCAGAGCTATGCGGCCCCTAACTCTGAAAAGTCTGAGGATGAGAAGGAGACTCCAGCATTTCCAGTAATATCAACATTGCCAAATGACCTCGGGCTAGGGGGAGCTGTAGCTGAGGCAGAGGCAAGAAGGGATAACACGTCGACCCGGCCTGAAGTAGAATTGTCTCTACTAGCTGCAGTATGCCCTCCCCGAGGAGTGTCCGAGATGAGCTGAGTTTTGAGGGGAGGAATAATAATGTGGGGTGAGAGAGAGGCGATGACCCATCTGCAACACACGGTTATAGCAGCGCTCGCTATCTCTATAGCCCCATTTACCAAGCTCTACGAGGCGCTAAACGACTCATTGCAAGATCAGGCCACATTAATGGCGATGGCACACGCTGAAATGACTTATTTGGAAGGTTTTGCGAATTAAGTGCAAGACAGAACAGATAAAGAAGCTGAAGCTACAATTAAGTGGCAGAATAGGTCATGTGATCTTGCAAGAAGAGAGGCAACTGATAAATCCCTGCTAATGGAAGCCATATTAGAAGACTGCAAATGGATGCGCTGGCAGTGGAAAAGAGATCAAGTACTGAGAGAGGAGCAACAGGAGGATGCACAGCAGGAAGGGATGAGACCAGCAGAGTCAGAAAAGCCACTAGGAAAGAGCTACTACTGGGTCGGAATAAAGGGTCGGGAATGTCAAGACTTGAGGTCCCCAAGTACCAGTCAGAGAGATGGGAATAACTCGCTGACCGGTTATTAGGGCCACATGTGGCTGGAACAAGAACACCGGGTGTCCAGGTAGCTGCAAGGGAAGACAAACAGGTTAAGCAATAAACCACCAAATACACACCACCAGTATAGGGATCAGACTATGTGTAACAAGACACCTACCAGTTGGGAATCCTGGAGAGCAGTAGAAGGGAGCAGAAGGAACAGGATTGCTGCTTGTCCCCCCCCAGTAAGATCCGGTGTGGTAGCAGGGAGGAGATGGTATCAGGATCCTTGCTTGTTCCCCCCAGTAAGATGCAGAGTGATATCAGTAGAGGATCAGCCAATGAGGCCCAAGGTGTTCGCAGGCATATACTGGGTTGCCACCCTGGTTCAAGGATAACGAGGCAAGGTCCTAACCAAATGGTAAGGACCCAACGTGGTTTCACAGAAGGGCAGTTCCAAGATCAGTCCAAAAGCTGAACTCCGTAGTCAGTATCCAAATATACACGCAAGGATGCGCCGAAGCCAAAGGAAACGGAAGAGGCAGTCCGTTATGCTGAGAGCCGAGGTCAGAACAGTTCGGGTAATCAATCAAGAGGGCGCCGTTACCAAAGGGGTACCAAAGGAGTAGTCAAGAAGCAGTCCGTGAAGCGAAGCGAAGCGAAAGTCGGATCCAGGAAGTAAGCAGGTCGGAACTTGAAATAACGCTGCATGCCGGTATCAACACAGCTGAGAAGCGATGTCTAGCGCGTGAGCGGGTCCGTCGCATAGCGTGCTTTGTTCGCCATGTTGTGCGTGCGTTCCAGCACCATGGCAACTGCCACTGAAGTTGCAGCCATCGCTGCCATGAAAAACGTATCCTTGTGGATTGTGCGGGGCGGCGACATGTAAATTGAGCATCCTGCTGCTGCTGGGCGGAACTACACTGGACCCTGTGTGTGGAAGTACCCTGAAATGTTGGAGGCAAGTCGGGTGAGTGCTGTGGGGACGAATGCATGACAACTCACTAGAGGTGACAAATCCATTGGTCCAACTACTTCTTGACCCTAGTTCTGACCAGCGAGGTGATGCAGGCTGGAAAGCACCGGTGGCGACCCGGTTGCAGCCAAAGAAGTCAACATATTTTCGATATTCCAGCCAGCACAAACTCCTAGTGGACCTTGCGGGGAATGTGCCAAGTGTGGTCAATCGGCTAAAGATGGCAAAAAATATAAAAACTGGGTGGGGCCGAAAGTCCAATGGATCAAGCCTTTATGGGGAATATAAGAACCCCGCCGCCTTCTGACTCGGGCCAGATTTTGAAACGCCCAAGAAAAGAACTGGTAGTGCCCTAGGAGGAAGCAACAATGCAGACGGTGGCCCCAGTAAATAGTGAATCGGGCAGGTGATGGAGAATGATGAGATAGAATCCATCTCGGAAGCATACCTTAGTGACTTGATCGAAACAATGGCAAGGGAAGAGGCGGATGAGGAATGGAATAAATTAAGCTGCTCGGAATGGGTGGAAATTGAGCGCCAGGTAAATCGAATAACGACGGGCTCCACTCCCCTACCTACAACCTCGCGCCTTGCCAAAGAAAAATCTATAGACCAAGTGAAAACCCAGGCCACCTTTAAAACATTAAAGAAAAAAGAGTCACCCTGAGGCAGGCTCGGCAGGAGGAGCTCGTCTAAGGGAAGCCGAAAAAATTAAATCAGTAAAAATCCCTCAGAATAAGGAAACTGCTTCTAAGGGGACAACTAATAAAGAAGAAGAGGGCCTCCAGCCCAAGAACATAGAAAACAGACTCTACCTAGAAAGAAGAAGAGGGCCTCCAGCCCAAGAACATAGAAAACAGACTCTACCTAGAAAGAAGAAGAGGGCCTCCAGCCCAAGAACATAGAAAACAGACTCTACCTAGAAAGAAGAAGAGGGCCTCCAGCCCAAGAACATAGAAAACAGACTCTACCTAGAAAGACTGATCCCCGGATCCGACAATTTAATTTTGAACTGTCGGAATGGGATAAGGCTCTTCCAGCACATCCCGGAAAAGAGACATATAAGAGAGGATATCTGGGTAGTTCAGTTCGTGAATGAGAGCAGAATGGACTGCGTCATCCTCCACCTTGAATCTCCATTGATCAAAGAAGCTCTACTGGAATTTAGTGATCAAATCCTACCTTTAGGATCTGAGCTGTGTAGAGACTAATGGAAAATGGAGGGGAAAAGTGGCATTTTGGGGAAAGAAGCCACCAGTGAAACCATAAACTTAGCAACAAAGAAAGGGGATGGCAGAGAATGTACCCCCCCTAAAGAGAATCAGCAACAATCAAGAGCAAAGCCCCTCCTTCCATTGACATTTTCCATTGATAACTCAACTCAAAATAAGAAAAGTCCAATAAAACATCAGGAACATCAGCAGCAGGAGGGAAAGTCAGTGAATTCTGCATGACTAGTAGAGGCTCTAGGGTAGCCCCGTCAACCATAGAGCCATTGGGAGCGCGAAGATGAAGTTCTACATATTGGCTCCTGCAATACAAGGGCGTTTATGACTCTCTTCTCAAAAGGGATCCCGGAACTTGGTAGAAAGTATAGGCAACCCAAACCAGTTTGTCCAGGTGCTGAACCTTAAGCAGGAAATGCCAATCGTTCACATGAACGTATACTGGAGCGTGAACATGTACCCAGAAGAGGCTTTCATTAAGGCAATAATGAGGCCCCTGGACAAGGCCTGGATAGCGATGGAAAATACCGACAGTATTATATGCGGCGACTTGAATGCGCACCTAATAAACAGGGAGGGATGGCCCCATAGTGGGGCACTGTTGGGGAAACGAGCTCTAAGATGGCTGACTGGGACAAGAGCCCGTGATTTGCTATTGCTGAATGGACAAACTAAAGGGGATATTCCAGGAGCACGGCATGGGGAAGGGGGGGGCCTATACAGCTTGTTTGGACGACTGTTTTGTTTCAGAAAATGTTGCTGTGGCTGTAGGAAAGTTTGAGGTACAAGAAATGAGCTCAAGTGATCACGATCTATTAGCAATCATCTGGACTGTGATATGTCATGAAAAAGATAGGATGGTTATGGCCCCAGTTGAACTAACCTGGGGGAAAAATAGGCTCAGAATTAATATTGACTACCCAATATGAGGAGCACTTCATGGCCGAGAACCCACGCAAGGTTGAATCTGCTTGGCTCCTCAAAGCATTTAAGCAAGAGAGGGATTGAAAAGGTCAGATGAACATGGGCCGTAGGCACGCATATAACCATGATTTAGTGCTGGAGAGAAGAGCATTCAAATCTGACATTAGCAAATTGAAAAGGGACAGAACGGATTCTAGCAATGCCAAAATAAGGAAGCTGAAGCAGAGACACCACACCTGGCTCCGTGCGTCCAAAGCAGCAAGGTTGCAACTGGACACGGAGAGAATGCTGAGAGCAGTGTGCAGGGATAACACAAGGAATTTGTGGGAGCTCATAAATGCGGGTAATTTCCAACCAGCTCATATAGGGGCGGACCACTACACAAAAGGAGTGAGGAGAAGGACCAGATGTGATCTGGAAGGGGGTTACTGATGGTCATTTGAGTTTAATACGGAAGAGGTAAGAGTAATGCTTGTAAAACTGAGTTCCTCAAAGGCAGCTGACCCAGATGGATTGGCCAACCATGTGTTAAAGGAAAATGTGCACGTTTTGAGGGACTTTGTGGTGAAGTTGTTTGAACAGGTCATGGAAACAAAGCAAATACCGACAATCGTCCGATCGCCCTTCTGGACACCCTGGGTAAGCTATTTGCATCAGTATTGGAGAGAGATCTGAGTGCATGGGTGATGAGGTTGGGTCGGCAGAGACAGGCAGGTTTTGTAACGTGAGTGGGTATTTCCCTGAATCTGTTTGTACTTGACGTTTTGAAGCGGAGGACCATGGAGGGCAAGACCAATGTTAACTTGGCCTTCAAGGATCTGGAGCAGGCCCTTGATGGGGTCAGTAAAGAATGCCTGTGGTCCAAGCTTACTGATTGGAACTGCCCCTCTGATTTGATTGAAGCGATTAGAGCCCTACACACAAACACATCGATTCAAGAGAGACGGTCAGTGGATGGGGCTTTGTCGAGGAAAATCGACTCCTGTTGAGGGCTAAAGCAGGGTGCGTCTTGGCTCCCCTGTTATTCAGCCTCTATATGCCGGAGCCTCTATATGCCGGAACTGAGGAAGTCTCAAAGAATGATCCGAGCCTTCCCGCCGAAACGAAACTCCATTTAAATTCCCTGCATCCTGTACACGGATGACTTGGTATTCATTGACCTTACGCCCATTGGCTTGCAACATAGGCTGAGTGCATTCATCCTCTACTTGAAAGAATGGCACGTGAGCAAATGTGGAAAAATCTAAAATTCTTACGTCATTTGCGTGCAGGAAACAAAAGCGAACTTTCTCATGGAGGGTGGAGGATCGGAAGTTGGAGACAGTAGACCTGATGACCTACTTGGGCATAGTGGTCAATAAAACATGGATGAGAAAGGCCAGTACGCAATTCTAAGAGTTAAGTTGGGAAGGCTTGCATATAAGATATAGGTTCTATTCAACTTTACCACTCATATTCTAATAGCAAAAGGTGGTGCAGGTCCTGACATATGGAGCCGAGTCTCTGTCGAATGTGTCATGGAAAGTGTGGGGAGTCTTGGAGGGGCTATTCTGGAGGAAGGTTCTGAAACTGCCCAACCCACTGCCAGTATGTTCCACTCAATACGAGCTGAGACTACAATCCCTTGAATCAATAGTATGTGGAAAACCATATCTCTATATAGAAAGTGTATCACCTCCGACAGCTCGGCCCCATTCGACATCATGCGATGGAGTGAAGAAATCACTCCAGATGAGGGATTGAAACTCTGGATGGATAAATGTGAGAACTATCTTAAAGGGTGTAACATCACAAGGGACTTGCTGCTGTGCAATCCAACAAAGGCCAAAGAAAGCTGCAAGATCTAGATTGGAATGCTACCGTTGAGACAAGAGGTAGGGATAGACTAAGGCCTATACTGAGTTGCAAGCATAAAGATCTAAACCAAACTCCAGAATACATACGAAAGTTTCCGTCAGCCCATTATAGAGACATTCTTATGCCATGTTGACTAAACGTTCTTCCAACAAAAAGCAGTGTAATTGGCAAGGAAACAGATTGAGGAGGCAGAATCCTATTGTAGGTACGGTGGAGACACGAAGAATGCAGAAAGACTCTTCCATCTAATAACCTCCACTAAGGCTCCGACAGAAGTAAGAACTAGATATCTGGAGGGGCACTTGAAGCAAGCACTTCTGCTAACTGCTGAGGAGTGGTGGGAGAGAGTATGGATTGGGGAAAAAAAGTCTGGTATTAGCAGTAATGACATTTGTGGAGTATGTTTTAAAGGAGGGAGATTGGTTCAGAAAGAAAATGATTCATCTAAGCATGTGCGTGTTTTATCATGAACTGGTTTTTTGTTGACATTTTATGGAATGTGAAGGCTGTTGTAATTAGGACTGAATGTAAAAGGTTTTACTGATAAACCAATTAACATAATAAAATAACTAACACTTTTTTCTTAGAGGTCAGGATGGTTGAAGGCCTATCTTGCCCTATGCTAAGGTGGGATTTCCCTGCTAAAAGAAACTAAGGATAGTCCAAGTCAGTAAGTTCAATTTAAAAGTCTGTCTGTGTCCCAAACCTGTACTTGCCCTCACAAGTGAAACTATACAATGTGTAGGGATGTGAGCACCAAAAGAAACAGTGTTCAAATTAAAGTTCTGAGCTTCTCTCAGCTCTGGCAGGATTCAACGTCCCCAACTTCAAAATGGTTCCAAAAAGGTCTTGAGTTCCCTTCCCCAAGTTCAACACAGTTCAAGTCTCTTGACTTTCAAGCATACTTCCTGTTTAACTTTGCAATCCTTTAGGTTCTTTAATAGTTCAAACAGGTGATTTCTTTTATTACAGCACTTATGAGATCACACAGCCTTCGATCCTTGGCCGTTTCCCAAGTTGGGCTGCTCTGTCTCTGCGCAGTTGTCGGACCACATGTTCCACCCATTACAGGTCAGGCCACCGATGACCTTTGGCACTTCATGATGCTCTTGGTTTCCCTTGGTTCGTTCCAAAACCAGAGAGCGAGTCACTCGGTCTGGGTGCAGTTGTTGAACCACACGGTTCACCCATTTGAGGTAACACAGATCAGCCGCGATACTTGGTTATCAGCTTGTGTATATTATCTGTCAACCTGCATCAAATGTCAACATTTAACGCTACTTTTCTTTAACAGTCTCCTTGTTTTGCCTTGATACAGTTAGTATTTCAGACACTCTGTCAAGCCTTTTTGACAACGCAGACCCCCTCTCTCTGAACCTGTGTTAGTAATCAATGTTTGGTATGTTATTCTCCTTGGCAGTGTTTTGTCTCTGCCACAACTTGTATCTTGGCAGTCTTTGGCTTTGCCACAACTTGTATTCACTTTATTCTTGTAACGCTTACCTTGGTATTCTGCTTGAGCTTCTGGATCCTCTGATGAATGTTCCACACTACTCACTGCCCAAAACCTGAGTCATGTTATAACAAAACCACCACCGGGTTTAAGGCGAGAGGAGTGGGAATCTTGTATGAAGCAACCCCAGGAAATGGACTGGTATCTTGCATTGGTGTTGATTCCCTAAAACCAAGCAGAAATATCTTTAGGTTCCCTGTTTTGTTCCTCTTCCCCCCCAGTCTACCACCCCAGGGAAGGCTAGACTCACCTGTTGGGTAATGCACACAGGAGAGAGGTTCCTGGGCACATCCGTTGCTAGTTACTTCACTAGCACTTCCTCAGACCGGCTGCAGCTCGCCGGATGTGATTGCTTCTTCTGCAAACGTCTTTCTGCTTTCCGTCCCTTGCTGTTGCTTTTGACCCTCTCTGCTTAGTCTCTTGTGTTGCTTCCTTTCTGCTCCCTTGTTGTTCTTGCTTGTTTAGTCGCTTGCTGTTGCTTTTGTCCTTTTCTGCTTTTAGCTTCTAGTTTCCTTCCCTTCTGCTGCCTTCTTGTTTTACGCTATTAGTCTCTTCGTGCACACTGTCCTCTTTGTCCCTTTAGCGTGTGTGCTCTGATGCTTTCTTTGTCGTTCCAGGACTTGCTTGTGAAGATCATGAAGACGGCCGTTCTACCAGGATGTTGGGACAGCCGTTGCGGATGAGGCGCAGTAAGTATAATTCTCAAAGTGTTTATATTTTCATTCTTAGTTTGGTCACAGTGTTCGCTGTGATTTCACTTACTTTTGTTATCTTGCTGTCCCTCACAGATGCTGTTTGGGGGAGCCAGAGGAGTATTGAGAGTGGATCGGTAATTCCGGAGCAGGTGGGTAAGTGTTATGCTGCGACATGCAGAATAACACGAAGCAACAGGCGTGGTTTATATAGGTAGCCCCACCCTGTACACTGGAGTGTGTCCTTGATGCTTTGACTGTTGAACCTCTGGCGGCCATGTTGAGTGTGAAAGTTTGGTGGAGAAACACGGCGGCCATGTTGGGAGAAGCTGTTAGAATGAAGTTGTTTTAGGAATGCTGATGCTCTGAATGGACGCGCACCTCATTATAGCAATGGATTAGCCTGATGTGCGTGCCAGGAGCGCATTAGTGCAGTCCAGCCTTCCCCTCTCCGACTGAAGCATGCACCACTACAGGGATTGTTTGGGTTGTATTTGCTGGTGATCATGACAATGCTGTGGTGAATTTCCTCTTCCACCACCTTGCTTTCATAGTGTCCATTCAAGTTCAGCAACTTGCCTTTCACACTTGCTTTGCACTTAATTCATAGGTATTCATTACAGGCTTTCACTTTGTTCACTAGTGCCTCTGAGCGTTTTCACTCCTTTCACTACAGCACATCATTCGTTTTCTACTCATGCTGTATTTTCACAATTTCCATATCTTCTCTTTAGTTCGGTATTCCATAGATATCGTTGTATTTAACAAAACACTTAGTAATTTGTGGTTCAATATTCTTTCATTAGGGTTCCAAACCCCCTTCTTAGTAATTCCAGTTTGATCGCTATTAGCAAATGCCCAATTCTCACACCTGGAGCACCCCAGTACGAGTGTTCCCTCTCTCACACTCACCAGGGCTTTTCGGCTCCTCCAGGTATCTACCTTCTGTTCTCCGCTTTCCGTTTCCTTCCTGGGCATGCATCAGGAACTCCAGCGAGCAGCGCTCGCCACCTGTGAACCTCACGGAAGTGGCCCAAGGCAATTCAGAGTTTTGTGTGAACCCCAGCTCCAGCTGTGAAAATGCAGCATAGGGGAATGCAGAGGCTCCAACCTCCTCACGGCCCACTTGGGTCGTAGTGCCTCCCTCACCACCTGCAATACACAGCATCCTCTCTACCGGCCCCTCTCCAGCCTTCTCCTCGCCTTGCAGATGCGTCCTTCTGGCCAGGCAGGTTTTCCTTTCCTATCTGCCGGTATGATATGATATTGCATTTATAACGTGCATGTACACAAGTGTTTCTAGGTGCAACAAGACAAGGAGGGGGAAACAGAGGGAGGACAAAACAACTATCTTACTAGGCCATGTGTCATTCAGATCGCACAAGTGCAGGGGATCGTCATTGATGTACCTATGACCTCTCAATAGGTTGCAGGTGCAAATCTGCAAATCCTATCCCTGACAACAATGACATCTATTAATCAGACATGCCTGACCCTTGCAACGGCTTTCCTTTATAGTCCTCTTAAGCCCTCAGATTCCTCACGCCTACTACGAAAATATCCCAAAATAGGGTGTGCCGTAAATATGAGATGATCCAAATGGATGTCGAAAGGGGATACTGGTTAAATAAATGTATCCAATGAGAGCATGGGAACTGAGGGGTATTAGATAGCTTTGTACAGGGTGGATAAATCATGTTTTGGGGGGTTGCCTTTGCAATGAAATATGTGGGACTGTTGCAAAATGTATATAATGTTAAATCCTTGTGTGGTTCGAAGAGAATCGGGTTAGTTTGACTCTACCGCGTCACTTAGCCCCCGCAGACAATCCTGCACTCACTTCTTAAGAGGTGTGCCTATTTAGGGTTAAGGAGATCAGAGGTCCACCCACCCATTTGGTGACCCTGATGTCATCTCCAGGCTTTCTGAGACATTGGGGGTTTCCTGTCTGCATAAATTGTCTATGGCGCTTCTGCAGGGACCAGTCTTTCCTGCGTGATAAAAGGAGAGGTCTACAGGTGCCATGCTGGTTGAAGGCCTGTCTGCTCCCCAAATGCATGGTGCCGCAGTCCAGCTGTGCAGAGCGAATTGAAGGAGCACCACTTCAGAGACTATTTGACGTGAGTGCACTTTGGTGGGTAAAACAAGAGGGTTTCCCTTAGTTTTGGGGTTTTCTGATAAAGGTAAGATGGGCGTGAATGTGTGGAGTGAGACAGGGTCGTGTAGGTTGAAAGGGAGATTGTTTTGGAGGAGTGAATGAACGGTTTTATGTTGTGAGTCTTTTTTCCATATATTTTACCTAGTTTGTTATTTTAAGAGGGGTGAGGTGGCATTTTAACCATACAACCTTTGATATCCTTCAGTTTGCCTGCCTGGTTGGCTGGAACACTCACCCAGGGGTGAGGTGGCATCTTATCGTAAGTCCACTCGTAGATACCTTTATGGAATATACCCTTGGCACCCTTCATTTTGTTTGTCTGTGCAGTTGAAGCCCCCTCCCCACGGAACCAATATTTGCACCTATTTTGTTCTTTCCTTTTCTTGGTTATTCGAAGTAGTGAAGGGTAGCCTTCTGTATTTGGAAAAAGACAGCATTGTAGTCGATAATGTACAAGAGACGAGGATGTAAAGAGTATTTGGGCTCGCATTGTGTAAAATGCAGTCTTTTGTGTGAGAGAGGGAAGTATAATTACTGAATAGCTAAGATGTGATCAGCGTGAAAGCGAACGAGTTGAGTGATTGTGGGGAAGCTTTAAGAAATTGGGAAGGAGCAAAAAGAGGTCCCTTGGTTTGAGATTCTGTGCCGCAGGTTTGTGTTCCCTGTTTGGATTCATTTTAGAAATACAATTGTTAGAGTTAGGTTGGTTTGGAATATGGAGACGCCACTGAATCACTTGCGTCAGCTACTTCCTGGGTATAAGGTAAAGATTTTTAGATACCATCGAGAATGGCTGCGGGAAACTAAGGGTGACATGCTTAATTCATGGCCTGAAGAGGGGACCCATGGTAATGGAATGTTGGAAAACATGTATAGCTTCTTAGTCACTAGGCACAAGGGATCGAACTTGGAGAATAGTGGAAGATGTATGCAAAGGGCAGAGAAAGGAGGGTGCAGGGATTCCTTCTGCATTGCCCCCATATGGGTGGCATTCTTTATCGCCCGCGGAAGGGTATATCAACCCTGTGTTTGAAGCACCATTTTCTCCAGCGGTCAGTCCAGTGGTTACGAGGTGGATATGAGTAACTCGGACCATAGAAAGACTGAGAAGGGAGGGTGAAAAGGAAATAACTCGCTGAATGCTAAGTTAGCAGAGAGATGATGGGTGGAGGAGTGAGAGGGAGTGAGACCAGCAGCCGAAAGATTAGGTGATGGGCTGAGAAAGGGAAAACCGTGCCTTCCACTGCCAGAATAGAGGATACGTTGCGGATGGTAGTGGAAAACCAGGAGCAGAAAGATTTGGAAGAAGCGCTGAGACTAACGGAAGGAACGTAGAGGCATGTACAAATCCTTAACAAGCTTGATAGGTCAGACTTCGATCTGGACTGAGATCAGCCTCCCACTGACATCAGGGGCTATTTCAAACATCCACGAGGCTGCAGCTTTAAAGATGGCCATCGCTGTTGAAATCAAAAGCCCAAGCATCCAGAATTCTCTGCTGAACACCCCATGAGCTGATTGGGCACAAGTAAATGAAAAGGAAGCTGCACTATGAAGCCGGGTGACAAAGCCTCCTCACATAGGAGACGACAACCCTTTGGCAGATAGCTACACATCTACCTTAACAACCCCAGTAGACAATGCTCCCCCGTAGCCCAACGAAGAGCTAAATCCATCAGGCACCTGAACTCCTGGGTTCACCTCTGACCTACAAGACCTACGAGATAAACGACTAGCAGAATCTAATTGGAAAAAAAACCCTCAGCCTCCGCCAAAATGGAGTTCTACAATCTGCAAACATGCCATCATCTCTGCTAAGTCCACCACCTTCAACTCCAGAGTAGCAACGCGCAATGAGCCAAGAGAAATCTTCACTATTCTTAGAGAGCTCAAATCCCCCGCTACCACACCCCTTCCATTTCCAAGGACGAGGTTTGGTGCACCAATATCCAATCCACAAATATTCCAGACCAAACTAGCCACCTTACAACCCCACTCATGCACCACTGCCGCCACCTCCATTCCAACCATCCATCATCAAGGACTGCCCCGAAGCCCTAGCACCACTCATCACCACCTTCATCAATGCCTCCTTTGCCACAGGTATAGTGCCCTCCAGTCTCAAGGAAGCCTGGGTTCTCCCACTAATAAAAAAAATCCTCCTTAGACCCAGCAGTTCCCAATATTTACTGGCCAATCACGACTGTCCCATTCCTACTCAAAGTCGCTGACAGGGCAACATACCTACAAATCCAACAACGCCTGGAAACAAACCATATTTTAGGAATGCGTCAATCCGGTTTCCACTCAGGCTATGGTACAGAATCTTTCTATCAGCAGCGTTCAACCTGGTCAACCACAGAATCCTCTGCCACCTCCTCAGCTAACTTCTCCTCTGAAGCCACAGCTTGGATTGCCTCCTTTCTAGAGGGGAAGAGTCATGAACGTATTTGCCGACAACACCAGTGTCCTTACAGCACCAATCCCTTGCGGAATACCACAAGGTTCCTGCATCTCCCCCAAACTCTACATCTTCACCAGACCCCCTCTTCAACATTCTTGACTCCCTCGGCACTGCCTACACAAACTATGCTGACACACAAATTCTCCTACCCCTCTCTGGTAACTACATAGAAGACTGAAATACCCTTTGCAGCGCCTACACAACCATCCAGGACTGGATGGCAACCAACCGCCTCTGCCTCAATGGGGACAAGACAGAGATCCTGCTGATCAGGCCTCCTGCAGTGCTTAATAAGCTCAATCCCCAAAACACAGCATTCAAAATTGATGTCATCAGGATCCCCATCTCCACGTTAGTGAAGACACTAGGGGCCTCCTCACGAGTTGGGCGCTAACCCTGGCAGTATTACCGCCAGCGCTATTAGCCCTACCGCCAACACCCCTGGCGCTATTGACGCTGGATCATGGGTTTGGCAGGCCCAATGTGGAATGTTCGGCACTATTACCGCTGGCAGTACTACTGCCAGTGGTAATCGCGCAGAAAATTGGCTGGGGGTAAATCCGCCAAGTCTGTGATTTGGCGTACTATTAAATGCAGCGGTAATAGCGTTACCGCCTCTTTTAAGGGTTACTGCCAAATTTGTGATGAGGCTCTAGGTGTCCACTTTGACGCTATCCTCTCACCCGCCAAGTGAACGCAATCACCTCATCAGCTGCCTACCCAACCAAATTGATAAATGCCTCTAGACCCTTTCCATCCCTGCCTAACCTTGCACGTGCAGTCATAGGCTCCAGGCTTGACTACTGCAATGTCCTATTTGCTGGCACCTCGTCCCAAAACATACAAAAGCTCCAAATTATTCGGAATAATGCCCTCCGAGCAGCACGGCACATTCCCAAATGGGAACACATCTCTGCCGCCAGGAGAGCTGTACATTGATTGCCTATCAGTGAATGGATCATCTTCAAAACCCTGTCCACTACTCACAGGCGCATGTACAACACTGTTCCCCCTCTACCTACCACAAGAGTTCACTCGTGAAGGCCCACTAGAACCCCTTAAACACATCAACTCTGTCAACCCATGTTAGGCAGAAACCTGTGCAGTTCCCTATGGGACCACCGCAAAAGATTTAGGACTACAGGTGTTTGGCAGTAAACCCACTTTGTAGCAGTCTGTACCACACAGATTCACTTGGTAGCTGTGGCTGAGCAGTCAGACTTCCCTCAAGAAGAGTTAGGCAGTATAAAGAGTATTCAGAATAGGTCAAGAGCACCCAATAGAACAAGTAAACACTGACCAGAGCTTGGTGTAAAAGAGATATAATTATTTATTTAAAACCACATCTAGAAAAACACACAAGCACTAATAGTAAGCAATTCAAAAACACGGTCACTAAAAGATATACACTCCCTTAAAAGAATATTAGACAAGTCTTAAGTAAAGCCCCACTTATTTTCAGACAGCGGTGAGCGCTTAACGTAGATGGCACTCTAATAGTTCGTTTTAAAAAGGGAGAGAAAAGCAGAGAACAAATTGAAACAGATCCCAACACTTTTACAAGAACATAGCAAGAGAGGAAGGCAAAGTAAAACCGTGAATTCAGAGTTAGTAGGCCGGATCCGCTTTAAGAGGATCCAAATGAAATGTGTCCAAGGTCACACGGTTGCAGTGCACAAAAGTCTTGTAATGGTTCAAAAAGAAGTTGGATCGAAGAAAAGGGACCAGTTAGAGGGTCAAGGCGGCCAGCCCAGTCCAGAAGGTTAAGGAGTTATTATTACCTTGTTGCAATCTTTAGAAAGGGAGGCCTGGCGGACACAGTACCTTAAAGTGGTGAGAACGCTCCAGCGGGGGCAGTTGTTCCTGGCAGCGGGTGCAAGTCGGTGCTTCGTCCGGGGGAAGAGAGGATCTCGTCGTGGAGGAAGATAGGGGCCCGTTGCACTGCCAGGGAAGAAACCAGCCGCAGAGTTTCTCAGGTACAAGGAGCGGTCCGTTGATTCGCGGTTCAATGGTGAGTGGCTATCCGGCCGCCGGGGTGCTTGGCACGGGCAGTTCGACCACAAACCAGGCTGGGTTGTGAAGAAAGGAAGGTAAACTGGTTGTGCCCACCAGTCAGGGGAAGAAGCCTCTCCAGCCGGGAGATCTTCTCTGTCGTCGGGAAGTGGTGAGTCGGTTCCGCAGGGCTCCACCGGTGGTGTCGTCGTGGTAGGTCGGCTCAGCTTCTTCCCTCTTCGGATTCTTAGGCCCTGTGGCAACTTCTGAAGTTCCAGTCCCAAAAACCCTGCTTTTATGCAGAAAAACCCCCATTCAACAGCCTAGCTGT
This sequence comes from Ambystoma mexicanum, assembly GCF_040938575.1. Lineage (NCBI taxonomy): Eukaryota > Metazoa > Chordata > Amphibia > Caudata > Ambystomatidae > Ambystoma > Ambystoma mexicanum. The sequence goes on along the minus strand of NC_090921.1, from coordinate 27,171,155 downwards.
CACTCAAACATGCTAAGTGGTGATCCGGGGGGCTCACCACTGGCCCAATCAGAACAGATTGCGACTTGAGTTGCTACGGCAACGCAGTCCAGGGTGCCAATTCCCCCACCCACACATCCTGTGGAACCCAGACAGAGTGGCACCAGTTGGAGGGCTTCTGTGGAGAAGCCTGCCAAAAAGTGGAACAAAGGGCCCGACCTTGGTTGGAGTTACAGAGACGGACACGAACGCCATTTTAGAACAGAGTTCTGTCAAAAAGACCCAACCGTTGATTCAATATTAAATAAATAAACCGGCGGTATCTTTAACATTGCACCAAAAAGTGGTGCGTTTAAAATCAATGGGAAAATCCTATAGGAAATATTCTGGTGGAATATTTTGCGTGGTAACCATTACCACCAGCCAGAAACTCGACAAGGGGGGACTAGACAGTGCCCCCTTGGAAACAGACTGAGGGGCAATCGAATTAACCCTTTCCAGTACTTCCACAATATGATGGTTTGTACTGGTTCTGTCCACAATTTTGGACTAGTAAAGTCAATGGCGACTTTACATGCCCTGGGAGACAGTAGTCAGTCCCAGGGTATGGAGTCAATGTTTGGGGGTCACTATGACACCCCTGTGTTACTGCACTGAAGGTGCTGTGTAACACATAGACAAAAACAGATGATACCCTATGGAGTAAAAGACCCCATAGCCCACAAGCACACAACAAGTAAGAGACATACCTCAAATCATCGCTAAGAGTGAGAGGAAAAGAGTCTCACTCTTAGCAGGAGAAAAAAACAAAACCCAAAAATCCAGCAAAGCTGCTGGGGGACTCATTAGGTTTGGGAAATTAGCCTTAACAGAGAATTCTTGCCAACAAGGGGGTGGTTTCCACCTGATCTGAATCAAGTTGGGGGAGCCCCGTGATTACTCCAACCAATGGGGTAGCCTCTGGAGGGAGGTTGAGGACTTCTTGTGCACCGGAGGGACATTTATCCTTTAATATCTTATGTGAGCCCACGGCTGAGACCCCCAAAACATTCTTGGTCCCCTTCCACAGAGTGCCCTCCAAGAGGGAAGCATTATGGCGTATTGGGAGAGAAAGTGGTACATCCGAAACTGTGGTGTTGTGAACTATAGTCTCAACCATGTGTGGTTTATTAGGGATATGTAAATGGCGGTGAGCAGAATTTTCAGGAATGCTCCCCGGCACTACTATCCCTACTCGATCTACAACCTGAGTTTTAATTTCCAAAATATCTTTTTTTAAGACCTCTTATTAGGTCATCCATGATGCAAAGGGTTGTACTTAGAGAGGTTTTTAGGGTGCCTATTTTATCTAAAATCGGTGCAAGCTTTCTGTCCAACACTGCGTCCAGGATTTTAAAGTCACTAGACGCTGACTCCATGGAGTCATCTAGAGACACCACCGAATTGAGGTTGGGTCCTTTGTCCACCAAGATGTCAGGGGGTACTATTGTTAACTCTTCAAGTGTGGGAGCCCCGTTAGGGGTCTCCACACTACCACCTCCCAATGGATCCCTTTCTGGGAAGTTATTATTTAATGAGGTTTCAAGACATTGCGAGAGACTGGGGAGTGAAGAATTTGGAGAAGGCAAGGAAGGCATTCTTTTTTCCCCCAGTTGAACTAGATTGTAGGCTGGCAACTTCGATTTTACATTTTTCAGTATGTAAAATGCGCTCTTCAAGTTTCCCTGCCATCTGTTTCAAATATTCATTTAGGGTTGATTGTCCTGGCGAGATCTGTGGACCCTCACTTTTTCTGGCCTTAGGTTTAGAAAAAATGACACCTGGGTCAGATCCACCCTGACCAGCCACGGAACTGGGTTTGCTCTTTTTTGTTTTATTGGGAATCAGTGGAGGGGCTTTGGCCTTGCCTTAGGACATATTTTGTAAGTGTTAGAGGCAACACCTACTTAGCCAAAGAAAATGTCCAAAAATATTTCTCAATGGGCTACAGCCAGAGAGACCTTATTGGTCAGAAGAATATAGGCAAATGCAGAGCAAAGAACAACACAGAGGATGCTCGCAGGGACCGGTATGCTAGAGAACACACATGCAACACGTTAAAAGTAAGAATAAAAAAGTCACAAAGTAAAAATATAAAATCTAGGAGTGCCGGTGGGAAATGGGCACAGTGCAAAGGTACAAAAATAAATCTGAGTAGTGGGGCAACAAAGGAGGAGGGGAGAGATATACTCGCAGCCCCTCACCGTAAAGATCAAACCCCATTATATGCCAAAACCAAGTGCTAAGAGAGAAAATGACACAAATGAATTGGTTGCACCAACATCCCCACAAAAAAGAACACAGAATGAATTTCTTCTGGCACAGACTTATAACAGGATGGAACGCTATATCCAGGGACTGGGACAGGGAATGCCCGATGGCTAGAGGAGCTGCCTTAGTCAGTCCCTCCCCCCCTGTCCCTCGGTCCACCAGAAGTAACACACAGTAAGTTTAGGGAAATAAAGGCAGAAAAACATAAATACATTTATATATTAGGCACAAAGTCCTGAACTCAATTTGTTTTTGGGCTGGCAACCAGTGTACCTTCCTACAATGGAAAGAAACCAATACATTTCTATAAAAATTGTATACAAGTCTGACTGTGGCAATCTGGGCCACTTGAAGCTGATGTAACTGATTTGCTGGCGCTCCTAAAAGAAGGGTGCTTAAGTAAGCCAAGCTGGAATTAACCATTATTCCCACAACAACAGCACGTTCCAATTCATAAATGAGGGGTAGGACAGGTTTTAATAGCCTAAGCAGATAATAAACAGATCTTATAACTTCTGTAACATTGGTGTTACGCTCAAAGGTTGCCTGCCATTTGCAGCCTAGATTTTTGACTTGACCAGAGAAAGAGATTGGGACATCAAAGATAGTCGGGCAGGGAATTGTGGCATGACAATTGATCAATGGGTTTTCTGGACCAAAAACAATAACCTGAGTCTTTGAGGGCTTAAGTAGGAGTTTACTGCCAATCATCCAGCTTTCAATTGCATTGGCACAAGTCAGAATTCGATCAATGGCTTCAGATGGAGATGTTAGTCTTACATTAATCTGAGTATAATCCGCATAACTCAGATCAAACCTAGTGAGGATATCCATTAGTGGCCTAATGTAGTATGGGAGAAAGCGGTGAACCCCAAGACACTCTGCATAAAGCAGGAAGATTATCAGAATAAAAGTTCCCAATTTGACAGCTTGGGATCAATCTAACAAAAATGAAGAGAACCAATTCAATGCACCCTCTGAAACCCGGCAAACTTAGTAAGTCTGGTCAGAAGCTGATCGAAATCTGCGGTGCCAAAGGCAGCTGATAAGTCGAGCATGATTAACATTATCTCCTTCATCAGCGGCCCGAGGAAGTTGTCCCAAAAAGACCCTAGGGCTGTCTGTTCAACGTACCAGCCTGAACCTGGTTTGGAAATTGTCAAAAGTAGAATCTGGAGCTGTATAGTTACTTCTTTTTCCAAAATCTTTGATGGCCAATGCAGACCACCAATGGGGTGATAGTTAGAAAGAACTTGATGGTTTCTTCAATAACAGAGTCCGAAAATAATTTACGTTCTTGACTAATCTAGTTACATGAGGCCTTTACTGCAAGGACTTAAGGGAGTGCAGAAGTTGAAAGTTTGGAGTCCGAAAAGATGGTGACCTGCTTTCGGGACTCAAGGCTGTGATCAGCAACGCTCCAGTCTTGGTGACCCCGGATTATCAATAATCATTTTATCTATTCTCACATTCAGGTGGGCAGTTGATGACAGCAGACTCCTAGACCTAGCTATGCAAGGCCAGTTGCCGTGCGAACAAGCTCTAGCGGCAGCAGATTTTGCAATACAAAAGTCTTTGACCATTACCATGGGTTGCCAGGTCACATTATATGTGGAGCAGGTGGGTTTTGGGATTTTGGAAAAGTCCCAATTGACTGACAACACGTAGTCTTGGGGTATCTGGTTATCCAAAACATCTGGTAAGGTGTCACCTAGTCAATCCCACGACATTTGTAGCCGAACCAGTGAAACCTGATGACATTGTCCATGACTGTGCGAATTAAGAGGGCGAAGAGGAAGAGAGGACAAATGTGAAGGAGGAAGCCTTGGAGGGAGGTGAGGCACTCTTTGTTGATGGGTCTTCAACAATTAATCAGGACACTGGTGAGAGGCATACGGGTATGGCCGTAGTGTGCATCATGCTTGGGGAATACCAGGTCAGGATGAAGAAATGGTTGCCTTCACATTACTCTGCACAAGTGGTGGAACTAGTGGCACATAGAGGCACTGGGAATTAGTAAGGAGAAGGCAGTCACTATTTATCCTGACTCTGTCTATGTAACCTCCATGGTACATTCATGCTTGTTAAGATGGCAGAGAAGAGGGTTTAGGATATCTGACTGGACCCCTTTCCAGCATGCTGCACGGTTATTCAGACTAATCAAACATAGAGGCAGGAAAAGTTACGTGCGCTGAACATACTAACCATACTGACCGAATAGTGCTGGGAAATGATGCTGTGGACAGAGCATGAAAGTCCTGTATTTGCCATTCACAGATTCCCAGACAATGGAAACCTTGTCTCAGCAGGTACAGTTGCCAGCCCTGTAACACTGTGATCCCTTTGCTTCAGATTGTGGAAATTCAGACAAGAGCACTTAAAGATGAGAAGGAGCTCTGGGCAAAGAGGGGATGTGCCCTCTCGCCCATGGATTTGCTGTGGAGACAGGAGTTTACGGGAAAAGTAGTAATGGGCAACTGCTATTTGTGACTCTAGCGCAACTTCGGTACCCGTCGCACACTTTTTGTTGACAAAATGTAGCAGAGCTCCAAGAGGAATAGTTTATACCAAACCTTCAAGAACAGGCGGGTAAATGTGTATGGAATGCAGTCCTGGAAAAACCAAGAGGACGGTTACAGGAGTGTTGCCCCGACCTTCAGGCCTTTTTAAGAGCTCCACATAGATTTTATAGACATGATAGAAAGCTGTAATCATGTTTGATAGATCATTGTGGTGGTTTGTCTATTTTCCCGATGACTTGGGGTTGCTTCATGCATACACCCTGATGCTAAGTCTTCAGCAAATGTTTTGGTGAGGGAGGTATTTCGACAGTGGGGAATTTGTGAGTTCCTGAAGTCAAAATGCGACCCACTTTTTGAATGCCTTATTTTCAGAAATCACTACACTCTTTGGATCAATCATAGGTTGTGTTCGGTGTACCACCCTCAGGCCAACGGATTCATGGAGCATTTAAATGGAGTTCTTAAAGTTCGTTTGACAAAAATGTGTAGTGATTTGAGTAAGAATTGGCTTTACTGCTTGCCATTAGCCTTATTTTATATGAGAAATCAGCCAGGGAAGGAGCAGCATCTAGGTCCTCACGAAAGAGCAACAGGGTTCAAAATATACACACCACATTTGCCTGCACGCATAGCATCAGATGCCCACAAGTCAGCAGAGATTATTGGTGAGGAGGTTAGGGAACACCTTAGGGCTTTAACTAAGAGCGACAGACTTGTATCTTCATAGGTTGTGTTCTTTCATGAACAGTCAACAGGAGAAAATGTCTTGGTGGAGGGCAACAAGAGCTGGATTCATATCGGTGACATATGAAGAGTTTTTGCCACCCCTCTGCCTTCACAGGAGCAGAAGCAGGCTCAAGTATACCCGAGGGATTTGCAGTTCATTCCGGTCAAGAAGTGGGGAGCAAATAGAAACCAGAGACTTATTGTAAATACAAAGAAGACATTTTGGACTTAAAATGAATACTAGGATGTTTACCTGTGTTTTTCTTGTTATTTGGTTCAGGTGTGGCAGGCAAAATGTATGTGAATATTTTTAACCTGTCTAGTACTGCAGGATTTCATAGGGTGTTATTTAGGCCACAAAGAAATATTGATTCCAACCTCCTGAGAGATTATGATAATGTCAATTCAGATCCAATAGTAGATGCATATGGCTTTGCAGCAGATAATGTCTGGTACAAGCATATGCGGAGGGTAGGGAGAGAGAGATATGTAGGATCTTGATACATTTGTTCTCATATTCCCCATGCTTCTGGCATCCCTAGACAGTTTATTCCTGATGGGATAGAGTCAAGAGAAGCACTGTGTCTGGTGCACCTAGCCCTGAGTAGTGTCTGAGGGCAGGTTGAAGGGCAGACAGTCACAGCTTCTCTCCTACCTATTGACAAGGAGTCTTCGAGCATAGATTGTAAAGAGCAGAAGGATGTACCCTGTACGCAAAGAGTCAAGTTGAAATTGAAGGGTCCATAGTTGTGAATAATCAATGGGAGCAAGGGGTGCAAAGTTGCAGAGCTGGAGGACGGAGGGGATTAGCGGAAGACGGGGCGGCACAAGTCAATCAAGAGTGTGGGAATGTCTGGAAAAAGCACTTTATTTCCTTGTTTTATACATTGTATTGGATATTTGTAAGGCACCTACACAACAACTGGTGTTTCAAGGTGGCACAAGACAACAAACGGGTTCAGGGGAGACAAAGGAGAATGATATCAATAACGGTCCTACTTACATTACATTATACTACATAGCATTTATAATGCGCTCTATAGACCCGCAGGCATGAAGGCGTGGACAAGATTACATAGAAACTAGAGAATCCAAAAACTGGATCCTCTGAGACAAAAATTCACATTGAAATCCTAGGTAAGACCTGTACAGTCCTGAGCACAAAGAAGTTAGTGCTAATCAGGTAAATAAAAACGTTTTCAGGTCTTTCTTAAAGGTTAATAGCGACTTGTGGTTTTGCATATACCCTGGCAGTTGATTCCAGAGACTGGGCGCCTTCAAGGCGAACGCTCCATTCTCTGCTTTAGATATTCCAGATCTGGATTGCACAAGTACATTTTGCATGCCAGATCTAAACGTTCTTGGATTATCCTTGCCCTTGATGTGGCACTGCAGGTAGGATGCAGGTAATGACCAAGACCCTGAACTTAATCCTTGATTCAAAAGGCAACCAGTGAAGTGATTGCCTGGCTTCTGACACAGGATCACACCTGGAGAGCCCTAAAATGACGCTCATCGCCCAATTCTGAACAACCTGGAGCCTATTCAGGTCCAGTGTACAAGCACCCAATAATAGGCGACAACAATAGTCCATTTATGCTCCGATTATAGCTCGCGCAATGGTTTCTGCACTTTCCTGTGAAATTAACGGTCTCAAATGTGATAATAACTTAACATAGTAAACCGCTGATGAGACCACAGTATTGACATGAGCCCTCATATTCAGTGTCTGGTCGAGAGTTACTCCCAAAATGTTTGTTTTTGGAAGAGGAACTATAATGTCATCACCTAATTTAAAAGAACTATAAGAATGGTTGAGATTGTGCAAAGCGCGTGGGCTGGCCACAATCATTAGCTCAGTCTTGCTCCGGTTTAGGGCAAGATAATTATCTAACATCCAAACATCCATTTCTCTATGAGTGAGAACATTCCATTAACTTCCAACTCATCCTGGTCGTGGAGGCCAATCAGAGGAACTACACACTGAGTGTCATCTGCGTAGTTTCAAAGCACGACCCCCTCCTCCTCTAACATGAAGAAGAAAGGAGCCATAAAAAGATTATATAGGCACAGAGATGTACTAGTTCCCTGTGGGATGCCATAAAGAACTGGAACTGGTAATGCTTCAGCTATATCCGAACAAACTCTACTGCATCCATGTTTAAGGAAAGGGGAAATCCACGTGGCCGCAGAGTCCGAGAAATTAGCAACATCCTTCAATCTAGTATTTAGAATGCTCAATGAAATCGAAGGCAGCTGATTGATCTAAAGATATAACCAGGGAGAGACCACCCTTATCCATCTGAGTTAGCAGTTTGGATTTCAGCTCCAGGAGTTATGTCTCTGTACCAAATTGTTTTCTGAATCCTGACTGATGGGAATGCAGAATGGGAAATAGAGCCAGGTGCTCAGCAATTTGGCTGCAAGCCACTGATCCAATATTTTAAGTAAGAAAATTCAAAGGGTTGTCCCTAGCAAGATCTGGTTTCTTGAGGATCAGTGTGACAATGGTTTGTTTTAACTCAACAGGCACCTTAGCCTCTTTCAAGGAGGCGTTTATAAATGTGCATACTGCTTTGAGAATTCGAGCGGAACAGGTTTTGACTATCATGGATCTACAATGGGAGGGTTTCATCTGTTCGATGATTTTCGCTAGGTCAGTTTCACTTATTGAATGGATGTTTGACAAAGGTACGACTGGGTCCCTAATGTAGAGTTTGGGTGATTCCTTGACTGAAGGTGTAGATGACAACTTTTTCTTTTCGAGCATTGCCGTCCGAATATTGTGCAACTTATTTTGGAGTCCATCTTGAATGAGTTGGCACCAGTCCTTATCGTTTTTTACTAGTGGACTGGAGGGGGCAGGGGTTGTTTCCTGTTATTTTAATATTTTAAATATTTCTTTAGTATCTGATTTGGCGTTACTGATGCGATTGTTATGGAAATTTCTTTTAGCATTGAGAATAGAGTTTTTATATTCTGTTACTGTGTTCTTATACGTTGCTAGGAGATTCGGTTTTGGTTCACGTTTCCATGCATGGAACGCTTTAGTAGAAGCAGATTTTTGTTTTCTCAGTTCTTCCGAGAACCAGGCCTTATTTTTGTTAAACCTGTTATGTAGCTTTTTTTTGCTTTAATGGTGCAAGTTTATCTGAGATGCTTTTTAGGTTGTTAATTAAGGCAACAGCCCTAGCTTGTGATGACAAATCGGTAGAGAAGTTCAAGAAATTTGCTAGCAAAGGTTCAATATTGGCAGCCATAATATGTTTGGGATTCCGTGACATGCTGCCCGATAATTTATTATTCGTTTTGACTGAAAATGGTACAGTTAGAATAAAATTCACAAAAAAATGGTCGGACCAAGGGCAGGTACTGGTGCTTACTTCACTACAAGTCGTGTTCAGTACTGCAAGCCAATCCAGTGTATGACCCAGTTCATGGGATGGAGTCAGCATGTGTTGGACAAAACCAAGATTGCCTAAGGACTGTTGGAGTTCGTTGGCACCCTGGTATGTAGTTGTGCCCAACCAGTAGTTGAAATCACCTATTATAAAGTTGGAGTCAGCTTTCAGCTGGGGTAGTAGATAACTACTAATGGCCTCAGCTAAGTTTACTTTTATCAAGGGCAGACAGTATACTAGTATAAAATTGATGGTAGCCTCAGCATTCATACCCATTTTAATATGAATGGAGTCTATCCCATCAAGAGTAAAACCAGGTGTTTCCCATACTGAAAGGGCTGCTTTCATAATGAAGGCAACACCTCCTCCTCCTCTTCCTTCGAGTCTATCTCTCTCCAGTTCATGGTATATCCAGTTTGAATAGTTAGATTGAGCGCCGGGGCAGATGCGCTTGTTCCCCAGGTCTCTGTCAGTGCACAGAGGTCCAAGTTATGAACCTCAATAAAATTAGCAATATCTGTTGCATGTTTGACCAACGAATGAGTGTTTAGTAACATGCAGCGCAGCTCAGAAACAGGATTAATGACCTGCGTATACAGTGTAGTGGATTTTGTTATTGTGAATCCGGTTTGAGAGAGTAGGGGATCTGTAATGTAAAGGGCTCAAACAGAGAGGTATATAGGGAGTGAGAGTTGGATGTAGCAGGGGCCCGGGCCACCTTGTGGATGATGCAGAGGCTGTTAAACTTGATCCTAGCAGCAACCAGGAGCCAGTGGAGAGATTGTAGGGATAGAGAGATGTAGTCCCTGGACCTGAGGCTAAGAATAAGTCTTGCAGCCCTATTCTGGATTAGTTGGACGGGGCGAAGTGAGGATACAGGGAGATTGAGGAAGAGACTGTTGCAGGAGTCCAGCCTAGAGATGCACTGGAGGCACTGAGTTTCTGGGGGAAGGTGAGGAAAGGGAGAATTCCTCTGAGGAGGTGCAGCTGATAGTGGACCTTCTTGGCAAGGTCCACGGTGTGAGGAGAGAAGGAGAGAGATCAGGTGGGCCAGAGGGGCAAGGTAGATGTTGAAGAGCCGCAGCAAGAGGATAGAGCCTTGAGGGACGCCACAAGTGGAGAGTGTGAGAGGGGAGAGAAAAGGGCTCAATTGAACCCAGGAAGGTCGGTCCGAGAGGAAAGAGGTCAACCAGTCCAGTGCCAGTCCTGTCATGCCAAGGGTGTCACAGAGCTGATTAGTCAGGGTGGCAAGATTGACTGTGTCGAAGGCAGAGGAAAGATCCAGATGGATAAGAACAGATGGAGAGTTGGAATCGAGATTTGAGAGCAAGTCTTCATGGATGTTCAGTAGAGCAGTTTCCGTGCCTCTGGTTGCTCTGAAGCCAGACTGGTGGTCGTGGAGACAACCAACAGATTCTGTGTCTTGGATCAGTTGGGAGATGACCAGCTTCTCCAAGAGTTTGCCAAGGAAGGGGGTAATGGAAATAGGGAAATAGTTAGCTGGGCAAGAGGGGTCGGAAGAGGGCTTTTTGAGGTGAGGATACACAAGGGAATGCTTGAGGGGTAGCAGGAAGGAGCCAGTGGCAAAAGAGTGATTACAGAAATCAGCTAAGGTTAGCATAAGGGAGACAATGTTGTCCTAGATAGTTCTGGAGGAACAGGTGAGCACTTGAAATATATAACATGGTTCAAGGAGCCAGAGAAACCTGTTAAGATCCACTTAATAACACACTTTTCTCTGTGATTAAAGGGCAATGGCACAGTGCCTGTTTGCACAAATGGGAACTGCAGCCGTACGCTTCGCATTGCTGACCTGGCTGGAGGTACATCAGTACTTCTCAATGTGCTTTGGTCTGGTGGACAGTTGTCGTATTGACAATTACCTCCAGCCTGGAGAGGTGTGTGCAGTCTCAATACACTGTACGTGCCTGTACTTATTGTTACCCAGAGTCCGCCACAACTGTGCCCGTTTTGTCCCTGTGCCCCTTGCGTCCCTTTTATCATCAAACATGGAAAATTCAAAGACTTTGTCTGAACGTGAAGACGCAGAATCGTTGAGACAAACTAAAAGTTCCAATTACATATCGTCCATATCTACAGAAGCTCTGATGAACGTTCCTGAGATGTTCTTTTAATTTCTTTCAGCCCCTGGTGTTCAAGCCATTGCAAATGCAAAGTGGTTTCAGGTTACCCGTTATGAACTTTTATTGCTTGTAAATTCTTTTGAGTCAGCTTTCAGTGCAATAAAAGAAGAGCAGCAGGCTGTGAGGCTTATAGCCCTGCAAAATAGGTATATCCTGATATGATATGGCATTTATAATGCACCTGTATGATATATGATATGTGAAGTGGCATTCATAATGCACCTGTACACAAGTGTTTCTAGGCGTGAGTAGACAAAGAGGGAAAAACAAAGGGAGGACAAAATAACAATCTTACTAGGTCTTGTGTCATTCAGATTGTGCAAGTGCATGGAAGGAGGCGGGGGTTGAGTGCCAGGGTGAAGGGAAGTGCAGTTAACTCACAAGTGCAGCCATCGGGTGGATCATAATGTAGAAGTGTGCCTGATATCCCCTCTGTGTAAAATTGCATTTAGAAGTGTGCCTAATAGCGTGCCCTACTTGCATTTAGACGTGTGCCTAATAAGCCTCTCTGTGCAAAGTGTGATAGCCTCACTGTGCAAAGTTGAATTTAGAAGTGTCCCTGATAGCGTGCCTAGTTGAACTGACTAGTGTCCCTAATAGTCTCTCTGTTCATAGTTTAATTTGAAGGTGCGCCTGATGGCGTGCCCGGGCTGAATTTAGAAGTGTGCCTAATAAGCATCTCTGTGCTAAGTTGAATCTAGAAGTGTGCCAAGTATCCTCTCCGTACAAAGTTGAATATAGAACATTGAAGAACATGTAACCCATCACCACGCTTACTCTCTTCTTTACACCACCACTCAGCTAGAACACAGAGATACTATGACACCATTCGGTATAACTGTTCTCATACCAACATCTGCCGCATACTCCCCATCACTCTATCTAAACACTGCTGGTTACACACCCCCAGCCAGGCGTTCTCCTCAGGCCTAACGCAGCCACAATCGGTCTGGATAAAACCTGCCAGAACAAACACACTCAACCACCACACCTACCGCTAAGAAGCAGCTATTATACGAATACCATATCAGCTGCACACATAGCCGGTGCTCACACGCACCTTTGACTCTCTCTACTCTCTCTACTGACCTGAACTTCGGTTCCCAAGGGCGTTCAACCTACCAGCGCCTTCAGACCATACCAATGGTATATAAGGCGCTATATAAATGCAAAATAACATAACATAACATAACATAAGTGCAGAGGGAAGGGACCATAGGGTTACAGATACAAGCCCTTAAGTGCTGGGGAGCCCGGAGGCAGTGCAAGGGCAACTGGACATGCAAGAGCCTGGGCCCCGAGTTCAGAGGGTGACCAGGTGACCAGTGGGCAGGGGAGAGAAAGAGAGAAAGCAAAAGCGAAAAGGAAGGTCTTGAGTCTGCTCAGAGAGAGAGAGGCAGGGAGGCTGTTCCAGTGGGAGGCCCAAGCCGAGGAGATAGACTTGCCCCCAACTCTCTGCTTGGAGAAGCATCTGACCCTCAGACAGTTGGAGGTGGATGAGAGGAGAGCTCGAGAAGGAAGATGTTTTGGAAGAGAAAGTTGGAGGTAGAGAAGTTCCAGGCCCCAGAAATCCTTGTGGATGATGCAGAGGGTCTTGAAGTTGATCCTTGCAGCCACGGGCAGCCAGTGAAGAGATTTCAGAGCCAGAGAGATACGATCCCTGGGCTTGAGGCCAAGGACTTTTACTTTTTTACTTTAAGTTATTTACTAGGCACAGCCAAAGAGGCCTGGAGGCATATGTGTGCCAAAGACAATCAGTAGCAAAAAACAAATTACAGGTCTGAGAGCTCCCCATTATTTAAATAAGTGTGTTTTTTTTAAAAAATACTTCCAATGTCGGGCAATTTCTCAGAACTATAGGCAGGGCATTCCACCTAGCCCGGGCAGCCGTCCAGAATGCAACCCTTCCATCCAATTCAAGTGAAGTTTTCAGAATTTGCAGGTTTTGTTCACAATTTGAGCAAAGGGAGCGCAGCACTGGTTCATTTGCTCTATTGGCGATATAGGCAGGAATCCTTTAAGAGATTTATAGGTGATGGTAAGCAACCTAAACTCTAGCCTCTCTGCAATGGGTAGCCAATGCAATGTTCTTCTCACCTCCGACACATGAGTAAGCTTTCGGAAACCCATGATCGCTCTGATGGTGCTATTCTGCACCACCTGGAGTTTGGAGAGTTCTGTTTTTCCTACCCCTATTAGAAGGGAACCACAATAATGAATTTCTGAGGAGATATTAGCTCGAGCAATTGTTTCACAGGTCTTCTGAGATAAAAATGGGCAAATATGAGAAAGAAGCCTAAAATAGTAGGCCGGCCCTGATACCAGGCTATTAACCTGAGCAGAAATGCTCAAGGTCTGATCAAGGGTCACTCCTGGTATTTCTATTTTTCCCTTTGCTGGAATGTCATGATCCGCAATGTGGAAAGATTCATACTCCCGCGTCAAGTTTGGCGAGTCTAGGTGTGGAACCAATGATCGTTAGCTCTGTCTTGCCATGATTCAGTGCCATCCCACTCATATCCATCCACTCGTATATTAGGTCGTATTCTTCAGGTCGTATACTTCCGACACTTATCTGGCGTCCTTCTCATAGATGCCTGTTAGAGTGATGAGACACTGAGTCATCCGCATAGTTCGAAAAGTAGATCTTTTTTTCCTCTAACATGTGAAAAAAAGGGACTGTAAAGAGTTTGTATAGGTCAAGTCTCGCAGTCCTGTTCTGAATAAGTTGTAAAGGTCGAAGAGTAGAGGCAGGAAGATTTAGAAAGAGGCTGTTGCAATAGTCCAGCCTACAGAGGACCAGAGCTCTGGAGACAGTGAGCTTCTGGGGGAAGGAGCGGAAAGGCAGAATACCTCTGAGGAGGTGTAGCTTGTAGTGTGACTTCTTAGAGACATCAGAGATGCGAGGAGAGAAGGAGAGGGTGGAGTCGAAGATGACCCCGAGGTTCTTAGCCTCACAGGAAGGAGCAGGACGAGGGCCCAGAGTGGGAGGAGAAAGAAAGAAAGAAAGAAAGAGGCCCAGAGTGGGAGGAGAAAGAAAGAAAGAAAGAAAGAAAGAAAGAAAGAAAGAAAGAAAGAAAGAAAGAAAGAAAGAAAGAAAGAAAGAAAGAAAGAAAGAAAGAAAGAAAGAAAGAAAGAAGAGAAAAGGAGGTAGCTGGTGTCCCAATGAGGAGGATCTCAGTCTTACTGGCATTAATGCAGAGATCATTGGCAGCACACCATTCCTGAATTGCGGCCAGACAGTCTGGTTTGAGAGAAGAAGCAGAGGTGGCTGAGGTGAGCCTGAAAGAGAGCCGAGTGTCATCCACATAACATGAAAATTGGAGCAGAAAGTAGCGGTGCAGCGGGCAAGAGGTGCCAGGTAGTGGTTGAAGAGCCAGGGAGAGAAGTAAGACCCCTGGGGAACACCACAAGTAGAGAGAGACAGAAGTGAGGAAAGACCCAAGTTGTGCACAAGTGTTTCTATGAATCCTGGACCTCCTAACAGCCATGGAAGGTGGGGTGCCAACAAATTGGGCGTATGTACTGCACTTTTGTGTCTCCTAACGATTCAGAAAATGGGACTCTGACACAAACAATTGCTACATTGTATAACTTTAGGGGGGGTCATGGAAAAGGAAGGGGTTGATCGAGCATGAAGGCTGGGGGAAGGCAGGTAACTGCAGCCCGACAGCTACAATATCATCGAAATGGTCAATTGTGACCAGGCAACACTTTTACGACTTGGTGCTATTGTGGAGAGGAGATGTAATCTTTTTAGTGAACATGGAAGTTGTTATTCAGTGTCCAGGGAAGTCTGGCCATGTGGTAGTGATGACTTGGAGCTAGGTAATAAACCCTGTGCAAGAGGTGCTTAAGGGCAGGGTGAACAAATGTTTCATGCGTTTTTCGATCAGGATCTCTGGAATGACCAGGATGTGGCCAGAGGCCATGCAAGCTGAAATGGTAGTCGTTAGAGATTAGCATGAAATGAGGATGCAAGCAAGTCTGGGCGGATAAGATGTTTATTGTCAGCTCAAAGGAAGCTTGTTTGTATCCCGCCTCATATTATGGAAGTATCCTTGTTAAAGCCACGTGCATCACGACTAGGGTTAGAGGTCTCCGACCAGATGGAACCTGTAGTAAATTAGGATGGTTGTGTGACTATGTAACCATGCGATGATGTCATGAACTACTACGGAAAGATCCCGAGAAGGGCTGTGCTGTAAATCTGAGATAATGCAAATGCATGTTGAAAGGGGATGGCGTTTAAACAAAAGTATCAAATGAGAGCGTGGGAACTGAGGGGGATTGCATTTCTTTGTATAGGGTTGGCTCTGTTCAGATTCTAATGTGGATAGGTTGTACTGTCATTATATTGTCCACTCCCACTAGGCACCTCATCAAGTCCAGCAATTGAGTTGTGAGCTGTAGGTTGCAGCGCTTTAGGGACTGCAGAGCTGGGTATAGGGTCCTTGACGGCGGTCATTCCGTACTGCGTAGCACCCATTGCGCATCAGGCATATGTGGAGGCAGAAGTACGCCGGTTCCCTGGTTCATCTTCACTGCATGCTGGTGCACGCAAGCACTGTGCTGTGGGCTGGTGAATAGGCACTGGCGCCCCGAGTTACAAAGCCACACGGTCAACATTTTCTTGCCTGTCTCATTAACTGCTCAGGCAGGGGCGAGCCAGGTTTGGCGGGAATAGGTAGAATGGCTGCTTATAGCAGCGACGGTTCCTTACCCTGCTCCGCTAGAAGCAAGACTGATGCCTCTGAGCCACGGCCTTCATGGAACTCCTGGCATGGCCTGGTCCCTGCCCGCTCTTGGCACCAGCAGAGCTGAGGTCATGGACAGACTGTTCCGGATGTCCTCCATGGTGTTGCCGCTTGTAGCGGGTGCTCACAGCAGCCAAGCTGGGAGGGCCAGTGTTTCCGCTGCTGGACATGTCATTCCCTGTAGCACTCTATAGGTTACACGTGGGTACCACTGCATTCAGTGTCCTTAGCAGCTGTGCGCGGGAAGCTGCCTGGCCTCAGCCCTCATAGCAGCGGCCTCTCCAAAAGCTCGACAGGTGATCTTCAGGAGCCCCCAAATATTCTCTGCTGCTGATCCTGACATTCACATGTGCCCTGGGGTCATTAGTTTCCAAAATTGATAACGTTATGTGGAAAATATTTGTTAAATATAGCTAGTCACACCAAGAGATTGATCACCCGGCAACCATCTAACTCGGTCGCCCCTCCCACTGTTTAACCTTTTGATATATCTTGTCTCATTCTAAAATACTACGTTAATACAACACAAGCAAAAACAAGCATTTAGCACGTTAAACAGACTAGTTGTTTAAAATCTAGTTTGGCCGCAATATACATTCTGTATTTAACACATGTGAAGTAAATAAAAAGTTAGCTGGTATGTACAATGGCACACACTTGCAAAACAAATAAGCCGCTGCGCGTCCGCGCTAGGGCAGCAACTAAATAATGCCTGGAGGTGGAGCGTGAGGCCGGCAAGAACAAAGAACATCACCATCCAACTCCTTGCTGCAACCCATCTCACCATCGTACTCCTCAACCACACCCCAGATACCCTCAATCTCTTTTTCACTGACCTTTACATACTACTTGAAACTCTCAGCCAATGACCCAGTTGTCACAATGTGTGACCTCAACTTAACCAACATGACAAAGGCCTGTTGTCTATAGCTAAAGGTTTTGTTTGTGTCTGGTTGTATTCCAATTGTGTCCATCTAACTCCGTCATGGTTGTGGGAATACCTTCCCAGGTGTTCTTTTAGTTTTATTCAATGCTGCTTTGCCAACCTATTATGACATTCATTATCCAGTCTGCTCCTTCTTTCCATTTCGCCCTCACCCAGTCCATGGATCTCTCCTGCCATCCAATAGCTGAGGACAGCCATGCACCTCAAGTTACACACCTGGCGCAAAGCTTGCTCCCCTGTTTTCTTCACTGCATATACAGACCCTATCCTTGCTCTCAGCATTGCCTGACTGCAAAACATTTCAACTATAAACTCAAACTCTTGTCCCCCACCATCGCAAGATGTTTAAGACACAAGAATATGCTTGCTCCCAAACCGGTTCCCATAACAGGCGTCAAAATGTACATTCACCATTAGCTAGTGAGAATTGACTCCTAGCGACTATGTAAAGTAGGCAATGAAAGTTTTATACTCCTGTTCATATCACCTCTGCAAATGTCTTTGCTTCTACTTCTCAGGCACACACTTCTATTCCTCCCGTATGCCTCCTCTCCACTCTCTTTCACACCCAAACTTCCCTCACCCACCTGCCTGCGTCTCTCCTACTGAACTAAAAACCATCCTCCACCCGGCCAACCTATCCTATGCTCCTATTGATCCTCTTACGCTCAATAAACTACAACCTTAACCTCTCTCTGCCAACTGGCCTCTTCTCAGCCTGCTACAAGGTAGGCACTGCCAGCCCCATCTTGAATAAAACCTACACAGTACCTCAACAATCCTCATTCTACTGACCCATCTCAGTTCGGACCGACCACTCCAGAATCCTTGAGTATCTTAACAGCACTATCAGTTACCTCAAGGTAAACGCCCTGTGGACCCCATCCGATATGGATTCCACAGCAGAAACTTTTATGAAACTGCTCTAACTCATGTGTTTTACTATCGTACCAGTGCTCACCACTCCCACCTCTCCTCTATACTACTCTATCTCTCTGCTGCTTTTGACATCACAGAGCATCCCTCCCTCCATTGGCTTGAAGGATAATTCCCTCAAATGGATGGCCCCTTATCTCTGGCATCACTCCTTCTCCATCTCCTGGAATTCTAATAACTTTGCCGAGCGCCTTCCCGCACGAGTCAGTCTTCGGTCCACTCCTCATAACCCTAGACACCTTCACGGATATACTCACAGCATCCTTCGGCTTCTAACATGACATCTAACATCACCAACTTCCTCTCCACCCCTTGTTACTGATTGGAAGAACGCTGTTGTATGCTAAACTCACTCAAGACCTCCAATGCCAACCCTACAGTGTCTCCCATCTCCCATCCCTCATATCCTTTGAAGTAGGCAACTGCCTTATTCCACCACTGGTGGAAAACGTCAAGACACTCGACACTCGGCACAGTGCTGGAGGCATCACTGAACTCCGAGGCCCATGTCAATAATGCTGTTAAAAACTCCCATTACCACCGTAAAAGTGCTCCGCCAAATAAATCCACTGGTCTCGTGCAAGAATTGCGAAAATGTAGTCAGCGCGATCATCATGCCTCGCCTGGACTATTGTAAGGCTCTTCCAAGTGGGGCAAGGAAGACGTATGTGCAGATTTATTTATTTACTGATCGCTTGTAAGGAGCTTTATACAACAGAATTGTGTTTTAAAGCACCAAAATTCACGACAATCCAAAACAATGCTGTTAGAGTAAAATGCAACATCCCCAGGAAAGACCAGGTTACCAGCCACCTAAGGGGCCTTCATTGGCTGCCTGTTGAAAAGAGGCGGTATCCAACAGGTCACACCCACATTTCTTGCTGTTGAGGGGTCTGTGATATAGTAGGGTGAAAGCAACGTGATATATATAGGAATAACAGACTACCTCCTTTTCCTGTATTTCACCAGTTTTTAGGCCCAAAACAATGACAGAAAAGTTGACGTGTGACAACAGGCATAAGCAATACTCAAAATATTCTAGTTCTCGCAAAAGAAACTGAGTATATATATTTCACAAAAACAGTTTCCTAATTGCAAGTTGTGGTGTTAAAAAACATAAATTACAACATCATTTTCACAAGTACAAAAGACAATCATAAATCTGCATGGGTTAGTATACAAAAGACTAGCATCTCCATTATGCCATCTAACCATTAATTCTACACCAACAACAACGCTTTTTTTTTGTTGGAGTTCACGTTGGTCATTGATCGTCTTAAAGCAGAGCAATTTCAAAAGCTTAGAGACAAAAAGGGCCCTTTCACAATGGGAGTGACCGTAACCGCCTTTATTGAAGTAGGCACTAGTTTCCAAAAAAAGGAAGAAATCAACAAAACGGGCAAAGAATGGAGCAAAAGAACAAGTTACTTACAAACTGGTAACCTTCTTTCGACTGGATGTTCCTCCAAAGTATTCCACATCTTTGACATGTAATGTCCACAGCTGTGCTGCTTTGGAATTTTTTCAGCAGTGGGAGTCCTGCATTCAGTCGATGTCCCTCGAAGACCTCCGTCGAGGGCGACGTCACCGGATGTTATAAATAGGACGCACGGCACCCGTAGCATCAGTTTATGTTTTTTCCTCCATAACGTGCGACATGCTCGTACACAATGCCAGTTTGACTGCACATAGCCTTGAGTGAACGCAAGCTGCAATAGCATGGGAAATTCTCCAGAGGAGCAGGCTGGGAGGGTGATGTGGAATACTATGGAGGAACATCCAGTCGAAAGAACGTTACCAGTTGGTAAGTAACTTTTTCTTCGAATGGATTGTGTCCTCCAACATATTCCACATCTTCGACAGACTCCCAAAGCAGTACCAGCAAATGGAGGAGAGAAAAGAATTTAGAATTACCAATCAGATGGCAGAATAAAGAACCGCCTTACCAAGGACATATCTTGACCATGAAGTGTATCCAGGGAGTATTGTTTGACAAAGGTGTGGATAGAAGCCCATGTTGCTGCGTCAAAATATTCCTAATAGGAACTCCCAGCTGCAGGGCTGTGGGTGTAGCCACGCCCCTAGTGGGGTGAGCTTGAAACCCCTCAGGAGGGTCCTTGCCAGCCAATCGGTAACATTCAGTAATGGTGAGGATAATCCACCTGAACAAGGTCTGTTTGGTAACAGCCTGGCCCAATCGGTGTCCAGCATACCCCACAAACAGTTCATCGTCCACTCTGACCCTGGACATCCTAGAAATATAAAAGCTCAGAGCTCTCCTAGGGTCCAACCTATGGAGTCGCTCCTCTTCCTTAACAGGATGAGTAGGAGGAGGATAGAAAGACGGAAGTACCACTTTCTGGCTTAAATGAAACTCAGACACTACCTTAGGTAGAAAGGAAGGACGTACCCTCAGTACAACCCCATCCTTGTGGAACACAGTAAAGGGCGGCTTAGATGAAAGTGCCTGCAATTCACTCACTTTGCGAGAACACCGTCTTGAAAGAAAACGGTCTCAAAGGACAAGAGTGCAAAAGTTCAAACGGAGCACCTATCAGGAATTTGAAGACCAAATTCAGATCCCAAACCTGCACCTGAAACGGGGACGGCGGGAACACATTAGTGAGGCCTTTTAGAAATGGGGAAATCAAAGGAATCTTAATATAAGAACATTCTTCAGACAAGCGCTTAAAGATAGACAGCGCCGCCAGGAAACCTTTAATGGTACCTACTTGAAGGTCCCTGTGGGCCAAAGAAAGCAAGAAAGACAGAACCAGGGGAATGGAACACTGAAAAGGATCAACATCTAGTACTATGCACCAGTCGCAAAACTTACGCCAGTGATACATGGATTTTGTTGCTGGCCTTCTGGCCGAAAGCAACACCTCCATCACGTCATCCGGGAGGTCCCAATCCTTATATCTCAACCTTTCAGATAAGAAGCGTGAAGGTTGAGAAACTTGACCTTTAGATGGAAAACCCGACCTCGGACCCAACCCGACCCGGCGAAAATCACCCCCTCGTGAGAGAGAGAGAGAGAGAGAAAAAAATCCTCTCGGTAGTGAAGACGGTGTGGGAGGTAGATGGACATTTCTAGAATGTCCGGGTACCACGCTCTGCTGGCCCAATCCAGAGCAACGAGGATCATGTGTGATCCGAAACCTCTGCAACCTCCTTAGCACATGAGGAATGAGGGGGACCGTAGGAAACGCATACATAAGTGGGAATGACCAATCCACGACAAATGCATCTCCTAAGGCTCCTCTCGGAAGAAATTCTCTTAAGCAGAATCACTCGCACCTCCGGTTGGCACCAGTCGCGAAGAGATCCACTTGCGGGGTTCCCCAAAGGGCGAAGATCTCCAGAAGGACTTCCTGAGCCAACTCCCACTCGTGAGAGACCGTGCTCTGCCTGCTCAGAGCGTCTGCCGCTGCATTCTCCTCTCCGGCCAGATGAACTGCAGAGAGTGATATTCCCTGCTGGATAGCACAGAAACAGAGCTGCATCGCCTCTCTGCACTAACGGGAGTGACCCTACCCTTCCACCCCCTTTTTTTGGCGAGGTAACGAAAGACCAATGTGTTGTCCGTTATGATCAGAACACTCTTCCCCAGCATAGACGGCAGAAGATCCTTCAGGGCCAGCCTGATGGCCCTCAGCTCTAACAGGTTGATGTGGAGTTTGGACTCAGATGGAGACCAACGACCGATGGCGGTCAAATCGTCGGCATGAGCTCCCCATCCTGTGAGGGAAGCATTCGTCACTACTGTCGCCTCCGGCTATGATTGCCAAAACGGCTCTCCCTTCATCAGGTTGAAATTTGTCCACCATCTGCACCTTGGGAGGCGATCACTTCCCCAAGGACGTGTCCAATACAGCCCCAATGTACTGGAGCTGTTGGGAAGGTGTCAGGAGCGGCATGTGGGACTGAGATGATCCATCGTTTGCTCGGGAGAAAGCGCACAGATCTGCCAGTCGTCCAGGTAGGGGTAGACATGAATCCCCCCCCTCGCCTGAGATACGCAGCCACCACCACCATTAGCTTGGTGAAGACCCTTGGGGCGGAGGTCAATCCGAACGGCAGGTCCCGAAACGGAAAGTGTAAGCTGCCAGCCGCAAACCACAGGTACTTTTTGTGCTTGGGATGACTAGGCACATGAAAGTAAGCATCCTGTAGGTCCAGAGACACCAACCAATCCGAAGTCGAAAGGCCTGGATGACCTGAGAAAGTGTGACCATCTTGAACTTGTCCTTCCTGAGAAGTTTGTTCAACCAACACAAGTGCAGGATGGGTCTCTATCCCCCGTCTTTGTTTAGAATCAAAGAATATGGGGACTACCAGCCCTTGTTCCTCTCCGCCACGGGCACCAGTTCTATCGTGCCTTTCTCCAGCAGGGTCAGGATTTCCTGCACAAGGAGCGGGTCTGGAAGCTTCAAAGAGAGATTCCCTTGTGGATTGTCATGAGGCTGCTTTAGGAAGGGAAGGCAGTAGCTGTGGACTATTGTATACAGAACCCACGCATCCGAAGTAATAGCTCGCCATTCTTCAAGATGCTGAGACAGTCTGCCCCCAACCGGCAAACAATGGAACATGGCCTCATGCTTGTTTTGGAGCGGCTGCGGCAGCACCTGAAGGCAAAGAGACAGCTGCCTGAGTGGCTCTGGCACCCCTATTTCCCCGACCACCATGGGTACTTTTACGCTGACTCCTTTGACTGGCGGCTCCTCTCGTCCTTCCAAAAGAGGAGTAGTAACGAAAGGAACCCCTCCTCCACTGTTGTCCCCTAAGATGAAAAGGCAGAGGTTGATGCACAGCTGCGTTCAAAGATTTAGCCGCAGCTTTTGAGGTCTACAACCTCTCCAGGCTCTCGTCAGCCTTGCTGCCAAACAAATCCGCGCTATCAAAGGGCATGTTCAAAAGACGGGCTTGCCCATCCGGAGCAAAACCCGACTTCCGCAAATCTGTGTACACCGGTGCTCGCAGCCATGGACCGGCTAACACTGTCGGCCATGTCCAACCCCGACTGAAAGGATTCACACCCGCCACCCTTTTCTGCAACGTCAAATTAAAAGGTAACACCGGGTCAGAGGACGGACCTTGATCCACAATTTCAGTTAAGTCATCCTGAACAAAAGCTCCCGGAGGACTAGACCAACCAAGATACTCAGTGACCCTAGCCATCACTCTCCTATACGAAGACTCAGCATGAGTCCGAGGCTCAGGTCTGCCAAACTCCACCTTAGGAAGCCACTGGCATCATGAAGAGATTGATTTAACTCTTCCAACTGACTATCCCCGGAAAAGACAGAAGCCACATCGGGATCAACAGGGTCAAATCCCAGATCTGACCTCTCCTCATCCTCATAGATATCATCCAGAGGGAGAAAATACTCCTGCCTCGGGACAGAAGAGAGTCTGGAAAGCACTCCGGGACTGCTTCCGACGAGGCAAGTCATCCCTCAAATCGTCGGTGGACATCCCCTTAGCAGTTTTATGGGACTTACTGGGTTTGGAACCCCTACCTACCTGTAACTTCCCCTTACACTCCTGCAAGGCCTTAGCAGTCAGCGACTGGCATTTGGAACAGTCGTCGGTGTTGTGACTCTCGCCCAGACACTGCAAACAAATCAGTAATCGACATCTTAGACTTGCAGTCCCGGCAAGTCTTAAAGCCAGACCGCAGAGTCGGAGGGGTCGAAGAAGAAGACATATTCATGAGGAACACATGAGGCACGCTGAGTCTCCGAAGCAAACACGTTTGCAGGAAAAACGGAACTGAGGCTATGGGCACTGTGCATCCTATTTATAACATCCGGTGACATCGCCCTCAATGGAGGCCTTTGAGGGACATCGACCCGACGCAGGACGCCCTCTGCTCAAAAATGTGCGAAGTACACAGCTGTGGGCATTACATGTCAAAGATGTGGAATATGTTGATGGACACAATCCATTCGAAATACCTTTGTTTGCAAGCACTAATTTGGGTGGAATGACCTTTCCTGGGCATGGGG
The DNA here is from genome assembly GCF_040938575.1 of Ambystoma mexicanum. Taxonomy (NCBI): domain Eukaryota; kingdom Metazoa; phylum Chordata; class Amphibia; order Caudata; family Ambystomatidae; genus Ambystoma; species Ambystoma mexicanum. The sequence goes on along the minus strand of NC_090921.1, from coordinate 27,147,423 downwards.
AGAGCAAATCTAAAAGATATCATTCTGGCACCAATATTGGTAGGGCGTGAAATATATATAGCAATCTCGGGAGAAGGGACATTTTAATAGCGCTGATTCGCCTAAGCCAAGATATTTCTTGCGCAGCCCAACTTTGTAGGGAATCCTTGGAATCTTTTAAGAGTTTGGGGATATTGGCTTTCATCAGGCCAGCGTAAGTAGGGGTCAAGTTCACCCCCAGGTAAGTGATATGTGTGGATTTCCATTTGAAAGGATATGTATTCTGTAGGGTGGAAAGGGTGGCCAGAGACTCCAACAGGCTCATACCCATCGACTTTATCTATAAACCGTGTTTATCGTAAAACCGGAGATCGCTGCGAATTGGTCCAGCAACTCCATGAGGGTGGGGATAGAGTTGAGCGCCTCTCTCAGAAAACAAAGCACATCATCTGCGTAAAGCGCGATTTTGTGGCATTGCCCTTTGACCTCGAAACCCTGAATCCCTGGGTGCAGGTGAATCTGCTGTGCCACGGGTTCCAGTGCCATTGCAAACACTAATGGGGACAGAGGACAACCCTGCCGAGTTCCTCTTCCCTGGGTTATCAGATTGGTCCACTGTGAGTTAGCCCGCACACAGGATCAGACTGGAAAACATCGGGCCGAAGCCGAATCCCTTCAACACTCGCCCTAGATATTCCCATGACATGCTGTCAGGAGTGACAAAGTACCTGGGAGTCCAGGGGCCAGGGCCACCAGGTCCACTGCTCTGCGAATGTTATGAGCTGACCGGCCTTGTATAAACCCAGTTTGGTCTCCGTCAATTATTAGCGGTAGGATCTCCCCTAGCCGCCGCATGATGACCTTACTAAAAATCTTCGTATCAGTGTTGAGTAAAGCAATCGGCCGGTAGGACGTGCACTCCGTGGGATCTTTTCCCGGCTTTAAGATCAAAGTCATAGCCGACTCTGTCATTGTCTGAGTGACAGATCCTGCCTCCTACAAGGAGTTGAAAAGCTTCGTGAGATGGGGCACCAGCTCGCCACTAAAAACTTTGTCAAATTTGTTCGCGAACCCATCAGGGCCCGGGGCTGTCCCTAGAGGTAGCATTTTAATCACACTCTCAAATTCCTGTACAGTTATTGGTTCCTCTAAGGGGTCTCTAAGGGCTCGTGGAACTTGGGCGTTTGTTATGAATTCTTCCGTGGCACGTGGGTCGCCGACATTAGGGGCTGCCTGCTCAACAAAAAACTGCTCAACAATGCATAGTTTACCCTCCTCTGAAGAAACATAGCTGCCCATCCTGTCTTGCAAGGTATCTATTCTGTTACGTTTCAATTGCTTTTTCAGTTTGGCTGCCAGTAGTATGTTGGCTTTGTTCCCCTTCGTATAGAAGTACTGTTTTGAGCGCATCATATAATGTGCTGCCCTCGCTGTGTGATGTGACTCAAGCGCTTTCCTCTCTATACGTAGGTCCCTCAAAGAACGTCAGTATCCCTTCTCTTTATGTATAACCTCAAGTCTATGAGTTTCTCCCTCCAGTTGGGCCTGTACTGCCCTTCTGGCTTCCCCCCTCTGAGCAGCTTGTTTAATAAGGTGCCCTCTAATTACTATCTTACCGGCATCCCACACCAAGTCGAACCCCACATTGCCAGTGTCATTTTCTCTAAAGTAGAAGCCTACAGTTTCAGCTATGTGAGTTCGAATCAGGGGATCTTCCAGCAAGAGGTTGTCTAATCAGCAGACTGGCTTTCGAGGTGGGGGTCCCTGAATGGGGGAGAGTATTAGTCTCACAGGAGAGTGATCAGATAGAGCTTCTGGGAGAATTTCGCCGTCTATCACTTGAGAAATAAGCGTATCGGACAGAAAAAACATATCTAGCCTGGAGAAGCCCTTATAAACCCCTGAGAAATAAGTGTCATCTCGCTCTTCCTGGTGGAGAAACCACCAGATCTCTATTAGGGAATGCTCCTGCAATAATGTAGTGAGGGCTAGGAAGTTCTTTTTATCCGTGGGGGTTGGGGCCAGCGTCTTGTCCACTAACGGGTTAACAACAGCGTTGAAGTCCCCGCCCAGGATTAGTTCCCCCTCTGCATGTTCTGTCAGGGTCTTAGACAGCAACGCATTGAATAAGTCCTGTTTAGCATTTGGAGCGTATAGCGAAACCAGTGTAATCATGCGTCCTCACAGCACTGACACTACTAAGGGAAACCTTCCCTCCACATCCCGCACCATCTTCAGTGCTTTTAGGGGAATACCCTTGCGCACCAGAATGGCGACCCCTTGCTTCTTCGATCCACTTGAGGCAAAGAATTTCATGGGATAGAGCTTATTATTAAGATGAAATTTGTCCGTGGGTAGAAGGTGGGGTTCCTGAAGGATCAGTAACGATGCGTCAAGCGTTGCTAGCCTATGAAACAGAGCATTACGCTTTAGGGGGAGTTTAGGCCCTGGACGTTAAGGGTAATGCATTTGACATCTGGGGTCGCCATTCTAAGGTCGCTCAGGTTATTGTGCTACGTTAGAAGACATTGTTTCTCCCAGAAACAGAGCCCTCTCAGACCCCAAACCTCCCCAGATCCCTCCATCACATCTTGCATAGGTATGATAACACAACATATCTTATGCGGATAGCAGGATGGCCAAGTAGGGATTCCCGCCGAGACCCAAGAACTGCTCTGTGACTTCTAGGTGGCAAGGCATGAACGAAAACATAATCAGTCCCAGCGATGGTGCGTCTGAAAAACAGCAACATAAAAAAGGTAAATTTCAGAAATAAAGGAACGTAAGCCAGCCCAAGTAAGGCTCGTAATGGCCCACTTTCTTTAACCAACATCAAGAAAACCGTCAACAGAATGGTCGCAATCTGCTTAGGGCGCCCAACATACTATTCTGTAAGAATTGATCTCCATAGATAACAGGTAGCATCTGGCGTGCAGTGTGGCGTTCTTCTTCAAAGCGTGAACACGGCCTCAGCATCTGCCCCTGGGTGGGTAATGCCCTGGCCTTCAGTGAAAAATCGCCCGATTATAGAGTTACCAGGCTTGGGCAAGTACTGAGATGGTGGAGGGCGCTCAGCGGGCTGCGGTTCCTGGTCCCAGTAGAGTGAAACAGCGCCCAGGGACCCGTTGCATCGCCTAAGCTCCCCGCAAGCACAGGTTAGGTTCGAGCAGTAGGGCGCAAGTCTAATCCGCATAATGGGGGTTCTCTCCCCTGACCCAAGGTTCAGTTGTAAAGGTGGGTGGGGTTTGGCACCTCTCTCTGAGGTACTCCATCCTCTACTTCAGCAGTTTTAACATAACCATGTGGGATTCACTGGAATTGGCTTTGCCGGGTATTTCTGGTTAGCAACACGTCCCAAGGTTTTCAATCAGTATTCAATCAGCTTCCTGGCAACTCTCTCCAGGTGTCAAGTCGGGGCCAATCAGTGTCTGCTGTGCCCCCTTATTCTCCCTGGTTTCCGTTTCTTGGTATGGGGTATGCACCAATCGCTGCCACCCCTTGGGCATTCTTCGCTTGTCTCTCGGCATGGGGATGAGGTCTGGATTTGGTGGATCTTGCGCAGGTGGCTCTGAGAGGGCGTTAGCCTTTGCTCCGACCATCAGATCCTTTGCGTCGTCTTCTGAGGAGATTATATGGTGCTGATTGTGAAGATCGAAGATCAAGCTGCATGGAAGCCCCAACGATAATGAATCTTTTGGTCTTGAAGCCAGGCCGTTACTCTTTGCAGGCGTCTCTGACTCGCTAAAGTTTATGGGGAGACATCCTAAAACAGCTTTAACGTTGCTCCTCGGAACTGTATTGATTCCGCTTTCCTGGCTGCCGCCATGATCTCTTCTTTCTGGCGAAAGAAATGTACTCTGGTCAGGACGTCTGGGAGTAGGTTCCTCCTCTGCTGGGCGGAGCAATAGACACAATGGGTTCTGTCCAGGGTCAGCGCCTCCGAGGACGAGAGGCCTAGTAGGAACCTGAACAGCGCGCTCACATAGTCTGGCAAATCCTGATCCGACAGTTGCCGCGGGACTCTTCGGAGATGCACATTATTCCTTTGTGATCTATTTTCAAGGTCGGCTTGTTTAGCCCATATATCTTCCAGGTGTTCTTCAATGGTCCGCACCCTCTCTGTAAGAATCTCGTGTTCATGCATCTGTTTACATGTTACGTTTTCTAACTTGTTGACCCTTGCTTCAAGGCCTCCAAAGTGTGAAGTTAAGTCGGCGAGAGATCGGGCCAGAGAGTCCTTGGAGGTCTTAATCTCCATTTTAATTTCTTGAGTGATATCTTGTTTGAGGGATTTCAGCATCTCTTCAAAATCAGTCCTGGAGAACGCCATTTCTGCAGGTTTTGGCGACATAGGGGCGTGGTGGATGTCTGCCCCAATTGTTTGCATTCGGGTATCGATTGCTAGTTGGGCTGTTAAGAAGGGTTTGATGCCGTGGGATTTCTGCCTTCCCACCGCTTTTGGCATTGCCAGCCTCCCAAGCTCTGAGGAGTTCCAGCCGACGATAGCCTCCCGTTCTGCTCGCAGGGAGGTAGAGCTAGTACAGGCTGTTAGCAGATGATGGGTGAATTATAGCCAAGACCCTCCCAGGCAATCCAGCCGTCTTCTGGAGGGGTGGGTGGGGGGAGGCTGTCTTAATGCAGGCGTTGTGGGTCAGTTTAAGTCCTTAGCTTATTTTGGCCCATATGATTTCGGGAGGCAAACTTCCCCGCTAAGGGCCTCTGCATGGGTGGACCCTCTACAGATGGGAGCTGAAATATTGAGGGCTAAATAATGACAGCGTCGTAGTTATGGGGAGCCTTACAGTATTTAATTTGCCTCCACTGCAGCACGCGTTCAAGGGGCCAAAATGGGGTGCAGTCCTGGTTCTAGCTCTTACTCATGAGGCCTCGTTATACTGCCCCTTTGATATGTCACTCCGGACCCCATCTCTGAGGACTCACCGCTCCAGTCTCAGTGCTATCTTCTGCCGAATTTGTTGCTTGTGAGGGATAGGCTCTGGGCGCTCCACACCATCGTGACTACCGCACTCCCTGTGCAGCAGGATCACAGTTCACCAGGCTCATAGCGAATCTCGCCACAGGCATGGAGCCCCTTCTGCTCTCAATGCAGCATGAGTCCAGGTCGGCAGCCCGAGGGCCACCAGCTCCGCCTGCACCTATGAGTCTCCTCCTCCGGCTTCAGCTTGCCATCAGCGTCCGATCCCCAAGCGGGGTCCGGGGACAGCCCTCCACTCGATATAATGGACAACCTCGGGCCCTCCGCTTCAGGACCGGGTTGTCCGCCGTCTGTAACCGTTATCTTCGGCGCTCAGTCCGGTCAGTGCGTTCATCTCCGTCACGCTGCATTCCGGTCTCCAGTCTCACATTTGGCTGCAGGACAGAGAAGCGCTACTTTCCAGGGAAACAAGCTTCTGTGGGGTCGGGGGAATGGGAGCTGGGCTTACTGCTTCAGCAGGCGGTCCGCTTGTATGTTGCAGTCGGGCGGATGCTCCGTAGCTTTGTTCGCGCGCTCTGCCATTTTGCTTACAAAGGGATCGGGGCGGAGGTCCAGGTTCCTTCACTTCGCGGCCACTATTCCCCCCGGATGTTCGTCCGCTGGCATCCTCATATCACAGACAGCCAGAATATCACAAAATCACTCAGAGATCATGCTATTAGACACTGATATTACAGCATTTCGGGCGCCATGTCACGGAGGTCACAGCTAGCACAACCGCATGGCTTGCTGCCTAGCCACACCCTGTTGTCAAACGGGAAATTATATCGTACTCCCTATTGCAACGAATATGTGTATATTGGCCTATGCCAAGCTGCTTATAAGCCACTTGCGAAGAAAACCGTGTTGTAAGGTCCTGACCTTAGAATCAATGTAAGCCGCCATTTTAGGTCATTCCGCCATCTTAGGTTCTCTTTGTAAAGTCACCCTGTGAGTTAAAATGTTGGACAAAGTCATTCCGAAATACAACATGGCCGTCTTGACCTCTGTGTGTAATTAATATGTAAGTTGCCTGCAGGCCACTTGTTGGGGTCGTGAACTGAGACCTTGTCCTTCGCTGACCTGTGTGTAAAGGATTGCTCGTGCAATGAAACAAATCCACAAGCATATGTTAAGAACAATGTATCCAAATACTGAACTAAGAACACTTGTTTAACTACATTGTATTAATGTTTGAGAAGACCTTTATGAGAAATCCTAAATAATACTGTTACCGTGTAGGCTTGTTGGCGATTGTATTAAAGGCAATCCCTATGCATATAGTGGTGCGAACTCAGCATGAACCCTAGATCAGTAATGTATTAGAGGAATATTAACCCGAAGTAGGGTTAGACATCATGTTCACAAATGGTATCAAAGAGCAACAAATTTTAATGTACAGCGTCTCTCACTAAGCACAATGAACCACGCTGGAGTTTGTTGTGTTGTACTGAGGGCCGAAAGCTATCTGTTACTTTTCTTGGAAAATTGTTCAGTATAAAATAAAGATCTTTGTATGTTCATTTGTAACCCGTGTTCGGTCTATTTCCTTTTGGGGTACTCAGCCTCGATATTTTGATTTTGTTTTCACAGTTGGCACCCGAATAGAGACCCTCAAGATTGATGCCGGATTGTCGAAGGTTGGGATCGGACGGTGTGACAAAATAAGGGGCCCCTTCTGAACGAGACACGACACCTGAGCAGTGCTGCACGACCCGATCCCTGGACGATTGGCTTGTGGTCCGAGACGGCATCTTGACGAGGGTCCACTTATCGAGGCGGGCAGATTTTCCGAAATCACCAAACACGAGGTAAGATTAGTTAGGTAAGATTCTTTGTAATCCGATCGGACCTCCTTAGGACTGATCAGGTGGGTCGTGACCCGATTCTTAAATATCCTGATAATTTGATATATTGTATTGTATTGTATCTGCAGACACAATTATTGACCAGGTAACACCAATAATTTGATATGCCTGGGAAATTGTCTACCTGCTTCAGGGCGTTGTTCCGCAGTGATAGACAATCTTTGGAATTTAGCCGTCCAGCACCACAGGAGGGGTCGCCGGCATGTACTATGCACTGTAAGCATAGCATTGGAAGTATAGTGTTTAATGATATTTGGCACAGACAAACCAGGCATGCCTCCGAACTTCAGTGGCCAACCAATGGTAGTTTTGAAATCCCTTGTATTGAGTATTTAGAGCCAATTCTATTAAAGAAAAAGGCTGGACCTGCAGCATTCGATGTTTTGCAGAATTGGAAAAAAGAAGCGTTTCAGCAACTTAAGAGTAGAGAAAAACATGCACGCCGTCATAAGACGAACGCCGAAAAAGCATTATTATATGACCAAGATAAACATTCTGAGTCGACTAGGAATATGGATAGGGCTTTCTCACTTGGAATTCAGAAAATGTATCCTTCTAAAGACCTTCATGTTTCTGACAAATTCATCAACAAATTGTTAAATGAGCGAAGGCCTGGTGCCTCTGTGCCACCTCTGTATGTTCCTCTTCCTGCTGCTTTGTCTCTTCCTGTTGTTCCTGCTCCTCCTTAAGCTCCTCTTCCTCCAGTTACTGTTCCTCCACCTATTCCTCCACCCCTTCCTATTGCACCAGTAACACTACCTCCATTGAATTTGCCTGCTCCACCTCTTCCAAGTGGTCTTGTGCCCCTTGTAGCCGATTAGGGTGCAGGGTCAGGGGTTGTCACCCGCAATACTGTACCGCCAGAGAAGAAACAGGATTTGATTGCATGGGCTAAGCATTGTATGGAGAGAGATGATCAAGCTAATGTTTTTGCCACACATTTTAATATGGATAATTTTCCTGAGAAAAATGTTTTTATTGAAGGTTTAGGGATTCATTTATGTGTAATGTGGGGCAAATTAAATAATACAGATCTCCCGCAAGGGTTAAGGGATCTAAATACTTTAGCGTTTTCAAGAGACAATGTGTAGAAGGTTAATGAGCATGTCGAGAGGTTATTTGAGTATAGAAAGGAGTTGGAAAAGTTACAGAATGAGGATGACGAGGGGGAAGTATGTATGTACAGAAACGGTTCCTTCCTTGTCGAAAATCGATATCTGAGGAAGCACGAATTTGTACGAAAGACTCGCTTAGATGGATTTCAGATATGTTGATAACTCCAGTTGAGGTATATGACACAAACAGTCAGTATACGCCAGAAATGCAGAGGAAAGTGATACAGGTAATGATAGAGTACCTACAGGATGATTGTGTAAAGAGAAAAACTAGTTGTCCCACAGAGTAAATGAGTAGTTATAAGAGAGCTTTTTCACTTGACACTTCTTCGACTGCTTTAGCGCTCGACTTAGCTCTGTTGCTTAGTAAGCGTTCGGAGTTGCCTACTTCTCAGTTGCCTATGAGAGAGGTTCCTCCGACATTTGTCCCGAAGGTTGAGATTGCGGCCGATGCTGCGGCGGGTAGTCGCTGTGAACATTCCTGCGCATTATGTATCGCAGTTTGTTCACGTCCCGTTCTCGAGACAGGAAGTGAATACTATTAGACAATCTATTCCTGATATTAGGAAAAATCCGACAGGATTCCATAAAGAAATAGAGTCCGTCTTGCAGTCTTCAGTGTTCACCCTAGGTGATATTGATTTGTTATTTCCTGTACTCCTGCCCGTAGATTTATGGAAACAAGTTAGGACTATAGACGACGTACCAGGGTTGGGAGATACATGGGCGAACATGACTAGATTCGATGGAGAAAGGCCAGCTGGTGAAAGACCGCCCCAGGTGATACTAACTTTGCCTGATAGAATTGTTGCAAAATTGAAAACCATAATTCCTGAGAAAAGAATTATTTGGGACAAACTTACGGCCTGTGTCCAAGGGAAGTCTGAGGGTGCTACTGAGTTCTTTAATCGGTTTGAACAGGTATTCTCGGATTTCAGCAGACAAGACTTAGGCACAAGAGTCTGGGAAAAGATTATTTGTGGACAAATTTGTGCGTGGATTGCTGCCCGACATCCAGTCACAAATGATGTCTTTTGAGAGCGCTTGGCAGGCGAAGTCCCAATCAGATGTACTGCACATGGCTCAGTACTACGAGAATCGTGTCAACAATTAAAAAGATAGAGTTGAAAAACGAAAAGGTGATTTAAAGACTAAAGTATTATTACAGCAAATTGTTAGAGGCATCAGAGGGGGTAGTTTGCAGATTAGAGGTCAGTATGTTCCACAAGGGAATGTGCCCTTGAGTCCTGTGAACATTAACCAGTGTGCCTATTGTGGACCAGAGGGTCATTGGCGTGCACAATGCCCCGTCCTTCGACAGAGGTCGAATAACACATTTGGGAATATGGGTAGACGATCCAGAGGTCGCCCGGGTGTAGGGGGCCCTGGTAGAGGTCAGTTTGCACAGGATCCTCAGCAACCTTTCTCACAGGATAATCAGACTCCAAGTGTGGATACTAGGAACATATTTGATCATCCTTCTGCTGCATATCTATCTGAAGAGCTTCCTTTTGATGATATTCTGTTTCGTTAGGATTGCCCGAAGCAGGGTTTAGAACCTACACCTATTCCCGTCAATCAGAAAGGTCCCTACATTGAAATGGTAGTAGGAAATAGGAAACATCAGTTTTGATAGATACTGGAGCACAGACGTGTTCCATTGATCATTCACGGGTTCCAAACATTCCACTGTCAGGGCAAACTAATGTTTCTGTAGGGTTTTCTGGCACACCAGTTGTTAGTCCAGTTTCTCCGGTACCTATTTCTTTGGGTCCCTTTACGGACCACTGTCCATTCCTTTTGACTTCAAATTGTGGAAAGAATTTGCTGGGTTTAAATCTATTGAAAGAATTAAATGCAATCATTTATTGTTCTTCCGATGGAGTGCGCTTGACGATTTTACCACAGCAACTTTCTGTCTCTCAATTCTTAACTAGACCTTTGCCACCAGAATTCAGTGATGTACCAGAGTGCTTATGGGCTGTTGACGACAATGATGTCGGTGTTTTGCTGATTGAGCCTGTTAAGATAGTCTTGAAACATGGAATTGAGCTGCCACGCATTCCCCAGTATAAGATTTCAGTTGAGGGCGAGCGAGCTTTGAAATGCATTGTTTCCGATTTTGTGCATCGCAGGGTGATTGAGGAAATTTCAGGAAGTTTGTGCAATAGTCCGATTTTACCCGTGTACAAGAAAGGCGATAATGCAATTCTATTCCGTTTCATAATTGATTTACGTGCCATTAATAAAGTCGTCGCTCCGCAATTTCCAATTGTGCCTGATGTGACGACAATATTGACAATAGGCCTCATTACACGGTAGGCGGTGAACCATGGCGCAATTAGCGTCATGGTTCATGCTGGTAAAATACCAGCCCCGCTAAAGGTGAATTACCGCCCCATTCCAAGGTTGGAGGTGCGGTAATTCCCCCTTCCACCATTGCCCTTCCCCATTCTCATTTTTGCCCCATAGGGCATAATGGGAATGGGGACGGCGCTAATTACGGCACCGCAAATTGCGGTACCGTAATTAGCTCCCTGGGTCCCTTTGCGGGTTGGTTTTTAATGCCTGCAAAAAGCAGGCGTTAAAATCCCCAACACGCAAAGGGACCTTGTAGTAAGGCGGTAAGGATTTACCGGTACCGGTAAAAAACTGGTACCGGTAAACCCTTACCGCCTACCGTGTAATGAGGCCCAATGATTCCAGCTACAGCTACAGCTACTTACTTTAGTGTTGTGGACCTGAAGAATGCTTTCTTTAGTATTCCTATACACAAGGATAGTAGATACTTGTTCGCGCTCACCTTAGGGAGACGCTCGTTCACATTTACTCTTGCACCTCAAGGTTACACAGAGAGTCCTGGCATTTACAGTAGGGCTTTGAAAGAACAGCTTGATACCCTTGAACTGCCCTCTACTTGTACATTGCTTCAGTATATTGATGACCTGCTTTTAGCTGCTGAGCGCCTGTACGGAGGGCAATGTGTTGTTGCTTATTCATCTAGCTAAAGATGGTCACAAAGCTTCGCTTAAAAAGTTTCAATATTGTTGCCAGGAGGTCGCCTATTTAGGCTATCTTCTGTCAAAGGAGGGAAGAAGATTGACACCTGAAAGAATAAAAACACATTTCTGGCATGTCTGTCCCAAATACACAGAAGGAAGTTAGAGCCTTGTTAGGAATGGCTTCTTACTGTAGGTTGTGGATCCCACATTTTTCACTAGTGGTCAAACCGATGTTGGCTTTGACAAAGAAGGGCATTTCTTCGCCATTGCCATGGAACGCGGAACACCAGCAATCGTTTGACTTGCTCAAGACTGCATTATGCTCAGCACCAGTTTTGGGCACACCAAACTATGAAAAGGCCATTGTGTTGTTTGTGCATGAATGTGATGGATGTGCTTTGGCTGTATTAATGCAGGAACATGGAGGGAAGAATAGGCCGTGCGGTTACTTTTCATCCGCCCTTGATCCTGTAGCATGCGCTTTGCCAAGATGTTTGCGAGCTGTCGCTGCTGCGTCTGTAAAACAGAGTGAGGGAATGGTCCTGGGCCATGATCTAACCCTGATGGTGCCTCACTCTGTAGATGTTCTACTGAACCGAACCCAAACGCAACACCTCACTTCCGCACGGTTGGCGTGATATGAATTGATCTTGTTTGCTCCTCACATCCAAATTAAGAGGTGTTGTGTTCTTAATCCGGCTGAACTCCTACCTTTCCCGCAAGGTACTGCTTGCGGCGATGAAGAGTCACATGACTGTTTGTATACTACCGAATAAGAGACAAAGGGTAGAATTGATTTGAAGGATACTCCTTTGAATAATCCGCAAGGAGAGCTGTTTTGTGATGGCTCCTGCTTCAAACTTCTGGATGGTACATCCACAGCTGCTTATGCAATCACCACATTAAGCACGGTTGTAGAAACCAATAGAATCACGCATAACTCCGCGCAGGCTGCAGAGATTATAGCATTGACCCGAGCTTGTGAACTTTCCGAAGGTCTTACAGTAAACATATATACTGATAGTCAGCATGCCTTTGGGGTGGTTCACAACTTTGGGAGACTTTGGTCAGAGAGAGGGTTAACTTCACATGGCACCAAAATCCAACATGGCTCCCTAATAGTACAACTGCTCTCAGCGCTTGCGCTCCCTACTCAGTTAGCCATCATAAAATGTGCAGCACATTGAAAGATTACAGGTGACATAGGAAAAGGGAATGCTTTCGCTGATCAGATAGCTAGACAAACTGCTACTGATCTCTTTACGGAGATGTATGTTTCAAGGGAGACTTTAAATGCCTATGCAATGGACGAGGGTGTGGGGTCTGTATGGGATATCCAAGCCGATGCCACCTTAGAAGAATCCAAGAGGTGGGCTGAAGGCTTGGAGAAACTCGATGATGACGTGTGTTGGGTGGACATAGTTGAAGGGAAATGGCTACTCCCTGATGCTTAAGTAATGATGATGGTCGTCATGGCCCATTGTCCTACGCATATATGTGCCCAGAAAGTCACGAAAATGTTAGAGAAAGTTTGGGCAAATGACAAAATTTCGAAAATTGCCCAGAGCTATGTTCAGGACTGCATGATTTGCCTACAACATAATGTGGGAAAGAGGACAGCAACTCCAAGGGGAAGTTTTGGGCCACCCTCTGTCCCCTTCGAAGTCATCCATTTCGACTTTATTGAAATGGAACAGTGTAATCATATGAAGTACGTATTAGTGGTTATCTGTGCTTTTAGTAAATGGGTTGAGGCTTTCCCTGTCAAAGATGCTACAGCCATGACTACTGCAAAAACCATGTTAAAAGAATACTTCCCGCGGTTCGGACTACCAAGAGTCATCTGGTCGGACAATGGTCCACATTTTGTCGCTGCTGTAATTCTGCAGATATGTGCGGCATTACAGATCGACAAACGGTTCCACTCGGCCAGACACACTCAGAGCGCCGGACTAGTAGAAAGACACAATAGTATCATCAAGAACAAGCTTGCTAAGACGTGTGCTGGCACTAAATTAAAATGGCCGGACGCCTTACCGATCGTGTTATTAGCCATGCGTACAACCCCTCAAACTAAGACTGGGCTCTCTACATTTGAGGTGGTAATGGGGAGACCGGCCAATATCTGGAACCTTCCTAAATGTAGATCTTTGAGAAATGTTTAAAATGTATTACTTGCAGATTATTGCAGCCAGTCGACTAAAAACCTGTATTTGATTTATCACCAGGTGCGAGACGCTTTACCTGTGCGATACGAGGGCCCGGGGCACAGCATTCGGCCTGGGAACTGGGTGCTCATTAAGGCATTTGAGCGCTCTTCCTGCCTTGCACCTCGCTGGTGGGGCCCATTTCAGGTCCTGTTGGTCACACAGACAGCGGTGCAGGATTCTGGCAGAAAGAACTGGATCCACGCGTTGCACGTCAAGAAACTTCCTCACCCAGTGCCACACGATACAGAAGAAACAGAACCCCTCGCTAACGCTGCAACCAATGATTCCAAAGCAGTAGATAGCGCTGAGAGTGTATCGGAGAATCTTTCTGAGCCCGTGAGGCTTGGGAAACCTGCCATTTTGTCTCCACACTCTCCAAAAGTTTTGCTTCCAGAAACTGCTGTTTCAAATTCGGCATCTTCACTTGTTTCTGATACATTGCTTCAAACGGGAAGTGACGACACATTGTTTCCGGATCAATCAGTACCGGGAAAAGCAAGGTACAATCTGCATCCAAGAAAATAGACTTACGGCACGGTTTTGCTGTGCATCTGATAGACTTACGGCACGGTTCGGCTGTGCATTTGAAGAAGGAAAGGATCATCGAGGGCTTGTTTTTGCCCAAATTTGAGAAAGAGGATTCTGTTGGCGAGGGTTGTGGAAGGACTAAGAAGTCACGCGGCGGGGAGGTCGCTAGCAACGAACATTGGGGGGTTTCCGTTTGAAGACTACAATGCCTGCCACCGCTACCACTGGTATGGGACTTGTAAATGATTGTGTGACCAACCGGGATAATGGACAAAGTACCTGGGCCCCAAAAACGTATTGCTGTGTTCTCATGAATATCACGCATGCCATTTTTTAATAAGTCCAACTGTTGGGTCTGCTCACATTTACCGTAACACGGGGATAAGGGGCTAAGTTGGTATATTCATCCGTTACCTATGACAACTGCTTGTTATGCTTCTCTTAGAGCACTGTTCTCTGGCCGTTGGAACAATAGCATCTCGGGGAACTTTGATGGTACTAATTTGAATAGCTTTGAGAAACGTGTTCCGACTCCCGTGGGATGCTCGCTTTTCGCAAATAGGAGTAAGCTCAACGTTGCTTCTATTAGGCCTTCTGACAGACTGTCTCGTCCTTTCCAATCTTTGATTTCCTTTAAGATGGCTCCAATAGGCAATAAGGATGCCATGCCTCCTTCTTACACTGTTAGCCATAGCCCCGTTTCAGTTCCTTTTTGCATACAGAGGAATGGTACTCAGTCAATGGGAGATTTTAGAGGTTGTACCAACGTTGCAAATTTGTCTACTTTGTTTGCGGTAATGTAGCATTTCCATGGTTGCCCAGGGATTGGCAGGGAACCTGTTATTTAGGGATCCTGTTATCTGGGGTATCTGGGGTATTTATAGCTAGTACAGTAGAGGTTTGAAAGGCTCGTCCACGGCGGGACGAGAATGGTGACACTCCAGCACAGGTCTTGGGAGATGTAGCAAAATCATTTGTGCCAATGTGGGGACAGATAGCGAATTCCAAAGATATCAAAAGACTAGCGAGAGTACTGGAGAGAACCATCAACCGGACCACTGACATACTCTATAATATGACATTAGAACAGAAAGCGATAAGACTAGTAGCGCTTCAGAACCGGATGGCATTAGATGTCATTCTGGCTGAACGTGGTGGAGTGTGTAAATTAGTGGGGTCAGCTTGTTGTGTTTTTGTGCCAGATTCCTCCCCAACTATCTTCAAGGCAATACAGAATCTGCACGTCCTCAGTTCAGAAGTGCATGTTCCCGAGGGAAACTGGGATCTTAGCGCTTGGTTCTGGGACTTCTTGCGATCTTGGGGTTGGAAGATACTTTCGGTCCTACTGATCATTTTGGGAATTCTGTTGTTGCTTTGTTGTTGTATCCAGTGTCTACCTAGTATATGTTCGATGCTAGGGGGATGTTGCGCACAAGCGATAGGTACAATAGGACATAAAGTGTATGCCCCAGATAAAACTTCCAAGGAATACGTGTTAAAAGACATTTTAGCAAATGACCTGTTGGCAATAGATATTTCTGCCAGCGATTCAGGGTGCATGGACAATGATGCATGGAGTTATTTGCAAGAAGATCAGAAGTAGTTTAGCACTTGGCATAGGCCAAAAGGAGGGTTTGTCAAACGGGAAATTATATCGTACCTCCTATTGCAACGAATATGTGTATATTGGCCTACGCCAAGCTGCTTATAAGCCACTTGCGAAGAAAACCGTGTTGCAAGGTCCTGACCTTAGAATCAATGTAAGCCGCCATTTTAAGTTCTCTTTGTAAAGTCACTGTGAGTTAAAATGGTGGACGATGTCATTCTGAAATACAACATGGCCGTCTTGATCTCTGTGTGTATTTAATATGTAACTTGCTGTCATGCACGCGCCGCTGGCGCACGCATTGGCAACCATCATGGACTACTTGGTACTCATTTATCCTCCTAATACTCCTTGAACAACTCCTTTTCACGCCTTGGTCTTTTATTTCCATTTGCTCAACTTTGGTTCTTTCTTATTTTATTCAATTAACTACATTTACCATAATGCACCTGGCTGCAGTCCTCAATTTCTGGCTATTCTCATTCATCGTTATTGGGACCACAATCCCCAGAAGCCCTAGCGGCCAGTTCTGCTTCCACCTGCTCAGGACCAGAGAGGGAGGAGGCAGATTGTCTTCAGGTGTGCTGCTACAGGTGCTGTCAATTAGCCTGCCTCAGAACAGGGCAGGGCTGTATATAAGCAGCTGCCTGCAGGAGCACAGTGTCTTGCATCTTGAGTTCTCCCCACTCCTGTTTGCCTTCACCCTTTACTTATTATGCTGTTCCTGCTGCTGCATTATCCTGTTTTGTTCCAGTGCCCTTTCTGGGCTCACTGCCTTGCAGCCAATCACGCTCCGCTGCCTTCTACCTACAGCCCTTGTCCTCTGGACTTCCTGCCTTGCAGCCTATTACAATCCTCTGCAGCCCTCTACTGTCAGCGGCCCTGCTCCTCTGGGCTCACTCCTTGCTGCCCTGCTCCTCTGGGCTCCTTGCCCTGCAGCCTGCCTCACCCCGGCTGCCCACAGTCCTTGTCCTCTGGGCTCCCTGCCCTGCAGCCTACCTCACTCCGGCTGCCTACAGTCCTAGTCCTCTGCAGCCCGCCTTGCAGCCTGCCTCACTCCGGCTGCCTACAATCCTTGTCCTCTGGGATCCCTGCCCTGCAGCCTGCCTCACTCCGGCTGCCTACCGTCCTTGTCCTCTGGGCTCCCTGCCCTGCAGCCTGCCTCACTCCGGCTGCCTACAGCCCTTGTCCTCTGGGGCTCCCTACCGTGCAGCTTGCAACCTTCTGCTGTCTCCAAGCCCTTGTTCCCTGGGCTCCCTACCTTGCAGCCTGCACCTCTTCGCTGCCTACAGCCCTGCTCCTCTAGCGGCCCTATTCTTTTGGGCTCTCTGTCTGTCGCCTACTACTAATCTCTCTCTGTCCTGTTCTTCTGGACTCCCTGCCTTTCAGCCTACTACAGTCCTCCGCAGTCCAATACAGTTTGCCTGCACCTTGTGCCACTCTTGACTGCAGACCTGCTTCCTACTTTGCAGCCCTTCTGTTTTCCTGACTGCTGCTCCTTGCTCTCTTCCTTGAGTCCTCTGTACTCCACCTCAGGTTATCTATTTCAGTCTAACTGCCTTTCCTTAATTTCCTTTTGCTAGATTGCTCATTGACTTCCTTTTCGCTGGATATTTCTGTTCTTGTCTTCTCATGTGTCTTATGTAATCCCTTTGTACAGAGCTTGCCTGTTGGTTTCCGGCATGCAACCTCTGCCCCTTCCTTTGTCGCGTTTTAAGTGTTACAGACACCCACTGCTGTTGTTCCCAGCCATGAGCATACAGCGTGGGCCTCTGTTATAGCAATCTGTGCAGAAGGCTGGAGTTTCCTAAGGTTTGTGGAACACTCTTTCCCATTTCAGCATACACCCCAAGAGGGAATCCAGTTTGTTTGTACCTTTGTATCTTTTGCCCCTTTTATCTCACAGCTACTGTATCCTACTCTTCTTTCTTGTTGAACTTCTTGCTGTGTGTGCTTATCTGCTACCTTACCTCAGCACAGCCACCCAAAACCTACCTGGGTACCCTGTGCCACTCTTGGCAGAGTGCCATTTTTGACACTTGCCTGCAGGCCACTTGTTGGGGTCGTGAACTGAGACCTTGTCCTTCGCTGACCTGTGTGTAAAAGATTACTCGTGCAATGAAACAAATCCACAAGCATACGTTAAGAACAATGTATCCAAATACTGAACTAAGAACACTTGTTTAACTACATTGTATTAATGTTTGAGAAGACCTTTATGAGAAATCCTAAATAATACTGTTACCGTGTAGGCTTGTTGGCGAATGTATTAAAGGCAATAACTATGCATATAGTGGCGCAAACTCGGCATGAACCCTAGATCAGTAATGTATTAGAGGAATATTAACCCGAAGTAGGGTTGGACATCATGTTCGCAAATGGTATAAAAGAGCAACGAATTCTAATGTACAGCATCTCTCACTAAGCACACTGAACCATGCTGGAGTTCGTTGTGTTGTACTGAGGGCCGATAGCTATCTGTTACTTTTCTTGGAAAACTGTTCAGTATAAAATAAAGATCTTTGTATGTTCCTTTGTAACCCGTGTTCGGTGTATTTCCTTTTGGGGTACTTAGCCTCGATATTTTGATTTTGTTTTCACACTGTGAGGCTACTTTTAGTGACATTTTTGCCCGTTGTGGTGAGCCAGTTGTTAGCTCTCCTTATGTCAGAGATATGTTCTTTTTTGGGGATGCTCGGTGCTGCTCTGAGAGAGTTATTTTGTAAAATCTGTATTTTGTTAGTGATGTATTTGTTAGCTCCTAGGTATAGGGCATTACAGTAATCCAGTGTTGACAAAATGAAGGCTCTGGCCAGGGTGGTGCAGCTGTTAGTAGAGAGGAAGGGTTTGGCTGCTCTAATTAATGTACATGTCGAGGCTGTTGAGGAGGCCATGGAGCTGACAGGTTTGTTGAAGTAGAGAGTCGCGTCTTGGTACAAGCCTAGAGTTTTGACTTCTTTAGCTACTTTAATGGTGTTACCATCTATGATAAAGCTCATGTAGTTGTGACCGAGTTTGTTGATATTGTGGATGGTGCCAAGGATTATGAGCTCAATCTTGTCATCCTTCTGGCATAGACCGCGAGAGCTCATCCATGCCTGAATGATGATGTACATCCTAATCACAAAGGCCAATCCTTGTCCTAATCTCCCATCAGCGGTATGAGGATCTGGGTATCAGCCGCATAGTGAAACACTTGTGCATAGGCGCGTTACAAATGCCATATCATATCATAGTTGGTGTAGGTGATACCAAGACCATTGAGATCGTCGAAAAGGGGCTTCGTGAAAACGTTGTACAGAGTGGGGGAAACACATGATCTCTGAGGTACCCCGCATGTGATGTGAACAGGGTCAACAGATGCTGAGGTAGAAAAAACATGCATGGTCCTGTTGTTTAGGAGTGATTGTATCCAGCCTATCGCTTCTTGCGAGAAGTGGGCTGCTGAATCCAAGTGGTTAAAGGATTTTATGGTCTGATTTTATGGTCTGCTAAATCAAACATCGCGGATAGGTCGAGGAGTAATACTAGAGCGGCTTTACCATTGTCTCTAAGAGTGTCCATTTATGCCATAAGGTCGATCAGCGCTGTTTCAGTCCCATGTTGTTGGCGCACCAAGTACGAGCCAAGTACTGTTTGCTGCCTGCTGCTCGCTGCTACCCCGCTTTTGGATCACTGGGAACAGCTGGGAATTGCTGCCGCCACCGCTCTACAGCCTCGTTTGGCCAGAGCAGCTCTGGTGCTGCGGCATTGACTTTGCCTTGGGAGGACGTTTTAGCTGGTAACACCAGCCTGCCTGACTCTGAGGTGATTGTGCGCTCTGTACTTTATGTCTGGAGCCGACCGAAGTTGTGTGCCACTGCAGTTGTGTGGCCTGCTGTTTTGTGTTGGCACTCCGGTTGGATACTCCGTGTGTCTAACACCCATTTTCTATTACTTTGAAGGTATTTTCCGTTCGAGGTGGCCCTACCCCCCCCTGGAGGAGTGACGTCTTCTGATCTCCTTCAAAAAGCCATTTCCCCGCGCACCTAGTACGAGCCAAGTACTGTTTGCTGTTCGCGGTGTGCGGTGCGGGGCGTCGTAGCCTAGGACTCCATTCCCATGGATTTGCAAAACTCTCACCCCGAGCACAGTAGGTTCTACGGGCCCTGGTGTTGGGGGCAAAGTCACACTGTGCGCCGGATCGAGCTCACAAGCATCCACCTACTGCCTTAGTAGACTGCGGACTGTATGCCTTTGATCCTTGTGCTTGTGGTGCTCCTGGGTAAATTCTGGCGCCTGGTCTTGGCTTCCCTCAAAGAGCCGGGGTATTGATAAGAGAGGAGTGTTGTATTGGGGTTGGGCTCTTTTGGGCATACGATTTACTATCACTGCATAACCTAGTTATGTCACTTGCTATGGGTAATTGTACTTTGTTTTCCCTCAATTTATAACTGGCTTTAGTTGGGGTTGGTTGTTGTTTCCTTTATACTTACCCCATAGTCCTGCAGTAGTTTTGCCTGTTGGCTTGTGCTTCAGGTGTAGACTATGAGACGTGCTTTGAGAAGCAACTCCAAGTCTGAAACTATTCCTAAAGCTCAGAGGAAATTGGGGAGGTCTAAATTGCCGATTGGCACACCTCCTCTTTCACTTTCCCACAAAAAATCACTCCTATCGATGCCATCCTCGCCTGATGTAGAGGGGGCAGCGCCAAACCAAGAAGAGGTTTTGGATGCCCCTAGAACGGAGGACTTAGTCCCGTGCTTGGAGTCTTTGATTACAATCTCTCCTTCGGCTGTGATGCTCCCCACCTTTTCGGTGCAAGACGCCAATGATAACGACGAGGTGGTGGCTTGCGACAGGGCGCATGTTCATGATATCAGTTGTACTCCTAGGTTCGACCACGAGGGTTTCCCTCATGTGTCTGATACCTCAATGTTAGCTCTGACAATTATGACTGAACTGGGAAAACGGGTGAGGCGCTCATTGGGCCCTTCCTCTCCTGCCCCTCGGTCTTTTCCCTTTCGTGAACAAGTCCATTTTCATCTCCCGGACGAACTAAGCTGCAAAAAACCCAGCATTTTCGATAGAGACCTGCTCTCCACTCCCGTGAGGGGAGAGGGAGGTGGTGCGCCCTCACGCTACAACAACACACATGGTGTCCTTATAGACCCACCCGGGAACCTCTTGCCCCGTGCACTCGACGTCCTGAATCTGGGCAATGACGAGGTTGGCTCTATTGCATCTAAAGAGGAGGCACGGTCCTCTTCAACCCTAGAGGACTCACTTGCTGGTACTTTCCCAAATTATCTGTTCAACTTTCCTGTCATCTCGCAAATACTTAATCTCCTGGACAAGGGCCACAAGCTTACTCACTGCACCCTGAGGGAAATGCAAGGCTCCTTAGCCTTTATGAAAGAAAAGATGGCTAAATTGGAAGGCTTCATCTTTGTGGAGGAACAATCCAAACCATTTTACTTTGCACAATTTGAAAAAATGTTGGCTAATGTTGTAGTGCCAACTCCACCTGCTCCTACCCTGCTTGTAGTACGGTTGCAAGGCTCTCAGACGGAAAAGGCGCATTTAAATGCCCACTTGCCTCAAAGATCGCATTTGCAAGTGGTGCAAGGGGACCCAATGGCTGGGTCTCCACAGCCTGATGTTGAGGCCATAGATCTGCTCGATGTAGCCAAACTCCAACATGATCGTCTTCTCCAGGTTGGGAACATATTGTTCAAACTGGTCGCAAAGTCTCAACCTTTGGAAGATTCCGCCAACCCATGTGGAGGAATGGAGCTCGACAATAGGGCTGATCCCACACCTGACAGTCCTCCTGCTTTGACAGCTATCATAGATAGCCAGAGCATCTCAGACCCTGTTGGTCCCTCAGTGCCATGTGAGATAGTGGTGACACAATTAGAACACGAGGAAATGTATTACCCATCTCGAAAGGCAAAGAAGTCATTCTTGAGAGCTCAAAAACGCCTAAATCTCGCAAAGGCCTCCCAGAAGAAAGGGGCAAAGAAAGTGCTCAATGTTCCGGGCACCCACTCTGGTAAAGCAACTACTCCCGACCTGAGCACTGGGAACAGTCAGGATGACCAGGCCTTAGATCTTCGCAAACTGAACGATGAAAGTAAAAAACATCTACAGATTAATGCCATAAAATGTGATAATGTGCAAGTGCCGTCCTCTAACCCCCCCAAGGACTCCAGCTGCCAAGACTCAACCGCAACTTCACTGCTTTTTTCCTAATATTGTAAGCAAAAAAGTGGTTATGCGACCCACGGGTGAATTAAAATCTGTAACAAATCCAAAATTGGACATTGAGTTGCCGATTGTGGCACCAAATTTTGTGGACCCGCACGCCGACTTGGTAGGCCTTGAACCGGCCACTCAGGGGCGTCAAGAGGAGGCTGCCATTGCTCGCAGCCGAGAGGATGGGCAGGCCTCTTTGGTTTTGCCATGAATCACGCACTGCGATGAAGAACTTGCACAAGAGACCCACCTGGAGGAGCTCTCTGCAGACACTTTGTCTTTTTCGGAAACCCCCAAGGATATGAAGGTTATACTTGGCTGGGTTAGCAACCCGGGCATAAATGGTCTCGCCAGGATTAACAGGTCCTTTTTGATGAATTCATTTTTTCAGATTCCTTCGTTAAGAAGTTTATCATCAAAGGACCTGGATTGGGTAAAGCTTCCTTCCCACAACAACTACAGAGTATTGTGTAGAGTCCAATCCCAGATAATAACAAAATTGATTTTGGACTTCACCGATGACTTTGAATTATTGGGTCTCACTCCTTGCCTGTTTACGGATATGGAGTGTGTTTGGGATTTTCTGGACTTTGTCACACCAGTCCCTACTGCAAGAACGGAAGGCTCTGCTGTGGCTCCCCTCGAGTCCCACGCCAACCAACTAACTCTGCAACTTGCCTCCCTTACGCAAGCGCTAAGTGGCCTGTCATAGCTGGAGCCACTGATGAAAGTGGCAGCTTCTATGAAACCTCCTCCATTGGACTCATAACACCAGGGGATTTATATCACATCCTGGAATTGCTGTGGTGCAACTAATCTTAAGACTTGGCATCACCAGGGAGATCCACAGCAAATGATTGAGATTTTAATGTTACAAGAAACAATGGCGCTAGAAGCTCTTGTGCTGGATTGGTATATTTGCTTCAGCGCCCACGCACGACGTACCTGCCTTGGATATCCAGTTGGAGGCATTGCAATACTTATCTCCAACACCCTTAAGGTGGCCTCATGCATTTTGGAAAAAACTGAATCATGCATTCTGGTGGAGTTAACATTTGATGACTGCAAATTCACCTCTCTATTTTTGATGTCCATATATTGGAACCCAAGTGCTGCCTTTCTGGACCTGACCCTAGAGAAGCTGATCCTGGGCCATGTAGCGCTTTTTTGCCCCAATCATGAAATCATAATTGGGGGCCACCTAAATTCATACTTGGAATTGGAAGGCACCTCTCAACCTTCCGCCTACTCCTCCTCTTATGCACTCCAAGCCTTTAGTAGAGGCAAGAGATGGGCCAGTTTCTTTGAAGCGTGGGGCATTTATCCCATCCAAATTGCCCCCGAGACCACCAAAATTTCTTGGAAACGTGGTACTTCGTCATCTCTTATCGACTATGTGTTTGCATCAGTGGCATGCTCGGGTCTGCTCGACCCCATCAAAATTCTGAGTGTAGGAATGAGTGACCATCGGATGTTGACCACTTTCTACACCTGAGACTTGAAGCATATGAAAACCTGGAATCTGCCGCTATGGGGGAAAGCGACAGGCACACTCTGTCCGTTAGATGGAATTCCACTATCTGTCGCAAAATGGTGTTTCGTGTAAATCGAGACCTTGTCGTGTCCCATGACAAGCACCTAGCACCGTGGCACAGGGAAAGAATCATTAAATTAAATCTGAAGATGATTCGCTCGCATTTGGTGCGCCTATCTAAAGAAGGCAGTGAAAACAGGCGACAAAAGCTGCAAGCCCTCACCTGGCAGAGGTGGCTAAACTCACAACTCAAAAAAACAGCGAGTTGCAGATCTTGAAAGGTAATTCTTCGAGCGCAGCAAACTTGAAAAGAGAAAAAAACTTCACTGTGGCTCGCTTCAAGTCAAAGCTAAAGTTACTGCGCTACGCTGCTTACAACCTGGCTAATCAACAAATGGTTGAACTGCTATGTACGAAAAACACGAGGGAGCAATGGTCCATTTTACGAAAGCCCTTGGGCAAGGCAGACAACCGCATGATGGCATCCATTTCAGGCACTAAATGGCGGTCGTTCTTCCTTAAGAAATATAACCTACCGGAAAAACACCGAAGGTTCGAGTGTCTGAATTTACTGTTGGAATTCTCTTCCGTTTGCCCCTGGGAAACCAAGGACATCGTTTGGGCAATCTCGTCCTTGAAGTTTTCCAAAGCGGCTGGGCCCGATGGGCTGCCACCTTGTGTATACAAGGATGATCCCGAGTTCTGGGCCAGGTACTTGCTCCCTTGGTATCAGTCAATATACCAATCTAGGAAAATTCCTCCCTCCTGGCTCTCGGCAATTGTAATCCCAATTCACAAAAAGGGTGCCTTAAATGCCCCGGCAAACTTTAGGCCAATAGCCTTAATTGACATCTCAGCAAATAATTTTGCACGGCTGATTTTTAGTGAATTGGAATCTTATGTTAACAATGCCAATATTCTCTCAAAAGTCCAGGTCGTTTTTCCCAGAGCCATGGGCACGCAGCTTAATGCATCAATCCTTGCCCATCTATTGTCAACATCACGCGCTCAGCCAAATGGGACGATTTACATGGCATCTTTAGACTTATCAGCAGCGTTTGATAGCGTTTTGCGAAATCGTCTCTGGCAGGAGATGCTGTCCTATGGCTTCCCCTCTGAGTTGGTTGCGATCATAGCGGCGCTCCATTAAAATACTTCTTATAGAGTGCGCATCAACCCTGAGGGCCTTCTGTACGACAGTATCCCGACAAGAATTGGCGTGAAGCAAGGCTGCAACTTAGCTGCGATACCTTTTAATCTGTATCTGGCCGACATTGAGCAGCTATGGGAGGGAACAAACACATTTGCGGTAAACCTAGGAAAGCTACGTCTTCACTGTTTGGCATTTGCCGATGACCTCATTCTATTTTTCTATTTGACAAGGTCCCCTTCGGGTTACAAAACAAACTTAATATCTTCCATGAATATTGTATTCAGAACAATTTAACTATCAACCCAGACAAATCTCACATAATAGTCTTTTCATCTAAGAAGAAACACTTGAGATTTAAGTATTTCGTCATTTCCCAACCAATTATAATGAGGGAAGAGATTATGTACCTGGGGTACCATATGTCAAACGGCATGTCTGTCGGCAAGTGGCGTCTCGTGTTGGCGACCAAACTCGACCAGCTGTTTGCACAAATGAGGATTATCTTCTCGAGGCACTGTAAATACTCGCTTTTGCCTCTACTTCACTATTACACCATGAAAGTAGAGCCTGTTTTACTTTACTCCTTGGATGCTTGCCTAGTAAATCTGGGACCTTTATTAAATTTCCTCCAAGGTAAGATTTGGAAAAGGGTATTAGGCCTTCCGGGATACCTGCCCAATCCAATTCTTATACACGAATTGGGTCTATACCCTTTAGCAGATAAACATGATCGGCGTATGTTAAATTCCTTTAACAAAATGATCTCGCCCCCAGTTAATTCCTTATATGAGGACTTTAGCCTAATGCTAATTGAAGAACATCCTGCCTCTATTCTTGAATTTAAGTCAGATATGTTGGCGATTCTAAAATCTGTGAATATGACGCAACAGGACTTTATTGACTTTCCACGAAAAGTCAAAGCTCGATTTTATAGGAATGCATGGGCACTTAATGCAGATTTAATTTCAGGATATTCTTCGTTTCACACCTATGCCAAATTCAGGCAGGCTGTCTTGCCCCGTTTGCCCTACCTACTGTGTTTACCTGACCATCACGCAAGAAGGACATATATGAGATTTCGGCTGGATCTCATCCATACGGGCTCCCGTATTTGCGATTGGTCAGGATACAAAGAGCTGCGGCAGTGGGATTGCTGCCGATTTTGTGCTAGGGTGGGGGAATGCGAAACCTTGGAACACCTGTTCATGTATTGCACCCATTTCGATCTTAGAAGGTTCCGTTGTTTGGGAACTTTTTTGTTTCAAATTCAAGCAATGAGCGTCTGGTTTGGTTGCGTTGTATGTGGGGTCAGTCCAACTCCATCATGCTTGCTACAGTGAGACTTGTGAACATGATTGAGAAAGTTCTCTTGCCACTAAATAATTCAATGTATATGAGGAAGGCTATAGACGCACCACTGGTACATTTATAGAATTTACTTATACCAACAAATGAACCATTGGCATCAAGCAAGCGACCACTGGAAAAGGTGAAGCAACCTGTTCTTGTTCTTGTCTGTTGATTCCATTTGTTGCTCATGGATGCCACTCGCTGTGATGCTGATACGTTTCTTTTTCCATATTGGCATGCAAACAAAATAATGATAACGAATACTGTGAGTGGTCCTTTAATTGTAAGGGACACTGAGAACACGTCTTATGATCTCATTGAATTATGAGTTTGTTGTATTTTAACTTTAAATTTGCTGATTACAAGCTTTGTTGGATCTAAAGCTTGCATTGTACACACCAGCATTTGTGATTTGTATAATCTAGCACATTGTGATTTTTACTTTGTTATGTGTAATGGTATTTATGAATTATGTTATGTATTTAGGGAGGAACATTTTTTGTAAAGGTGTCAAATTAACTTTTTGCTACCAAAAACAAATAAAAAAAAAAGTGTCAGGTTGTGGTCTGAAGCCAGACTGGCGGACTCCCAGGAGGTGGTTTTGTTCTAAGTAATGCTGTATTTGAAGGTAGGCTACCTTGTCTAAGATGTTAAGCAGGAAAGGGACGTGGTGATGGGTCTGTAGTTGGTAGGTATAGAGGGATCCAGAGATTACTTTATGAGTAGTGGGAGAACCCATGACTCTTTGAGGTTGCTGGGGATAATCACTGTAGAAAAGGTGGTGTTAATGAGCTTGGAAATGAAGGGTAATCGGTCTCTAGCTGCATCTTTGATGATTTGTGAGGGGCTTGGATCACCTAGCAGTTTGACGGTTTAAGAGTATGACTTTTTTGACTTCTAAGCTTTAGAGAAGTTAAAGCGGTGTGAGGGTTTGAGTGTGGCTTTTTGTATAGGCGGTTGGATTTTTTGATTGATTGATATTTTATTTCTATCGCACTCGTACACAAGTGTTTCAGAGCGCGACAAGGCAAGGGAGGGGAACAGGGGAGAACAAAACAGTTATCTTACTAGGCCCAGTGACATTGAGAACGCGCAAGTGCATGGGAAAAGGGGGAGGGGGAAAGTGCATGGAAGGGGGGAGAGGTGGAAAGTGCGAAGCAGAGGAGAAACATATAAATAACAATAAATAAATAATAAAGGCAACAAACAGAGGTAATGCAGCCAGCAATTTGCAAGTGCTAGGTTTAAGGCAGCAGACAGGGTAGGTCCGATAAGTGCAGGAAGAAAAAGGGGGGGCTGTATGGGTACAGATATAGACCCCAGTGCTAGGGGTGACCCGGAGGCAGTGTGGGAGGGTGACAGGATGAGCAGTAACCTGGGCCCAAAAGACAGAGGGTGGCCAGGTGCACAGTGCCAAGAGAGAACAGATCAGCAGGGGAGAGGGGGAGCGAAGGCAGAAGAAAAGAGGAAGGTCTTGAGGTGCTTCCGGAACCAGAGATGGTTCTCCTCAAGTTTTAGGGTGGCAGGGAGGCTGTTCCAGAGGGAGGTCCCAGCCGAAGACAGAGATCTACCCCCAGCTCGTTTCTTAGAAAAACAACTGACCCTGAGTGAGTTGGAGGTAGAGGATAGCTGAAGGTATTTTGGAGCCATGCCCCAGAAAGCCTTGTGGACAATACAGAGGGTTTTGATTTTAATCCTTGCATCCACTGGGAGCCAGTGAAGAGATTTCAGAGCGGGAGAGATACGATCCCAGGGCTTGAGGCCAAGGACAAGTCTCGCAGTCCTGTTCTGGATTATTTGCAGAGGGCGGAGAGTAGAGGCAGGTAGATTTAGAAAGAGGCTGTTACAAAAGTCCAAGCAAGAGAGAACCAGAGCTTGAGATACCATGAGCTTCTGGGGGAAGGAGAGGAAAGGCAGAGTACCTCTGAGGAGGTGCAGTTGGAAATTTGACCTCAGAGATGTGGGCGGAGAAGGAAAGGGTGGAGTCAAAGATGACCCCGAGGTTCTTAGCCTCGCAGGTGGGGGCAGGAGGAGGGCCAAGGGAGGCCGGCCAGAGAGTGAGGGGAAAGAATGGTGAAGGTGTGCTGATGAGGAGGATCTCCGTCTTGCTGGCATTCTGACAAAGATCATTGCTGGCACACCAATCTTGAATGGCAGTTAGGCAGTCAGAGATGAGAGAGGGAGAGGAGGTGGCAGAGGGCAGCCTGAAAATGAGTTGAGTGTCATCAGCGTAGCACTGGAAATTTGAGCAGAAAATGGCAATGCAGTGGGCGAGAGTTGCCAGGTATCGGTTGAAAAGCCAGGGCGAGAGGTTAGACCCCTGGGGAACACCACAGGTAGAGAGGAAGATAGATGAAAGGAAGGACCCAAGTTGGACCTGGGAGGGTCGATCTGAGAGGAAAGAGGTCAGCCAGGCCAGAGCCTGATCAGTGATACCAGGTTTTCACGGAGACGGTTGAGCAGGATGGTATGGTTGACCGTGTCGAAGGCAGAAGAGAGATCGAGGAGGATGAGGACAGAGGGAATGTTAGAGTCAAGGTTGGTGAGCAGATCTTCATGGATGTTTAGGAGAGCAGTTTCCGTGCTTCTGGCAGCTCTGAAGCCAGACTGGTGGTCATGGAGACAGGCAACATAATTGGAATGAAGGTTAAGCTGAGAGATGGCCAACGTTTCCAGGAGTTTGCCAAGAAAGGGAGTAATGGAAATTGGGCGATAGTTAGCTGGACAAGAAGGATCAGCTGTGGGTTTCTTGATAAGAGGATGCACAAAGGAGTGCTTCAGAGGGGAGGGGAAGGATCCAGAGGCAAAGGAGTGGTTGCAAAAATCAGCAAGGGCCGGAGCGAGGGCGTCAATGTGGTCCTTGATGGTTTTAGAGGAACAGGGATTAACCTGTTTTGACGAGGCTTTCATAGATCGGACTTGTCTAACAACCTCGTCAGGGGTGAAAAGAGGAAAGGACGAGAAGGATGGTGGGAGGGTGGCTAAAGGAGGGTCAGCAAGCACAGATGGAGAGGAAAGAGGAGGAGTGTGGGTGGAGAGGGGGGACAGGATGTCCTGTTTTTTTTTTTTAATGAAGTGAGAGGCAAGGGCGTTGCAAAGAGCCTGGGAGGCAACAGGAGGGGTAGAGACTGCAGCAGGGTTGGCCAGCTCCTCGCAGATTTTAAAGAGTTCGGCCAAGTTGTTAGATGCCGCAGAGACACGAGCTTGAATGTGGACTCTCTTCTTGGTGAGGACAGAGAGTCGATATTGCCTTTGTAGCAGGTGACAGGCCAGTTTGTCAGAGGATGAACAGGAAGTCCTCCATTTCCTCTCAGCTGCCCTACACTTACGTTTAAGTGTAGCTAGGTCAGAGTCATACCAGGAATTGCACTTGGCTTTGGACTTCAAACAGATCCTCATGACAGGGGCAAGAACATCAAGCGTATCAGAAATTGAAGAGTAGAGCAGAGACAGGGCTGTATCTGGATGAGAGACAGCCAAAGGTGGAGGGGGGAGAGAAAGTGGCAGAAAAAGCCTCAACTGACACACGCTTCATGGGCCGGATGTCTGAGAAGGTAGGTGGCAGTGTTGGGGTAGGCTTGGCTTGGGGGGAAGAGAGGGAGAGATGAGATGAGAGGAGGGAGTGATCGCTCCGGGAGAGAGGAGTGGTCAGAGGGATGGAGAGGGGGAGGTCAGAGGAGATAAAGACATCGAGTTTGTGCCCTGCAGAGTGAGTCGGGCCAGAGGGGAGGATGGACAGGGAGAGGGAGTCACAGAGGTCACGGAAGAGTACAGAGGAGGAGCAAGGAGAGTCTAAATGTATATTTAGGTCACCGAGGAGGAGGAGTTGAGTGGTAGAGGCTAGGAGGGAGGAGGAGAGGTCTGCCCACACAGAGAGAAATGAGGTGATTTGACCAGGAGGCCGGTAGATGGTAACCACAGTAAGAGAATGGGTAGGCGAGAGAAAGCCTACAGACAAGGTATTCAAAAGAGAAGTAGGTCTGAGTGGGAATGATAGAGGCAGGAATCCACTCAGAAATGATCAGGGCTACCCCTCCCCACACGACCGGGAGGATCTGGGTGCTGAGAGGATCTTGGCAAAGGGTTTAGGAAGCACTGCACAGCAAGATGACAACATGGGAGCAACAAGCAGAAAGAACAGTGATAGTCAAAGGCAGTAGAAGTGAGTCCATAAGGAGGGAACTAACCCATAGTTCTGGAGGTGGCAAAGTCAAGGCAGTCCAGATTTCTTAGAGGAGAGAGGTGGCCGCATCATTGTGGTTAAGGTGCAGGGAGGACCCCAATTAGTGTTCTGGAAGTGGACAAGGAGCAGACAGGGGCCTTGGAAGTGGGCCTTTGCTGAGAGGGCCGGCTGAAGCCTGCCGGTCCCTGATTGGATGGAAGAAAACACTCAGCAACCAATGGGAGTGCAGCACAGGGAGAGGTGATTCAGCACAGCCTGTCTACACAACAAAGAAAACCACGGCTGATGGCTAAGAGAGTAGGGCAGAGAAGGGTTTCTTTTTTGTTGGTAATCTTGTCCTGGAGGGCTGTTACTTTGTTGGAGAGGCTGTTTTGGATGCTGGTGCACCAGTGTTAGTCCTTCGCACACATGTCTAGGACTGGTATGGGGGTTTCCAGCTTTTTAAGGATGGTCAACAGTTCTTTTATGCAGGAATTGGCTTGAGAGATCCTTTGGTTGTAGGAATCTTGCTTGGCTAGAATGATTTCTTTCTTATATTGGGAGGTTATTTTATTGAGGTTGATATTATTGTTGTCTGAAGGTGATTGTCTCCATGTCTGAGTGATTTCAGGTATGGGCAGAACTATGTGTTTAGATGCCTTTTTGGCTTACTTTCTCTTAGTTTAAGTGGGGCGATGGAATCTAGTGCTAATGTCATTATTTTGTTGTATTCATCTACGAGGGTGAAGAGGATCAGTGGATTCTGAGAGAGAATTCAGGGTCGGAAGAATAAGAGGGATGAGTTTATCGGCTGTGATATTTCTTTTGTTCCTAGTGGGGATAAAGGGGGCTAGAGGGTTATTGGAGGGAGTTGGAGTTGAGGGAGAAGGTTAGGAGGTAGTGGTCAGACCATGGCTGGGGAGAGATGATGGTGATGAAGGCATGGCAGTTATAGTCCGCCACCCAGTCAAGGCTCCTCCCCTGGTTGTGGGTAGGAAGGGTCACTTTTTGATTGAAGCCTAGTTCTGCCAGAGTGCCAGCAATAAGTGCAGCATGTTGGTCTTTAGGGTCTTTGAACTCCAGGTTGAAGTCACCTAGGAGAAGGCTTTGGGCCGTGTTTTTTAGATTGTCGGATATGATGGTAGTTAGGTCCTCCTCAAACGAACCCAGGGGACCGGGGGATCTGTAGAGAGGGTGGATCGTGGGGGTTTGGGAGTTAGCGTTGGGCAATTTGGCTATGAGGGATTCACAGGAATCAGATTTGTCAGATGGGGCAAGTCTCATGTTTTGGCGATTATGGTGAAGGCCTCCGCCTCGGGTTTCGGTTCTGGCAACTCTGAATATCGTATAGTCCTCTGGGATTGCTAGCATGAGGGCAGGACCTGCTGCAGTGTGGAGCCAGGATTCTGCGACGGCTAGGAAGTCCAATTTTTCTAGCTGGAAGAGGTCTGCTATTTCTGTGGCGTGAGCTACTATAGATCGGGCATTTATTAGGGCATCTCTGATGTGTGTGATATTGGTCGCAGTAGGTGTTACC
This sequence comes from Ambystoma mexicanum, assembly GCF_040938575.1. Classification (NCBI taxonomy): domain Eukaryota; kingdom Metazoa; phylum Chordata; class Amphibia; order Caudata; family Ambystomatidae; genus Ambystoma; species Ambystoma mexicanum. The sequence continues at coordinate 27,116,167 of NC_090921.1, read as the reverse complement.
AATGTGGCTTGATTATTAAGATTGTAAATGGGTGGGAGGAGTATTGACTGGTTTGTGCAGTTGGAGGTTCTTGGGTGAGGGTGTTTGAGGGAGGGTTGGCCGTTTTGGCTTCAGGCCATGGTATCCTGGTATTGCTAGTTTTGGTATAGAACGTGGTTCTGGCAAGTGTTTCGAACATATTGGGAAGCCTGGCGCATAGTCTAATGTTTCTAGAGGTGGAGTTGCATGGGCTGGTCGTTTTGGGTAGGTTTTGGATGTGGGCAAAGGGTGTAAGTGAGTGAGTAGGAGTCATGCTTTTGGGTAGTAGGGAGACTGTGAGGACGGGTGTAATGTGTAGGCTTTAATGGCTAGTCAAGCGGATCAGGTGAAGAATGGTCCTAAGTAGGGATGAGTAGATGCCTGGTATATACATAGTGTTGTGGTGTTAGGCTAGTGTGCAGGCAGCCAGTAGGAATCCGGATCCTGTGAGTGAAAGAGTGCAGAGGCAGAATGGGAGCTAGGCAGGCCGGATTTAGCCAACAGGATTAGTGAATAGTCAGTACCGGTCAAGTAGGTTCAGTATAGATGTTGGAAACAGGTAGAAGGTGGTGACTAAGGTAGGCTAGTTCAGCCTACGTTCAGGTGCTTATAATTCAATTGTCGTATAGCCAGTTATAGTCGAAGGCTATTTGAGGTGCAGTGGCTATTCAGGGGGTTATAATTCGGTAGAATCTGGCGTCAGCTAAGGTGGTGTGCCAGTTCAACGTGCACTGGGTAGATATAACCACAATAGTGTTATTGCTGTAGAATGCTCAAAGGAAAGTTACATTCAGGCAGGTTCGATTTCCTAATAAACAGTAATGGTAACAAGTGCACAATGGAAGTGCAGATCAAAACATGTGAGCAATGAGCAAGAATGGTCGCAGGGGGAGAGCGTTAGTAGTGTTGGCTGAATTGTCTAAAATGGGATAAAAGAGATGCGCAACTATAACAATAAATGTGAGTTATAATAGAGAATGGTGGTGGGCCTCGATGAGTACAGAGTTGGTAGAGAGTACACAGAGAATACAGAGCGACACATGTTCAGTTTTCAGAAAGTAGGCAATAATGGTCGCAAGGTGCACACAAGAGAGTACTATTCAAAACAACATGTACAGGTTTTCCAGAAAGGCCGTAAAGGTCGCAGGTACATACGGGTACAGTTCGAAGCATGAGCGGTTACCAAAATAGACAGCGAAGGTCGCAGAGTGCATGCAGGTCGTAGCATGTGAAATATCAACATAGGTTGTGCTGGTCGTACAAGTAATGGCGTTCTTCCCTAATAATCATCCCCAGTCCCACAAGGGGGAGAGGCCCCTACCATGAGATTCACCTGCTGAGTACCACCCTCAGGAGGACCACTGGCCAGTGGCCTCACATCCCTGACCCCATGGGAAGGGGCTCTGCCTAGGGAAGCAGGGACGATATCCTGGGATTCGTCCCACTTTACTGTATTCATGGATTGATTTCATGTTATATATATTAGACAATGGTTTTTAACTTTCTTTTATTTAATGCAATTTGATTTTCATTTGTTTTGTAGCTATTTTTGCATGGCGCATTATGAGAATTGTTGTGATCAATTAGCACGTGATGTTGAGTGAGATTAGGAAACAAAGAACACTGTATGCTGATGGTTAAACATCAAGTGGATTGTGGAAACCCATGTACTGGTGCTAATTTCTAAATTGTATTTGTAAGATCTTGTTTTTTTTAAAATATATTATTTGATAGTTCGGCATGTGAAATATAATGCATTTGTGATGGTTTTATGTTTTCTATCCAAAATAAGTGTGACTTGATTGATAATCACTATATCGAGCCAAAATATGTATTACATTCTGCAAACAATGACTACTTTATAGACAGCCCAGCTAAGGGTTATGTACCATGCACGTTTCGAACAACAATTCTTCTTTTGGTGCTTATAACGGACTGAAAACAAAAAGATCAGAAACATTAAAGCCATGCAAAAGGAACGAGAAATAAAGAACATTAAAGTAGAGTTGATAGTACACCTGTATCGACCAATAGGTCTTTTGAGTCCACCTACTACAGTAGTGCCAGTTTCCACAGGGACCCATTTCCAAAATAGTGACTACAACCCCATAATGCTTTAAATGAGGAAAACGCTTGCATTTTTGACATGTTTGGCAGAACACAGCACTGGACTGTTTGCTTGGGTTACTGTACAGCTAATTAAGGGGACAAGTGATTTTTTTATTTTATGCTTGGCTAGCAGCTTTCTCGCCCCACTGCCTTACCAGTCTCTGCCTCCGTAGGTGCCCCGTGTTGACTCTCCTGCTTTTTCCTCAGACAGTTTCAAGCTTCCCTGTTAAGCTGGATCCTCCTTGGCTTTTTCCTTAATCTTTCTCAGGACTTTGGTTGTTATGTCTTTTAGAGAGGCTTTAAAACCACCTCTGCTCTGTGTTTCCAAGAGGGTGAGATTGTATTTTGTTTTCCTACTCTAAGCAGTGATGCCATTTGACTATTAATAATGACTTTTGTTCTGCAGTATTCAAGTGATTTTTATGCTTTTAAAATTTCAACAAAAAATGTAATTGCCAGATTCATCTCCTGCTGCTGAGTCCTGAATGTTACTGTGATTGAATCTCTTTTATTCCATATTGTGTCTCTCAGCACTCATGCAGTACTTGTTTATTTTTCTCAGAGTGTATTATTTAGTTATACCATTCGTGTTGACCTAAGGGCTTCTCAGCGCTAATCACGGAGAGGATCACATTCACAACATCTCTCCACGTGGTAACTATGGCAACAGTAGGGTCTTCAAAGATCTCCTAAACACCAGTTGGGCCTCCAGTCTTTTTCAAAGAATGGATCTTCTGATGCATAATCAGAGCTGAGGAGCTGCTCAAGCTTTCCTTGCGCTTGGTGCACTTGTGGGGCTTCACCCCAGTATGGGTCCTCTGATGGCGGCTCAGCGCAGTGGAATCAATGAAGCATTTCTTGCACTCTGGACACTCGTAGGGCTTCCCCCCAGTATGGATCCTTTGATGGCTTGTCAGGTATGAGGATTGACTGAACCTTTTCTTGCACTCTGTGCACTCAAAGGGCTTCTCCCCAGTATGGGTCCTCTGATGCCTGCCCAGCGCTGTGGAAACAATGAAGCTTTTCTTGCATTCTGTGCACTTGTAGGGCTTCTCTCCAGTGTGGATCATGAGATGGCTTCTCAGGTGTGACGAATTACTGAAGCTTTTCATGCACTCTGTGCACTTGTACGGCTTCTCTCCAGTGTGGATCATAAGATGGCTTCTCAGGGTTGAGGAATTACTGAAGCTTTTCATGCACTCTGTGCACTTGTAGGGCTTCTCTCCAGTGTGGAGCATGAGGTGGCTTTTCAGGTTTGATGAACGATGGAAGCTTTTCTTGCACTCTGTGCACTTGTAAGGCTTCTCCCCAGTGTGAGTCCTTTGATGGATTCTCAGGTGTGAGGAACCGCTGAAGCTTTTCTTGCACACTGTACACTTGTACGGCTTCCCCCCAGTGTGAGTCCTTTGATGGATTCTCAGGTCTGAGGAACCGCTGAAGCTTTTCTTGCACACTGTACACTTGAAGGGCTTCTCTCCAGTGTGGATCATGAGATGACTTCTCAAGTTTGAGAAATGACTGAAGCTTTTCTTGCACTCTGTGCACTTGTAAGGCTTCTCCCCAATGTGAGTCCTTTGATGGATTCTCAGAGTTGAGGAATCGCTGAAGCTTTTCTTGCACTCTGTGCACTTGTAGGGCTTCTCTCCAGTGTGGATCATGAGATGGCTTCTCAGGTTTGAGGATTTACTGAAGCTTTTCTTGCACTCTGTGCACTTGTATGGCTTCTCTCCAGTGTGGATCATGAGATGGCTTCTCAGTTGTGACGAATTACTGAAGCTTTTCATGCACTATGTGCACTTGTAAGGCTTCTCCCCAGTGTGAGTCCTTTGATGGATTCTCAGGTGTGAGGAACCGCTGAAGCTTTTCTTGCACACTGTACACTTGTAAGGCTTCTCCCCAGTGTGAGTCCTTTGATGGATTCTCAGGTGTGAGGAACCGCTGAAGCTTTTCTTGCACACTGTACACTTGTAAGGCTTCTCCCCAGTGTGAGTCCTTTGATGGATTCTCAGGTATGAGGAACCGCTGAAGCTTTTCTTGCACACTGTACACTTGAAGGGCTTCTCTCCAGTGTGGATCATGAGATGGCTTCTCAAGGTTGAGGATTGACTGAAGCTTTTCTTGCACTCTGTGCACTTGTAAGGCTTCTCCCCAGTGTGAGTCCTTTGATGGATTCTCAGAGTTGAGGAATCGCTGAAGCTTTTCTTGCACACTGTACACTTGAAGGGCTTCTCTCCAGTGTGGATCATGAGATGCCTTCTCAGGTGTGAGGAACCGCTGAAGCTTTTCTTGCACACTGTACACTTGAAGGGCTTCTCTCCAGTGTGGATCATGAGATGACTTCTCAGGTTTGAGGATTCACTGAAGCTTTTCTTGCATTCTGTGCACTTGTAGGGCTTCTCTCCAGTGTGGATCATGAGATGCCTTCTCAGGTGGTAGGAACCGCTGAAGCTTTTCTTGCACACTGTACACTTGAAGGGCTTCTCTCCAGTGTGGATCATGAGATGACTTCTCAAGGTTGAGGAATGACTGAAGCTTTTCTTGCACTCTGTGCACTTGTAGGGCTTCTCCCCAGTATGGGTCCTTTGATGGCTGCTGAGCGCTGTGGAATCACTGAAGCTTTTCTTGCATTCTGTGCACTTGAAGGGCTTCTCTCCAGTGTGGATTATGAGATGGCTTCTCAAGGTTGAGGAATGACCAAAGCTTTTCTTGCACTCTGTGCACTTGTAGGGCTTCTCCCCAGTATGGGTCCTCTGATGCCTGCCCAGCGCTGTGGAATCAGTGAAGCTTTTCTTGCACTCTGTGCACTTGTAGGGCTTCTCTCCAGTGTGGATCATGAGATGGCTTCTCAGGTGTGATGAATTACTGAAGCTTTTCATGCACTCTGTGCACTTGTAAGGCTTCTCCCCAGTGTGAGTCCTTTGATGGATTCTCAGAGTTGAGGAATTGCTGAAGCTTTCCTTGCACACTGTACACTTGAAGGGCTTCTCTCCAGTGTGGATCATGAGATGACGTCTCAAGGTTGAGGAATGACTGAAGCTTTTCTTGCATTCTGTACACTTGAAGGGCTTCTCTCCAGTGTGGATCATGAGATGACTTCTCAAGTTTGAGAAATGACGGAAGCTTTTCTTGCACTCTGTGCACTTGTAGGGCTTCTCCCCAGTATGGGTCCTTTGATGGCTGCTGAGCGCTGTGGAATCACTGAAGCTTTTCTTGCACTCTGTGCACTTGTAGGGCTTCTCTCCAGTGTGGATCATGAGATGCCTTCTCAGGTTTGAGGACTGCCTGAACCTTTTGTTGCACTCTCTACACTCATAGGGCTTTTCGCCAGTATGGATCCTCTGATGTGTGTGCATATTTGGGATCTGTGTGAAACTTTTCTTGCACTCTGTGCACTTGTAGGGCTTCTCTCCAGTGTGGATCATGAGATGACTTCTCAAGTTTGAGGATTGAATGAAGCTTTACTTGCATTCTGTGCACTTGTAGGGCTTCTCTCCCGTGTGAATCATGAGATGCCTTCTCAGGTTTGAGGACTGCCTGAACCTTTTGTTGCACTCTCTGCACTCATAGGGCTTTTCGCCAGTATGGATCCTCTGATGTGTGTGCATATTTGGGATCTGTGTGAAACTTTTCTTGCACTCTGTGCACTTATAGGGTTTCTCTGCCATGTGAGATTAATTATTTAATCTTTTATTACGTGCTTAATGCCTGAGACCAGTCTCCAAGCGCAGGGCAGAATTCGAACAGATGTTGCTCCGATTTTCTTGCTTCCAAGCCAAACATGTTGTCCCCGAGCTATCCTCCTATGCGTTTGATTGGACTGGACCTGTGAGTAAAGAACATCCCATGAACACTTCAGAAAAATTCCTTTCAATACGTATGGATCCGTATAGATGTGTATAGATGTGCCGGGCACTGGTCTCTCCGTGAGGATGGCGCTTTCATTCAAGGTTCTGTGGAATGGCACTGACCATCTTCTGTAGTGCGTCCCTTGTTCCTCTGCATATCTCATCATCCCATGTGCATTTCCATACCCTTAGTTTCAGTGATGGCTCTACTCGCTGTTGAAAGAAACAAAGGTTTCAGATATTATTTCTTAGCATTGCACACTCAGCAGGAAGTGCACTGATTTTTTACCAGTAATCTTCACTTTTCATAATCCTACTCTTCAACATCACAGGACTGAACATACAAGGTGACCCCCTTCCCATAGGAGTCTATTCCCAAATGTATTGCCCTGCCCTTGTCACCAAGCATCTACGACTCTCCACCGGCCACGACAGACACTGCCTGAAAACAAGGGTGAGCAATCTGTTCTTCAGGGTAGGAGAGTTGGGAGTAAATACTGTGAAGAGGAAGATTAGATCCAGGAGTAGTGAAGATTATGCTAACATCATTACCTCCACAACCACCATCTTCATTCCTGTTCTTAACAATGAAGTGTTACACAAAAGACAAATGATTGCACCCTCAGACATACCATGGAAAGAGGCAGACACTTTGTATCCACCAGAAAATCACTGGGTTTTGGAGCAACTAAAAGCCACTTTGAATGGGGCAGATAGGGACATGGATGTGTGAAAGAGGGGTGGAATCCTGACATTTCATGCTCTGCCGTATTCTGCAGTAGTGAACAGGTGAAGGAGGATGAGCACAGAGCAGAGAGAAGACCTCTGCCTTTCAGTGTAGGCATCGTAGAAGGGGCAGGGGTATCAATGCTTTCACACCAGAGTCAGGGACTGTGGTCACTCTCAACACCCACTCTCCATGTCTGGGGTAGGTCAGGCTCTAGCAATGCCGTTAGGCCGTCTACCCCCGGTTAAGAAGTGTCCCTGCTGTCCTCTGGCATGCTCGGCTCTGACCCTGTCGCTGTGCTCGCATTGAGAGGGGAAAATGGTGGTTTCCTTTAGTCTCCTTCATTTAGATGCAGGACAGCAGGGCTGGCATGAAGACTCTGGATGAGGAGCACTCTGTGCTTCGTCTCTTTGTGGTACGTTTACCGAGAGGTGCTGTGGCGAGTGCCATCGCTAGATAACTGCCAATTGGTATCAATCTGTTTTAAACCGGAGCAGATCTTAGGCAAGTGTTCTTCTTTTTAGAGGCCTGGGAAGTGTGTGCTTTTAGGCACACAGATGTTATGGCAGACATGCACCCATCAATAGTGCAGTACACGGTACCGGTTTATTCGTCTCCAGATGGTAAGATGCATTTCTCCTCACATGTTGCTTTTACTGTTTTATTGCACTGGACTCATTGAGTTAGCACCATTGGACGCTTAATTTGCACCTCATTCCCATTTTCCTGCCTAGCGGTAAAAAGAGGTGTTCAATCCAATGTGGGAATTACCCCTTAGCACCAAAGCTCAGAAGTAGGGTCCACTTTGAAAATATTTGTTTTTCAGTGCTTTCCTGGGTAAACTCCTGGAAAAGCTGGCCATCTCCCTGCTTAATCTTCACACTGAATCTGTTGGCTGTCTCCATGACCATCAGTCTAGCTTCAGAGCTGCCAGAAGTACGGAAACTGCTCTCCTGAACATCCGTGAAGACTTGCTCTCTAACCTTGATGCTAATCTCCCCTCTGTCCTCATCCTACTCGATCTCTCTTCTGCCTTTGACACAGTCAAACCAGTCAACCATGCCATCCTGCTCAATCGTCTGCGTGATAACCTGGGTATCACTGATCAGGCTCTGGCTTGGCTGACCTCGTTCCTCTCTGATCGACCCTCCCAGGTCCAACTTGGGTCCTTCCTCTCCTCTATCGCTACCTGTGGTATTCCCCAGGGGTCTAACCTCACTCCCTGGCTGTTCAACCAATACCTGGCTCCTCTCGCCCTCCGCATTGCTGCTCTCTCCTCCAACTTTCAGTGCTATACGAATGACACCCAGCTCCGTTTTCAGGCTCCCCTCTGCTTCCTCTTCTGTCATCCCGGATTGTCGATCTGCAATCCAGGAGTGGTGTGCCGCCAATGATCTCTGCCTGAATGCCAGTAAGACGGAGATCCTCCTCATCAGCACACCTGCACCTTCTTTTCCTGCCACTCTCTGGCCGGCCTCTGTTGGCCCTCTTCCTGCTCCCACCTGTGAGGCTAAGAACCTCGCGCTCATCTTCAACTGCACCCTCTCCTTCTCTCCTCACATCTCGGACGTCTCTAAGAAGTCCAACTACCAGCTGCACCTCCTCAGAGGTATTCTTCCTTTCCCCGGCTTCCCCAAGAAGCTCTCCGTCTCCAGAGCTCTGCTTCTCTCAAGGATTGACTCCTGCAACAGCCTCTTTCTAAATCTGCCCGCTTCTACTCTCCGCCCTCTGCAACTCATCCAGAACAGGACTGCGAGACTTGTCCTTGTCCGCAAGCCCAGGGATCGTATCTCTCCAGCTCTAAAATCTCTCCATTGGCACCCAGTGGCTGCAAGAATCACGTTCAAGACCCTTTGCATTGTTCACAAGGCCTTCTGGGGCCTGAGTCTGCAATACCGCAAACTCTCTCTTCTAAAATATCTTCCTACTCAAGCTCTTCACTCCTCCACCTCCAACTCCTTGAGGGTCAGGTACTTCTCCAGGCAACGAGTTGGTGGGAATCCCCTCCCTTTACGGCCGATACCTCACTCTAGAACAGCCTCCCTGCCTCTCTGAAAATTAAGCAGAACCACCTCCGGTTCCGGAAGCAGCTCAATGCTTCTGCCTTCCCTCTTCCTCTTCCCTGCTGATCTCCTGTCTGATACTGCACTGGTCACCTGGCCACTCTCTGAACTTCGGGCCCAGGTCCCTGCCGACCCAGTTGCACCCTTGCACTGCCTTCTGGCAACCCTTGCACTTGTATCTGTAACCCTACAGTCCCTTTACCTGCACTTATCGGACTCTCGTTGTCTGCACTCAACCCTTGCACTCCCATCTGGTGGCCGTGCTACTTGTTTTCTGTATCCTGTACTTTCTCCCCCTCGCACTTTTCCCCTTCCCTCTCCCCTCCACTTGCACAATCTCAATGTCACTTGGCCTAGTAAGATTGCTGTCTTGTCCTCCCTTTGTTTCCCCTCCCTTGCCTCGTTACGCCTTGAATAGGCACGTTATAAATGCCATATCTATCATTGATATTTATGAAGCGCTTTCTTAAAGCGCTAAACATAAGACGGAACAAAATGGCACACATAGTGGCTAAAGAAATACAATCAGAAGAAGAAAGGGTATGCAGTAATAAAATTGGGGCAAAAATGTCACCTTTACAAAAAATTGCAGCAAAAATGCTGCGGTTTGACCCAGTAAAGGTGTATACCATTATACCTTTTTTAGGGGGAGCAAAGGTTGCAGGGGTGTCCCCTGCTCCCCTTAAATGGTATAATGGGTCTGAGGGTTGCGGGGGTGACCCTACATCCTTTACATGTATTGCGGCGTCAAAACCAAAGCCGTTTTGCTGCAATTATTTGTGTAAACAGCAATTTTTTGCCACGATTTTACCACATGGAACCGAAGAAAGCAGGCAGTTAATGAGTTGTTAGAAATAAGTGAGAAGAAATGGGCATTTAACACGGTCCACAAGAGATGAAGGAGAGGAATGAATGGATAGTGGAAGATGGTTCCATTGCTTAAGGGTGAGATGCGCGCAAGAGTGAAATCAAGAAGGGGCTATAAGTGGCTGAGCACAGATAGGAAGTGTAAAAAGTAGGACTGAGGAGCATGTGTAGGAGAATAAAAGAGTGACCAACAAGGAAAGATAATATGGAGCAAAGCCATGAGAACGTTTATGTACAAAAGCGAGAAAGTGAAAGAGAAGACAGGAGAGCGATTGGTAGAGAAGAGGCAGTGCTGGAGGAACAAGAGTATGAGGAGTACAGAAGAAGAATAGCAGGGTTACAAACAGAACAGGTGGCAGTACGTTGAGAGACGAGATGACCAATCAGAAAGGCAAAGCAATAATCAAGATCGAAAAAGAGAAGAGATGAAACCAGAAATGCACTAGCATGGAAGGATAGGAAAGTTTGTGCACAACAGATATTCTAGAGATCGTATTCATTTTCACATATAAAGCGTGCAGCAGCCCGGAGGCATTGAGGTGCTGTTATAACCAGTTACTCACAATTCAGCAACATCAGATGAGCATATGTACAGTGTTGTAATACAGTTTATTGAAATATAGTTTTCAGGAACATCCAGTAGGAAGGTTCGGCTCTCAGGGAGGGTGGCAGGGCATTCCACTGTTTTGCTGCAATGTACGGGAAGCTGATGCACCCTGCTTCTGCAAATCTGAATTTGGGTTGCACAATATGGTAGGCATATGGTGTTCTGGTTGGTCTGGTAGAGTAGGCTCTTATTTTTATTTTTTTTAATTTTTTAATGGTTTTATTACAAACCTTTAAAAAGAGAAAAATTAACATACAATCCAAATTAATGAAAGCTCACAAATCATCCGCTATTACCCCGGACTTTTACTGTTAACAGCAGCCTCCAATACAGACCTCAGGATGTCCCAGCGGGTTGCTCCACCGGGACGGCGTATAAGCGGTCTTTTACGACTCGAAGAAAAGAAACTAATGCGTACAACACCACTCTGTTTGACCCATCAAACAGGGCTCTCCACCAGTCATCTCGAGTTAGGAATTGAAAGTTCGTTGTTATTGGCCTAAAGATGTTATTTCTTTCGCTCTCCAACTCGGGACATACTAAAATCAAATGTTTAAGTGTTTCCTTGTTGGTGGAGCAGAACAGACACGTGAGGTCCAGGTCCGTAGATTGGGACCAGTAGCAAAGGCGTTCCTTGGTTGGCATGGCATTCAGCCTAAACTGCAAATAGGAGGCACGAGACCACTGGTCCGGGAAGCACGACAGATAGGGCGGGACCCAGCCATAGGCTCTTGCCTCGGCCGGCGCTTCAAGCATAGATTTAGAAGCAGCTCTTTGGGTACAGGTGTAAATCCAATCATTTCTCCAAAGCGTTAGTTTTGCAGCATCAGGATTCTCGAGCAACAATTGTGTCGTGATGTCATAGGAGCTGAGCACGTCATGACATAACTTATTCCATTGGAATAAGATTGAGGGGGCTTTGGCGAGTTCTAGACTGTGAAGAATCTCCATCTGGGGGGTTGGATTGCTTGAATTTAGTTTCCTAAAGACACTTAACAGATTACAAGTAACTCTCGCTTGCATTGAGATGTACCCAAGCTCATATCTGGCACAAACTGTAGAGGTGCCTTTAGGCAAATGGAGAACCCTGGACCAAAAAATGCTTTCCAAAGAGCTCCACACTTCGGACCCACAACCAAAAGCGTTTTCCCCGGCGTAAATCAATGAGGGTACCACCTTCTGCTGGAAAAAGGTTATCGTTGGTTTTAGAGAGAATTTCCCAATTTTTTTATTAATCAGGACTGCTTGGCATGCCAATTGTCGGCATTTTTTCTTGGCTGCGTCCACCCAAGGTGCGTCATTTCTACTCGCACTTAGTTGCATTCCCAAATATCTGGTGTTAAGTACGTGCCCAATGGGTTCTTTATTCACATACCATTTACATTTCTGCCCATTAGGTTTGAAACCTTGCAGTCTTTCAAAAACGATGGCTTCACATTTCCCTCTGTTAATAACCAGCAAGTTGTCAGTTAGGTATTTTTCCACGGCAGCGAGTTTCCGCTGTAAACCTATGGGAGTTGAGTCCATCAGAATGATGTCATCTGCGTAGACTAGGTAGTCTACATGTGAGCCGTGAAGTTTGGGTGGGAAAGTGTGTAGTCCATTGAAAACATCTTTGATATCAGATATAAACAGGTTAAATATAATTGCCGCAAGAGGGCAGCCTTGCTTGACACCTCGAGAGGTGTTAATGGGTGAAGATAGAGTTCGCTTGGACCAAAAGGGAAACCTAACGTTCGTGTTCATATGAAGTTCGTGGATAGTGGACAGTAGACTTTCAGGACAGTTCCATTTGGTCAGTTTAGACCAGCAAATCTCTATTTATACTGTCGAACGCCTGGGACAAGTCAACCAGTGCGAGATAGATTTTGGAGTTTGATCGCAGTGCTTCCATTTTCAGTAAGTTCAGTATTAGAAGGTTAACACCGCAGCCCAACCCTTTAACAAAACCAGTTTGTCTGGGGTCCACCTGGTTGCAATGTGTGGACCAGTCCGTCAATTTTTGTTGTAAAAGAGTGGCATAGACCTTACCCAGCACATCAAGAAGTGCAATTGGTCTATAGTTCTTTGGGTTGCGACGGTCGCCTTTTTTGAAGATGGGTATGATCACTGCAGATTTCCACGATGAACGGGTCTCGCAGCATTTGACAATCCTGTTGAACAGCAGCTCACAAAAGGTGGTCCATGCTTCTGGCTGAAGTTTGAGCGTAAAATTAGTTAAGCATCTGGACCGGGGCTCTTGAGTTATTCAGATTCTTGATGACTCTAAGAATGTCCTCGTGCTCGAATACTAGGTCCCAGTGTGACAGGACACGAGGGGTCCATACATCGACCTCATTGGTTTTACTGAAGAGGTCGGCGTAGAAGGATACCCACTCAGACTCAGAGACCAGGTTTGCCTGAAGAGCATGTTGTGGAGCAAGATTATCGTTTATCAATCTCCAGTAGTCAGCAGAGTTGGAGCTCTTCATTTTTGATAGCATAAGCTCTGCGTCATTTTGCATCATGATGCACTTGTGAGATTTAAGCCAGTTCTTATAGCCTTGTTTGAATTTTTTTGCAAGACCAATGGCAACAGTAGGCCTTTGTTTGCGGGCCGTTCTTAACTGCCAGCGTAGAAGGCGTTTCCGTTGTTGCACCAGGAGGTCAAATTTATGTTTCGATATAAATAGGCTGTTTCCCGTGAGAGTTCTGAGTTCTTGGTATTGGATTAAGAGATGGTTGTATTCCAAGGATTCGGACAGCTGGTAACTCATCAAAATGTGGCCCAACTCGGTAGAATCTAGATTTAGCCGAATCCTTCTGGCTCCTGTTCTCACTGAAAAAGCCCAGCGATCCTGGTGCGTTCTGCCGTTTGCCACAAATGACAAGACCACCATATCATGGTCACTGTGCTTCATTGTTTGAACAGACAAGCCGGTCGTTCTCATGTGAATCCTATTGGATACAAAGATGTAATCTAAGGTAGAGCTAGAATCCCCTCGTCTCCAAGTTGGGGCTGCGGGAATATCGCCCAGGGTTTGGCCATTCAGCATCACCAAATCCCGCAGCTCCATTTCCAGACACCACTGAGTTTTCAGATGGAGTTCTACGGAGTTAGCATTCTTCTTGAGCCCTGGTGCGTTTAAATGACTAAGGCAATCGATGTTAAGGTCGCCGCAAATGATCAAGTCATATAGCTGGCCAGATTCCGTGAGCTCATCTATGGTCTTAGTGACTTCGTCTATGAAGTTTTTTGCTCTGGTTGCCCCATGGTTCCAGTAAAGATTGAAAATACAGAGGTTGGTTGCCGGGCTGATAGCGGGGCTTCCATCACAAATCGTAGTCACTTGGATATAAGGAGAGATGCCAATTGAGTTCAGAATCCGAAGCCCTGAGTTAATCCTGACGGCTACCAGGAGACCCGACATAGGTCTACCCCTAGTCTGTTTAATGGCTGAAGTGTGGGCGATTTCAAAAGCCTCCAGAATTGGTTTTTCACATAGCCTTGTCTCTTGTAGACAGATGAGATCTAACTCGTCGGCCCAGGTGGAATTGAACAAATGACTAAAGCCCCTGGTGTTCCAGGATCCCAATGTGTAATTTTTTGGTTGTTATGTCGTTTGAAGGCTTGGCGTTAACATGACGTGGTGTTATTTAGGGTTTCAGCAACCCAGGACCAATCATTTCCATTCGCCCTAGATGGCATGTCAGTCTCAGGCAGATCTGCAAACCGATGCGCTTGGCTAGCTCCTTGTATTGTTATTTTTATGTTATTGTGGCTGGAGGTTCCACTCAAAGACTTCTGAGTGTTCTGTGTTGGAGAGAGAGTGCTTTGATGGAAGGCTGAGGAGCCACGCTCACTCGGGCGTGCTGAAGGATTTTTATAGGCACTTCCGTCCTCTGCCAGGTTCACAACATCATTCAAGACCTCAGTTGGAACACGTATAGGGGCTAAAGAAATGTCAAAACCGAGAGATAGTAACACCGGGCCAGATTGGAGCAAAGTGTCAACTATGAGCTTAGACTGGACATGCAAGATGACTGCGCCATTCTTGGTTTCTTCAAAAAATTAGACAATTTTCAAGTCACCAGATTCAATTGCCCTGAGACTTGGTACCAGATGGCATAGCCACAGGACATTATGGCGATTCATTATTAGGTCGTCTGCAGAATCAATTCGTTCCAAGAGTACTTGATGGTAAGATGAATCATTTTTCAAATGCGAGTTCTTGGAGGGAGCATTTGTAAGGTACTTTTTTAATGGAGCTCTAATTTGCGGTAATCCGTTAACCTTAGACTGTGACAACCTAATCGGGACAGAGTCCCTAGGGTAAAGGCGTGTTAAGTCGTGCTTCGCGACCTCCAACGATGATGAGTTGCTACAAGGATCAACAGCAACTTGGGCCCCTAAATCTTCCGTTTTGCGAAGGCTTTTGTTAGATTGATCACACCTCTTATGACGTTTTTCATCTAGCGGCATGAACGGTTTGGAACCAAAAACCGTATCAACCGTTGAGGTGATGATTGGCCCACTTACTTCGCACAGTGATACAACTCTGGTTGCCTTTTGGAGTGGCGCATGAAGGGGAATGTTATTTAGGCCAGATAGATTGGACCCTGGCCCAGCCTGGTTGTTCATTTGCGGGCATGCTGCAATCGGGGGAACAGGTGTGTTGTCAATCAACTGGGTCGATTCAGGGAGGCTGACAGATGAAGTATTAAATTCTTCAGCCCCAGCCAATTCCTCGGCTACTGCATCCTCGTACACAGACGTGTTCAACAACTCCTCAGATATGCCACATAAGTCGATTATGGGTTCAATGGACTGGACCAACTCGGTGGCATCGTCATTTGACTGGGGATCAGGTACGACATTTTTATTTTTCAGGTTAGTTTCGTTAATAATTACATTCACAGTTTTCAGGTTTCTCAAGAATTTCCTGGAATCGTTACGACGGTTCCTTTTTTTCATAGGCATGTTTTTTGATTTTTTTTAGTTCATGGCCTCTGCAGTTTCCGTCACCCGAACTTGTGACGGAATTAGTCTTGGAAAGCTTGAATATGTCATACACTGCCGAGGCACCATCATGACCTTGTTTTTGTGCAGAAACGGGCCCCACCACATCTAAGCCCAAGCCACGATTTTGGTCGGAAGGGACAGCCATTTGAGGATCCAAAAGAGCCAAATTATCAGCAGCTTGGGTTTCCAGGAAGATATCCTGGCAGTTAGTCGACAGAGGTATGTTTGAGTCACAGATGGAAGGGAGATGGTCGGTCATTTGTGATCCTGCAAGACATGGAGCAGTCTCAGGCGGCAGCGTGGATTGTTCCTGACAATCAATGGGAGCATATTTTTCAGAACACGCCATTATGTCTTTATTTCTTTGCAGTTCTGAAGCAGTGGCCGCCGCAATCTGAGCACATGAGGCTAGAGGTATCTGAACGGGAGAGCAAAATACAGGGTTGTTTGTGGTTCGAGAGGTCAGAATCCCTCCCTCTTCAGCTACTCCACTCTGACCGCAGTTATCAACTTTTTGTTGAAAAAGATTCAAAGCCTGTTTCGCCACTTCAGCCAGTAGTTTTCTGTCCAAAAAGGTGTTTTTGTTGCTGTCCATTAAAGCCCCCAGCGCCATTTCCACCTGTTTATTAGTGCTCAGTTATGTATTCATTAGGATCGTCTGGGTATTCCCCATCTCAGAGATCTTTGTATTCATACTAAGAATTAGAGCTGTCAGGTCTTTCAGACTGTCGTGCAAATGTTCGTACATTTTCAAGAATGGAGCCACGGCTATTGTAGTTGATGACATAATGGTGGCTTGGAGATCTTTCAAACTTGGTATAGGGTGTTCATTGCCAGTACTGTCCATAGTGAGACCGGTGTGTCGCCTTTTGCTCACAGGGAGGCGTCTGATTTTTGGGAATGGGCGCTCCATAAGTAATGAGTCAGAGGAGGATGAATCTGACATATAGTCAGAACGTGTCTCCACAATTGAAGGCCCATCCACACATTGATGCAGAGTGGTCGATGGTTGGTTTTGCAGTGTGTTAGAGTCGACCCTTCCCAATTTAGGAAGATGTCTCTGTGAGCAATGAATGCTCGGTGAAAAACTAGAGCGACTTCTTCTTCCTCTTTCCTCCATTTTATGCGTAGGGGAACTCTGCAGGGGATTTTTGCCAGACGGTGCAGGTGAGGAACAACCAGCCACAAGATTAGAAGACCCTCCCGCTGAGGCTGTGGCACCCGGCAAGAAGTCTTTTATTGCCGAGTTATTCGCTCTGCTTTTGTTCAGGTGCTTAAGATCTGTTAGCAACTTGTTGACGACTTCCAAGGAGTTTCTACGGTTATTAGAGTCCTTCACTTGGAGGGTAGATACCCTCTCCACCTCAGTGTTAGCAAAAGAGGCACGGGTAAGTGGCTCAAAACCCACACTATATGCCGGTTCGTCCACTTCATTGTATGTGAAAACGGCATTATAGGAGCCTGCTTCATGCGACGTACTTAGTGGCAGTTCCGGTGAAGGTACCAGTTTCTCATATGCACTGTAGAATCTTGTGCGTGGGGAACTACTACTGGTTTCTTTTTGTATAGAGGGGCATACAATGTCACTAGTACCTGAAGTCGTGAGGCACGCTTGAACACCAGTCGTCACGCTGGTGAGCGAACATGAGGGCGTTTGGGTTAAGACGGGATCTTGTCGCAGTGAGCAGCTGTCATTTTGTGAAGTACAAGAAGGAAGTTCATGAAGGCCATGTACTATGGCCAAGTTGACTATGGCCGGGTTGGCTATGACCGCCGGGATTGTTGGTGCACAGTGTGAACTGGTGCACTTATTAGGTGACGCATCATGTGTACTTTGGAACGGAAAACAGTTTAAAGGAGAGTGTGTTGAAGTCGGCTGGGCTGGGCCGGACTGAGCGGGAACCGAATCCGATGTAAAGTGTCTCTCATGTGGATCGACTACAGCCTCACCCCGCATGCTCCCTGCCACCCCTCCCCTAGGCTCAGAACATGCAAAGTCCACTCGCGAGGAGGCAGCCACACATACACTTACTGTGGTTTTGATGGCTACACAGGGCGAGTTTGAAGCCGGCTGCAGCGAAAGCCCCCCCTCATTCGGAAGCTGGACACGATCATCGAGGACGGCAGCCGGTGTTAGGGGCGCCTCTGAGGACTCCGCTGAAAGCCACAAACGTTCCGAATCGGGGCATACCGGGTCACGAGCACGCTTTCTTTGGGCTCTGGTCTTCACAGAAGCGCCCACAGTCAATCCTTTCACGGGCACCGTAATAACGTTTGTTCGCATCATTTCAGCAGACGATGATGCAGAGATGGAACAAGGAAACAGGTGAGCCAGGAGCCAAGAGGAGAGTCCCGACTTCCACGGACTTCCTCGGACTCTTCAGACTCTGCCAGACTCCGCGCCCGCTCCGCGGGGAGAGGCAGGTTTTGAAGCAGCAAAGTCACTCCCACACAATGGAAATAGTAGAGGTACTGGTCATTCCTCAGACTCTGCCAGACTCTTATTATGTTCTGGACAGGTAGGGGGTGCAGAGTTGGAATAGCATTTGTGGGTAATGGACATGGTTTTGAAGACTATTTCTTAATCGGTAGCTAGTGTACCCATCTCCTAGTCGCAGGGATAGGATTTCTCTTGGGAATGCAGCGTGCTGCTTGGAGCGCATTATTTTCTGCTCAAATTTCCAGTGCTACGCTGACGACACTCAACTAATTTTCAGGCTGCCCTTGGCCACCTCCTCTCCCCCTCTCATCTCTGATTGCCTAACTGCCATTCAAGATTGGTGTCCCGCCAATGATCTTTGTCTGAATGCCAGCAAGACGGAGATCCTCCTCATTGGTACACCTTCACCATCCTTTCCCCTCACTCTCTGGCCGGCCTCCATTGGCCCTCCTCCTACCCCCACCTGTGAGGCTAAGAACCTCGGGGTCATCTTTGACTCCACTCTTTCCTTCTCCGCCCACATCTCAGAGGTCTCTAAAAAGTCACATTTCTGACAGCACCTCCTCAGAGGTACTCTGCCTTTCCTCTCCTTCCCCCAGAAGCTCATGGTATCTCAAGCTCTGGTTCCCTCTAGCTAGGACTATTGTAACAGCCTCTATCTAACTCTACCCGCCTCTACTCTCCGCCCTCTGCAAATAATCCAGAACAGGACTGCGAGACTTGTCCTTGGCCTCAAGCCCTGGGATCATATCTCTCCAGCTCTGAAATCTCTCCACTGGCTCCCAGTGGATGCAAGGATCAAATTCAAAACCCTCTGTATTGTCCACAAGGCTTTCTGGGGCATGGATCCAAAATACCTTCAGCTATCCCTCCGCAAATGGCTCCCCTCTCGAGCTCTTCGCTCCTCTACCTCCAACTCACTCAGGGTCAGTCGTTTTTCTAAGAAACGAGCTGGGGGTAGATCTCTGTCTTCGGCTGGAGCCTCCCTCTGGAACAGCCTCCCTGCCACTCTAAAACTTGAGGAGAACCATCTCCGGTTCCGGAAGCACCTCAAGACCATCCTCTTTTCTTCTGCCTTCGCTCCCCCTCTCCCCTGCTGATCTGTTCTCTCTTGGCACCGTGCACCTGGCCACCCTCTGTCTTTTGGGCCCAGGTACCTGCTCATCCTGCCACCCTCCCGCACTGCCTATGGGCCATCCCTTGCACTGGGGCCTGTATCTGTACCCATATAGCCCCCCCTTTTTCTTCCTGCACTTATCAGACCTACCCTGTCTGCTGCCTTAAATCTAGCACTTGCAAATTGCCGGCTGCATTAACACTGTTTGTTGCCTTTATTATTTATTTATTGTTATTTATCTGTTTCTCCTCTGCTTCGCACTTTCCACCTCTCCCCCTTCCATGCACTTTTCCCCTCCCCCATCTCCCATGCACTTGCGCGTTCTCAATGTCACTGGGTCTAGTAAGATCGCTGTTTTGTTCTCCCCTGTTCCCCTCCCTTGCCTTGTCGCGCTCTGAAACACTTGTGTATGAGCGCGATAGAAATAAAATATCAATCAATTACTTCTAACTTCAGGATATTTTTTGAGGAGGTTCCAACAAAGAGGGCATTACAGTCGTCCAGGCTCGAGGCAACGACTGCCCGGGTGATAGTGAGGCAACAATCTGTGGTTAAAAAGGGTTTGGTGGCGTTCAGCAATTTCATTGTATAGGCTGCCTAAGAGGCTATGGTGCATACTTGATGGGACATAGAGAGTGTGGAGTCTAGAGAGACCCCTAGAGTCTTGACGGATGCAGAGACTGGGATCGCAATGTCTCTGCATCGTTGATGTTGAAGGTAGAATATTAGTCATTGAGATTCTCAAGCACTGCGGGGGAGCCGACCAGTAGAATTTCACTCTTCTCTCCATTTAGACAGTGGGGTTTGCTACCATCCCGGCCTGGATGGCGGCATATGTGGCATTGAGAGAGCTGGAGTCATCCACATAGTTGCCATTGAGCGGAAGCAGAATTTGTGGGTCATCGGCATAGTTGGTGAAGGCTATGGAGTTAAGGATATCGAAGAGAGGTCTGGGGAACATGTTATATAATGTAGGGGACATGCACAAGCCTTGTGAACTCTGCTGCCGATAGGGGTGGGAGCGGCACTAGTGATATCTGCAAATACTATCATGACTCGTCCTTGTAGGAAGGAGGCAATCCAGGCTGTGGCTTTGGATGAGAAGTTTGCCACGGTCCTGATATGGTGCCAGAGGATTTTCATGATCCACTAGGTCGAAGGCCGCTGATGACTCTAAAAGGAGGAGGGAGGTCGGCTTACCGGAGTCCCTAATCTCGTCCACTTGGTTTTTTAGATCCAACAGCGCAGATTCAGTGCCGTGGCCCGGGCGAAAACATGATTGCCTCATTCCCAGTATGTTGTTAGTTTCTAGGAAGGCTGCTCTCTCAAGTGTTTTCAATGGGAAAGGCACTGTGGTAATAGGCCTGTAGTTGTTAGAGTTAGTGGAATGTAATGTGGGTTTTTCTTAGAAGCGGGCGCACCAACGCTTCCTTGAGGCTAGAGGGTACAAGGCCTGTGGAGGAGGCAGCATTTATGAATGGGGTCAGGGCTTCAGTGGATGCCTTGATAATGGAGGCTGAGCAGACATCTCCTTTGCACCTTGAGGGTTTAAGACTGTGAAAGGATGGATTGGACTTCAATTCATGTTGCTTCTTTAAATTGAAACTGTGGAATCCCCTTTGACTGAGGACCAGGCTTGGTGTGGGTCACTAACCTGTGGGTGAGAGGTTTGTTGGTGGCTCCGAGTTATTTTGTTTAACATAGCGATTTTGTTCAGCACTGCTGCCTGAATGTTGGTGCACCAGGCCTTGTTCTTGGTGATTAAGAGGGGGGCTGGTGGGGTGGGGAACAGACTTTCCAATTCCCTAAAGATGGTAAACATTTCACTAGCTATGATGATCGCTAGTTTGTGGGTTTTGGAGGTTTTGTGGTACTCTGTTCTTGTAGCGTCAGATGGATTTTTAAGCCATGTTGCTTTGGCAAAGCGTTTATTGTTCCTGAGTTCTAAACAAGTCTGGGGTGAACCAAGTGTTAGAATGTCTGACAAGTTTGGCTCTGCATGACGCTATAGGGGCAATCGTATCCACAGCTGTGGCTAGCATGTCGGTGTAGAGGTTGGCAAGGATGTTGGGGTGATTTGACAGTTTAAGGTTAGGCGAGTCCAGCAGTTGCAGAACGTTCCCTTTAGTGAGTTCACGTAAGCTCACTAAAGGGAACAGAGGCAGGGAAGGGATCTTGCGTTTATTTTGATGCGCAATAGAGCTGAGGATAATGTGGTGAACTGACCAAGGACAAGGTGCATTGGAAATGACTGAGATCCTGCAGTTAAGGTCAGCAATCCAGTCCAATGTGTGGCCTTTGAAGTGGGTGGGGTTGCTGACATAGTGTTTGAAGCCTAGGGTTTCTAGGGCTTTTGCTCAAGAGGTAGCATGCCAAACCTGAGGTTTGACCCGCTGCACCCCAACCTTAATTTGTAAACTGTGTTTTGCCTTTGATTTTTATCTCCTCCTCGGCGCTGTGTGAGCTTCCTCCTGCCTGCCCTTCCGTGTTGTTTCCCTGCCTCGTGTCCCGCCCCCTCCCCTGATTGGTCTAGAAGATTGCATTAGTATCCTAGTGCTAGGTTTAAAGGACCAGAGGGGGGTGTCTGTACTCCTGCTCACTATATGGCAGAGGAGAGGCATAGAGGACTCTAGCCACAATTTTCTATATGGTAACGTAGTCGAGCAATCAAAGGCTTCAGCTCTCAAGAGGTGATGCAGGCTGGTTCTTAAGTACAGTGTAGTCCCCAAGCACCCACAAAGGAATGTCTGTACACTGTTAGTGAACATAAATAAGGTTCACATTATGTACACAATCACAATAACACACTTTGTACGCTGGTAATACTATAATGGCAAATATATACAAGTCTATGTGGTACGACCCTTAACTATCGATTCCCTTGAAATGCATCAACTGCTAACAGATCAAATGACATACGAATCAGATGGCAAGATGAATCAACGATGGACACAGAAAGAACGAAAGGTTAAATCAAGCAATGGCAGAACAGTCTATCCCACTACCATGAGACCGTTCTGTGCGAGGATCCCTCCACTGGGAAACCTGTAATATAAAGCGTATTGGCAAGCCCAGTCCAGATATGCTTAATATAGTCTTGGGTCTTTCTAATAGTTCTACAACTTCAATGTACCAGGTGTTGTAGAGTTCGGGTCGTCATCGGGCACTTCTCAAGTGAACTCCCTTTAAAAAGGCAGGAGCCATGGGTCGTCGGGATTCCTGAATGAAGAAAAGGCGAACGTTGTTGTTGAGGGAGCAGCTTCGATCATTGCGGTGCTCATTGACGAAGGCTTGTGAACGTTCTGTGAAGAAGAGGCATGCGGTGCACCTCGACGACGATAGTTTGTTGCCGCAACGAGTCAATGAAGAACTTTGGCCCAGTAAGGGTTTCGGGTTGTCGGTGTCTGCGATCGGGACGTGACCACAGCTGGCTTCTGGGTCTTCTCTGGTGTCTTTGAGGTCTTCGGGTGGCAGGAAACCCACCAGCGGATTCTCCTCGTTTGTCGGCGTCATTGACTTTCTCTGGCAGGAGGAAAGCGGTCAGCGGTGATGAACAAAGGAGTCCTTGATTCAAAGTGTTCTTAGGCAATAGAGCACGGTTGGCGGAGGATGGATGGGGATTCTCTTCGCGATTCCGCGGCGGTCCACGTCTCCGGTTGACAGTCTTTTGTAGGCTGACTGCCAGGGCGCTTCGACAAAGGTTAGCGGTGCACGATGGTCCCTCATAGCTCGGGAAGAGGTCTCCTTACCATGTCCTCTCTTTGGATCACAGCAGAGCAACAACAATTCTCCTCTTCCAGCAGGGCTTCAAGGTTAAGCATCAAGTATCAACTTCAGCTTCGATTTCAGTTTCACTTTCAGCTTCTGAACGATTTCTAGCAGTGAGAGGCCCCCAGATATACTTGTTGATCTCCCATTCACTCTGCCGGGTCACACTGGCAGCCAATCACTCAGAAGGGCATTTAGCAGTCAGTCAGCCAATCAGGCATACAATGCATTCAGGCCATTCTTCTCCCTCTCAGACACTCACAACAAGGAATGTGGATTGGGACAAGTACCCAGCCATTCAACACTACACACTGCATTCATACCAGTTGTATGGGAGGATTGGTCCAAAAGACCCCCCTCCCCTGCAGCCTCTCCCTCCTGTGAAGTCCATGGCTCATCTGGGGTTCCCCCTGCCACTAGGGCCCAGGTGGCGGGTGGACCACTGGCTGAAGACATTGACCAAACATGCTGTATTTAGCTAGGCCCTGGAAACCATTTTGTGAAATCAAAATGGTTTGAGCCCTGTGCACCACAGCGCGGCCCCCACCCCGAAGAGTCTCACTTGTCCTTGAGGCCGCAGCTCCCTGGCAGATCCGCTGAGAGCCCGTTCCCACGAACAGACGGACATGAGCTAGTGTTAGATGCAAACACTAACATTTCACCTTCCGCAGTATATCGCTGTTCCCAGCATGACCCGGCCAGCAGGGCCGGGGTGGAAAAGAACTGTAAAATGGTCCCCTGACAAAAGCAGAGCCCCCAAATACTAATGAGCAAACTACCTGTGATAAAACTCTTCTCTCCATGACCTTTGTGACTAAAAACATGTAACCTCCATGAAGATGGCAGAATGTGTGCTTATATGGCATTCGGGTTGAAGTACCCACATCCCCGTAGCTATGCGCAAATGGTAAAAGTGTCCCGGGGTTTTCATGTTATATGTTTCGCCGAGAAGACTGCACCCCAAGGTCCCATGCCATAACTGAACTAATGCTGCTAGAGTGCAAAGGAAGACAAATACAACCCTATTGGGAGCTCATGTAAATGGTGCACGAAAAGGCACAGTATGTATGTCCAAGCTCACCATGTGTCACTGCCATCAGTCTCATTAGCCGGTTGTTCCTGCGTGCTCCACCAACCTTACTACTACCTCGCTTACCGCGCATGTATAGAAATGTAACAAAATATTGTGGTTGTTAAATACTTAACATATAGGTAACGCATTTGAAATGGCCATGTAAAAGGCACTAACAATGTTGAAAACATAAGCTTTGAAAAGACTCAATGAGTATTGTATATTATATGAATGTTTATGCCTCTTCCACTTAAATCTGCAACACACGAGGAAAATACCTTTGTGGGCATATCCAAGGCCATTCCCCCTTCCTCCCCATTGAAGCCTGCCAGACGGAAAGCAGAGGCCTGTGCTGCTCTGCTTCACCTCCCCCAATTCAGCTGGAGCCGCTTCAAACATTCACATTCCCCCCGCAGCACCCAGGGCCGCGGCCTGCCACCTGAATTATTTACAACCCAGCAGTAAACCCCGGCTATAAACGCAGGCCCGAAGGCACCCTTTTTTAGGCTCCACGACCCACCGGCTCACCCTAGGTTAATGGCCCCTGTAAAATTAGGACACCCAATATTATAGCAACACTACAGGAACGCATTCATAATGACTTCTAATGGGACATGATAACTCGGACAGCTCGTCCCTTGCCCTGAGACCCAACCTCGCGGCCTATGATACCCGGCCAACAAGACGATGGTAACCATGTATTGATGTATCACCAAAAGACCCCACTCTAGATGCATTCCTCCTGTGTTGCATTAACCTGTAGAATAACCTACTGGAAGATTTATCGGAGAAGATAATATTGCAATGTTGAATGACTGCGGTGTGCGTGGCCTTAGGGCAGAAAGCCAGGAAAGACGTTCATCACTGACACTGGTCACGGCAGGCACAACAACACCGTCTGGATGAACAAAGCTGACCTGCCCGGCCCACGAGGGTAACCAGTGACGTCCACCAACCACGGCAAACCACATCACAGCGGCACCTTTAGTTAGTTGTCGCCATCCAATCCCCATGAACTTGTGCCCCCTATAGTATGTAGGTTCTTCTGACGCTTTTTGTAAATATATACGCCTGTCTTTGCTATTGTCAGACAGAGCGCTCTCGGAGTTTGCAGAGTCCTTTGCATGCCCTATTCTGATTGATAAACTCCCATTTAAGCTCACCCGCACTTTGTCTTAACCTTATTCCCATCTTGGGAGAGTCCATTATTGTCTCTCATTGTGGGGAGGATCGTGCTATCTGGGGACGCTCGCCTTCACAGTTTTGGGCAGGGCTGTCTCAGTCATTGTGTCAGACACCAGATATTAAACACCCACCAGAGGAAATGCATATTCGTCACACACTCCATTCACCCAGGTCCCACCCCACGGGTGTACCCACAACATACAGTCATTAGGAAGGCTCCAGCCGGTCTGGCCTGGACTTCCCACACTTACATATGGAACTTCCACCCAACAGCCAGTCAGGGGGAAGGGACAGAGTCAGGGCTTCCCGGGACTTCGGGAAACACGGTGACAGGCGATGGAAAGCAAGGGGACACAGGGGCCATCTTGTCTCCATCAGGAATCCACTGATTCCAATGACAGGGCCTGTGTATCCCAAAGTGCAGGATACTCAGAGCACCTGTCAATCAGCACAGAGCTGCCACCAGCCCGTACCCTGCTCTTTGGGCCACACACAGGTGCCCAAAAACATACACTACGAGTAAAGGGTTGTACTCCAACCCATGTGCGCCATAAGGGTATCCCAAGGGTCTGTTCACCAAACCAAAAGAGAGCTGTACCACCAGGAGTCCCACATGAACTCCGGCGGCGCGGAAATCAAGACAGAACACAAATGATAAAGCAATAAAGGACAAGGATGCAGAGGCCCCGTCCCTCCGATGCATTTCCAGCATCACAGTAGGGCAGCCCTCTGCCCGTTGCAGCCCTAGCGTCTAAGGGCCCTCAAGTCAATGGGCGGCTCCTACAGTGGCAGCTCCAGACTGTGTCTGCAGGTGTCAGCAGGGGAAGCAGACACCCACCAACATAAACCGAGCCTAAACTACCAACTACCCCCTCAATCACTCAGTGACATATATAACCAAACAAGCGCACTGTGCCCCATCACCTAGCTCATTCATCGCACTGAGCTCAAGGAAAAGGACCAGCAGTGTTGCCACTTGATTTCCCGGGTGCAGTGTCAAACTCAAACCATTTCCCTAAAAACAGCCAACATTTCCCTGCTGCAACCGCAATCAAAGAGATGGTTGCAAAGGCATAATTCCACCTGCAAACCAGCATTAGCAGCCAGCTGCAGTGCGCAAACACCTCAAACGAAGAACAGACTGCCGTCGACCAGCATAACCACAAATTCACTGATCCTAATAACCCTTTTAGCATTCACCCCACCATACAACACCACCACCGGGAAAGAAGTACATCCACCACTCACTAGGAAATCCATTGTGGACACAAACTGTTTTAAAAACCTACCGTATTGTGAAACCTAGGTCTTTCTCCCACTATATGTCACAAAGTCATGTGTATGTCACAAACTCACATGTAGGACATCAGGTTGCCTTGATAGGAGTACCGGCTGGGAAATTCTTGCCAATATTTCCACAATGATGTAAACCCAATAAGGGTCTACTCAAAGAGGGCAACCTTTCTTTTGAGACACCGTGCTGCCCGTAGGATTAACAGGCACCGCTGTAATTCAAATGAAAGAGCAAGGTACTACCAGTACAGAGCAAGCTGCGAGTAGGAAAAAGAGAAGGATAAATTACCACAATTGACAGAAGGGAACAACAATTAGTACTAAGGCAATTCAGAATTGCATCAACCTTGTTTATTTGAAGGCAACAGGTTATTGTGTGGAGGAACTGGGAAGGCAGCAAGAATTATTCCAGGGGAAGGGAGACTGAGGAAGGAGTTAGTACTTAGTTGGAGCTAGCCCTGACGGAACAAGGACACACGAACGCAAACGTTGAAGTACTTGGTAATTGTACTGCATAGCGTCCAAAATCCATATACCAAGTAATTAAGTCCTGCAACCACTTATAGTAGAGATCCTCTCTCAAGGTACACAGATTTCCAGTTAACAACAAACAACACAAAACAAACAAACTGCCTGGTAGAGAAAACGAAGCTCAATTGCAATCCGAATAGCAGGCCATGGTCAATTACCATGCGAGCATAGAAGTACAGAATTGAATCCAAAGAGAGTCCTAGAGAAAGCCGTGATTGGAGACTAACGTGTAATCAGGTAAGGTATCATCCGGAAGATAATCCGTGCAGGCGGAGGTCAGCAACAGCAGAACCGGAGGCAGAAGTGCAGAAGGGAAGCAGCAGCGGAGTCCTTAAGCAGTCCGAGGTCAAAAAGATAGGAAGGTAGATAATCCGACCAAGGAACTTCATGGGGGAAGGTACGAAATCAGAAGCAAATGGGAATGAAACTGGGGCACTTAAAATGGAGATCGAGGGACGGGCTTGACGTGTAACGTCATTGCCATAACAACACACAACAGCAGGCTCGCCTTCTGCATCCCTGGCATTGTGAGAGACGCCATGGCAATTGCCAGGAACGAAAGAATGATAATTACAAAGCGAAGTACGCTTAGGAGGTTGCAGACTTCTGCAAACCACGACAGTATCCTCCCTCAAAAGTCGAATCAACCCGCGGGATGCATGAAAACTGGCCTCAAGAAAGGGGCAGGAATTTTTTCCACTGGTTCCCAGAATCTACCCTCTGGACAGTAACCCTTCCAATCCACATAACAGTAATTTCTGCCTCTTAACGTTAGTGTCCAAAATTGCCCGTACCTCATACTCATTAGAACCCTGGACGTCAATGGGGGACGGGCGTAAGGGCAGTCTGGCAAAAGGAGAAAACGGTTTTAATAAGGACAAATGAAACACTGGGTGAACCCTGCCAGTGTGCCGGTAGTCCCAAACAGACAGCAACAGGATTCAATACATGAAGAATAGGATAGGGGCCGATTTACTGAGGAAGTAGTTTACGCTTCCCTGGTATATATACGTTTTTGGTGGACAACCAACTTGATAATCAGGAGCAGGGCACGATGATTGTCTGTGTATTTCTTATCATGAGATTGCGCTTGTTCTAAATGAGTCCTAATGCTGGCATGTGCGAGTGACAGGTCATAGATACAGGCGCTAACTGTGGCATTTTCAAAAGGAAGAAATGGATCCAATGGGATAGACCTAGGATGTTGCCCAAAAAAGAGCGAAAAAGGGCGATGAAGTTGTTATATGCAAACTCAGCAGTACACAACAGAGAAAGACAGTTATCTTGTTATTGTAGGCATAGACGATATCGCGCGAGGGTTGCATTTAGCCTCTTGGTCTGGCCGTCAGTCTGGGGATGGTAGGCACTGGAGTATCTATCGTCGATGCCGAAGGAGGTTGTAAGTGATTTCCAAAAATGTGAGGTAAACTGAGAGCCTCTGGTAGATTGTAGGCCAAAGAAACGTAACCCGTTCTTCACATATAAGTCAGCTAAAACATGAGCAGTGAACAGGCCAATACACAGAACAAATACGGCCAGCTTGGTGAAGTAGTCCACTACCACAGAGATGGTATCTGGACCCTGTAGAGATGGGAACTCGGCTATAAAATCCATTGAAACCATGCACCAGGGCTTGTGTGGAACCGGAAGAGGGTGTAGTAGGCTCATAGGTTTACAGGTTTGTCCTTTGCATTGAGCACATTTCGAACATGTTCACAAGTAGTCAGCAACATCCCGGGACATGGTAGGCCACCAACACCACCTTCGCAACAACCCCAGGCTTTTTGCCTACCGGGGTGTACTGGGAGAAGGGCATCATGATACCACGGTAGAGCAGATAGGCGCGTTGTTTCATCTGGCATGTATACCCGGTCGTGGAAGTATGGTAGACCATATTTGACAAAGAGGTCTAGATCATCTAAACGATCAGCGTTCAGTTGAACCCAGTTTTGCAACGTCTCTCGGAGCGTGGACCATGGAGTACAATCACGTGTTGTGGGAGCAGAATCCTTGTATTTCCCACATGAGAGGGTAATATTTCACCCAACTGGGAGAGGGCGTCAGCCTTGGTATGCAATACGGCTGGCCTATCGGTAATGGTAAAACCAAATAAAGAAAATAAAGTGCCAAAGGGCCTGTATGGTGTTGATGCACTTTAAAGATTTGAGGGCCAGAAGGTTGCTGTGGTCCGTGAATACAGAGACCGGGTGACGGGCCCCCATCAGATGATGTCTCTATTCAGTAAAGGCATCTTTAATAGCCAAAAGTTTTCGGTCTGTCACCGAATAGTTCCTCTCAGTGGGGGACAGTTTATGGGAATAGTAGGCTACTGGATGAGTCTCCCCCGTGTCAGGACACTTCTGTGACAAGATCGCACCCAAAGCCATGCTGGAGGCATCAGCTTCCACAACAAAAGATCGAAGGGGATCCGGATGTTGCAATACCGGTACCGTGGTAAAAGCTAGTTTAACGGCATTGCATGCAGTCTGGGCAGCATCATCCGATTTGAAAGGCATTTTGGGACTGGTAAGAGCAGTTAACGGTGCATCAGTAGTGAAAAAGGAGTGAAACCAATAAATGACTGCGCTTTTAGCGAAGTGGGAACAGGCCACGCCAAGACAGCTTTAACTTTGAATTGGTTCATTTGCACACCGCTACTGGTGATGTCATAACCCAAAAATGCAACCGAAGGTATGAAAAATGCACTTTTCTGCTTTAGCAAACAGATGGGGTTTATGTAGGCATTGCAGAACAGAACGGACGTGTGTCACGTGATGGGCATAGGAATCAGAGTAGATCACCAATTTGTCGGCCAGATACGCAAGCACATAGTGGTCCAGCATATCTCGGAATACGTCTTTCATAAATTGTTGGAAGGTGGCAGCAGCATTACATAGCCCAAAGGGCATAATCAAATACTCGAACAACCCATAACGGGTATTGAAAGCGGTCTTCTACTCATCGCCCTCTCAAATGCGAACCAGATTGTAGGCCCCCCCTCAGATCCAATTTGGTAAATATAACACAGGATCCTAGCTTGTCCAGTAACACAGAAACTAGTGGCAAGGGATATTGTTTTTTTATGGTCACAGCATTGAGGGCTCTATAGTCAACACAAGCCCTCGCATAACCTGCTTTCTTTGGTACAACAAAGAACAAGGGCACCAAGGATGGGGACTTAGACGGTTGTATAAAGCCATTAGTCAATGAGTAAGCCAAGTAATCCTTTAGGACTAGGTCTTCCTGTACAGTGAGGGAATAAATACGTCCAGTCGGGATCTTAGGAGTAGGGGAGAAGATCAATAGAGCAATCGTAAGGATGATGTGGAGGCAATTGTTCGGCTTTCCCTTTATCAAACACATCCAGGAATTTGTGGTATTTGGCAGGAATTTCCCAAACAAAACATGCAATGACGGCCCCTATAAAAGAGACCGAATCGAGGATGGCGATACTTGGTACATTAACCTCGAATTTTTAACAATTGCTGTTACACTATTTCGATACAAATGTAACCTCATGTGTCTCCCCATCGATGTGAGGATTGCGAGTCTTCAACCACAGGATGCCCAATATCAACTTGCATTGGGGAGGCAGAGATAACATCAAACAAAATGTTTTCTATATGTCCGGGTTTCATGGACACATAGATGCGATGTGTCTGTTCGGTAACAAAACCTGAAATTAAAGCACTGCCGTCGATAGCGTTAACCACTCCGGTTTGTTGTTTTGCTATGACAGTAGCACCTATCTGATGAGCATAAGATATATCAATGTAGTTACCGGTGGACCCTGAATCAATCACTGCTTGAGTTCACAGCATGTTGTGGGGAGACAAGCGAAGGGAGACGGATATTTGCACCAGAGTATGTTGAAGAGGAGTCCAAAATAAATCACCACTCGACTGAGGTACTCCCTCTATGGTCGAGTTTTGGCGTTTCCCTGTCTCCTCAGTGGTTTCTCCGGGCATTCTCGAAGATAATGATCAGGAAAGGCGTAATACATGCATAAATTGGACTCGCGTCTATGTTCCCTCTCCGAGCTTGACAAGGGGCCCCTGAGAACCCCGATTTGCATGGGTTCTGTACCATTGCCAGGGTTTTTCAAAGCTTTGGATTTATGATCCATAACTACTCTTCTCTTGTCGCCTCTTCTTTCCACCATGTGAGCATCGTTTTGGAGAACTAGGTCAAGTAACTCCGGAAACCCAACATGTACTACAGGGATGTTGGCAAGGGCGTCTTAAG
The DNA here is from genome assembly GCF_040938575.1 of Ambystoma mexicanum. Taxonomy (NCBI): domain Eukaryota; kingdom Metazoa; phylum Chordata; class Amphibia; order Caudata; family Ambystomatidae; genus Ambystoma; species Ambystoma mexicanum. Next base: position 27,085,278 of record NC_090921.1, on the reverse strand, counting down.
TCATCAGACAACCTTTTATAGAAAACCGCCGCCTTTTTCTCTTTGGGCCAAGCGGTCTCTGCAGCCAATTGATTGAATTTGGCAACTATGCAAGAAGTGGGGTATTGTCTGGTTTCAACTCCAGAAACTCAAGATCAGTGACCTGAGCTTTGTACCGGGTGTCGAATACCCGATTCCTGGAGGAAAGGAGAGCATCACAATCATATAAATCTAACTATTGGACTCCAATAGGGGATTGGGCCACGTGGCTGCAGTCACACCTAAATAGGAAAGGGCAAACGCAGCTTTCGTGGGGGAGTCAGGGAAGGAAGCAGACGGCATAAGAAGTGAAGCTTGCACTGATTAATAAAGGTCCAAAAATGTTTTGGACCACCCAAGAATATCTCCGGGGGAGCCAACAGAAACTGGGTTGACATCAATATGGGAACTGCATTTTGCGCAGGAATGAGAAATGCAGGTGCCAAAGCAGCTGACGCCACTGCATAGTCTGCACCTTGTGGTTGGGCATCATATAGAGCATACATTCTGTGACGGAGAGCCGTATGAGCCGAGGTCATATTGGTTGTAAGATCCGCCGCCAACTGCAATAAACTAGATAGCATATCGGCTGTGACCATAGCTTCTGATTTTGTCACAAACTCAAGTGTATGTCAGAAACAGGCAAGGTCTCCACAAAGAGGGCAATCTTCCTTTTGAGACACTGTGCTGCCCTTAGGATTAACAGGCACCACCGTAATTCAAATGAAAGACAGTACACGGCAATCTGGGAGAAAGAAAAAGAGAAGGACAAATTACCTCAATTGTCAGAAGGGAACAACAATTAATACTAAGGCAATTCAGAATTACACTAACCTTGTTTATTTGAAGGCAACAGATTACTCTGTGGAGGAACAGAGAAGGTAGCAGGAAGTATTCCAGTGGAAGGGGAATGGAGCCCGAGGAAGGAGTTAGTGGTTAGTTGTAGCTAGCCACGACAGAACGAGGATGTACTAACGCAAAAGTTGAAGTACATGGTAATCATACTGCATAGCGTTGAAAAATCCATATATCAAGTAATTAGTTCTAAAGAAAGTCCTGCAGCCCCTCATAGTAGAGATCCTACTTTATTCATTGTTAGGTTAAACGTACTTGTAATTATGAGCAACGCTTTCCTCTTGAACCATTTGTGTATGTATCCCAAGAAATTCCTATTGTCAGGCTGCCCGCTCTATGCAACACTGAGCAACCACCCTGAACCAAGCCTTCTTACTTGTAACCAAGACAATCTTCATGCAACAGCACCTCGATGCTTTGGGCTTTGATGCGCTTTACAAATTCAAATAAATAAATAAATCCTCGCTCAAGGTACACAGAATTCCAGTTAACAACAAACAAACACAAAACAAACTACCTGGAAACGAAAACAAAGCTGAACTGCAATCCGAATAGCAGGCCGTGGTCAATTACGATGCGAGCATGGAAGTTAATGTTAATGTTAAAGGACATTTGTACCGCGCACTATCACCACCGAAGTGGTCCCCTGGCGCTCTGGCGGCTCTGAAAAAAGCTGGAAAAGTGCAAGAGAGCGGTGATGTGCTGTTGGCAGCCTCAGCCCGGTGGGTCCGTTGGCTGGGCTTGGGGTTTTTTATGGTCCATAGTCGTCGTGTGCTGTTGTGCAAGTCTATGTGTGGTTTGTTTTATTGTTGCATTGTTGTGAAGTTTGTGTGGATTGCTGCGTTTTAGGCTTGTGTTTGGTTATAGTTTGAGAGGTGTATGCAGAGGGATGGAATTGTTAGTTGGTTGGTTAGTTGGCATTGCTGTCCTTGAGTGCCTAGAGAAGGCCGTGATCAGAGACTAACGTGTAATCAAGTAAGGTATCATCCGGAAGACAGTCCGTGCAGGCGGAGGTCAGCGACAGCAGAACCGGAGGCAGAAGTGCAGAAGGCAAGCAGCAGCGGAGTCCTTAAGCAGTCTGAGGTCAAAAACATAGGAAGGTAGATAATCCGACCAAGGAACTTCACGGGGGAAGGTACTAAAAGGAACACCTACCGTCTAAACCAGAAGCACAGGATAATGAAACCCCATCGCTTAAATGGAGATCGAGGGACACGCTTGACGTGTAACGTCATTGCCAAACCAATGCACAAAAGCAGGCATTAAATCACGCTCGACTTCTGCGTCTCTGGCATTGTGAGAAGCGTAATAGCAACTGCCAGGGACGAAAGAAAGAATGATAGTTACAAAGTGAAGTACGCTTAGGAGGTTGGAGACTTCTGCAACGTGACGCTATACAGGATTCTGAAATCTAGGCGTGTGCATCCATAATTGCCTATTATGGTGAGAAACCTATTATATTGTGAAACCTAGGCCTTTCCCCCACTATACAGAGTTCTCAAATCTAGGTGTGTTCTCCCATACCCAGATTATACTGTGAAACCTAGGCCTCTCTCCCACTATACAGGAACCTCAAATCTGGGTGTGACTCACCCATATCGGCCTATAGTATTGTGAAACTTAGGCCTTTATATCAATCTACAAAAAGCCCAAGTCTAGGTGTGTGCTCCCAATCTGCCTATTTATCGTGCAATGTAGGCTTCTCCCACTAGTCAGGGATACCAAGCTAGGTTTACCTCCGATATCTGCCCAGTGTATAGTGAGCCCTAGCAGCCGTCCTAGACAGGCACCTCGAATCTAGCTTTACTCCCCAGCGCATGCCACTAGCCTAACCCCACGACCTCACCACCTTCCAGGAACACCCAGCTAGCCACATTAGGCAATTGCTTAGAGTCGTACTTTGCCCCAGTCAAACGTGAATCCGCAGTCTAATATCAGGAGCTAGTCAGTCCAATGGTGTGTGCCCCCCTTTGAGAAACCCTTTGTAACCAGACCGTGCGCTGCTTATACACACAGCCATCAGACTATAGAAGTCCAGAACAATAAATACATCACTACCTGGCCAACCACCGTTAAAAACCCTACAGGTGGGCTACAGCCCATGTAACCCAAGTCCGAGCTATCGCACCACCAAAGACGCCAAGATGCCCCCTCAAAGAGCAAGACGCTGCCAAAGAGAAACAGAAAATAGAACACACCAACCGGATACGTGCCCGAAACCATCACAAATACAGAACACAAGCAGGAAAACAACCCACAAGAAGAGATAGCTCCCTATATTTAACACTATCTCACTGCCTCAACAACTCATCAGCACTAATACATCCAGGCATGCCGAGAACTGACCGGAACCCCGCAGGAAGAGAAGAGATGACCCAAAGAGGGGGAAGAAATTAAACCAATGCCCTCACCCCTACATCACAAAAACACAAGGGCAGTGCACGCAACCACAGCAAAACAGAGGATGAAGAAGCAGAAGAATTTATCATCAACCCGACAATCAACCTAACAGATCTCTTCTGCAAGGAAGCAGAATACATGGAGCACCAAACAAATTGTGACCTAAATAAAGGAGAAACCCAACAGAAGAACCACAAGACAAAGCAAGGATTAAAAAACAATTCTAACCGCATCAAAAAGATCCACTGCAACCTCATCAACGTCAGATCATTGTCCAAACATACCACAGAGATCTTCGACCTCCTATGCGAAGGTGGTCTCAACATTCGATCCTATTCATAACCGAAACAAGGCTAGATGACTTGCATAACTGCATCCCTGTCAACTCAAGTGTTTATTTATTTATTTATTTGCCTTTTTAAAGCACTCACACAGCATGCGGACATCGAGGTGCTGTTACAGGAATTTTTTGTTGTTGTTGTGTAATTGTTGTCTTAGTTGCGTATTTATAACACGCTTAAATACCCAGAGGTTTCTAAGCACGGACCCGCGGTTCGAACCTGTGTTGCTCCGTGTTGCTTCGTGTTGTCTTGCTTCCAAGGCGAACACGTTGCCGCTGAGCTATCCTCCCTGTTCACAGGAAAAATAAAAAAGAGGAGGACTGGTGATAGCATACAAGAAACAGCTAAAAATGTAAACAGATTACCCTCTAAATAAACTGCGAATCCATGATCCTTCACCTAAAAGCAAATTGCAAAACAAAGCTCAAATTCGTCCTGGCATACAGAACACCAACATACGATGCAAGCTTCGCCAACGTATTCTCTGAAGCTATCACAAGCCTAGCCATCGAGCAGGAACACCTGGTAATCCTCAGAGACTTTATCATCTGGTTTGACGAAGAAACCGCTAACTCACAGAAATCACTAGCCAAACAACTAGACAATGAAACTACATCAGCTAGTCAAAGGAGCAATCCACACTGCGGGGCATACACTAGACGCAATCTTCGCCAACAAGAATCTCATTGCCACAACACCACCATTACAGATCCTCTGGAGCGACCCACCTCGTCATTCCATTCGTGATCACACTCCCCACAACAATGGCAAAAAGAACAGACAAACTGCCATCTATCATGAAAAGAAACTGAAGAGCCATCAGAGCTAGCAACCTAGCAGAACAACTAGAAATCAACAAACCACCAACATCGACCCTGGACGAAGCAGACAGCTAAATAAAAACAGAACTACTTCATAAATTGCTGGAACGATCAACAGGATCTCAAAGGAAAACCCTTTAACCCCATCATGCAAAAGAGCAACAGCAAAATGGTTTTCTCTGCTACTCTGCGCCATGAAAAGGAACAGGAAACTTGAATTAGAATGGATGAAAAAACCAATCAGGTGAAGAAATTACAACTCCAGTGACAAATCCACTCATACAAGAAGGACATATATAAGGCCAAAAAGAAATACTACAACAGAATCACCAAAGCCAGCAACACCCAAAAGGAATTGTTTAATATCATACAAGAAATAAGAAACCCTCCTGGCTGCAACAACACTTCGATACCTTGACTGAATCTATGCAATGAACTTGCAGACCATTTCAAAAACAAAATCACCACCATCCAATAAATCATACAAAGCAGACCAATCTACTACAACATGCAAACATGCGACCCACCCAGCCACGAGGATCACCAGAACAAACTCCCAATTATCAGCGAGACATTCATCAAGCTGGTAAGCAACAGAAACAAAGCAGGCTCCCCCATGGTTCCCTGCCCCTCAGACATACACAAATCAATCCTCACACAAGGAACGCCCATAGAATACTCGAGAAACCTTTTCAACCAATCACTTTCAAACAGAGAAAATACTGCAATCGCTCAAAGCGGCATACGTCAAGCCACTGCTCAAGGACACAGCAGGAAACCTGGAGGACCTCTCCAACTAACGACCCATCACAAACATGCCATACCCAGCGAAACTACTCGAGCCGTCTACAGAATAACACAAGAATTCATAGAGAAGCAGCAACTGTTGCACCAAGCACAAGTAGACTTCAGACCGGTGAGGGTAACGGAAACGGTATTGCTCTCAATCTAGGATGATCTAAAGGCTAAAGCACAGCTCTAATCCTTCTGGACCTCTCTGCAGCATTTGACACAGTCAACCATGAAATCCTCATCGGGAGACTAGATAAAACAGGAATCACTGACACAGCCCTACTATGGATTCAATCCTTCCTAACAAACAGAACAGAAACCGTCTGGATCAAACCTTTAGAATCTACTACAAGAGAATCCAACTGCAGAGTACCAAAAGGATCGTCCTTCTCCCCATTGCTCTTCAATATATAACTGATGCCACTAATCAAACTCATAAAAAAACATGCCTCCCATACTACAACTACGCAGATGACACTCAGATTGTCTACAAAATACAAGATACACAGGAAGAAAAAAAAACACTGAACTACTGAACTGCCTACAAGAGCTCTACAGCCTCAAACTCAACCCAGTCACAACAATAATGATCATAGTTTAAAACGAGGAAAACAACCACTACATCCCATGGCCAACGGAACTGGGTACATCACTGACTCCCTCAACGACAGTAAAAAAGCTGGGAGTCTTGATGGACAATGAACTAACACTTGAACCACAAGTAAACGTCCTAATCAAGAAATGTTTCTTCCTGCTGCACGCAGTAAAAAAGATCCTACCATTCCTCTCTTTTACCCACAAAACACTCACAATTATCGCACTCGCCATGTCCAGAGTATACTATGCCAACAGCCTATAACTAGGAATGCCAGAACGACTTAAAAAAACATCAGCGCATCCAGAACGCTACGGCAAGAGTCCTGCTCAGACTACCACGAAGAGAACAATTTACCCCAGTGCTGAAAATGCTACACTGGCTGCCAATAAAAGAGAATAAAGTTCAAAACAATGTGCTTAATGCACAGAGCAGTCCACGGCCAGGGAGCAGAGTTCCTAAAGAAAGAAAGAACCGTCTACCACGCAACAAGATCACTCAGCTCAAGCAACGCCATTCGCCTAGTACCAAAACCATACAACAAAAGAAAACTTGGAGGATCATCTTTCACTCACCTCACAACCTCGACCTGGAATATCCTACCAAAAAACATACGCAACACAAGGAGTCATTTGGAGTTTAGAAACCTACTCAAAACTTGGCTCTTTGCTCCAGATTCACGAGGAATCAACCAGGAAGAAAGGTCCAGAACGAAACCTGTGAATATCCCTGTAGGAAACCAAAGACTCCAACCTAGACCTCCATTTTGAATACGGGGATGGGCACACACCGCCCACCCACATGCCACCAATCCTAAAGGATAATTGGATAGGTGGGGACAACCAACAGGGTGGACAATAAAGGACAAGTGCTGTGACCAAAACTACACCTGCCACAGGGCTGGGGGAAGTAGCGGATATGAGCTAGATACACAAACCACTGGTGCGACACAAAAGAGAGCTCCCACTATGCAGCATGCCTGCCAACTATGCGGTCTAAGTAGAGTACCAAACACACAGGATAACCATAGAGGTTGAGAGCAGAAACGTGAAGACAAAGTGGTGAGAAATGGTCAAATACTTGAAAACCATTATAACCGTACCTTACAATTTAAACTTTCTGCATACTCAACATACAGAAACTCACACAACCACCTCTCTGCACAGCAATCTGCACGTACTTCACCACATTGCAACAACAGACGAACAACACGTAACCCGCCACAGCAGCACATGGTAATTCTGGCGCAGATCGAAAACCGTGTGCAAGCTCAGCGAACGGTGCAAACCGAACTGAAGCGTCCAACAGGACATCACAACTCTCACTTTCCTATTCCTACAGCCTTTTCGGAAGTTGTGCGGTTGGGCATAGAAGTTGGGGTAAGGCTGACAGATGTAGAGGTCTTAGATAGAACAATGGTCTGCAAGCTGGGGCCAGATCCGGGAGATTTGGTGAGGGTGTCTGTGGTATGGGAGTAGACATTTATACTGGTAAGATTGTCCTGTACTGGTACATTTGGGAGACTAACCTTGGCAGAGGCAATTACATCAGCATCACTGTCATGAAGACGACCAGTGGAGACAGATGGTAAAACAAGATCAAGTGATGAAACTGAGGTTAGTGAATGGGAGTGGGAATCTGATGAAAGCGATAGGCAGAGAGAATGGGGAAGAGAGGCGAGGAAGAGTGAATAGAGGTGTGATGAAGTGTAAAGTCGCTCAGAAGGAGAAAGGGGGACAAGATAGTGAGAAGTAGCAGGAGGAGAGAATCTTAGTCATTGTAAAAGATAAGACGCCAGCCGGGTGGTCTGCAGAGGACACGAAAGGAAAGGAGGACTAGTTTAGAGAAAGAACAGAAGGGGTACTTGAAGGAAGGACATGAAGGTAGATGAGGAGGAGATGAAAGAGTCCAGGAGCAGTGATCAAGGATTCCAATACCGCCACCCTTGCCAAAGAGAACAGATGGAGGTAGAGGATTTAGAGGGAGTGATCCAGGTGTCAGTGAGACAGAGGCCATGAAGGTTGAAGCAGAAAGAGATCAAGAGTACAATGAGATTTATTACATAAAAAACGTGCATGCCAAAGACCTATTAAGACAACTGTAAGAGGAGCAAAAGCAATGGTAGGATAACCAAGATTAGACGGGTAACTGCCAAGCAAGCCCCTGGATGCCATTCAAAGGACTGGAATAAACATTCCATAGAAGTTAGGGGGTCTTATACACCAGATGAGAGATGAGATGAAAATGAAGACCTTTGGAGGGTTTAGACTCCTATCGGAAGACCAGATGCTTCATTTTTATAGCCCGGGTCTAGAAGGAAGGATGTGGTGGTAAAGGGCCCAGAGTAGAGCTTGGAATGTGTGTACAAGTTATTGAGTGAGACAGCATTTTCCAAAAGTGCAATACATTACTTGACTACAGATAACACTAAATGCGACTATATTGTTTCTAGCATTTCCTAAATGTTTAACTTTATGCGCACATTGGATGGATGTCTCTTACTCTCGTGCAAAGGTGAATACTCAATTCTACTCTCTGGAATTTGGATGTACTCTTCAAATCTCAAAATGGGGAGTAAATTACTCCCACATCAAAATCCTATCTGGAGCACTGAGGAGAGGGGGTGTATTGTACCTTATATTCCCCCTTTTCAATATGTCCATACGTGTCTCTGTAAAGTGCTTTTCATATATTCACACTTGGTGTTCTTTCCAATATGTCCCGGTGTCTCCTCTGCTTCTGGGTGGACTTGCCGGTCTTCGTTGGCATGGATTCTCGCTCCCGCAGTCTGCAAATGAAGGATCTCAGCCTGTTTTCACCTCACGGTCGCCTTCTCTTCATTCTCCGGTTCCCTGCCGCTTCTGCTGGACACGCCTGCTTTCCTCACAGCTTCGGTAAGCGATGTACTGCTTTTCTCGTCTGCAAATGCCCAGGAGTCCCTCACAAGCTCCTGGTGTTCCTGCAATGGTCCTTTACTCTGCAACCTCTTTCTCAGTCTGCAAGCCGCTCTGTTTCTCCATGCTGGTTCAGTCTCTTGGTTCCTCGTTCCTCAAAGCGAGCTTTAGTACTCACTAGCCAGTCTCCACAGCAGCGGTGAATGTCTCTCTCCAACACTGTGCACACTTGACTGGCTCTCCCTCCCCGCCAGGATCATATTCAAAAATGCATGCATCACCCACAAAGCAGTCTCAAACGGAACACCAAGTTATTTGGTGGCTAAACTCCACACCACTGGAGGCTCTCGCACCTCACATAGCAAAGCAATCAAAAGGTTGGAGTCAAAGCTAGCCCTCAAAGAGAAGACTCACAGGCAGTCCTCCTGCCATGTCTGACCATCTGGAAGTCAATTCCGGTAGAGGCGCGAAATACTTACCCTCCTCTACTTCCACTAAACAGTAAAAATGTGGCTCTTTCAACAATACCTTTTGGACGAATAAAAAGCCCTCGACCAACAATACTGTGCTACTATTTAAAATGCCATGCCGAAATTCTGGCGCAAAACTGCAGAAAAGCGCTCTCTGCTGCTCTTTAGTGAGGATAGTGCTATAAGCAATACAATTAAAAAACATTACTTTTCAAGAGGTCCTTGAAATGCTGTCATTATAAACTCGGGACAGAAAACTGAAATTTAATCTGTACCTGAGGTTGAGCCTTGAACAGTCTCTCTTTTCTCTGGATCCTCGTGTTCATTGGCAAAGGTTTCCCTGTCCATGTCTTCAAAGGGTGAACTTTCGGGACATTCAGTGTTCAACTCGTTCATGGGGTTCTGATAATAGCAGGTAGAGAGTCACTCCCTTTCAATTTGCACAGGGTGACACCAGTCCCGGTGATCGCGAGCAGATGGCTCTGTGCCCACTTCAATCTTTACCCATTCTACGGCGTCAGACTGATATGGGGCAGATGGCTGATCTCGTTCAACCTTCCCCTGGTCCGTCAGGTCCTCGAGATCCCTGGGAGAAGACCCCTCCCATACTTGGATCTTCACCAAGTCCATGGAGCCCTGCGGACTCTTGGTTAAGGGTTCCTCGCCGCCCTCAGTCTTCACATATCTCATGGTGTCCTCCTGATTCTCGGCCGTGGTCTCCTCACCTACTTCAATCTTCACCCAGTTCATGGGCCCCTCACAATGTCCTGCATAAAGTTCCCCCCCGAGTCACTCTTCACCAGGTCCACGATTCCTGCAAACCCAATGCAGATTCCTTAAGCTTCACGGAGCCCACGGATTGCTGCAGTTTCCATGACGAGTGAGTTATCTTCTAAAATATGTGCTTGATTGCTAAATATCGATTTCATCATCAATCCAAATGAATGTGATCCTTCATCTGAGAGAGAAGAGAAGGAGAGCAGTCAGCACACATGCCCACTTTCCCTCTACTCTTGAATCTGCCCGTCCACAGGATGCAATGCCATCTGACTGTAGACTGAAACTAAATGTCTACACGCGGGACCAGTGCAGCCATACATCAAGGTCCCCTCTCATACAGGGGCATCATCAGCCCCCACATGGTGTACAGGACCAGCTTCAAGGGAGGTTCCTTCTCCACATTTAATGCAGAGTATGGAGGGGGGATCGAGGCTGGGAGAATCGGGAGGGAAATGGTGACGACGGGTGACCTCCAGTTAGTTTTTGCGCTAGCTGATATAGATTGCGTCCATGTCTTTACAACACAGCAATGTCTGTGCTGCATCCACTGCACGGGTCCCTATTGCATGTTTAGTGATCCTGCAACTCCTAGCCCATGGCCTTCCTTCGCATCAGCCCCCACACCACCCCTATCATTAGAAGGGGATGCCCCTGTGCCCCCAGGTCTCCCTCACACATCTCTCGGCTCTGCTCTGACCTTCCGGCTCCAACTCCTGTCCAGGCTGCACCCCGTCCCTGCCCCTTCTCCACTTCCCCACCATCCCCCGACACGGACCGTTGCAGTGCCACCGTTAGCGGCATGGTAAAGACCTCCACTACTACATTGGCGAGGTTAGAACCAACGCTGACAGTGTGGTGCAGACCTATCTCTGGTTAAAGGGACGATGACCACACATGCAGCAATCTCTATGTGGATGGACAGAGCACTCACATACAGGCTCACTGTCGCCAAAGCTGTCAAGTGGAGCCAAGTATCCCTCAAGAAGCTGCGTCTCCCTAGAGGACGGTGACGCCTGTCGCTACAATTCAATTATTTCACCCTACATATATCTCATTTTTGATGTTATCAAACTAAGTTTAAAGGCGCATGTGCTAACCCGCCATATAGGATTACATTTTTTAAGAAAACCATAGTAATTAAATCATTTTTTGCAAAAAAAGGGAGATACTCTGTATCGCCTTCATAAAAGCGGTCTCATCCCAGGGATCCTCTATGGCCTGGGAAGGACACCTTACGGCTGCACTGCCTGGAAGCCCTCCTTGGGAAGGACACCTTACAGCCGCACGGCCTGGAAGCCCTCCTTGGGAAAGACACCTTACGGCTGCACGGCCTGGAAGCCCTCCTTGGGAAAGACACCTTACGGCTGCACGGCCTGGAAGCCCTCCTTGGGAAGGACACCTTACGGCTGCACGGCCTAGAAGCCCTCCTTGAGAAGGACACCTTACGGCTGCACGGCCTGGAAGCCCTCCTTGGGAAGGACACCTTACGGTTGCACGGCCTGGAAGCCCTTACGGCTGCACGGCCTAGAAGCCCTCCTTGGGAAGGAAACCTTACGGCCGCACGGCCTGAAAGCCCTCCTTGGGAAGGACACCTTACGGCCGCACGGCCTGAAAGCCCTCCTTGGGAAGGACACCTTACGGCCGCACGGCCTGAAAGCCCTCCTTGGGAAGGACACCTAACAGCTGCACAGCCTAGAAGCCCTCCTTGGGAAGGACACCTTACAGCTGCATGGCCTGGAAGCCTTCCTTGCCTAGAAGCCTTCCTTGAGAAGGAAACCATCCGGCTGCATGGCCTGGAAGGAAAAATCTGGCCAAATGTTTTGGGGTTACCAAAGTGTGTGCCGATAGAGGTTCTATGCTGTGAGCTTGGCCTTACTAGATTACTGACTTCCTGGAGGATGGCTGGGAGCTCATTCTACTTAAGAGTCTAGCTCAAAATCATTATTAAAATATTTTATGGTCATGGCTAATGGAAGAAGCATTGGCAAAACCAATAGTTTTGGCATTAGGTACTTGGAAGATACTTAGCTGATGAGTATCTAAATTGTAATTTAGGGCCTGGCTCAAAATGTTGTTAGTAACTGGAAGCAACAATAGTTCGGCAAAGTGCCAATTATATGAGAACACAGCAAAAATCCTAATATAAGATGGAGAGCACCATTAACGTACAGAACAAAAAGGATGTCAGAAAAAGTAATATATTTAACAAAATTGCTCATTTTTAATACAAATAAGTGTAATAACGTCTCTCCAGACAAAGCCACGACTAAGTTTCAGCATGCTTAGTTAACAAGCATTGCCAATAGCAACAGTTTCACCTTTTTCCAAAAGGCAATTGGCTGGTATTGCCGTAGCAATATTAACTGCCCATTGATAGTAGCAGGTGCAAAAGGGTGCGAGTACCAGGGCATCTAACAGCCGTGCCTGGCAAACGCCAATGCATACTTACTGAAACAGTTGGCTATGCCAATGCGTGTTTTTAACAGGACTTCAGTGAAGGAGCAGTGCTTTTACAACTCCAATTAAGCATGAACGTAATGCAAGTTCGATTGCAAAGTTTAATGGTGAGGCTTAATTAAAGCCAGACAACATAGCTCCCGGGAGGAGGTGTTTTGGGTGGGAGGGGTGTAGCATTTTACATGCAAGCATTGCAGAGGAGGAGGTATGTGGAATCTGGAAGATTGAGGTTGGGAGTTATGAGCAGTTGGCATTAATAGATCTGGGGATATATGTAATAAAATATATCACAACTACAATCAACGTGTTGGAGAATCTTTCAAAGGGACAGGAGCTGAGTGGGAATGCCCATCAGGATTGGCATGGCCATGGGCAGTGAATGGGTGAGCAAATAACCAAACAACACCTACAGGCTTTGTTGAGAAGCATTGTCAATGGCAACAGTTTAAGCTTTTCAGGGCGTTGAAGACATGCCAGGGTGGTGCTGACATGGCAGTGCCCACACTGGCGATAGAGAACTATTCTGCAGATTCACACCATGCCAGCGTCACTGGGTGTAGAGTTCCCATCTCTGCTATCCCTCAACAACCTCACCATCCTTCAGCTCCTCAGTCTGAATGAGTTCCTAAACATCTGGAACCGATTTGCTAAAGTGCAGCGCAGGTGTGCACGACAAGGGGTAACAGCACGACAAGGGGTAACAACACGATAAGGGGTAACAGCAGTGTTTCAAAACAGGCACCCCAATCACACATTTCTGCCATTTTGTAATAAAACGCCAAATTCATACATTTTCACTAACTGCGTGAGAACTAAGGCTGAAGCACAAAAACTTAAAGTTATCAAGAATTTCTTGGTACCTACAAAAAAATACAATTTAAATGCCTAACCAATTCCCATTGGTGACGTTGTACTATATAAGTACCTTTAAAATAACATAAAATGTGCTCTATGCCATGTTTTAATGCAAAACATTAGACCACATTTTATTTAAGTACAATGCAAGTTAAGCATCCAAACAACAAACACTTATTACAGCCAAGCAGGGGGTTTATACCAAAATTGTACTCAAAGCACTTATAAAATGTGGCTTTACAAATGACCCGTGGCACAGATTGGTTTTAAAACCGCCCCACATAAACATGAATTAAATCTAAACCATGCAAGAAATCAACACAATGCTGAGAAGGAGCGTGTCTTATATCCAAGGGAGGCTGTATGCTGTACAAGAGTCTAATATTACAAAGTTTAAACATCAAAATGGCAACATGCAACCTGCCATACAAAGCACCCGCCATCCCACACAAAAGTGAAGCTACCACACTCCCTCTCCTCCCACCACCCGCCACTCCACACAGAAGTGGAGCTACCACACTCCCTCTCCTCCCACCACCCCACACAGAAGTGAAGCTACCACACTCCCTATCCTTCCACCACACTACACAGAAGTGAAGCTACCACACTCCCTCTCCTCCCACCACCCCACACACTCCTCCTGCTCCCACCACCCCACACAGAAGTGAAGCTACCACACTCCCTCTCCTCCCACCACCCCACACAGAAGTGAAGCTACCACACTCCCTCTCCTCCCACCACCCGCCACCCCACACAGAGGTGAAGCTACCACACTCCCTCTCCTCCCACCACCCGCCATCGCACACAGAAGTGAAGCTACCACACTCCCTCTCCTCCCACCACCCCACACAGAAGTGAAGCTACCACACTCCCTCTCCTCCCGCCACCCCACACAGAAGTGAAGCTACCACACTCCCTCTCCTCCCACCACCCCACACAGAAGTGAAGCTACCACACTCCCTCTCCTCCTACCACCCCACACAGAAGTGAAGCTACCACACTCCCTCTCCTCCTACCACCCACCAAAGAAGTGAAGCTTCCACACTCCCTCTCCTCCCACAGAAGTGAAGCTACCACACTCCCTCTCCTCCCACCACCCCACACAGAAGTGAAGCTACCATACTCCCTCTCCTCCCACCACCCACACAGAAGTGAAGCTACCACACTCCCTCTCCTCCCACCATCCACACAGAAATGAAGCTACCACACTCCCTCTCCTCCCACTAACAACCCATTTGCTTTTCAGATCTGCTTGAGCGCCTGGAGAACATGGCAGCAGTTAACAGCATAAATCAAATTAAGAAAACATGTTTGTTGGTCATTAGCAGTGTAAATATGATATGTGTCATTTATAAGTGTTTCTAGGGGACCCATCTACCCCCATCCCCAAGCATAGTGGATTCAATAAATTGGTCAGAACAGCTAGAAAACAGACATGTTCTTAATGTACTGGATAGACAAAGCTTCCCAGTGGAGGGGACCTTATGGCTGCGCCCATGTTAAAAAGGGCCCAGTCTTTTCATGCTGCCACACGTTAGTAAGTGCACGGTTCGTGCTTGTGCTGCTGGAGCGCGTGGGGACCGCACTCCGTCTAAACTCTATGGAATAAAGACGCGAACTCTGAGCTCTTTCTAAGGACCTTCTTTATTCACTCTCCAAACACCAACAGACTTTCTCTCCCCCCGCCCCCCAAGTCCCGCTGGGACCAAAACACAGGGTCACTGACATGATATGGCATTTATAGTGCGCCTATACACGAGGCAAAGTGGGGGTGGGGGGCAGCAGAAGGAAAACAGACAACAATCCTACTAGGCCAGGTGTCACTCAGATCGTGCAAGTGTGTGGGAAGGGGGCAGGGACAGTGCAATACATGGGAATAGATAATAAGAATAAGTAAAGTAACGGCCATCATGTGGCAAGTGCAAGGTTAAGTGCAGACATCAGGTGTCAAGAGCTGCCTACTTCCTATTCTTCTCTCCTGCCCCACCACAAAGGCCTCTTACTTTCCCACAAACAAATAGACCACGTATTCTACCACAGGCACACATCCCTCCCCCACACAGACACTCCCTCTCCCACACATCTCACAGCTCCCCACTGATCTTCATCTCACAGCTCCCCACTGATCATCACACAGATCCCCACTAATCATCACACAGATCCCCACTAATCATCACACAGATCCCCACTGATCTTCATCTCACAGCTCCCCACTGATCATCACACAGATCCCCACTGATCATTACACAGATCCCCACTGATCATTACACAGATCCCCACTGATCATTACACAGCTCCCCACTGATCATCACACAGCTCCCCACTGACCCTCATCACACAGTTCCCTACTGATCATCACACATCACCCCACTGATCATCACACAGCTCCCCACTGATCATCATTACACAGCTCCCCACTGATCTTCATCACACAGCTCCCCACTAATCACACAGCTCCGCACTGATCTTCATCACACAGCTCCCCACTGATCATCACACAGCTCCCCACTGATCATCATCACACAGCTCCCCACTAATCACACAGCTCCCCACTAATCACACAGCTCCGCATTGATCTTCATCACACAGCTCCCCACTAATCACACAGCTCCGCACTGATCTTCATCACACAGCTCCCCACTAATCACACAGCTCCCCACTGATCTTCATCACACAGCTCCCCACTGATCATCATCACACAGCTCCCCACTAATCACACAGCTCCCCACTGATCTTCATCACACCGCTCCCCACTGATCTTCATCACACAGCTCCCCACTGATCTTCATCACACAGCTCCGCACTGATCTTCATCACACAGCTCCCCACTAATCACACAGCTCCGCACTGATCTTCATCACACAGCTCCCCACTGATCTTCATCACACAGCTCCCCACTGATCACACAGCTCCCCACTCATCATCATCACACAGCTCCCCACTAATCACACAGCTCCGCACTGATCTTCATCACACAGCTCCCCACTAATCACACAGCTCCGCACTGATCTTCATCACACAGCTCCCCACTAATCACACAGCTCCGCACTGATCTTCATCACACAGCTCCCCACTAATCACACAGCTCCGCACTGATCTTCATCACACAGCTCCCCACTAATCACACAGCTCCCCACTGATCTTCATCACACCGCTCCCCACTGATCTTCATCACACAGCTCCCCACTAATCACACAGCTCCCCACTGATCTTCATCACACAGCTCCCCACTGATCTTCATCACACAGCTCCCCACTAATCACACAGCTCCCCACTGATCTTCATCACACAGCTCCCCACTGATCACACAGCTCCCCACTGATCATCATCACACAGCTCCCCACTAATCACACAGCTCCGCACTGATCTTCATCACACAGCTCCCCACTGATCACACAGCTCCCCACTGATCTTCATCACACCGCTCCCCACTGATCTTCATCACACAGCTCCCCACTAATCATCACACAGCTCGCCACTGATCTTCATCACACAGCTCCCCACTGATCACACAGCTCCCCACTGATCTTCATCACACCGCTCCGCACTGATCTTCATCACACAGCTCCCCACTAATCACACAGCTCCCCACTGATTTTCATCACACAGCTCCCCACTGATCACACAGCTCCCCACTGATCTTCATCACACAGCTCCGCACTGATCTTCATCACACAGCTCCCCACTAATCACAGCTCCGCACTGATCTTCATCACACAGCTCCCCACTAATCACACAGCTCCGCACTGATCTTCATCACACAGCTCCCCACTAATCACACAGCTCCCCACTGATCTTCATCACACCGCTCCCCACTGATCTTCATCACACAGCTCCCCACTAATCACACAGCTCCCCACTGATCTTCATCACACAGCTCCCCACTGATCACACAGCTCCCCACTGATCTTCATCACACCGCTCCCCACTGATCTTCATCACACAGCTCCCCACTAATCACACAGCTCCGCACTGATCTTCATCACACAGCTCCCCACTAATCACACAGCTCCCCACTGATCTTCATCACACCGCTCCCCACTGATCTTCATCACACAGCTCCCCACTAATCACACAGCTCCCCACTGATCTTCATCACACCGCTCCCCACTGATCTTCATCACACAGCTCCCCACTAATCACACAGCTCCCCACTGATCTTCATCACACAGCTCCCCACTGATCACAGCTCCCCACTGATCTTCATCACACAGCTCCCCACTGATCTTCATCACACAGCTCCCCACTGATCATCATCACACAGCTCCCCACTGATCTTCATCACACAGCTCCCCACTGATCTTCATCACACAGCTCCCCACTGATCATCATCACACAGCTCCCCACTGATCTTCATCACACAGCTCTCCACTGATCTTCATCACACAGCTCCCCACTAATCACACAGCTCCCCACTGATCTTCATCACACAGCTCCCCACTAATCACACAGCTCCGCACTGATCTTCATCACACCGATCCCCACTGATCTTCATCACACCGCTCCCCACTGATCTTCATCACACAGCTCCGCACTGATCTTCATCACACAGCTCCCCACTAATCACACAGCTCCCCACTAATCACACAGCTCCCCACTGATCTTCATCACACCGCTCCCCACTGATCTTCATCACACAGCTCCCCACTGATCACACAGCTCCCCACTAATCACACAGCTCCCCACTGATAATCATCACACAGCTCCCCACTAATCACACAGCTCCCCACTGATCATCATCACACAGCTCCCCACTGATCTTCATCACACAGCTCTCTGCTGCCCTCACTCCCACAGCACTCCCACAGCACTCCCACAGCCCTCCCCCATACCTCCCAGGCAGCTCCATTGCTACGCACCTGACGCCGGGGCCGGGGGCAGCAGCTGGTGCAAGTCTCGTCTCGCGAGAGTTGGCAGATGAGGTCAGAGAATGACGACACTGCAGGCTCGCATGAGACATACACTGCAGTGTCTGGAGCCTGTGCTGCCTCTGCCGTTACTGCCCCGGAAGTACACCAGTGCTTCCTGCTTCCGCTCTCCCAAGAATCGCGAGAGCAGCCGGATAGGCGCGCCCTCTGCTGGAGCATTGCGGGAACTGCAGCCTGATTGGAAGATTGATAACCTGCTTCAGGGTTCAGCAGCTGGAACTCAGGACTCTCTTCAAGACTTTCTTAAATGCCCCAATACCCGCACCACAAGACAATCAGATTATACTGCTCCGAGGAGCCCCACCAGACGGGGGGTTGAAGAAGCTAGAAGCTGTGTATAAAATAGCCCTGCCCTGTAAAATAAAACAAAGACAATCACCTGCATTGGGGCGGATTCTGACCTTTCAACTCACAGTAGAGGCGGTGATGATGTCACAGCGTCATTCACCTTTGGCCCGCCCCCATTTGTAATTTAAACAATTTGTAATGGCTCTTAACACCTGGCTTAATTGCAATGCAAATGGTTTGTCCTTGGGAGGTGATGGTCACATTTTCTAACTGCAAACATGACCTTCACGACCCCAGCAACAAATCTTTAGCACTGGAATGAAGCAGGTGTCAGAGTGTTAGCAGGAAGACTGGAACAGCAGTGGCAGCGGCTAGACTTGCAGGCTCAAAAGAAATCTTGAGTCGCGGGGCCGCCCAGAGAAAGAAAACTGCAGACGACAGCGCTGTGGTGTGTAGATGACCAGTTTAGTTTCAAGAGTGGCTCTTGCTGTCTCCCATGAGTCACACTCCAGGGAACAAACCTGAGCAGGGCAGGGGGTGCATCATTCATGCTGTGGCCTGTTCACCGTCATGTTTCCGGTCACTGTTGCAGTGCGAGGGCTGAGCAGGGCAGCGGTGCACCAATCGTGCCGGGCCCTGTTCACCTGCATGTTTCCGGTCACTGTTGCAGTGCAAGGGCTGAGCAGGACAGGGGGTGCACCATTCGTGCCATGCCCTGTTCACCTGCATGTTTCCGGTCACTGTTGCAGTGCAAGGGCTGAGCAGGACAGGGGGTGCACCATTCGTGCCATGCCCTGTTCACCGTCATGTTTCCTGTCACTGTTGCAGTGCAAGGGCTGAGCAGGGCAGGCGGTGCACCATTTGTGCCATTTTCTGTTCACCGTCACGTTTCCGGTCACTGTTGCAGTGCGAGGGCTGAGCAGGGCAGCGGTGCACCAATCGTGCCGGGCCCTGTTCACCTGCATGTTTCCGGTCACTGTTGCAGTGCAAGGGCTGAGCAGGACAGGGGGTGCACCATTCGTGCCATGCCCTGTTCACCTTGATGTTTCCGGTCACTGTTGCAGTGCAAGGGCTGAGCAGGGCAGGCGGTGCACCATTTGTGCCATGCCCTGTTCACCTTCACGTTTCAGGTCTTTTTTGCAGTGCGAGGGCTGAGCGGAGCAGGGGGCGCACCATTCGTGCTATGCCTTGTTTGCCTTCATGTTTCAGGTCACTGTTGCAGTGCGAGGTCTGAGCAGAGCAGAGGGTGCACCATTCGTTCCAGGCCCTGTTTACCTTCATGTTTCAGGTCACTGTTGCAGTGCGATGGCTGAGCAGAGCAGGTACGAGGATTGAGCAGATGCTTTAGCCACTACTCGTCCCCATATTCCAGTCGCCAACACCACCACAGTACTTCGATTTTGCCAAGTGTTTACCAGCAGCTTGACTATTTAGAGTAACCTTTGTCTGGCGGTAGTGTGCTTCACCTGATCCACACGTGCAAGTAGGTTGTCTGCTCGAGCTGCACTGGACACACACGTGGACTAGTGGTACTAGCACACTAGGCTACACAGCACTCTTGTACTTAGGACACTCATGCATGTGTGCTCTTAATCGTGCCAGCTGCGGTGGCCTCTTTCCCATCTCAGAAGTGCTGCGTCTGCCTTCCAAACACCACCATCCTTGGACCTATTGAACGCACAATCTCTAGGAGCATGAGGAGAGAGATGGTTGCACATCGATAGGAGCATGATGAGAGAGACGGTCGCGCATCTCTCCGAGCATGATGAGAGAGATGGTCGCGCATCTCTAGGAGCATGAGAGAGATGATCGTGCATCTCTAGGAGTATGATGAGAGAGACGGTTGTGCATCTCTAGGAGCATGATGAGAGAGACGGTCGTGCATCTCTAGGAGCATGATGAGATATGATATGGCATTTATAATGCACCTATACACAAGTGTTTCAAGGCGCGACGAGGCAAGGGAGGGGAACAAAGGGAGGACAGACAACGATCCTACTAGGCCAGGTGTCAGTCAGATCGCGCAAGTGCGAGGCAAGGGGGCAGAGACAGTGCAGTACATGGGAATAGATAAAACAATAAGTAAGTAATGGCCATCATATGGCAAGTGCATGGGTAAGTGCAGACATCAGGTGTAAAGGGCTGGTAGAGGACTGTAGTGATACAGAAACAGTCCCCAAGTGCGGGGGTTGCCAGGTGGGTAGTGCAGGTGTGTGACGCTGGCGGGGGAGCGACCAGAGTCCAAGATCTGAGGGTGTCCAGGTAACTGGCGCAGTTCCAGTAACACCCAGGAGGTCAGGAGAGGAGGAGAAAAAGCAGAGGCAAAGAGAAAGGTTTTGAGGTGCTCCCGGAACCGGAAAGAGACAGTCGCGCACCTCTAGGAGCATGATGAGAGAGACGGTCGCGCATCTCTAGGAGCATGATGAGAGAGACGGTCGCGCATCTCTAGGAGCATGATGAGAGAGTGGGTCGCGCATCTCTAGGTGCATAATGAGAGTGACGGTCGCGCATCTCTAGAAGCATGATGAGAGAGCAAGATAACCCCCAGAGGCAGGTGGGCGATATTTAGTGGAGACGCAGTAGAATTTCATGAAGGTGTGCGTGGACCTCCACGTAGAAGCCCTGCAAATGTACAGCATGGGCACACCAGACAGGAACGCCGTCATCGAAGCGATCGCTCTGGTGGAGTGGGCCCTCACGCAGCCGGGAAGCGGTCGGTTAGCCAACTGATTACAGTGCGTGATGCAGCCGGAGAGCCATCTTGAAATGGAAGCCTTGGACAAGGTCTTTGTGATGTTGAAATAGATTGGAGGGACAGGGCCTCCATGTCCTTGTCCTCTACTCCCTTATCATATGTGTTCTGTGTTGTTTTCTACACAGGTGTCAATGTGGGACTCCTGGCAGTGCAGCTCTTCCTCTTTTTGGTTGTGGTGAACATACCCTTGGGATACCCTTATGGCACCATGGGTGGGCATACAACCCTGTACACCTAGTGTATGTTTTTGGGCACCCGTGTGTGGGCCACAGAGAAGGGTATGGGCTGGTGGCAGCTCCATGCTGAATTTTTAAGGTGCTCAGAGTATCCTCTATTTTGGTATAACCAGACCCTGCCATAGGAATCAGTTGATTCCTAATGGGAGACAAGATGGCCCCTGGGGCCTCTTGGTTTCTATTTATTTATTTATTTATTTATATGTTTATAAAGCGCCGCAGCCCATAGGCATCAGGGCGCTGACAAAGAGACATGGACGACAGTAAGGGAAACAGAACATGTTAATAAATACAGTCAGTCTGTGTTTGACAAATGTGTTTTTTCATTTTTTTCTGATTTTCAGATAGTTGGGCTCGAGTCTAAGGTAGAGTGGGAGTCCGTTCCATTTGGTGGTGGCTCTACTGGGGAAGGCTTGACCTAGACCGCTGTCTTTATTTATGTGTCCGGCTTTAACTAGCCCTTTGTTTTCGGACCTTAATGTCCGACCAGGTACATAAGGGCTGATTTGCTTTTTGAGATATTCCGGGGCAGTTCCGTGTAAACAATGATGGACCAAGGACATTGACTTGAATGTAATTCGGTCTTCAAAAGAAAGCCAATGGAGGGATTTTCTCTCATTGGTGATGTGATCTCTTTTTGATTTGCGATCGTCCTCATGGCATTATTCTGGATGATTTGGCACTGGACCCTAGGATTAGGGAGTTCCTTTAATCTAGCCTGGAGAGTACAATAGCTCTAGCACTAATAGAGCAGTTGTAGAGGAGGTCCCAAGCACGACCCACACTCAAAGCGCCCATTTCGAAGTACCAGGAACGCTCACGCCGAGATACGTGACGTACGATGAGCAAATAAACCAGCAGAGAGCCACAGTAGGGCTCTGCCCGGTACTGATTAGACCGACAGCACCCATTGAAGTACCAACACCAAAGAAACCTTGGACAGTAAGGTACCCATTGAGAAAACCATATTGACAAGTGAGACAGAATGACGATTGTCAAAACGTGATGCCTGAAGAAGCCACAAAAGTCCTAAAAGAGGACGAATGGTGACGTCACAAGTACCCGGACTGACTCGCAGATAAAGAAAACGACGACCTTTGAATGACAGAAAGAGACGAAAGACCATGGATAAGTGACATCCTGAGTTGAAGTTAAAAGGACGATGTCAAGTATAAGAAGCTTATGCCATAAGAGCGATGAAGACATGCAACCAGTTTACACGTGTACATATGCATGGAAACGCAAGAAAGCTGAGGAAATCGTGTGGCTTGCTATGCTTAGTAGGAAATTAGATGCGGCAAGCGCCGCGTATACATATCTACCTCAAAAGGAGCACTTTATATGACTTCTATGTCCACTTTGCAAAAGGGCAGAACCAACCGCATGTTACCAGAGGCCCCAGGAGCGAAGGCCCTCAAACACGGGAATCGGAAGCCAAGGACAGAAACAAAACTCAGAGGCATGAGGCCTGTGCAAAGAAACCAAGGTCCTCTTAAACTGACACAGGCTAATACAATTTATGACATCAAGAGCGGAGTATCCTGTTCAAAGGAGTCGAGATAAGCAGTAGAAGGCACTTGGTGGACAGAAAGCTAAAATCAAATACACAAATTACATGGAGATGGAGACGATTTCACGGTGCCTAAGACACGTGACCTGCCAATCAAGAAGAGTTGGGGCCTTCACACCTACGCGCAGCCTTGAGCCATGCACAGATATCCGAGTTCTCCCAGACAGAGAGGCAGCATTGAGGCCTACAAATTAGAAACTAATTGACACATGGCCACTGGGTCAGTGATGGATGATGGTACTGTTTGGTGGGAGGCTAGGGGAACCGACGGTCACCCTGCACCTGGCTGACCATTCTGCATGCTGCTAGGCAAAGTGGAAAAGTACAAGGTGACGTATCAACCCGATCACAATTCACCAAGTAATCTAGGATCCTATAGCCTGTAGAACCAATGAGACGTCGTACTCTTTGTGATGTTTACAGTAGTCATTCTGAACAAAGGACTTAGATGCCCCACTTGATGCTAGTTACCCAATCCCCTCTCCCCGTTACCATGTACAGATATAGTACCTATAGTAAAGTTACCTTCCTATAATCAATAGAATTGCAGGCAACATTTTTAGCATTTCACGTCAGTGATGACGAGTTTTTAGTATAAAGGATGTCATTTTTTTAAAAAGTTTGTTGGAGTTGAAGCGAGAAGGAAGATCGCGCTACTGCTGATATTCATAACTCCCCGTTTCTTGTACTGGTCATTAAACGGACTCCCTTTGCCAAACCATTGAGTTGTCATTATTGATCTGATGCTTCAGTACGAATCTGCATCCCCATCATCTCACGGGTGCTGCCATTCCATCTTAAAGTGCTGTTTGGGAAAACCCCAGTCCTATTGGCCAGCTGGGGTCCCTCCTGCACACTGTTATGCTAGCTTCGGTGAGATGTGATTTGCCTTAACAATTTTTGATGGTATTGGCAGGTCTGTTTTAGGTTTACCACCTGCGCGTCTGCTCCTAGGGAGGCCTGTAAATAGACACCAAGAGTCTTTACTTTGTCTCAGACCTTCACTGGAGAGTTTTTGATTTTAAAGGTTGCATATGCTGGGTCGAGTTTAGCTCTTGCTTGGGGAGAGCCAATGACCATGAGCTCGGTTTTCCCTCCATTGAGGCACATCCAGTTGGACTTCATCCATGCCTCAATGGATTTATAGATGGAATCGAGCCTGCTGCTGTCTGTGGTGTGACGGCCAGTCAGTACAATTACCAGTTGTGTGTCATCTGCAAAGTCTGTAAAAAAATATTCCCATGTTGGTAAGGAGGGTGCAGAGACAACGCATGTAGATGTTAAAAAGAAGGGGCGAGAAACTGTCTGCTTGTGGCACACCACAGTCTACCGGCTGGGAGGCCGATGGATGGTCGCCCCATTGGATCCTGGAGCTCCTGTTTCCAAGAAAGGAGGAGATCCAATCAATGGCATCCTGTGAGCAATTGCCCAACTTCTCTATGGCCTCTCGGAGCTATAACCTGTTATCTACTTTTCCCAAAGTTCTGGGAAACCCTGACTCTGTCCATTCCCCTGACTGGCTGTTGGGTGGAAGAACCTTTTATGATATTGTGGGGAAGTCCAGGCCAGACTGGCTGGAGCCTTTACAGTGACTGTATGTTGTGGGTACACCCTTGGGGTGGGACCTGGGTGAATGGAGTGCATGACCAATATGCATTCCATGTTATGGGTGTCCGGTATCTGCGTGTGTGACACAAAGAATGAGATAGCCCTGCCCGAAACTGACCTGCATGCAGTGTGGTGTGCTGAAAGGCTGGGTGCTTGCCCCAATCCACATTCCTTGTTGTGAGTGTCTGGGTGGAAGTGAGTGGCCTTAATGCACTGTGAGCCTGATTGGCTACCTGCCTGCATGAATGCCCTTCTGAATGATTGGCTGCCTGAGCTCGGCTCAGCAGGGTGAATGATAGACATAACTGTATGTTTGGGGACCTCTTAATTACCCGAATTGTTCAGAAGCTAAAGTCGAAACTTGACGCTTAACCTTGAAGCCCAGCTGGAAGAAGAAGGTTTTGCTGCTGCTTGCCGTCATTGAAATCTGAAAGCTGTTGTGTATGTCAAGGACTGATCCAAGAGAGGACCTGGCTAGGAGACCTCTTCCCGAGCTATGAGGGAACATTGTGCAGAAGCTAATCTTCATCAAGGCACCCTGGAAGTCAGTCCCAAACACCTGTCGACCGGAGACTGGGTCAGCTGAGAAACATTGAAGTAAAGCACCAGGACAGCGAAGCCGTCGACGTCCATCACCGTCGACCGGGGTTCCGAGGATCGATGTGACCTGGTCGACCGGAGCTACATCGCTCCATTGCCTAAGAACATTTAAACCAAGGAATCCCTTGCCATCACCATCAACCGCTTTGTCCCGCTGGTGAAAGTCAGGCCATTGACGACCGAGAAGAATCAGCCTGTGGGTTTCCCGCCACCAGAAGTCCACAAAGAAACCAACAAGGAATATCGGAAAGCCAGTCGTGGTAGAGTCCCGATCGTCGATGCCAACGCCGACACCTGCTGCCGAGCCTACGTTCTTCATCGAAGCTGCTTTGCGGCAACAAACTCTTTTCATCGAGGTACACCGCATGCCTCGCCTTCGCAGGATGTCCACAAACCATTGGGACAAGCACCGCAAAGACTGAAGCAGCTGTCTAGACGATGGTGTTCCCATTTCTTCTAGGAATCTCGATGCCCTGTGGCTCCTGCTTTAAAGGGAGTACACCCTTGAGGGATCCATCGACGAACCGTCGAAGAAACTCTGCAAACTCAGGTACATTGGGGTAGCAGAACATTTTAGCAGGAAACAAGACTATTTTAAACATACATGGACTGGGCTTGTTGATACACTTTATTTACAGGTTATCCAGGTGGGGGGATCCTCACACAGAACTGTGACTTAGTAGTTAAAGTACTATTATGCCATTGTTTAACCTAACTTGTCTTCCTTCCCATGTCTATTGTTGATTCACTTCACTACTGTGGTACCAAATAGACATTGTACACATTTACAATATGAGATTTGCCAAAGCACAAAGTGTGTTATTGTTTGTATATATTATATATTGAACTTTATTTATATAAACAACTGTGTTATCGCATAACATAGTGTGTAGACATTCCTTTGTGGGGGGCTTGGGGACTACACTGTACTTAAGAACCAGCAAGTAAGCCTTGATTGCTCGTACATTCTACCAAATAGAGAATCTTGGCTGGGGTCCTCTGTGCTTCTACTCTGCCATATAGAGAGAAGGAGTACAGACAACCCCCCTCCAGTCTTTATAGCCTATTGGTTCACTGGTCCAAAGTTCCTGAACAGCTGTCAAGTCTTCTGAACACTCTTTGTGTGTGTCACATAGAACCTCAGGGAACGAGCAATATCCAGCGAGTGCAAGGCCCATTCCGCCGGCGACAAAGGTTTTGGAAAATAAAATAGGTAAGACCAAAGGCTTGTTGAGGCGGAATTCCGACTGAACCTTCGGTATGAAGGAGGGGTGCGTACGCAGCACCACCTTCGATTCGTGGAAAGTCAGGTATGGTTGCGTGCAGGATAGGGCCTGGATCGCACCTATCCTTCTAGCAGAGGTGATGGCCACCAGGAAAGCCTGATGCAGAAGTACCAAGGGGGCCCCCCATGAGCCTGGTCAGGCACACATTTAGTTCCCACGCCGGGGCAAGGACCTTCACCGGCGGGAAAGATCTGAAAAGTCATTTGAGAAACTCCTTGACAAGTCAGTGGGACAAAAGTGAAGATCTTCCTGGTGACCTGGTGTAGCGGGAGATAGTCGCCAGATGTACCTTGATGGAGGTGTGTTCCAGTCAGGCCTTGTCCAAGGATAGCAAGTACAGCAGGATCTGTGGACCGTGACCCTCAAAGGGGTCATCTTCTGAGACCGGCACCTCATAGCGAAAGCTTCAACTTGTGACTGTAGCACTTCAAGGTCGACAACGCCCTAGCTTTGGTGAGGACCTCCCTGCAGTCCGCTGGCAACTCATATCCTCTAGGGCTACAGGAACCAAGCCCTTTGGTTCAGCGATCCTGGGTCATGATGCAGGATTGCACGTCCTTCTCTGGTGAGAAGATCCAGGACCACTGGCAGCTTGACCGGAGCAGATGCTGACAGGCTGAGAAGGTCCAGGTACCAAATCTCCCTCGGCCACACCGGGCGATGCGTATCATCCTGCATTGACACTGTCGGAGTGTGTTGACTCCTAGCAGGAGAGGGAACAGAGGAAACGCGTACAGAAACAGCCCTTCCCACGGGAAGGAGAGTTCGCCCCCCAGGCTCCTCGGTTGGTGGCATCTGCTGGCAAACTTCTGCCATTTGCAGTTCACCGCCGTCGTAATTAGATCGATCTAGGGGCTGCCCCACTTGACGAAGATGCAGTCCACCTAATCCTGCCGAAGTTCCTACTCGTGGCAGGAGCGCAATTCCCTTCCGAGGGAGTCTGCGATGGTGTTCCTGACTCCCGCTAGGTGAAGAGGGACGAGGAACATCCCTTGTTCGACAGCCCTTCGCCACAAGTCCTGCGCTTCCTTGGAGAGTGCTGAGGATCGAGTGCCCCCGTTTCCTGATGTAGAACATGGTGGTGCTGTTGTCCATGAAGATCCTCACCACCTTGCCCTTCAGAGACGGAAGGAATGACTTGAGGTCCCACTGCCCGCAGCTCCAGGATATTGATGTTGAGATCCTTCTCCTCCGGCAGACCCAAGCCTCTGGCGTGTAGACGTCTGGTGTGGGCTCCTCAGTCTTCCAGGGAAGCGTCTGTGGTGACTGTCTCCTGTTATGGAGGGTTTTGAAATCCCAGGCCATGGGCGATATTGTAGCAGACTCCCCACTATCCGATCGCCCGACGGAACTAGTTGTCGAGAGGGATCGTGTCCGTGAAGCTTCCAGACCCCTGTTTCCAGCGAGCGGCCAGGAACTCCTGAAGGGGTTGCATTTGCAACCTGCAGAGCCCGATGAGGTAGATGCAGGACAACATGTTGAGTAGAGACTTGATGGCCCGCACTGTGGCTGTCTTTGGTGACAACCGTCGCTGCTCCTTCCCTTGAATGGCTGCTACCCTCTCTTCCGAGGGCGATGCCAGGCAAGACACTGTATGGAGTCTGGCGCCTAAAGAACAGCACGTTCTGCGATGGTGTTAAGCAGGATTTTGGATAGTTGATGGAGAATCCCAGATCCGTCAGTAGCTGGACGGTCATCCCTGTGAGTACCACGGCCAGATTCTGCGAGCAGGTGCGAATGAGCCAGTCGTCCAGGTACGGGCATACGTGTACGACCCATAGACGTAGATGGACAGCCACGGGCGCCAGGCATTTTGTGAACACTCTGGGGGCTGACTTCAAGCCGAAAGGTAGAGCCTTGAACTGGAAGTGCTGTCCCGGCACTACAAAACATAGAAACTTCCAATTTTCTTGTGAATGGGGACGTGGAAGTAGGTGTCCTAAGTCTCCTTTTTCCAGTTGGTCCATTTGGCTGGAGCCGTGCAATGGTTGTTCATGAGTGCCAGGCCCTCTTCCCACACGTTGTCCAGAAGGGGCACTGCCATGATAGTCTCCCTCTTGGCCTTGCGTCTTTGGTACAAGAAGCCCTCCATCACAAGATGGAATAGCTTGGAGGATCTAGAGATCATGGAGTGGAAAGATCCCACCTCATCCGGTGAGGACATCCTATGTGGAGCATCCAAATGCAGAGAATCGCCATCTGCTGCAACAATATCCTCGTCGTCATCTGTCGTCCTGGCCATATCCGTCCCCGTACCCGTGCCTGGGTCTGCTGGGGGCGAAGGGGTCTGACATGGAGGTTGAAATGAGGGCATCGGGTGATGCTTCCTCTTCTTCGCTGGCATCTGATCGGGGGACTGGGGGACCACCGGAGCCGGGTCCGGGGGCATCCTCCTCTGGATCTCAGAATGTCCAAAGAAATGTCCCTCGGCTGAGATGGCAGGACTGGAAAACTAGGCCCTGCGCCGTCGTCGTCCTTCTCTTCCACTTCCTCGTGGACCGTGTGTAAGGACTCCTGGTCATCTTTGTCTGTGGACGAGACCTCCATGGCTTGGGCCACGATCTGGGAGGGGTGTTTCGGGGCATCCTTGCCCCCCCACTTTTTCCCCCCTGCGGGTCTTGAGCCGGTTACCCCCCTTCTGGCGTGCCAGCAGACTTTGCCAAAGTCACTGGGGCGGTGTCATGCCTTGGGGGCAGGGATACCTTCTGTGCTGCGGGGGCTACCTTCGCAGGGTCAGCGCCCTTAGCCGGCTGTTAGGGAGAATTCTCTTATAAGGCTAATTTCCCAAATCTAGTGAGTCCCCCAGCAGCTTTGCTGGATTTTTGGGGTTTGTTTTTTTCTCCTGCTAAGAGTGAGACTCTTTTCCTCCCACTCTTAGGCATGATTTGAGGTATGTCTCTGACTTGTTGTGTGCTTATGGGCTATGGGTTTTTTTACTCCATAGGGTATCATCTGTTTTTCATGTGTGTTAGTAAGCACCCTCAGTGCAGTAACACAGGGGTGTCATAGTGACCCCCAAACATAGACTCCATACCATGGGGCTGACTACTGTTTCCCAGGACATGTAAAGTCACCATTGACTTTACTAGTCCTAAATTGTGAACAGGACCAGTACAAACCATCATATTGTGGAAGTACTTGAAGGGGTTAATTATATTGCCCCTGGGTCTGTTTTCAAGGGGGGCACTGTCCAGTCCCCCCCTTGTATAGTTTCTGGCTGGTGGCAGTGGTTACCACACAAAATATTCCACCTGAATATTTCCTATGGGATTTTCCCATTGATTTTAAACGCACCACTTTTTGGTGCAATGTTAAAGATACCGCCGGTTTATTTATTTAACATTAAATCCATGGTTGGGTCTTTTTGCCAGAACTCTTTTCTAAAATGGTGTTCGTGTCCGTCTCTGTAACTCTGACCAAGGTCGAGCCCTTTGTTCCACTTTTTGGCGGGTTTATCCACAGAAGCCCTCCAAATGGTGATACTCTGTCTGGGTTCCACAGGATGTGTGGGAGGGGAATTGGCACCCTGGACTGCGTTGCCTTAGCAACTCAAGTCGCACCCTATTCTGATTGGCCCACTGGTGAGCTGCCCGGCTCACCACTTAGCATGTGTGAGTGACAGCTAGGCTGTTGAATGGGGTTTTTCTGCATAAAAGCAGGGCTTTTGGGACTGGAACTTCAGAAGTCACCACAGGACCTAAGAACTCCGATGAGGGAAGAAGCTGAGCCATCTGCAACAACGACACCACCGGTGGAGCCCTGCTGCAACGACCTCACCACTTTCCTGACGACAAGAGGAGATCTTCTGCTGGAAGAGTCTTCTCCCTCTGAACTGGTGGGATCAACCAGTTCGCCCCTTCGCCTTCCAAAGAAGTTTCTTGGTCGACTCGCCCGTGCCAAGCACCCCAGCGACCGGATAGTCAAGCTTCACCACTTTGAACGCGAATAAAAGGAACGCACCTTTTACCGACGAACTCCGCAGCTGGTCTCTTCCCTGGGCAGTGCAACGACTACAAGGTTCCTCCTCAATGAGATCTTCTCTTCCCCTGGTCGAATCCACAACTTGCAACCACTGCCAGGAACAACTGCCGCCGCTGGAGCTTCCTCTCTCTTTAAGGTACTGTGTTCCACCTGGCCTCCTTTTCTTCGGATTGCTAAAGGTGACCCTTAAATCCTTGGCTTTCCAACTGGGTTGGCTCCAGACCTTCTAACTTTACTTCTCGAATCACCCCATCCTCTTTTGAACACTCTGCAAAGACTTTTAGTGCATTTTAAACCGTGTGATGCTGGGCACATTTAGCTTTGCTCCATTTAAAGTGGGCCTGGCCTATGAACTTTGGCTCTACAGTGTATACTGCCTTCACTGACTTGCTTTGGACTTAGAAAAGTGTTGGGACCTGTTTTATTTTTATGCTCTGCCCTTTTCTTCCCTTTTAACCTAATTATTGGAGTGCCATCTAAGTTACATGCTCACCTCTGTTTTGACGACTAGTGGTGTTTTAACTTAGACTTGTCTAGTAATTGCTAGGGGAGGTGTAAATACTTTTCTGATTGTGTTTTGAACTTGCTTTGACTTATAGTGCTAGTGTATTTTCTAAAGTGTGTGTTAAATAAATATTTATATACTTTTGATACAAAGCTCTGGTCAGTGTTTGCTTGTTACACTACTGTGTTTTTAGCCCTATTTTGTATACTCTATATACTGCCTTACTCTTCTTGAGAGAAGTCTGACTGCTCAGCCACAGCTACCAGGTAAATCTGGGTGGTACAGACTGCTACCAATTGGGTTTACTGCTTACTCCTGTAGTCTTAATCTTTTTGCAATGGTCCCCAAGGGAACTGCACATGATTCTGCCTAACACTGGTGTACAGTAGTGGGATTTGTATTGAGTATACATTTTAGAGTGCTTCTAAATACTTTGGTGCAACTAACCACAAAGCTTAGCACTAAAAAGCTTATTTTCTAACATGGAAAGTTACAGCCAGGAGTCCCTTTCTGCAAAAACTGCTGATTGTTTAAGAGTTCTTTGTAGACACAAGGATCTTCCTGTAAAAGGCAAGAAAATGGAACCGATAGAAAGATTGTTAGCGAACCAAAGTCTGGGTAGTGGTTCAGAGGAGCCTACCTCCCCAGCAAATGTAAACAACAGTCATGAGGATGATATGAATCAAAGTAATGATCGTATTGTTGTAGAGTTAGAAGAGGAAGAGGAAACTAATGTAACTGTTCCCACTGGGCCTCTGCCTGCTCTAGCACCTCAAGCTGTGTCTACTGGACCTTTGTCAGGTCCCACACTACGTCCTGCATTCATTGAACTGGAAAAAATTAGACGAATTAGAATTCAAAAGAATTAGTGCCCAATCTGAACAAAAGCACCAAGAACTAAGGCTCAGAGAAATGGAGCTCAAGCATGAGCTAGAGATGAAGAAATTGTCTGTTGAAAATACTTCACTCCCCGGATCCTCTAGGAGTTCCAGTCCAAAAGACACCAGATGCCTAAAGAGATTGTGGGTATGTATGAACCTAAGTCGATGTGTTGGATTGGTTGGCTATGTTTGAGTATAATCATGGGCTCAGGACATCACAGGGAATCAGTTGCTTCCTTGGTTGTTCTCTAGGCTCGCCTGTTGCATCTGATGTGGTAATGGAGTTGGGAGAGGTGGATAGGGTGGACTATGAATGTGTGAAGCTAGCTTTAATAGCTAGATTTGGGAAGACCCCTTCCCAGTACCTAAAGAGGTTTAGGACCCTCAAAAAGCATGATGGTACCCCTTGGGCTACCTGGGTGAATGAAAGTTTGAAGAATTTAGAGGGATGGATTAAGGGTTACAGAGTGAACACTTCTGAAGGAATGAAAACTCTTGTTATGTTGGAGTCAATTTATGATGCCTGCTCTCCTGAGCTCAGACAGCACTTGGCTGATTCAAAGGAAATAGATTCCAAGAAGCTAGCTAAGGCTGCTGACTTCTGGGTTGCCAACAGGGCCACTCACAAGGATTCTGGGGTAACTCAGAAAAAGGATGAGGGAAAACAGCCTAAAAAGGACTCCAAAGAGAATTCCAATAATTCCAATTCCAAAGAGGGCCCCAAACAGCACCATAAGGGTAAGCCACATGGGGAACCAAATGAGGCTAGTGTACCTTCTGGTCCCAGACCAGAAGGAGGTCAGAACAAGCCACCATTCCAGAAAGCATTTGGAACATGCTATGTTTGTAAGGCTACTGAACATGTGAAAGGGGATCCCAGATGTAAGGGTAAATCTTCAGGGGTCCACACTGTCTCCTTAGCCTTCGCTCCAGAGGAGGAAGTACAAATGGCCAGTGGGAACTTTCTATTTCTGGCTGATGAACCCAGAGGAGTCTCAGTCAGTGTTTCTTTAGTGTCCCTGGGGTTGTGGGAACAACAGAATCTAGATACCTATAATTCTATCCAGATAATACTAAAGAGTATTATAAGGACAGTGTCCAGGTGAATGTTCAAGAGACTCCTGCCATTAGGGACACTGCAGCCAGCATAACTGGGGTGGATGAATCTTTTTTCGAGGCAGAGGATGTTGCTAAGGCACCCAAACGCCTCACCAAGTTAGCTGGAGGGCCTGTGCAGATGCTTCTCCAGTTACCAGTTCTCATCTAGTGCAACGATATGGCTGTGAAGATACCTGTCAGTGTACAATGTGAGGTATCAGGAAGGGTTCTGTTGGGAAATGACCTGAAAACTCTTGTAGTTGTGTCACACACCCCCAGACCTCCTAGTAAAAGGTTACAGGAGCTAACCTGACCTGCAAGGGAGAGAACCATGAGAGGTACTCCCAAGGAGATGATAAGAAAAGAAATCACTCCTACTCCACTAGAGCTACTTTCTGCTATAGCTGAAAAACCAGAAGCAAAGGGGCAACCCAAGACTTCTAGAGGGAAACCAGCAGCAAGCACTCCAGTGCTTCCAACAAGGACTTCCCCTAAGTTGTCCAAAGTTACACCTGTAACTCCACCTCCAGCTGAGGCTGAGAGGGTGGTAGAACCCTGTGTGGTTGAACTAGACTCTGAAGAAGAGCTAGTAGAAGGCCAAGACCTTATTGGAGATCTGGATCCTGTTGACCATCCTGAGCTGCAGTCTTTACTGGCAGAAGGTGGACCCAACAGGGCAGACTTTAGTAAGGGGCAAAGAGAATGTCCAACTCTGGAAGGTCTTCGCCACCAGGCAGCTTCTCAGGCTGATGGGCAAGAGTCTGGGAAGTATAGGTTACACTGGGAAGATGGCCTCTTCTACAGTGAACCGACTGAGTCTGCACCTGGAGACTACAAGCGACTTGTAGTACCTCAAGCAAACAGACTCCAGTTCTTGCAACTAGCCCATGAGATTCCTTTGGCTGGTCACTTGAGTTTCAAGAAGACCAAGGAAAGGCTCTCTCTCTCTACTTTTATTGGCCAAAGATGGGGGCTGAGGTAGATAAGTTCTGCAAGAGCTGCAACACCTGCTAAACCTCTGGTAAGAGTGGTTCCAAGAATGTGGCACCTTTAGTGCCTCTCCCAGTGGTGGGAGTCCCATTTGAGAGGGTAGGGATTGACATTGTTGGTCCCCTTGATCCTCCAACCTCCTCAGGCAACAGGTTTATCCTTGTTGTAGTAGACCATGCTACTAGGTACCCTGAGGCAATTCCTATGAGGACTGTTACAGCTCAGGCTGTGGCTAAGGCCCTCCTTGGTATTTTTACCAGGGTTGGGTTTCCTAAGGAAGTAATCTCTGACAGGGGGTCAAATTATATGTCCCACTACATGAAAGCCATGTGGTAAAACTGTGGAGTTACCTACAAGTTCTCTACCGCCTACCACCCACAGACAAATGGGTTGGTTGAAAGGTTTAATAGAACAATGAAGAGCATGATAGGTGCTTTATAGGAACCCCTTAAGAGAGAGTGCGATCTTCTACTGCCATGCCTTCTCTTTGCTTATAGATAAGTCCCTCAGGAGGGAGTAGGTTATAGTCCCTTTGAACTTCTTTATGGTCATCCAGTCAGAGGTCCATTGGCCCTGGTTAAGGAGGGGTTGGAGAGTGCTCCTACCCCCAAGCCAGTCAGAGTGACTGACTACGTGATAGGACTCCAGAGGAGAATGTCACAGATGATGGCTCAAGCTAGTGATAACTTGAAGGCTGGTCAAGCTTTGGTCAAGCATTGACATGATCAAAAGGCTAACATGGTTGAGTTGACTCAAGAACCACTAGTTCTTGTTATGATACCAACCAGGCAGAGGGCCTTGCAAGACAAATGGATGGGACCCTTCAAGGTTGTGGTAATACCTGGAGAGGTGAACTATCTGGTGGACTTGGGCAATCCCAAGGAGGCTCCCAGAGTCTTCCACACCAACAGACTGAAGGCTTATGTCTCCAGACCCGAAGTAGGAGCTTTGCTTCTAGCTTCAGCAGAAGAGGAAAACGAGAGTGAACCTCTCCCTGATCTCCTCAGAGGCCTACGTTTGGATGAAAAGATTGAAGGAGTTAATCTCTCTTCAAATCTGACACCTGAGCAACAAGCGGAGTGCAAATCTATGTTAAATCAGTTTGCCTCCCTGTTCTCACTTTCACCAGGCTTGACCCCTTGGGGCCAGCATGACATACTCACTGGTGACTGTCTGCCAGTAAAAAGCAGAGGGTACAGAATGCCAGAGAATGTAAGAACCCACATCAAAGGAGAGGTCAGCAAGATGCTGGACCTCGGGGTAATAGAGCCCTCTACTAGTCCATGGTCTAGCCCAGTTGTGTTAGTACCAAAGGCAGGATCCAAAGAATTGAGATTCTGTGTGGACTATAGAGCCCTTAATGCAGTCACCATGACTGATGCCCATGCTTTGCCAAGGACAGATGAGTTGGTGGATAGACTTGGTTCAGCCAAGTACCTCTGCACATTTGATCTGACGTCAGGCTATTGGCAAATAGCCCTGACAGACCTTGCCAAGGAGAAAACTGCATTTTCTACTCCAGTTGGCTTATACCAATTTAAGGTTATGCCTTTTGGACTGAAAAATGCACCTGCTACATTCCAGAGGATGGTAAATCAGGTTTGGGCTAGGATGGAGGACATCTGCATGGCATACTTGGATGACATTGCAGTGTTCAGCCAATCCTGGGAAGAGCATGTTGACCACCTAGGACATGTTTTTCAGGCTCTAAAGCAGGCCAATCTGACCATAAAGGCAAGTAAATGCCAGATTGGAGAGAGTAAAGTGGTCTACCTTGGATATGAGGTAGGAGGTGGAGAAATAAGGCCTTTGCCCAGTAAGATTGAAGCTGTGCAAAATTGGACAACACCTACTACTCAGACCCAGGTGAGAACCTTCTTAGGTCTCACTGGGTACTACAGGAATTTCATAGAGAACTATGGGACCATAGCTTCTCCACTGAATGTGATCTCCTCTCCTCAGTTCCCTAAAAAGGTCAAATGGAATGAGGAGTGCAATCAGGCCGTTAAAAACCTGAAGAAAGCCCTTTGTCAAGTTCCAGTGCTAAGAGCTCCTGACTACCACCAAACTCATTGTACAGACAGATGCTTCCAGTGCAGGTATAGGTGCAGTCCTTAGTTAACTGGATGGGAAAGGTAGGGAGCACCCCATTTGCTTCATCAGTAGAAAACGGAAGGATCCTGAGACAAGGTGGGCAACTATTGAA
Organism: Ambystoma mexicanum; assembly: GCF_040938575.1. NCBI lineage: Eukaryota > Metazoa > Chordata > Amphibia > Caudata > Ambystomatidae > Ambystoma > Ambystoma mexicanum. Next base: position 27,049,068 of record NC_090921.1, on the reverse strand, counting down.
AGAGAGTGTTTTGCCATTTTGTGGGCTCTGAAGAGGTTTAGGCCATACTTGTATGGTTCTACTTTTGTTATTCAGACTGACCACCAACCCTTGAGATGGTTAATGCAAATGAAAGGGGAAACCCCAAAACTATTGAGATGGTCAATCTGCCTCCGGGGGTTTGATTTCACCATTGAGCACAGGTCAGGTTGTCACCACCAAAATGCTGATGGTCTCTCTAGGATGTTTGTAAGAGGTATGAGATTCATCCAGGAGTGGATTCAATCCTGCTATCCCTTAGTCTGGGGGTGAGGGGGGTGAGCGTTAGGGAGAATTCTCTTATAAGGCTAATTTCCCAAACCTAGTGAGTCCCCCAGCAGCTTTGCTGGATTTTTGGGGTTTGTTTTTTTCTCCTGCTAAGAGTGAGACTCTTTTCCTCCCACTCTTAGGCATGATTTGAAGTATGTCTCTGACTTGTTGTGTGCTTATGTGGTATGGGTTTTTTTACTCCATAGGGTATCATCTGTTTTTCATGTGTGTTACACAGCACCCTCAGAGCAGTAACACAGGGGTGACATAGTGACCCCCAAACATAGACTCCATACCCTGGGACTGACTACTGTCTCCCAGGGCAGGTAAAGTCACCATTGACTTTACTAGTCCTAAATTTTGAACAGAACCAGTACAAACCATCATATTGTGGAAGTACTGGAAGGGGTTAATTATATTGCCCCTGGGTCTGTTTTCAAGGGGGCACTGTCCAGTCCCCCCTTGTCGAGTTTCTGGCTGGTGGCAGTGGTTTCCACCAGAATATTTCCTATGGGATTTTCCCATTGATTTTAAACGCACCACTTTTTGGTGCAATGTTAAAGATACCGCCGGTTTATTTTTTTAATATTAAATCCACGGTTGGGTCTTTTTGCCAGAACTCTTTTCTAAAATGGCGTTCGTGTCTGTCTCTGTAACTCTGACCAAGGTCGAGCCCTTTGTTCCACTTTTTGATGGGCTTCTCCACAGAACCCCTCCAAATGGTTCCTCTCTGTCTGGGTTCCACAGGATGTGTGGGGAGGGGAATTGGCACCCTGGACTGCGTTGCCTTAGCAACTCAAGTTGCACCCTATTCTGATTGGCCCAGTGGTGAGCCGCCCGGCTCACCACTTAGCATGTGTGAGTGACAGCTAGGCTGTTGAATGGGGGTTTTTCTGCATAAAAGCAGGGCTTTTGGGACTGGAACTTCAGAAGTCGCCACAGGACCTAAGAACTCCGATGAGGGAAGAAGCTGAGCCATCTGCAACCTGACGACACCACCGGTGAAGCCCTGCTGCAACGAACTCACCACTTTCCCGACGACAAGAGGAGATCTTCTGCTGGAAGAGTCTTCTCCCTCTGAGCTGGTGGGATCAACCAGTTCGCCCCTTCGCCTTCCAAAGACGTCTTTTGGTCGACTCGCCCGTGCCAAGCACCCCAGCGACCGGATAGCCAAGCTTCACCACTTTGACCGCGAATAAAAGGAACGCACCTTTTACCGACGAACTCCGCGGCTGGTCTCTTCCCTGGGCAGTGCAAGGCCTACAAGGTTCCTCCTTGACGGGATCTTCTCTTCCCCTGGTCGAAACCATGACTTGCATCCACTGCCAGGAACAACTGCTGCCGCTGGAGCTTCCTCTCTCTTTAAGGTACTGTGTTCCAACTGGCCTCCCTTTCTTCGGATTGCTGACCCTTAAATCCTTGGCTTTCAAACTGGGTTGCTCCAGACCTTCTAACTTTACTTCCCGAATCACCCCATCCTCTTTTGAACACTCTGCAAAGACTTTTAGTGCATTTTAAACTGTGTGATCCTGGGCACATTTCGCTTTGCTCCATTTAAAGTGGGCCTGGCCTATGAACTTTGGCTCTACAGTGTATACTGCCTTCACTGACTTGCTTTGGACTTAGAAAAGTGTTGGGAACTGTTTTATTTTTATGCTCTGCCCTTTTCTCCCCTTTTAACCTAATTATTGGAGTGCCATCTAAGTTAGGTGCTCACCTCTGTTTTGACAAAAAGTGGTGTTTTAACTTAGACTTGTCTAGTAATTGCTAGGAGAGGTGTAAATTCTTTTCTGATTGTGTTTTGAACTTGCTTTGACTTATAGTGCTAGTGTATTTTCTAAAGTGTGTGTTAAATAAATAATTATATACTTTCGATGCAAAGCTCTGGTCAGTGTTCGCTTGTTCCACTGTGTTTTTAGCCCTATTGTGTATACTCTATATACTGCCTTACTCTTTTTGAGAGAGGTCTGACTGCTCAGCCACAGCTACCAGGTAAATCTGGGTGGTACAGACTGCTACCAATTGGGTTTACTGCTTACTCCTGTATTCTTAGTCTTTTTGCAGTGGTCCCCAAGGGAACTGCAGAGGCTTCTGCCTAACACCGGTGTGGTAGTAGCGGTCTCCATCTTCTTCTCCTCCGTCCGCTGCGTCTCGGATTTGTCACACAGTTTAGCCGGGGTAGATGATTTCCTTTTCGAGGAGGAGCTCGATTCCGTGATGTCGAACGTGCCCTATCCACCTTGGGACCCACTTCCACGGTGGACTGTCATTGGATGGGTGCAGTATGCAGTTTTAAAGTGAAAGTGAAACTGTTTTTCTTTTACTGAGGATTCCCAGCCTGACGACGGGGAATATTCATGAGCATGTGAATCCATGCCAGACCCATGCTGGAGAAAATAGGCTTCCCCTCTGCTTCTCAACCTTTTAACGCCTTGCTGCGGGGTGTACTGCTTATTTAAGCTATTTAAGCTGTATCATTGCTTTTTATTAAGATAAAAGAGAAAAGCAACTAAGAAGTATTAGCTTCTTTTCTATCTTGTGACTCTTGACTTTCTTTTTTTATATGAACTTTTTCATATAGTGAAATTTCAATAATTACAGTTTTTAAGATACATTTTTAAAGAAGTTACTTTTAAACATTTGTGGAAAAGGCGACATGGATTAAAGTTGAACTCAAACCTGAAAAGCATTGCAAAGCGAAAAAACATTGAAAAATGTGGGAAATCCATCACCCCTGTGCTTGGCAAACGCCCATTTTGTCAGCATTGTTTTAGGAGAAGGATTGAAGGTGCTCAGATTTGGACAGACTGGTGACTTGGAGTATTAGCTGAGGTTTTGGGTCGCGGCCCTGGGTGTTGGTCTTTGCAGGCGCAACCATTTACATTGACTGACACACAGACGAGGGCTGGTGGCCAATGTTTGCTACTGGTCCCTTACAGCGCTGTTCCCAGGATAGAGGGGGCTGGGGGAGCCAGACTCTGGATGCCCCTAAAGTCAGTCGGACGGACGGTCCCCTCCTTCGTGAACGACGGCGCAGTTGGTATTTTGCTGTTTGTGGGTCTGTAGCTAACTATAGCAGAACTACAGAAGAACAAGGCGTGCTTTATTCTGTGCACCTGGGTAAACTGTCTGAAACTAGTGTCTCGGCCATAATAACTATGTCTAAAAGGAAGGCCACTACCTCTATTTCTCCTGAAGGCAAAACAAACTAACTAGAATGTTTAAGCCTATCAAGGAAGTTCATAACCTCATATTTGAGATTAAGGGGTTATTAAATGACAGAGGGCCCCAGGGATAAAATAAATTCTATGGAAAAAAAGGTCTGACAGTGGGTGGTTTAGTGGGGGGTGGGAAAGCAGTGTCTAATTTTTTGTCTGGTTGTGGATGGTCGTAGTGACTACCCGTTGCTTTTCTTTGATGATCCTGTATTGCCTGCGACGAATGATTATAATGTGTGTATGTAGGCCAAGTAAGGATTCAATAGACCTTTTTGAAGTGGAAAAAAAGGCCAGGATAGGATAGTGGGAAAATGATATATTCTCCATTGACGGACGGTGCGAAGATGGTTCTCAAAGCATGGCCCCCCCCGTATAATTGAATGGCATCCACCATCCACTTGGGGGGTAAAGTGAGCCCTTTTGTGGAAATACCACAATTGGGAGTGGGAAATGGAAATAAGGTTGAAGGTCTTGACAGTGTGTTGGTAAGTGAGGTGAATATGACAGTCCCTTTGATCAATAAATTCGCCGCTCTCACGGAAAAGGAGGAAATAATTCCCGCTCCACTTAAGGGCTCAAAGAGAGTAGATAAAAAGAAGCTTGTTGTAAAAAACAAAAGGGAGAAAGCTATGGATGGCCCTGTAGGCAATGACACAATGGATATATTGGGAAAGAACGGAAATAACATGAGTGAGTGATGCTCTTTTGAAATAGAGATTAGGGACATGTTGACAGAAATTAGGTCACTAGTTGCAGAAAATCCGGGCGGCTGCTTGAAGGGTTTGGTCGATGAGATGAATGCAATAAAGAAAAATATTACTATACAGACGAGAAGGAGCTCGAAAGCATATGAAGGAATGCCCCTAGAAGAGCCTTACCTAGTATTAGACACAGTCAAGTAAAAGATGGAACAATGACCACTCGTGAAGATCTGCGCAGTACTGTGGTTAATTCTGGGGGCCGCTGTAATTATGTTCAGGCACCCTGAGAATGTATTTTGCCACCTAAACTAAATCGGGCATTTATAAAAAAAAAAAAAAAAAGGTAGCAGGCGCCCCTCTCTAGAAAGAACATGGCATGATAACCTATTCTGTGGTTTTTTTCCCCACTTTGAGAGTCCGCAGCCATTGCTTTTTGCTCACTGTACTTTTCACAAAAGAGGAATATCCATTTGCACATCAGTCTTTGTCCCGCCCAAAAGGGCAGTCCAGCACCGAAATGCCAGGCAAACCTCCTTTGAACAAGAGTACCAACAGCAACCCCAGACACGTGTTTCAGCCTTGTTGGGCCTCATCAGTGAGGTGGAGCGGGCATATATGCAGAGTGTCCCACAGCCTTTGTCCTGTTTAGCAAAGCCAAGACCAAAAAATAATATGCAGAATTTAACCAGAGACTCGGATGTTATGGGAATTAAAGATAGTGGAGCAAATTGTCATGCTTTCACCTGCCTGGCGTTTCTCCGATTGCGTGTCATTTCGGAGACGCTTCCGTATTGTGCCCCGATCCAAGATGGCACCCGGACGCCGATGCAATGCAGTGATATCATCGCGTTTGCGTCCACGGTAACCTTTGTTACCCAGAAATAAATAGAACCATCACGCAAGGCTCGTCACGTTGCAATTGTTTGCGGAACACCAGTGTGCCATTGTGAGTATTCTTGCTACGGTCTCTGGCTGTTCCTGTATGCGGGTTCCCCTGATTCCTTCCTTGCGCTTCCCCTTTGTTGAGCTGCTCCCTCCTGCACTGCCTTGCTGTCCCTTCCTTTCTGGTGATCTCTGAGCCCTTGCTCAGCCTCCTTTTCCCTCCCTTTTACTTTTTTGGAGCTCCGCTCCTTCCTACGATATTTCCTCTGATCTTGTCCGTACCTGCCAGCAGCCCTTCCTCCTTGCTGGCTCCTCTCTGGAGCCTCTAGATTCTTACCTGGGTTTCTGGTGGTGTCTTCCTGGATCCTGTGACACCAACCACGCATTTGAGGAACCCCGTAAAGACAAAACCCGGATTAAGGACTTACTTGGAGTTGCTATTCAACACCTTAGGTTTCCTCCCCTCAAGGTTATTTGTTTTCCTGAGACCTGGCTCTCGGTGTAGCCGAAGTGCTTACCTGTTATCCTGTACCAGGTGGTACGGTGGCTACCTGGAAGGACAGGCCTTACCTCTACCCAGCAAAGGAGTGCAGAAGCAAAGAGGTAAGGACTGAGCCGGACACAAATTTTAGGGAGCAGCAGAGAAGACCATCTTTTGTGACAAAGATTAATGTCCCGAAACTCCCAAAAATGCCTTTGAGGATAAGGAATCATTGAAAAACAAAAGCATTTATTGATTTAGACCAGGTTAGGGGTGTTTATCTATAATAAGGTCAGATGTAGTCAGATGCTGTCAGGTTGCAATGTCCAATTGCCATGCTGACTACATCCAGGTGTTCTTGCAGTCCTTGGACTTGGTAGACAGAATTTTAGCTATAGATTTTTGATAATTTCCCCATTGGGGACTTTGATCGTCTCTGGTCCTCACACAGCTGTATATAATATCCGGAGAGGAGTGGATAGCAAGAAGATTGTCTTACCAGCAGCTAATGGTCCTCTGCCTCTATCCACATTAAAGCGAAGGGGAAATCGAATGTAGGAGTCAGTTGATGGGGGTTTGAAGGAGGTGGACTGAATGGAGCAGGACTCTGACCCTCCCCTGTAAGATATGGGCTGTCAATTCATTTCATGGAACATCGCTGGACAAGCGAAGATCTTGGAGGTTACGGGCAGACTGAGTTCCTGAGGAAGTTCCAGCCGATCCTCCTACAGGAAACATGGGCTATTGATAAAGAAGACATGCAGGGGTTTAGATAATTTTCGGTTCCCGCTAAAAAGGGCCCAAAAAAGAGGCCATGTAGGGGGCTTCTTATCTGGTTAGATTCCACTCTCAATTGGGAAGTGACGGTGCAAGCAACAGACATGCGGGAACTCGAGCCTCTGGCCATCTGTACCGGAGGTGGCTATTTAATATGTGTAACAGACCATCTGAATCCCCAGAATTACAGGTGGCGAGTACGATCGATGAACTGAACCCGTCCTGGAAGAGGTACCACCATCTAAAAACGACCATAATTATAGCAGGCGATCTAAATATGCAATTGGAACCTATATGGGAAGTTAGAGGGGCTCTGGGAAGACCAGGACTATGCCTGGGGCATTCCTCTCTTAATAGCGGACCGTCCAAGACAGGCTCATCAATGCCCTGTGGAGACACCCGCTATTTGAATAATATCGAGCCTAGGGCCTGCAATTGTCGGTTTTTAGATGATCAACCAGCAAAACTGACTTTTGTCAGACATAATGGGATGTCAAGTATAGATTACATCATGAGCTCTGCAAAGGAATGGTTAAGGATTGGCAGTTTTAGAGTATTAGAGGGGGCCGAAAGTGACCATTAACCCTTAAGCGCATGGATCCAAATTGAAATGGCAGTTCATTAATCACGCGACGATCAGAGGAGGACCAAAGCTATAGTTCTTAATGGACACACGCGGAAACCGGTGAAGTGGGCCAGAGTGATTGACCAAGATCTAAAGCCTGTAATATATAAATCTAGTAATTATCAGCTCATGCAGTGCCCCCGACAGAGAGATACTGACTGAGCTTAATAAGATAATGCAGAACCTGGTCCCGTGTTTGGCTTATACAGCTTCTAGAGTGACAAAAACTTGCAACAGTTAACTCTGGTTGGTATGACCAAACCTGTAGAGATGCAAACAATAAAATACTATCTTGTCTTAAAGCCCCCCGGGCAGTGGTTAAGTTACAGCTCAGGGCACCAGAAATAAATCTAAGTCTGTAATAGCACAAAAAAGAAAGATTATGTGACTGAAAGATGGGAGCTAATGGAAATTGTTTGTGGGCAAAGAGGTAAATGGGGACATACATCTGCAGTGCTGTATTACGGCAGGGGCCTGGCGAGCGTATATCGTGATTCTGTACGGCAAGTCTGATGAGATCTTGAATGTTATACAGAACCTTAGTATGGCCATCGGTACCGAGGATGGAATTATTAAATTTAATATTGAGGAAGTGAAGAGGGCAATATTAAGCCAAAGAGTGGAAAGGCACCCGGACCTTGATCTCTACAAGGATGAGGTTCTGATTTGGGGCCCAATAGTGTGTAGAATCTTTAATGCTCTAATGAGACTGGGGACAGTTCCATCTTCGTGGAGAAATGCAACAGTGGTCCCGATATATAAAAAGGGGGAGGGAGAGAACAAGCAGCTAATTATCGCCCCATTCCTCTCCTCGACAGCATGGGAAACATATATGCCAGGGTAATCTTGTTCCATCTACAAATCAGGGTCAAAGACAACAACACTTTTTGTGACCTCCGGGCAGGATTCCAGAGTCATAAGAGTACTGTCGACCAAAGTTTTCAACTGTTCCTGTTGAGCCAGAAATACAGTGTGCTGCTGAAATCAAAGATATACGCTGTGTTTGTGGATCTCAGGAGAGCATTCGACAGAATCACAAGGGGGAAAAAGTGTTCTATTATGACCGAGAGAGGGGCTCCCTTAAAATTGATTACTGCTATTAGGTTGTTTTACACCGATACCAAGGCATCGGTTCGCTTCAGTTTAGCTGCAGAATTAACTGATTCATTTGGTGTGGAGAATGGGGTGAGACAAAGATGTGTTCTTGCACCCCTTCACTTCCATATATATAGCGAAGAAGTGATCAAGGCCCTGCGTTTGTAGTGTATGTACTGCCTCAAGATGGGCAAGGACAGGTATCCGGCACCATTTTATGCTGATAATGCGATGATACTGTCTTACCACACCGCAAGGATTAAAAACCTCATTGGGCATATTCTTGGATACATGCGAGATCTTGGGACTGCAACTGAACACTGATAGTGTAGGGAAGTCCGAGTAATTTACGTTCAAGAAAGTAAATTCGAGCAGACAATGTTCTATAGGTTCATTTAGGATGTGGATTCTGGGAGGGCTGTAGCTGGTCTCTTCAATTAGCAAATACTTGTTCAAACTTGGGAAAGTTTGGTGGGACCACCAACTCCTTTTTTGTAAAACATGGGAGAGGAGCAACCTCCCCAGCCTTGGAGTTATATCAAAGGCAGGCAACAACAGCCTCAACCTTTGGTGCTGAGATCTGGGGGTTTGGGGTTAGGAGGGTTAGGGTTAGGAGTGCGCTGGAGAAAGTGGAGAAGAGATGCCAAAAGAAAATCTAATTCTATTGCCCCAGAGTTCACTGTTGGCTCTCTTGCATTTGGAGTTCGACATTTCAGCGATAGGAAATTTGCTATCTGTATATCCAGTATACTATTGGTTGAGGCTGTGGAGCTCGGAAAGCTTGGGGACTTAATGAGATGTTTTAAAACATTTGCTGAGTTGGAAGGGGCAAATGTATCCCATGGGTAGCTCATGTTAAGAAGGAACTGATGGGGCTGAATGAGGCTGCATTGTTGGATTTCCCAGATAAGGTGGATAAGTCTGCCCTGACCAGAGTAAAGAGAACAGTAAAAATGCGACAAAGAACTGTTGGTGGTCGCAGCTCGAAGACTCAAGCTGGGATCAGCTTATATTGAGGACAAATTAGATTTTGGCTTAGGTTGTTATGTGGGTTATATCCAGCCGCTCTATGAGAAATATTTGTATATCCGGTTTAGGATGGGAACGCTCCATCTGGTATTTTTTTACTAAATCTTGGGGTCAGGGTGGCTCATGAATTTGCCCACTATGTGGCCTGGGCATGGAAACTCTTGTTCACTTCCAAATTGTTTGTGGTAAATTGAAACATTTGAGAATTCAATATTTAAGACCCCTCTGAAAGATAGCTGGTCTCCGATCGACTATCGAAGTTCTGTAGATCTTTTAACGAGCACCACATTGTTTTTGCAGTTGCACAATATCTCCATAGGGCACCATTGTTTAGGATGAAGATATTGGACAAGGGCACTATAGATGGGGATTTTTAATCTTAATGTCTGAATTTCTCGAGGCTGCGAGCTTACTCTCCTTGTCATTTTACTCTTTATTTTTGGTAAAGAGTTTTGAACTATTGCTCTGTCTATTAAATTAACTTGAAAATGCTTGATTCTCCAAGATATATGATGGTTTTGGTCAAATGTGTATTTAATGTATATTTGTTTTTAGGTGTTCTTTATGGTTTTATTCTGAATAAAGTATTGAGAAGAAGTTAAAGTAAAATGAATGAATATTGAACATTGGGCTGAATGGATTTTGAATCGCAAGCCAAATCAATGCCCACTGAATACCGAACTAAATCAAAACAACAAAATTAAATCAAAAGTACTGCATATTTGTAAAGGCTGGAGGGGGTTATCTGTACTCCTTCCCTCTATATGGAAGAGTAGAAGCACAGAGCACCTGAGCCAAGATTCTCTATTGTTGGTAGCAATGGACGAGCAATCAAGGCTTAGCTCTCAGGAGATGACGCATGCTGGTTCTTAAGTACAGTGTAGTCCCCAAGCACCCACAAAGGAATGTTCACACTATTTTAGTGAAAACACAGCCATTTATATAAATAAGGTTTTGATTTTGTACACATACAAGAACACACTGCACTCCGGCAATTCTAAAATGATAAATATATACAGTCTCTATGAGGTATCACAAATACTCGTTGATTCCATTAAAATGCATCAACTGCAGACAGTTTCAAATGGCACACAAATCAATTAATAAAGTGAAATAACATTAGACTAGAGGAGGAGAACAAACTGATTAAGCAATTGGCAGAATAGTACTCTAGCTACTAAGTCACAGTTCTGCATGAGGATCCCCCCCACCTGGGCAACCTGTAAATAATGCAATTTAACAAGCCCAGTACATATATTGTTCAATATAGTCTTGGTTCCCGCTAAAAGGTTCTACTACCCCAATGTACCTGGTATAGCAGAGTTCAATGACGGGTCGTCGACGGATCCTTCTTGAGTGAACTCCCGTTAAGGCAGGAGCCACGGATCGTCGATGGGCCTCGAAGAAAAGGTGAACGATGGCGCTGAGGCAGCTGCTTTGGTCCTGGCGGTGCTCATCGACCATCGGTCGTGGACGTCCTGCAAAGATGAGGCGTACAGTGCCCCTCGACGGCGATAGTTCATTGCCGCAAAGAGTCAATGAAGAATGTAGGCTCAGCAAGGATGTCGGCTCATCAGCATTTGGCATCAGCGATCGGGACTCAGCCATGGCTGGCTTTCAGATCTTCGTCTGCGTCTTTTGAGGACTTCGGGTGGCGGGAAACTCACTGGAGGATTCTCCTCGGTTCGTCTGCGACCTTGACTTTCTCTGGCAGGACAAATCGGTCAACGGTGATGAGCAAGGGAGTCCTTCATTTAAAGTGTTCTTAGGCAATGGTGGAGCGTTGAGGCTCTGGTCGTCGGCAGTATGGCGTCAAGCGTTCCCCGCTTCTGGGCAACACGGCTTTGACGGGCTTCCAGCGGTTACGGCAAATCCTCCGAACCCTTGCCGACAATGATGGACTACAATGGCCTCGATGTCTGGGTGCTGCGCTGTGGTTTCCTCAGCAGTTCTCGTCTCCGGTCGACAGTCTTTCGAAGGCTGACTTCCAGGGAGCCTTGGTGAAGGTTAGCTGGTGCACGATGGTCCCTAGTAGCTCGGGAAGAGGTCTCCTAGTCAGGTCCTCTCTTGGATCAGTTCCTTGAAGGCACATCAGCTTTCAGATTGCGTCGAAGGGAACAGCAGTTAACCTTCTTCTTCTGGCTCGTCTTCGAGAATAAGCATCAAGTTTCGACTTCAGCTTCTGAACGATTTCCATAAGTGAGAGGTCCCCAGATATACTGTTTGGTCTCTCTTTCACTCTGCTGGGTCACACTCAGGCAACCAATCATTCAGAAGGGCATTCAGCAGGCAAGCAGCCAATCGGGCTCACAGTGCATTCAGGCCATTCCCTTCCCTCCAGGCACTCATAACAAGGAATGTGTATTGGGACAAGTACCCAGCCATTCAGCACTACACAATGCATTCATACCAGTTTCCGGCAGGGCTGTCTCATTCATTGTGTTACATACCAGAAACCAGACATCCATAACATGAAGTGCATATTGGTCACACACTCCATTCACCCAGGTCTCACCCCAAGGGTGTACCCACAACATACAGTCACTAGGAACGCTCCAGCCAGTCTGGTCTGGACTTCCCCACAATACCATATATAGAACTTCCACCCAATAGCCAGTCAGGGGGAAGGGACAGAGTCAGTGGTTCCCAGGACTTTGGGAAAAACAAGGTAACAGGCAATAGAAAGCAAGAGGCCACAGGGGACATCTTGTCTTCTATCAGGAAGCAACTGATTCCAATGACAGGGCCTGGGTATCCCATAATGGAGGATACTCAGAGCACCTGTCAAATTCAGCATGGAGCTGCCACCAGCCCATACCCTTCTCTGTGGGCCACAGACAGGTGCCCAAAAACATACACTAGGGGTACAGGGTTTTATCCCCACCCATGGGTGCCATAGGGGTATCCCAAGGGTCTGTTCACCATGACCTAAAAGAGTTAGTGCTGCACTGCCAGGAGTCCCCCATGGACTCCTGGGCAGAAAACAACACAGAACACACAAGAAAAAGGAGTACAGAACAAGAACAGGGAGGCCCTGTCCCGCCAATGCATTTCCAGCATCACAATGTTGAATTCCGAAGTGAACTGAACTTTAAAATTAAGAATTAAGCAAAATCGGGGGCGCTGTTGCGCACGTTACAAATGGCCGCTTGATTGCTGAGCTCCCGCTCCACTGACAAATCCTGTTGGTAGAAATCCGTTTTGGACCTACCCAGCGTACCCCGGACGCAGGCATCGCTGGCCCGATTACCCGTGAATATCCCCTGCAACTCCTGTGGTCCGGAGCCCGGAGGGGACGGAGCTGTCCCGACCCGAACATTGGCCGGCCCCTGCGGCAGTCGAGACCCAGAATCGGGTACCAGGGCAGCTCACTCGAGCACTGCGGCTTTGGCGTGCGGAGAGGCCGCGGGTGGGAGGAGCCTGAGGCCTATCCGGCGCCGCTCTCCGTGCTGAGATCGCGCTGCTGGGCTCACTGCCGGAAGACCGGATCCCGCGACCGGTTGGGCGCTCAGCCTGAGGCGGCCCCGCGCTCGGAGCTCCGGTGAGTCCATCGCCGGGCTGATCGCTTGGCGGGTGTCCGGCCCGTAACGCAGCTTGTACGCGGCGCCGAGAGGGGATCTTAAACTGCACATCACCGTGAGAGGGGAGACCGGAGCTGCCCCGGCAGAGGGAGAGTGGAAAAACGGACGTTGGTGGCGACGAGGGGGCCCCCAGGAACGGAGACTTACATCTGAATAAGGTGAGGTGGACCCACCCGGCGCTCTTACACTTTTGAAGTTCGCCACGGCCATCCCCCGGTGAAATAACTTGCGGGGGCCGGCAGTGCTGACATACATTCTCAGACCCCTGCATAAGATCACGAGTTGGCACTGCCGCTGCACAGTACGTGGGAAGACACAGTTCATTCGGACATATTGGGTGGCTCCCCCCAGGTGTCGGGGGTGGATCACCGCATCCCGTTCCTTTTCATACACACTGCACAAGGGCGAGCCAACGGACCGCTCCACCGGTACAGCCAATATAGCGGATACCATTATGGGGGAACCAGCCAAGGCGGGAAGGGGCTCCAAAACCCCAGCAGGCAAAAAGAAGGGCCCGATGGATGCATACACGGGAAGTCAAAACCCTACCACGATTGTGGAGCCTCATTCTCCCACTGATGTGACTTCGAACCCTGAACCTGGTGATCAAGTTGATAAACTAACAGAGATAGTTCAGAGTGGCTTCCTTTCTATTAATACGAAACTGGATGACATCGTTTCCACCATGGGCTCCCTTAAGGCCAGGGTGGAAAAGGAGAGCTCACGTGTCACAGAGGCTGAAAACAGAATAAGCACCAACGAAGACACCATCACACACCACACCCGAGATATTGCCCAGATCAAAGGAGACTTGGCCAAACTGCAAAACAAGTGCGAGGATCTCGAATCGAGATCAAGGAGGAACAACATCCGAGTGGTGGGGGTTTCTGAATCCTTTGGGAAAAGCCAGATGGAGCGGCAATTGGAGGAGCTACTTAAAACCCTGTTTGGACGTGAGGCTTTCTCAGATCACTTTCTGGTCGAAAGGGCACATCGCACTTTGGCCCCGGCTCCTAAACTGGGTGCCCCGCCACGCACTATCATTGCAAAACTCCTGAACTACAGAGACAGGGACACAATCCTGCGCAGGGCAAGAGAGATCGGAACACTTCAGTTTGAGGAAAATCGCATTCATATATATCCTGACTTCTCTGCTGGGGTACAGGCAAACAGGAGATCCTACGAGCCGGTCAAGAAGCTTCTGCGAGAGCGTCAAATCCCATATGCTCTCATTTTTCCTGCCAAAATGCGAATCCAGCACGCAGGCAGGGCGCATTTTTTTTAATCTCCGGCTGAGGCTACGCACTACATCGAAACCTCTATACCTCTTCCTCCCAAGGGGAGCAGACCGGCGCAAAACAACAGACCCAGACCGGCAGACTGAAAGGGGATTTTGATCTCATGAGACGAACGAAGATATAACATAAGATGCTTGAGGGGCGTAACTTACAAAAGAAAGATTCTGTAATACTTATTGGTCTAGGCACTCGAGTAAGTGGAGGCTGGGACCCAGTCGGCGGCCATGTGAAGCAACACGGCTACCCTCGGAATGTTCCACGAGTTTGGTTTGATCCATTGTCAAGTTGGGGGTGACAATGACGGTGGGGGGGCGGAAAGGGGAGTTGGGATTGGCCGTTACAGTTCTGGACTAGCCCTACAGTGGCACAAAGTTGGTAATTATGACCTGAAATGTAAAAATGTGGTCACATTTGGACCGGTACCGAGCAAAGCATATGAATACTATAGAACCGTCGTTCGTGATGATGTCAGATACTTCCTCATGATGTGCAGGCGAGGGGCTGAAGGTTAAACTGTTAACATGGAATGTTCGGGGGCTAAATAATCATATGAAAGCCAAAGAAATTGGTAACTACATCGCCAGACACAGCCCCCAGATACTGATGTTACAAGAAACTCATATGGTGGGGACCGATAATCTGCACATATTGCCTAGATGGGGATCCCTTAGGTACTACACAGACTATTCGTCTCAGTCCAGGGGGGTCATCACACTCATACATCCAGGGCTGGGGTTTAGGCCAGAAGGCCACAGGGTTGACCAACTGGGGAGGTATGTTTTGGTATGGGGGGAGATCGCCTCCCAACGCCTTCTCCTAGTTAACACGTATGGGCCCAATGTCGACGACCCTTCCTTTTACTTAGAACTGTATCAGATAATAGTTTCGCTTGAAATTTCAGGGGTCATTTGGGGGGGGATTTTAATCTGGTCCTTGACCCGAGCCTGGACTGGGCCTCTAAGGCTGTTAGAGCTCCCAGTAAAGCCGCCCAAACTCTGGCACATATCCAGTCTCAACTTCTGTTAGTGGATTCCTGGAGGGAGCTACATCCTGATGGTAGACGATACACATTTTACTCTTCAGTCCACGACTCTGAATCAAGGATTGATTACTGGTTGGTCTCTTCATCAATGACGACGGCACTTAGGGGCTGTGAAATTCTTCCACGCATTATGACAGACCATTCCCCAGTGTTGTTAGATCTATTACTCCAGAATGTTCCCACACCCGCCAGAAGGTGGAGAATGCCCGGCGGAATGCTTGCAGACCCTGGGGAAGTTGAGACATTGCATGTTGAAATTGTGGAATATTTGGTGAACAATGTGGGATCGGTTGATAAGATTTCAACAGTATGGGAGTCCTTTAAGGTTTGGTTAAGGGGAGTGTTGATATCCAGGTCTGCTGGTATGCTCAAAAGGGTGAGAACCGAGTTAACGGAGGTTGAGACCAAACTAGATAGGTTAGAAACAGAATTCACACGTACTCAAAACAAAGACATATTGGTAGACATACAGACACACCTGCAAGAGTTTAACAAATTGGCCGGCAGAGAGGTGCACTATATTGCGGCACCCATACGAGCTCGCACGGTAGACAACCCAACCTGATCACTAGTATTCACACAGCACAAGGCGATGTACGCCTCACTGACGCAGATATAAATGGGGAATTCGTGAACTTCTATAAACACCTCTACTCAAACCAAGATTCGAAGTCACTCCCGGAAATTAGGTCATATTTAGAAGCCCTCTCACTCCCTAAGCTCCCTGAGGATAACCCCAGACGAGGTCACGGAAGCAATCAAGGGGCTTGCGTCAGGCAGGGCCCCTGGGTCGGATGGAATTGGTGCCGAATTTTACAAACAGTTCCGCGAGGAACTTGTCCCTGTATTAATGCGGGTGTGGGAGGAGGCTCTTGAAAATAAAATCCTGCCTCCAACCATGAGGGAAGCTGTAATAACGGTCCTCCCTAAGCCACGACGACCACCACAGGACGTATCGTCATACAGACCCCTGTCACTTATAAACACAGATGCAAAAATATTTGCTAAAGTCCTGGCGAACCGATTTCTCCCGGCTGTTCCCACCCTTGTCCACCCTGATCAGAATGGGTTTGTTCCCACAAGGTCCACCGCCCTGAATCTGCGTAGGCTTTTTGGCATCATGGCACAGATAGATCCGGGAAGAAGCGCGGTGGCCATAGCCCTCGATGCAGAGAAGGCATTCGACTCTGTCTCGTGGGTTTACCTTCTTGCGGTCCTTGAGGCGTTCGGGGTGGGCCCCAATTTTGTAAACTATGTCAGGTTGCTATATACAAAACCTGCTGCACGAGTATTAACCAATAAAACCATCTCTGATATGTTCCTTTTGGGCAGGGGTACCAGACAAGGATGCCCGCTCTCGCCCCTACTGTTTGCTTTAACCATCGAACCAATGGCGGCCGTGGTCAGATTGAGACACATACACCGAGGGATCGGGATGAAGGGGTCCACCCAGCTGATTTCACTCTATGCAGATGACACATTATTATATATCAAAGAACCCGAGGTAAATATAACACCTATAATGGAAGAGATACATGAATTTGCAGCATACTCCGGGTACACCATAAACAAGACCAAGTCTGAGATCTTTCCACTCACCCCGGCCACTGGGCGGCCCCCCACCACGGGAGGGCTTAAATGGTCAGAACACCACATCAGATACTTAGGGGTTCTGGTATCTAGAGACAAACACACGTTGTACTCCGACAATCATGAGATTGCACTACGTAACATATGCACGAAACTCCAGATTTGGGGGCGCCTCCCGCTCTCGCTGGCAGGGAGGTCGCGGTCCTTAAAATGGTGATCCTTCCCAAGCTGCTGTACCTCTTTGTCAACATCCCCATATGGCCGGGTAGAGTCTTTTTCAACAAACTCCGATCCATAGCTGTCACATTTCTCTGGGGCGGAAAAACGGCTAGAATAAGCTGGGAAAAATTGACGGAACCGTATTCCATGGGAGGCATAGCGGCCCCCGACTTCGAGCTTTATTACTATGTTTCCCAGGCACAGTTTGCAAAACACTGGTACGAGCACCCAGAAAACACACCACACGCATGGATAGAGGAGCGTACTACACACCCCACAAATATACAATCTGTCCTTTTTGACACAAAGTATAGAGATACTTGTGATTACAGCCCTGTGAGCTGCACTGTAAGGGCATGGGAGGCAATATTCAAAAGGTTGAAGATTGAGATACCCTACAACCCGGAGGTCCCTCTTTGGAACTTTCCGGGCTTGCCTCCCACTCATGACACTGGCATACAGGAATCGTGGGATCCAAATGGGGAAATGAAAGTGGGCGATATGTTTGTGGAAGGGAAGTTTGCGGATCTGAAGTTGTTCTTGAATGCACTGGGAGATGGACCACTTAAAACCCTCCAATACTACCGTATGAGGTCTGCATTTATTAAGCGATGGCCGACGTTCCCGGATGAACCGGTGGCTCATCCGTGTATACAGTTAATAACAGCTACTAAAGAATTGGGGATCTCCAGATTATACACCATGGTTCCGGCCCACACTCCTACACTGAACCACGTCAGGGAGAGGTGGGAGGCAGACCTACAGACACCAATTGAGGAGGACAAATGGGCAAGGTATTGCATGCTTACTAAAAACATCTCACTTAACTCTGGTTTGCGATTGATTCAATTCAAGATTCTAAATAGGCTACATTATACACCCGCCAAGGTGGCTAGGTTTGTTCCGGGTGCTTCCGACTCCTGCCCTAAATGCGGTACACCTCAGGCTGATGCCTTTCATATGTACTGGAAATGTCCGGTGGTGGCGGGGTTCTGGAGAGAAGTGGCGGAATTGCTGGAAGAAATAACACAAGTTCCCCCGGTTATGACTCCTCAGAAAAACTTATTTGGCGACATTGGCAAATGTTCCGAAAAAATTCGAAGATTATTCAATATTATTTGTGCCATGGCCAAGAAATGCATACTCCAGAAATGGAAGAGCCCCGCCCCGCTCAGTATGAATTATTTTTTGAAAGAATTAACACATGTAAATGAGACAGAGGAACAATTTGTTATGACCCAACCTACAGCATGCAGGCCCAAAGACATATGGGGCCCCTTCAGGGTCTATTTATGTAATATGATTGAGAATGACGACATGCCATTGTAACAGTATATATAGAACTATGGTTAAATGCACTCCTTGTCATATATGCAAGTTTGCACGAGGTGTGGTGCCGATGTACCTTTGTGACCATCAATAAAGAAAGTTTAAAAAAAAAAAGAATTAAGCAAAATCACTGCATGCTGAATTCTAAACAAAGGTACACTGAAGATGGAATTCAATGGAACTTTAAAATGGAACCAAAAGAGAGCTGCTTTGAATTCCAAATTGAGTAAAAGCTTCAAACTACAGGAATATACATTGAACGCAGAAGGAAGCAGAATTAACTGAAACCCTGAAGTTAAACCCGATACAGCCAAGATGCCCACATGAAAACAGATTATGAAAGGGGTTCAAGCATGACAGAGTCATAAGAAGACAAGGATATTTGTGATGATGAAATTAATATCTTGGGGAGGGGAACCCTGAGACTTGAGGAACTACATTTGTTGAGTAGAGGATGGAGCCTCAAGGTTCTTTTGTGTTTGAACTGTGTTACTTGGAACTTGGGGAAGGGAACCCCGAGGATTGCTTAAAACCATCACATTGAACCCAAGAAAGGTAATATTGAGACTTTTTGTGGAACTGTTTCACACTTGGGGAAGGGAGCTGAAATAAAGCTGCAAGCTGGAAGAAGCACACAACTTTATAGTGTACACGGTTTCTTTTAGTTGCTGTAATCCCTAAACATTGTTTAGATTTAGTTGTGAGGGCAAGTATAGGTTCTGGACACAGGGCCTCATTACACGGAAGGCGGTGAGCCATGTCGCTATTAGCGCCATGGCTCAATCCGGTAAAATACCGGCACCGCCTTGGCGGAAAGGGGATTTACCACCCCATTCCAAGGTTGGTGGGGCGGTAAATCCCCCTTCCGCCATTGCCCTTCCCCATTCCCATTTCTGCCCCATAGGGCCCTATGGGAATGGGGAAGGCGCTAATTACGGCACCGCAATTTTGCGGTGCCGTAATTAGCTCCGAGGTCCCTTAGCGGGTTGGATTTTAACACCTGCAAAAAGCAGACGTTAAATCCCCCAACCCGCAAAGGGACCTCGTAGTAAGGCGGTAGGGATTTACCAGTACCGGTATTTTACCGGTACCGGTAAATCCCTAACGCCATCCGTGTAATGAGGCCCACAGACTTTTAAGTTAAACTCTTTGGGGGTCATTACAGGTTTGGAGGTAGCCATGGTGCTATTAGCACCATGGCTGCCTCCAAAGTCGTGTCCGGGTTCTCTGAATGGGGACTTACCGGGTCATTCCAACCTTGGAGGACCCAGTAAGTCCCCATTCAAAAAACCCTTCCCCCATTCCTATTCGTGTCCCCATAGGGCTCAATGGGAATGGGGAGGGACCTAATAACGGCCCGTAATTTACAGGCCGGTTATTAGCTCCCTGGTCCCTTAGCGGCTCCCGCTAAGGGCAGCTGGTTTTACCAGCCAGCCTTAGTGGGACCGGCTAAGGGACCTCGGAATACGGCAGTAAGGTGTTAACGGCACCGGCATCCTTACCGGTGCCATTAACCCCTTACCGCCGTACTCGTAATGTTGACTCAGACGTTCCTTAGTTTCATTTAGGTAAGAAAATCCCATGTTATCATAGGCCAAGTTGGGCTTTTTTCCAGTTACAAAAGTGTTTTATTTTGAACTTTGAATCTGTTGTGTGTGTCTTGCTTCATGATGACTTCACCCCACAAAGCTACCGCTGACAAGTCTGGACCACCAAGCCTAGGAGCCCAGTAACAGTTGATGAGGCTCATAGCCAAACTAGAAATGCCCTCCGTAGACCAACATTCTCCAATATCAACCAGGTGATCAACCGGCGGGACCCTTCCAGAACAAGTGGATGGGTACCTTGGTAATAGGCCAATTGCTAAGAGTAGCTAAAGGAGCAAATGATACCAAGTCTGGGAGGGCTCCCATGAGTCCCCAGCACTATGGTGGTGTCCTGGGTCTAGACTAACTATTTGAATACAGCCTAGGACAAATCCAAGAGACCCATTAGAGTATAGCCACTGGGGCACCCATGTTACCCTAGCACCAACCCCTTAAATCTGACTACTATGGGTACCACAGACTCTAGTAATGGTGGGATACACGCGTTGAAGTGTATTTCCCCTCCAAAGAACAACTCTAATGTAAAATTGCCAACACCCAGAAACTATCAAGAAACCGGCCGGCCACTACCTCTGTGACCAAACATTACTAAACACGATGGGCCAGCATAAGGAGAGACAGGAACACAGGACCAACAAGGGATTAATAGAGGGAGGCTCTTGCCACGGTGGAACCCGATACAAGTGCAAACCTATAAGAACTCACTAAATAAGACAACCACAGAAAAAACTGACAAGTGAAGAACTAACCACAGGTCACCAAACGGAATGAAGGACAAACCGTTACAACCACTACAAAACCACAGATCACCACAGGATGGCCACCACCTCTGTGAACTGGTCACAACAAAAACCACGGGATCCCCCAAGGTGATACAGGCACACAACGTCCACCACTGGCCACCACAGGGAGGTATTTCCCACTGTCGAACCAAATACCAATACAAGAGACCACAAAGGGAGACAACCACACCGGAACCCACAAGGGAAAACTAAATCACAAGTCACCACAGGGAAGCTTTCACCAGTGTGAACCGACACAACTACAACTACAAAAATACAGGTCACCACAAGGTAAGATCAAACCAAAGGGTGCCACAGGGACGCCTTTGTAACAGTGAACCAGATACAAATACACAAACAACTACAAAACTGTCAGAACCCACAAGGGAAGATATAACCACAGGCCACAACAAATCACCATATGGAGGCCCTTACCATGGGGAGCCTGATACTGCTGGTTTACTACCTAAGAGATATCCTGGTGAGCAGAATATTTCACCCTTTCACAAGCCCCCCAGCCTAGAATAAAAGCACTCTCAGAACAGAACCCAGTACAAAATGCCACGCACCAGAAAAGATAGATGAAAAAGGAACAACCGAAACAGAGTAAACGAAATGGAACAATCTCGGAACACCACACTTGGAAATAGACACACGCCAAGAGATCAAACAGCTCGCCTGACAGTAAAAAGCCCATTTGCTGAAACAAAATCGCTCTACCTAACACCCTACATGTCAACCCACCACCCACTTGGACAGCCAGTGATGCCAAAGAACCTCAAGCATATTAACAGGATAAAAGAACACCATTGAGAAAGACGTCAAACACACACAAACCAATCTGAAGGAAACGCCATTCAACACCAAAAACTGGCACAACCGTAGGCACCATCGACAGACGACCACGAAGAAGACATCAACCCAATACGGAACCTGACTGAACTACTCAATGATAAATGAGCCCCCACAGACCCAAACATGCAGGTAACCAGTAATAATGAACACCACCAACATGGCCAAAAAAAGACATAGCCAAAGACCAAATAGACCACAAGATCTGTTGTCAGTCCCTTCTTCCAGGTGGACCTCATGGGGTGACAGATGGTTTTCCACCATGGGTCCTCGGCTCTGGAACTTGCTTCCTCCCGATTTATGCAATTTGGCTTCACTAACTACTTTCAGGAAAAAGTTGAAAACATACCTCTTTGCCTAGTCATTTAATATGTCTTTGGAATTGAAGGTTTCACCTGCGCACAGATGCAGTTCCTGCGTGGCTCCCTTGGGGTTTGTGCATTACATATTCATGCATAGATGTCAGTGTGAGGGACAGATCTTTTGGACACAAGGTCCGCTTGTTTTAGGTTCACAGGCAGGGACACACTTGCTAGGATAGGGACGGATAGGCCTTCATCCCAACCCCTTATAACTGTATCCCCTCACAATGCAGTCAATCACATTTCTTGTACCACTGTAAGAGCATCGTTGATGCCTCTGCAGCATCTGGCTAGATGCCGGTTCCTACCGCATTCCCTGCAAATAATACATGTGGCCATGCATTTCTTGCCATTAGTCATGTGGCGGGAGTCTCTAGTACCAATCATTCTGTCATATTCGGCTAGATATGTACGGACGTGAATCCTCCCTTTTACTTCTCGGATTGAGGATGTGAGCTTCTCAAGCAGGGCTGATTCTGCTCTGGTCTCTTCCATCGCCACAGGTTCCTAAGTGAATCCTTTGCTGGCATCATTCTGGAATCCACACTGCCCTCACAGTGCTCATTTGGTAGGTTCTCACTTTAACCCCTTGATACAGGAGTCTTTGTGTTCTACAGTCTTGTAGAACACAGTCCAGCTCAGTGGCTTTGTCCAGTGTCAGATCCTCTTGCCTTCAGAGTTCCTCTCCAATCTGGACATTAATGCATTTTTCTTAAGTTGATCATGAATATGCTTCCTGGCAGTGGCTAAATTCACACTAAATGGCCAAGACCCTCAGGACCGTCACAAATTCCTCAACTGTCCCTTTGTTCTCATGTGGCAAAGTGGCAGAGAGTTAGAATCTTATTTTCTTGGACTGCATAGTGTTTATCTAATGTTGTGATGTGATTTTCAAATACAGTCAACGGTTGTTACCCATTCTACACCAACAGTTCCAGCAATAATTTACATATGATCTATTCTGCATGTCCCCAACAGCTCAAGAGCAGCGCGTCCTTCCCCTCCGCTAAGCACTTGGGGCCATAAACAGCAAGGACATATTTCATAAAACCTTGCTTTCAATCTCTCCATTTTATCATGTATTTTCCAGCAGGAGGCAAGGTACAATGCAGGCCCTGGAATATTAGCCATGTTCATTTAGTTTTCCCCTTTTCGGTCACTTAGAGGGGCGTGAAACATCATTAATGCAAGCAGTGTAGTGGGTCGGTCACTTAGAGGGGCGTGAAAAATCATTAAGGCAAGCAGTGTAGCGGGTCGGTCACTTAGAGGGGCGTGAAACATCCTTAATGCAAGCAGTGCAGCGCGTTGGTCACTTAGAGGGGCGTGAAACATCCCTAATGCAAGCAGTGCAGCGGGTCGGTCACTTAGGGGGGCGTGAAACATCCTTAATGCAAGCAGTGCAGCGGGTCGGTTACTTAGAGGGGCGTGAAACATCCTTAACGCAAGCAGTGCAGCGGGTCGGTCACTTAGAGGGGCGTGAAACATCATTAATG
Source organism: Ambystoma mexicanum (assembly GCF_040938575.1). Taxonomy (NCBI): domain Eukaryota; kingdom Metazoa; phylum Chordata; class Amphibia; order Caudata; family Ambystomatidae; genus Ambystoma; species Ambystoma mexicanum. The sequence continues at coordinate 27,025,817 of NC_090921.1, read as the reverse complement.
CAAGCAGTGTAGCGCATTGGTCACTTAGGGGGGCGTGAAACATCATTAATGCAAGCAGTGCAGCGGGTCGGTCACTTAGGGGGGCATGAAACATCCTTAATGCAAGCAGTGCAGCGGGTCGGTCACTTAGAGGGGCGTGAAACATCCTTAATGCAAGCAGTGCAGCGGGTCAGTCACTTAGGGGGGCGTGAAACATCCTTAATGCAAGCAGTGCAGCGGGTCGGTTACTTAGAGGGCGTGAAACATCCTTAACGCAAGCAGTGCAGCGGGTCGGTCACTTAGAGGGGCGTGAAACATCATTAATGCAAGCAGTGTAGCGCATTGGTCACTTAGGGGGGCGTGAAACATCCTTAATGCAAGCAGTGTAGCGGGTCGGTCACTTAGGGGGGCGTGAAACATCCTTAATGCAAGCAGTGCAGCGGGTCGGTCACTTAGGGGGGCGTGAAACATCCTTAATGCAAGCAGTGCAGCGGGTCGGTCACTTAGGGGGGCGTGAAACATCCTTAATGCAAGCAGTGTAGCGGGTCGGTCACTTACAGGGGCGTGAAACATCATTAATGCAAGCAGTGCAGCGCGTTGGTCACTTAGGGGGGCGTGAAACATCCTTAATGCAAGCAGTGCAGCGGGTCGGTCACTTAGGGGGGCGTGAAACATCCTTAATGCAAGCAGTGTAGCGGGTCGGTCACTTACAGGGGCGTGAAACATCATTAATGCAAGCAGTGCAGCGCATTGGTCACTTAGGGGGGCGTGAAACATCCTTAATGCAAGCAGTGCAGCGGGTCGGTCACTTAGGGGGGTGTGAAACATCCTTAATGCAAGCAGTGTAGCGGGTCGGTCACTTACAGGGGCGTGAAACATCATTAATGCAAGCAGTGCAGCGCGTTGGTCACTTAGGGGGGCGTGAAACATCCTTAATGCAAGCAGTGCAGCGGGTCGGTCACTTAGGGGGGCGTGAAACATCCTTAATGCAAGCAGTGCAGCGCGTTGGTCACTTAGGGGGGCGTGAAACATCCTTAATGCAAGCAGTGCAGCGGGTCGGTCACTTAGAGGAGCGTGAAACATCCTTAATGCAAGCAGTGCAGCGGGTCGGTCACTTAGAGGGGCGTGAAACATCCTTAATGCAAGCAGTGCAGCGGCTCAGTCACTTAGAGGAGCGTGAAACATCATTAATGCAAGCAGTGTAGCGGGTCGGTCACTTAGAGGATTATCAAACATCATAAATGCAAGCAGTGTAGCGAGTCGGTCACTTTAAGGACATTTTAGTATTTTTAATGAAATTAGATGAATAAGGCCTAACTTTCCCTATTGCTGAAGTGGTCTCCCGATCTATCAGAACTAAGGGTGCTCGTCAGTCGTCAGGAAGTCCCAAAGTAAAAGTGCCCTTGGATCAAATCCAACTCTACCTGACCCTACCATTAAGATAAACAACTTCGAGTCATCCAAGAGAAGATGTTTATTGGTGATTTCTTCAATATTCTCTGGATGACATGTCTCAGTCTCACCCGTTTCCTCTCTTTATGATCTTCTTCAATAAAACCTGGAAGTCTCCTCCATGAGCTCTTTTAATTCTTGAACAACACGCCTGGCTTGTATGCTTTTTTAAAGTTATGCTGTAGGCAGCGAGTCATTGCATACTTTCACACACGCTTGTCTCTCATTTTATAGTCAATTCACCCTTGGTTATACTTTGTGGAACTTGTATATTGTCTCTCTCCTGGAATTTTGTTTAGTGCTTTCTCTTCTATGCTTGTGTCCCTTTCTCCCAGGGTAGTGGTCTCCAGTCTCCCTCTATTACCCCTTTGGGTTATTTGATATTCGCTCCACAAGCTCTCCACAGTGCCAGTAAATAGCTTTAGTCCTTGTGTCTCTTCTATGGGACTAGGACGAGTTACACTCTTCAACATGTGTGTCCCTCATGACTCGTCTTTGTGACTGGGACAAGTTGTACTCTTCATATGCTCCTTCCCCGGTGGCCTCCCGCTTTTCCTGTGTTGCCCGGTACCTTTGAGTATGTGCACCTTGCAGGGGTCGGCGCTCGTTTGGTATTCTTCTCGGTATGTGGTTTCTTGTCTCTTGGCTTTCGTCAGTGTCCCGTTCTAGGCTTCCCCTTGGGCTGCTGCCTGCTATGGACATGGACGACAGGGAGCTCCATTTGCTCCCAGCAGTGGTCTCGGCATAGTTCTGCAGATCTGCTCACCACAACTCACGCGTCCTCATGCCACCACCAGGTTCTGGGCACCTGCTCTCTCGGGCAGCGGTTACCCCGGTGTCCTTCTCTCCGGCCTCCCCGTATCTCACATTGGCAATCCACTGTGATTCGTAAATTGAGGGCTCCGTGGCTTGTGTGAGAAATCAAGAGTATTCTCACTCCTTCTCCTCCCTGGATCCTCTGCTTAGGTGGCCAGGGGACAGCCATCGCTATTGAATCCAGAACCTGGGGGTGGACAAGTGGGGGAGGATCACCTGGGTGGAGGGTCTTGGGGATTGGGAGTGAGGTATCCACTGGCGAGACGCGGTATCGCCCCTTTCCTACTGATGGCCAATCTACCCTTAGCTATCTTCCCTCATTTTCCCAGATATAAAATCTACTGGTACAGGAACACAATATTCTCCCCTTCCAAGTTATACATCATCACACTCTCCCTCAGCCTTTATGGGGTATTTTCAATATCATACCGTTCACCCCTCACCATTTCCAACATGTATTGGGACAGACGAGGAAGAGGTGACCGGGTGTTATAAGGATTGCCCATAGGAACAACACTGTGCAGAGAGAGGCCGGCTACACTCCACCATTAGGCTGCTCCGATAATAGAGTCAGGTGAGGTCAGGCACTGGACAGCAATCCTACACACCTGCACTCTATCAAACCCCACTTCAGGATTGACCAAGGTTGAAGGGGTCCTAAGGGTTAGGCATGTCCCATTAATTGGCCCAATGAAGGTCAGGCAAAGGAGGCCAAGGACTCACAACTGAAGCCCCTTAACAGGCATCAAGTGTATAAAAGGTGGAGCATTGAAGCAAGATTTTGAAAGTAAAACAGTGCAAGCTGAGAATCCTGGTAGCCAAGAAGCCAACATCCAGGGAGAGAAGCCTGGAGGATCAGGAAGAGCTGTGTCTCCAGGGAGCCGGAGCGAGGCAGCCCGTGTCCTGCTGCAGGTGTGCAGAAAAGTGCTTTTTTCCGTAGGGACCTGTACTGGTTGCAAGGGGGTTTGAAGGGGCAGGTTGTGAGACCCTGACCTCGATCCCATATTGTCACAGGTTTCCCCCCTTCTGAACTGTCTGTATTGTTTGCTTGTGATCTTGTGCCCCTAGTGTATGTTTTTGGGCACCTGTGAGTGGCCCGCAGAGCAGGGTATAGGCTGGTAGCAGCTCCATGCTGAATTTGACAGGTGCTCTGAGTATCCTCCATTTTGGGATACCCAGGCCCTGCTATTGGAATCAGTTGAATCCTGATGGAAAACAAGATGGCCCCTGTGGCCTCTTGCTTTCTATTGCCTGTTACCTTGTTTTCCCAAAGTCCTGGGAAGCCCTGACTCTGTCCCTTCCCCCAGACTGGCTGTTGGGTGGAAGTTCCATATATGATGTTGTTGTGAAGTCCAGTCCAGATTGGCTGGAGCCTTCCCAGTGACTCTATGTTGTGGGTACGCCCTGTGGGTGGGACCTGGGTGAATGGAGTGTGTGACCAGTATGCACTTCTTGTTGTGGCTGTCTGGTTTCTGGTACGAGAGAAAAAGACTGAGACAGCCCTGCCCGAAACTGGCCTGAATGCAGTGTGTAGTGTTGAATGGCTGGGTACTTGTCCCAATCCACATTCCTTGTTGTGAGTGTCTGCGAGGGAGGAGGATGGCCTGAATGCACTGTGTGCCTGATTGTCTGATTGACTGCATGAATGCCCTTCTGTATGATTGGCTGCTGCGTGTGACCCAGCAGTGTGGATGAGAGACAAGATAGTCTATCTGAGGACCTCTCACCACTGGAAATTGTTCAGAAGCTGTGTCTACACTTGAAGAGTAACCGGAACTGCTGATCCTCAACACCCAGCTGGAAGAAGACTTGCTGTTGCATTTGCTTCGACCTGATCTGAAAGCTGCCGGATCCGTCGAAGACTGATCCGAGAGAGGACCTGGTAAGGCGCCCTCTTCCCATGCTCCGAGGGACCATCGAGCACCGCTAACCTTCACCAAAGCTCCCTGGAAGTCAGACCCTCCAAAGGCTGCCGACCCGAGACGGGACCGCTGAGGAGAACGAAGCAAAGCACCCAGACTTCGCTGCTGTCGAAGTCTATTACCGTTGGCCAGGGTTTGCAGGTTTGTGTAACCGCTGGAGACCCGTCAAAGTTGTGTTGCCCAGCCGTGAGGACCACTTGACGCCGTGCTGCCGATGACCGGAGCCATCCGCTCCTCTGCCTAAGAACATTTGAATCGAAGGACTCCCTTGTCCGCAACGTCGACTGCTTTGTCCCACCGGAGAAAGTCGAGGACGACCAACACGCCGAGGAGAATCCGCCGGTGGGCTTCCCGCCACCTGAAGGCCACAAAGACTTCGACGACTCGACGCTCTTGTTGGGCCACAGTTCTTCTGAAACTCTTTGCGGTCCTGAAGAATCAATCGCCGAGATGCCCCGCACACCTCATCCTCGCAGGACGTCGCTGACGAGCACCACCTGGATCGACGTCGTGGTCTCGGCACCCTTGAACTTCTCATCAACGCCAAGTTCACCATCTTCGACGCCTCTCGACAATCCGTGGCTCCTGCTTTAAAGGGAGTCACTCAAGAAGGATCCTTCGACGCGTCTTCGAAGAACTCTACTCCACCAGGTACATTGGGGGGGTAAAACATTATAGGAGGAAATAAGACTATTGAATAATATATGGACTGGGCTTGCACTATATATCTTTATTTTACAGGTTGCCCAGGTGGGGGGGGGGATCTCCACACAGAACTGTGTCTAGTGGTAGAGGCCAGTATTCTGCCTATTGTTTCAAACATCTTGCTTTCCTTCCGATCTCTATTGCTGGTTTCCTCGTTATTGATCTGTGTGACATTTTAACCGTACAGTTGATGCACTTTAATGAGATTTGATAACATTGGTGGTACCACTTTAGAATTGTATATATTTATCATTGTTGATTTCCGAGTAGAAAGTGCGTTATTGTGATCGTGTACATACCTTTGAATATTAATTATATAAAGACTGTTTTCAGTAATACAGTGTGGGGACATTCCTTTGTGGGGTTTCGGGGACTACACTGTACTTAAGAACCAGTCCGCATCACCTCCTGAGAAGATTGCCCGTCCATTGCTACCGCTTGAGAATCTTGGCTGGGGTCCTCTGTGCCTCTCCTCTACCATATAGAGAGCGGAAGTACAGGCACAGCCCACCAGTATCTTCACACTGGTGGCAGTGGTGGGATGCTTATGGTTTTAAGAATCAGTGTATAACCGTGCCACTTACAAAATATCTAACTTTATTAAATTAAGGTTTGGATATGTACAAAATAACTACATTACAAGCAATGGAGTCTATTGCAAATGGCAAATTGACTCAGATGAGCTTGGAGGCTCTCCAGAGTGCTTGTGAAGCCAGGGAGTTAGACTTTGTGGATAAGTCTAGGGCTGAGCTGATAGCTGCCCTGGTGGACTACCAGACTGATGGTGAAACTCTTGATGGGGGGGGAATGCAACCAATGAGGACTCTGCCCCTGGGGTTTCTGCTGAATATGTTTCTGGGAATGCCGCCATTCCTGCTGCCTCTGTTCCAAACCCCAGCAATTCCTTGCAGCTTGAGTTATTAAGGATGAAATTGGCCTTTGAATATCGCAAGTTGGAAATAGATGCTGAGCTTAAGAAGGAGGAGTTGGCTCAACAAGTGGAGCTCAAGAATAAGGACCTTGAACTCAAGAACCAGGACACTTAATATCAGAGAATCCAGCTAGAGAAATCTAGAGGGGAGACTTCAGCGAAACCCAGTGAGAGTGTCAGGTCCCCAGCAACTAAATTTATGAAAGATTTGGTTGGTGTGTTTGTGGGGGGTTCTTATATCCTCCAATGGATTGAAGCGTTTGAAATGGCTTGTGCAATTCATGATGTTGGCAAAAGAGATTGGGCTAAGTGTTTGTTAAGCAGAGTGCCTCAAACTGGGTATGATTGTAATCTGAAGCTGAGTGTGGAAGAAAGGGGTCAGTATGAGTGTATGAAGTCTGCTTTGATTGCCAAGTTTGGCAAGACACCTACCCAATACCTTAAAAGGTTCAGGGATTTTAAGAAAAGAGAATGTGTCTTGGGTTGACTGGGTGAGTGCTGCACACATGAACATGATGGGGTGGATTGATGGTTACAGGTTGAAAACTTTTGTTGAATTGTCCCACCTGTTTTTTGAGCATTTTTCTGAGGCTTGTTCACCAGAGCTGCGTCAGTATGTTGCTGACCAGAACATTCTGGATCCCTTTAAGCTGGCTAGGCTGGCTGACAAGTGGATCTCCCACCGGGTGTCCCCTAAGGACTCCAGTGGGAAGGACAAGGACAAAGAAAAGGGGGCCTCTCAGAAAGCTGAGGAGTCCCAAAAGCAGTTACAGTCGGGTAAACCTAAACCCTCCTCTCCTAAGACCCAAAAATCTAGTGGGGATAAGTCACCTGTGGGTGGGAATAATAGTAGTGGTCCACCTGCTGCAAAGCAGGCTCCCAGTGGTTCCAGTACCGTACCCCGCACTCCCGGCACTTGTTGGGATTGTGGGGCTCTGGATCACAAGAGGGGTGACTCCAAGTGTAAAGGTAAGGCACTTGGAGTACATGTCAGGAATCAGATATGGGGCAAAGGAAGACGCTTCTTGTAATCAAAAAGGCGCTAAGTAGCTAAAAACTACATTTCCCAGCATGCTTTGGGAAATATGTAGTCATTAGCGTTCGCGCGGCACGCCAGCTGGTTCTGATTGTAGGCTGGGCTGTTTGCTTGAAGACCGCCGCCGCCCGTGCCTCAGTGCAGGTAATTACAGATTGTCTACACGGACGGCAGCAGCTGAGGACGCGAGGTATGCACAAACGCTGGGACGCCGCAGGACTGGGCCGCGACGGTGCATTTTTCTACTGAAAACCACAGCGCTGGGCTGCGGCGGTGAACGGCTTCGTGCTTGGTGTTGGGGCATTGATCTTCAGGGTCCGGATGTCCTATTAGGCGTCCGGACCGTCAGTTAAATTACTCATGCTTTTCGCATATTAATGAGGGTACAGCCTGAATTATGTGTTTTCCTATGATGCCCCGATGAGAGAGAGCGTGTGAAGGAACACGCCATTTCTTTTATGAACAGCTAATGCTTACACACGCCATCTATTTTCTGAATAGCCAACTGCTAACACTGGCTAATATTCGTTTTGCTACCAGAGAATCATCTAGAGCTAAAATATGATCTCAGAGAACAGCCAGAGGACATGTGCTTAGTATTGTTGAACCCATGTTTGTTGCTTCAATGTGCCCCGTGGGCCATGAGTCTCATACATTCATTTGTCTGTGCCATTTTGCTTGTCTGCAACCCCCACGTTTCAAGAGTGTTTCAAAGGATGTTCAGTCTTATGTCATGTCTAAGTTGCTAACACTATTTTGTTGTGTTGTGCGCAAGGGTGGTGTCTCATAAGGACATTACTAAGAGTATGAAAAGCTTGATATATGTGCTAAGGTCATTACAGGTATATGAGGTTTAGGATACAGGTATAGGAGTAGATACAGGTTTTAGGAGCATTGACCTACAAGGTATTATTATTATTGCTATGTACTTTCTTGTTATGTTTCCCCTTCCTTTCCTTTGTCAATCCACCCCCTTTCCCTAACTCCGTCTTCTCCCCATTGGCTGCCACGTGGTTCCCTGTGATATTATATTCAGGCGCCCGTGCCAACCACGGTGGGAGGGTCGATCTATTCGGCTTCTGTGGTTCGGGAGAGGGGGTTGACAGAATTACCTGCCCCCGATTGCGGGGTACTGAACCACCCAGGCCAAATGGATACGAATCCGCCCTCTTTAGTGGATGTGCGAAAAGCACTACATGATATACAAATAGAGTTAGTGCAGGCTAGACAGGAATCTAGTACGTTGAAAGCCCAGGTACAGGGGTTGGTAGCACAGAGCACCCCTCTGGATGGGGCTGGAACCTCTACAGGAGGTAAAACGGGTAGAGGCACCCCTACAGTAGTTGTGCAGTCCCCTAGTAGTGTGCCATTAGCAGCACCAGAAAGATTCACAGGAGACCCTAAGAAATATATGACATTGCCGACTGCATTTTTTGTGTAAACCTACGGCTTTTGAGACCGTACAGGCTAGAACCGCATTTGTTATTTCTTATTTAACGGGTGATGCGGCAGCTTGGGCAATGCCTTTGGTACAGAAGGATGATCCTTTATTGTATAATTGGGATGGTTTTTTGGGGGAATTTGGAAGATTGTTTGATCGCCAGGAAGTTTCCCTGGCTCAAGACAAAGAACTATTGGCTTTAAGACAAGGAACTAGGGACTTGGTATCGTATGTTACTCAATTTAACAGGTTAGTGATTGAAACAGATTGGCCTGAGGATAAACAGACGGTGTTGTTCTACCAAGGGCTGAAAGAGGAATTGAAGGATGCTATTGCTCAAGTAGAACCTCAGCCCACTACATGTACAGCAATGATTGACTTAGCCCTAAGATTGGATCATCGGATTGGAGTGCGTAGGGGAGAGAAGAAAAGACCAGAAGTGTTGCCCTTTGACCGATTGGATCGGGGTAAGGGAAACAGGAATATAGAAGGAGAGCCTATGCAGATTGGTAGAGTAAGGGGGCCATTGTCTACTGCAGAAAAGGAGCAAAGTAAGGCTAATAACTTGTGCCTTTATTGTGGATAGCCAGGACATTATATTAGGACATGCCCGAATACTCCAAAGAAAGGAGCAGGTGTGGACAGAAACAAGGGAGAGACGGGAAAAGGATTGGGCCGGCCTTAGGGGGAACTCAGGCGACAGGCCCAGAAAAAACTAGGTTCCCCAATTGGATAGCAAATACGACAGGGAAAAGAAATTCACATTTGTAGATTTTGGTAACGTTGTTTTTTGCCTGTGCGCAACAGTTAGTGTCTGCCATGGTGGATTCTGGAGCCACGGGTAATTTCATTGACATTGGACTGGCAAAGAGGTTGGATTTACTGTTAAGGGAAAAATCTCAGGTTGAGGGGGTGCAATCTGTGGATGGATCACCATTGGTTTCGGGGCCCATTTGCCAACAAACTCAGCCCCTTGTAATGAGGTGTGAGTCTGGACATGTAGAGGAAATTGTATTTGATTTAATTGCGGCACCTCAGTTTGGACTCATTTTGGGTATGCCTTGGTTACTGCAGCACAATCCCAGGATTGATTGGATTAAGCGGGAGGTGGTATTTGCAGGAGTAGAATGTGAGGGTCACATGGAGGAAGAAGTTAGACCTGCATTATAGTTGGCAGACCAGGTGGCAGAACCACAAACGGTGGGAGCAATGGCTGTGAGTATCCCAAATCAGTACCATGATTTAGTTAAAGTTTTTGACAAAGGGAGAGCGGACAGGTTACCACCCCATAGACCCTATGATTGCGTGATTGATTTGGAACCAGGAGCTAAGTTACCATGTAGTAGAATCTACGCTCTGACTGAAACAGAAAAGTAGCATCTACGAGAATATCTAGATGATATGTTAAGGAAGGGATTTATTAGACATTCCACCTCACCAGTTTCATCACCATTATTCTTTGTCCCAAAGAAAGAGGGCCATCTTAGGACATGTATTGATTATAGGGCGTTGAATAAGGTCACAGTAAAAAAACGGTACCCCTTACCTTTGATTTCAGTGTTATTGGACCAAGTGAAAACAGCATTGATTTACACAAAATTAGACTTGAGAGGGGCCTATCATTTGATTCGAGTTAAGGAGGGTGATGAGTGGAAGACAGCTTTTAGGAGTAAGTTTGGTTTGTTTGAATATCTTGTTATGCCTTTGGGATTGTGGAATGCTCCTGCAGCATTTCAATACTTTATGCAGGAGGTGTTGAGTGAGTTCCTAGATGCGTTTGTCAAAGTTTATATTGATGACATTTTGATCTATTCATCTTCTGAAGAGCAACACATAGAGCATGTGAGGGCAGTGTTGAAGAAATTACAAGACTATCAGTTGTATGTAAAACTAGAAAAATGTGCCTTCCATACCACCCAAGTGTAATTCCTTGGTTTTATTTTGACTCCCTCTGGTATTGTAATGGACAAAAAGAAGGTGCAAGCAGTTACTGAATGGCCAGCGCCTCAATGCATCAAGGATATCCAATCCTTTTTGGGTTTTGCAAATTTTTACAGGCGATTTATTTCTAATTTTTCACAAATTGGAGGACTGATAAGTTGTATTCCGGGCCGCGACAGTGCATTTTTCTACTGAAAACCACAGCGCTGGGCTGCAGCGGTGAACGGCTTCGTGCTTGGTGTTGGGGCATTGATCTTCAGGGTCCGGATGTCCTATTAGGCGTCCGGACCGCCAGTTAAGTTACTCATGCTATTCGCATATTAATGAGGGTACAGCCTGAATTATGTGTTTTCCTATGATGCCCCGATGAGAGAGAGCGTGTGAAGGAACACGCCATTTCTTTTATGAACAGCTAATGCTTACACACGCCATCTATTTTCTGAATAGCCAACTGCTAACACTGGCTAATATTTGTTTTGCTACCAGAGAATCATCTAGAGCTAAAATATGATCTCAGAGAACAGCCAGAGGACATGTGCTTAGTATTGTTGAACCCATGTTTGTTGCTTCAATGTGCCCCGTGGGCCACGAGTCTCGTACATTCATTTGTATGTGCCATTTTGCTTGTCTGCAACCCCCACGTTTCAAGAGTGTTTCAAAGGATGTTCAGTCTTATGTCATGTCTAAGTTGCTAACACTATTTTGTTGTGTTGTGCGCAAGGGTGGTGTCTCATAAGGACATTACTAAGAGTATGAAAAGCTTGATATGATATGTGCTAAGGTCATTACAGGTATATGAGGTTTAGGATACAGGTATAGGAGTAGATACAGGTTTTAGGAGCATTGACCTACAAGGTATTATTATTATTGCTATGTACTTTCTTGTTATGTTCCCCTTCCTTTCCCTAACTCCGTCTTCCCCCCATTGGCTGCCACGTGGTTCCCTGTGATATTATATTCAGGCGCCCGTGCCAACCACGGTGGGAGGGTCGATCTATTTGGCTTCTGTGGTTCGGGAGAGGGGCTTGAGTCCCCTATTTCCTTGTGAGTTTGACAGTACAGGCTGTCAGCCTGACCTACCCTTACCCCATGTCTGAGGTGGAGGCCACAGTCCTCCCCTCCTCTACAGGGATCACATTTGGTGCTCCTGTAGAGATTTCCTTAGTGTCCCTTGGGACCTGGGACCAGTAGGCAGAAGTACTGGTGACTATCCCACAGAACACCGGTAGATTTTTGAGAAGTGTCCTCTTGAATGGCCAGCCTTCTACTGGTTTGAGAGACACTGGGGCAAGCATGACAGTGGTGGACAGGACCCTGCTCAAGCCAGATATCTATGTAGGTGCTCCTCTTAGAACTACCAGGTTAGCTGTTGGGCCTCCCAAATTATCGCCTGTAGCCTTAGTCACACTCGTAATTGGAGACAAGACAGCAAAGCTCCCTGTCCTGGTTCAGGACAATGTCCCTGCTAACATTCTGTTAGGTAATGATCTAGTAGAGTTGGGGTTGATCTCAGATGGTCTTCCCATGACTGCTGCTGCAGTCACTAGGTCACAGGGGACAGCGGGTCTGGCTGTGAGTCAGGTACCCGAGCCAAAGGCGAGGCCTAAGACAAGAAGAAGGAAGACCAAGAAGGCCACCTCTGTGGAGGGAGCTCCTTCTCTTCCTGCTGTTCCTACAGCACCCATTGGGATCCATGCTCCGGATGGACTGGATCCAGTGGTAAACCCTGTCTCAAATCCTGTGGGAGAAGAGCCAGAAGACTCTCCTGTGGGAGAGGTTCTCAACCCGGAGGATCATCCCGATCTTCAATGCTTGTTAGCTGAAGGGAGACCCTCCCGGGCAGACTTCTGTAAGGGACAGAGAGAGTGCCTGAGGAAACAGGCCCTGTCCCAGGCACAAGGAGAAGTGCCTAGGACATTCCGGATTTATTGGGAGGGTGAGCTCCTTGTTAGTGAGCCTACTAAGCCTGAACCTGTTGCCCTCAAGAGGTTGGTGGTAACCCAGGTTTACAGGCCTTTCCTACTGCAGTTGGCGCATGAGGTGCCCTTAGCTGGTCATCTTGGTACCAAGAAGACTAAGCAGAGGCTCTCTGCCCATTTCTACTGGCTTCGGATGGGAGTAGAAGTTGAGTCCCACTGCAGGACCTGCCCAACCTGTCAGTTGTCTGGCAAGATTGGAGGCAGCGTCATTGCCCCGCTGCAGCCATTGCCAGCCGTTGGCACACCATTTGAGAGGGTGGGCATCGACATCGTCGGTCCCCTGGACCCTCCCACTTCAGGTGGACATCGGTTCATCCTGGTCTTGGTAGATCATGCCACCAGGTACCCTGAGGCTATACCCCTTCGGAATGTAACTACCAAGGTGGTTGCCAGGGCTCTCCTGGGCATTTTCACCCGTGTTGGATTCCCTAAGGAGGTTGTCTCTGACAGAGGATCCAACTTCATGTCTAGTTACATGAAGACCATGTGGAAAGAGTGCGGAGTAACCTACAAGTTCACCACCTCTTACCATCTCCAGACCAATGGTCTGGTTGAGAGATTTAATAAAACGCTCAAGGGCATGCTGGGTGCTTTGGAAGAGCCCCTAAGGAGGAAATGGGATCTCCTCCTGCCTTGCCTGCTGTTTGCTTACAGAGAGGTACCTCAAGAAGGCGTTGGCTTCAGCCCCTTTGAGTTATTCTTTGGACATCCCGTCAGGGGGCCCCTTGCCTTCATCAGAGAAGGTTTGGAAGCCACCCCTCCAGGTCCCACCAAGCAAGTGGGGGTCTATGTGTTAGGCCTCAGACGGAGGATGACACAGATGATGGGTCAAGCAACGGCGAATCTCAAGGCGAGCCAGGAATTGAACAAGTACTGGCATGACCTTAAAGCGTCGCAAGTGGATTGGACTCTGGGACAGGAGGTCCTCGTGATGGAGCCCACCAAGCCTCGGGCATTGGCAGATAAATGGACTGGACCCTTCAGGATAATCTCCAAGATGGGCGAGGTCAATTATCTGGTTGACATGGGAATCCCAGGGGTAGCCCCTCAGGTATTCCATGTTAACAGGCTCAATCCCTTCCATAGGTGAGCAGAAGTCTCATGCCTCTTGCTAGCTTCAGAGCAAGAAGAGGATGAGAGTGAGCCCCTTCCTGATTTGCTGTATAGCAACTCTCAGGATGGCTCAGTGGAGGGAGTGCATCTCTCTCCAGATTTGACAACCGAGCAGCAGAGGCCCTGCAGGACTTTTCTCCAGCAGTATGCCTCTCTGTTTTCACTGACAACGGGTCTTACACTGTGGTGTAAGCACGAGATTGACACTGGTGACAGTGTGCCTGTCAAAAACAGGAGCTACCGTATGTCAGATACTGTTAAGAACCACATCCAGGCTGAGGTCGCCAAGATGTTGGATCTGGGTGTTATTGAACCCTCAACCAGTCCCTGGTCCAGTCCCGTGGTCCTTGTCCCCAAAGCAAGTTCCCAGGCAGGTACCAGGGATTGGAGGTTCTGTGTGGACTACCGAGGAGTCAATGCCGTCACCAAAACTGACACGCACCCATTGCCCCGGGCGGATGAGCTTGTGGACACCATAGGTGCTGCCAAATTTGTGAGCACCTTTGACCTCACCTCAGGCTATTGGCAAATAGCTCTGACGGACCATGCCAAGGAAAAGACGGCGTTCTCAACACCAGAGGGACTCTACCAGTTTAGGGTCATGCATTTTGGGTTGAAGAATGCCCCTGCCACCTTCCAGAGATTGGTCAACCATGCGCTCAGTGGGCTGGAAGCCTTTTGTGTGGCTTACTTAGATGACATCGCCGTCTACAGTTCCAATTAGGAAGAGCATTTGACACATCTGGGTAAGGTGTTGCAGGCCTTGAAAAGGGCTAACCTCACTATCAAGGCCACCAAGTGCCAGATAGCTCAGGGGAAAGTCACATATCTTGGTCATGAGGTAGGAGGGGGTCAAATCCAACCTCTCCCCAGTAAGGTACAGGATGTACAGGACTGGGAGACTCCCACTACTCAAACCCAGGTGAGAGCCTTTTTGGGCCTCACTGGGTATTATCGCAATTTCATGGCGGACTATGGAACCATAGCTGCACCACTGACAACTCTGACTTCACCCAAACAACATAGGAAGGTTACTTGGACTGAAGACTGTCAGAGGGCCTTTGATGGCTTGAAAGAAAGTCTGTGTAGGGCACCTGTGTTGTGTGCGCCCGACTACAGCCGACCCTTTATCGTCCAGACGGATGCCTGTGACACCGTAATTGGAGCGGTTTTGTCCCAGTTAGATGACAAAGGGAGGGAACATCCTATCATCTTCATCAGTAGACAACTGGAGGGTAGAGAACTTAGGTGAGCTACTGTTGAGAAGGAATGTTTCAGTATAGTTTGGAGCCTTAGGCTTTTAGGCCCTACCTTACAGGGTCTACCTTCAAGGTCCAAACAGATCATAAGCCCCTGAAGTGGCTTATGCAGATGAAGGGTGAAAACCCGAAACTGCTCAGGTGGTCCATTAGCCTGCAAGGGCTAGACTTCACCATAGAGCACAGACCAGGGAAGAGTCACGATAATGCAGATGGACTTTCCAGAAGGTACGTTGACCGTCTGGATGAGGGTGTCTATCCCGTCGGAGATTAGGCACCCTCCACCTCAGTCTGGGGGGGGGGTGACTGTGATGCTGGAAATGCATCAGAGGGACAGGGCCTCCGTATCCTTGTCCTTTACTGCCTTTTTATCATGTGTTCTGTCATGTTTTCTGCGCAGGAGTTCATGTGGGACTCCTGGCGGTGCAGCTCTCGCTCTTTTGGTTTGGTGAACAGACCCATGGGATACCCTTATGGCACCCATGGGTGGGGGGTACAACCCTGTGCCCCTTGTGTATGTTTTTGGGCACCTGTGGGTAGCCCGCAGAGCAGGGTATGGGCTAGTGGCAGCTCCATGCTGAATTTGACAGGTGCTCTGAGTATCCTCCATTTTGGGATACCCAGGCCCTGCCATTGGAATCAGTCGGATCCTGATGGAAAACAAGATGGCCCCTGTGGCCTCTTGCTTCCTATTGCCTGTTACCTTGTTTTCCCAAAGTCCTGGGAAGCCCTGACTCTGTCCCTTCGCCCTGACTGGTTGTTGGGTGGAAGTTCCATATATGGTGTTGTTGTGAAGTCCAGTCAAGATTGTCTGGAGCCTTCCCAGTGACTGTATGTTGTGGGTACCCCCTGTGGGTGGGACCTGGGTGAATGGAGTGTGTGACCAATATGCACTTCTTGTTGTGGCTGTCTGGTTTTTGGTACGAGAGACAAAGACTGGGACAGCCCTGCTCGAAACTGGCCTGAATGCAGTGTGGGTGTTGAATGGCTAGGTACTTGTCCCAATCCACATTCCTTGTTGTGAGTGTCTGAGAGTGTCACCGGGATCGGTGATATCCTCGTCAGAGAACGTAGAATCTGATTCTCCACCATCCCCTAACTCCTCACCTTCACCTCTTCTTCCTGTACCCTTCTTCCCTTGACTTCTTGGTCGCTCCTTTTTTTTGTGTAGGTAAGGGCACCCACGGAAGGAAGCCACCGTGACACCCAAGAAGGGTACCCGGTGCCTCCTCCCGGGAATGCCGGGAAGGGGAAAAAGCGAAGTGGCACAAAAAACCCCTGAGCGACCTGCGTGACTCTCCTAACGAATGAGCTGGTATGCTGGGAGAATGCAGTCGGCCGAAGCTGAACTCTGTGGTAGGTAGGTAGGTGCTCCGGAGGAAGGTAGTCAGTACGTAGTAAGGAATCCCACAAGGGGAACCAAGTCCATGGGTGTAGCACACAGAGATAAGGTAGTCCAAATACAGGCCAAGATCCGGTACACGGGAAGTCACAGGGGAAAGTATCCGAACAGTAGAATCAGCAATCCAAGAAAACAGGCCGAGGTCTGGTACACAAGGAGGCAGGCAGAAGGAAAACAGGAAGGGGAAATAAGGTAAAAGAACGGGAACAGAGATGAGCTGGGAGAAAGAAGGGTAGCGAGAGGGGAGGAAGGAAAGTAGCAGAAGAAGGAGGGCAGAAGGCAAACAAGGAGTAAGAGGACCGGGACCCGATAGAGATCGGAAAAACTGCAGCAAGGGCGAGCGAGGGAAGGCAGGCAAAAGGCAGACAGCACTAACGGAGGGAACTGGAAGCGTTGCAACGCGTACGCAACCCGGAAGCTGCTGTATTTAAACTCCGGGCCGCATCAGCGCGCATACGCACGGGCAGTGCTGCAGGTGGGGGTGACGGGCTACCAGTGTGTGCGGCGGAATAATGTCCGCGCCACCAGCGGTTCCACAGGCGCCAAGTGCCGCGCGGCATGACAGTATGCCCCCTCCCAAGGGGCCCTCCCCCTGGTTTGCTTGGATGGTAAAAGTGAAACTTGCGCAACAGGGTAGGGGCAGAAATATGGGAGATGGGTTCCCAGGAATTCTCAGAGGAGGGGAAGCCTTTCCAATGTACAAGATATTCTAGTTTGCCTCTACGATACCTGGAGTCGCATATTTGAGCTACCTCATATTCTTCCGGAGTGGAATCCTGAGGAACAGTGATTCTCTCTGCTTGACGCCTCCAGGTATCAACATGAAAGGTCTTAAGCTGAGAAGCATGGAAGACAGGATGAACTCTGTTCAGGCTGGCAGGGAGTTTAAGACGGAAGGCCACAGGGTTGATCCTTTGTACAATCTTAAAAGGCCCTAAAAACTTTGGGGATAGCTTGGATGGATGGGCCCAACGAGGTAAGTATCTCGTAGAAAGCATTACTCTAGAACCATCCTCCCAACCTGGTACGGGTTGACGATGTTTGTTGGCTTGGGACCTATAGCGTTCCTGCGCTGACTGAAGGCTTTCCCTAGCCTTCTTGTGTATCTCTCTAAGGAGGGTGAGTGAGGAGTCTACAGATGGTAAATCGGTAGAAAGACAGGAGACAGGAAGAATAGACCACGGATGGTAGCCATAATTACAGAAAAATTGACTGACCCCTAGAGCTGAGTGCACAGAATTGTTGTAGGAGAATTCCGCCAGAGCCAATAACGAGTGCAGTTGTCTTGTTGGGAGTTAGTAAAACACCTTAAGTATTGTTCAAGAGTTCCATTTAGCCGTTCAGTTTGTCCATTGGACTGGGGGTGAAAACCCAATGTGAGAGCTCTTTCAATCCCCAGCCGCTCGCAGAGAGCCTTCCAAAAATGAGAGGTGTACTGACTTCCCCTGTCAGAGATGATCTTAGATGGCATACCGTGCAATCTAAAGACGTCTTGGAGAAATACTTCTGCCATGTTAGCTGCAGTGGGAACTCCGGTCAAAGGGGAAAAGTGAGCCATCTTAGTAAACGAATCAAACACCACCATTATACATGTGCACCCCTGTGAGATGGGTAGATCCACAATGAAATCAGTAGAGATTGTGCTCCAGGGGCCGTCACGCACAGCACATGGTTCGAGTAATCCAGTAGGTCATTGACGAGGGGATTTACTTCGGAGGCAGATAATACAAGATTGAACATAACGATCCACGTCCTCCCTCATTCTATGCCAGTAGAAGTGACGACGAAAGAATTCCAGAGTACCTGTTCCGCCCCGATGGCCAGCAAGTTTTGAGTCGTGACACCATTTCAAAGCCATCTTGCGAAAGGCAGGCGTGGGTAGGTAGAGTCTACCCTTGACCAGGTATAGACCATCTCTAATCTCGTACGCCAAGTCTTTGGGATGTCTCTCAACTTCAAAGCGCCCTCCCGATTCTTCTTTTACCTGACTGAGGAACGTAGAAACCATTCCGATACTCCTGGGTCGGGGGAACATGTGTTCCTTGAGGAGACTCAGAATCGGGTAAGTAATCACAACAACGTGAAAGGGAATCAGCCAAAACATTCAGCTTTCCTGGGATATAAGTGATGTGAAAATCGAATTGGGCGAAGAAGTGAGCCCATCGGGCCTGTCGAGTGTTGTAGCACTCGAATTGCCTCAGGACTTGCAGGTTCTTGTGATCTGTCCGGATAGTGAATGGATACCTGCCTCCCTGAAGGAGATGCCGCCATTCCACACAAGCCGATTTCATTGCTAGTAATTCTCGTTCAATGACAGAGTAGTTTCTTTGACTGGCGTCAAGAGTCTTCGAGAAGTATGCGACTGGATGCTCTACTCCCCGAACCTCTTGGAGAAGGACAGCTCCTATGGCAGCTGCAGAGGCGTCAGTCTCCAGGATGAAGGGCAGCTCCTGGTCAGGCTGTTGTAGTATGGGTGCAGCACAAAAGGCGTTCTTAAAATCCCCAAAGCTGTCCTCTGCCTCAGCCGACCATCTGAACGGCTCAGAAGATTTCTTGAGAAGAGAAGTGATGGGCAGGATCTTCTGGGAGAAATTGGGTATGAACCTACGATAAAAGTTCGCCAGACCCAGGAATCTTTGAATTTCTTTCACTGAAGAGGGTGAATGCCATTCTAGGATAGAAGACACCTTGTGGGGGTCCATTGAGATACCCTGACTGGACAAGATATAACCCAGATAAGGTATGGATGAAGCGGAGAACACACATTTAGCAAGTTTGACGGATAAGTGGTTGTTCTTAAGCCTACGGAAAACTTCCTTGACATGTTCCTCGTGTTCTTTGGGATTTTTGGAAAATACTAGTATATCGTCAAGATACACTAGAGTGGTTTGGCACAACAAATCGGAGAACAGTCTGTCCATAAACCGTTGAAAAACAGAAGGGGCATTCACCAACCCAAATGGCATGTGTAACGCTCACCTGAATCCCTCGGAGGCGCGGGTCTGGTCTGGACGTTCTCCGAACCCTTCAGAGTCACTCGCAGGTCTTTGGCACCTCCCTGGAAGGGCCCCCTCCTTACTGTGATCTTAATCTGGAGAGTGAGATGTCTGTGGGCAGAGAAGAAACTGGGGTTAGTGTCTGCCTGACGGGGTTTCGGCCCTTTCCCCTTACTGACTCTCCTACAACTCCCCTAGGCCGCACGTGCTCACCTTATGTAAGAAAAGGCGGCGCTCTCCATCCTGCGTCTGTGCAGGGGCGCTGTAGCCAGTTACTTCACTGGACGATAGTTTAGCCCTTTATTGCAGTGGTAGAGTCCAGTAGGCACACCCGTCGTTGGCTGCACGAAAGGTGAGTGCCTTATATGAGTCTTTTAATTGTCCTTTCAAAATGTTGCCTCCTTACAGGTCCGGTATGCTGATCCGGTAAGTGGAGAAG
Organism: Ambystoma mexicanum; assembly: GCF_040938575.1. Lineage (NCBI taxonomy): Eukaryota > Metazoa > Chordata > Amphibia > Caudata > Ambystomatidae > Ambystoma > Ambystoma mexicanum. The sequence continues at coordinate 27,006,406 of NC_090921.1, read as the reverse complement.
TCCGGAATCTTGCAGGTAAGTGAAAGGTACATCTGAATTGCAATGCACTTTTCAAATGTCTTTTCCCTTTTTTATTACAGGTCGAGGTGCAATCGGCGATTTAGACTGATGCCAAAAGATCGTGCCGGAGGATGAACAGGTAACACCAATGAAGGCACGTGAGTTGAAATTGAGTCCTGAGCTCTAATAATGTCCTTCTTGTTTTTATTTGCAGGTGCGGACAAATGGCGCTGAACGGAGCTCGCGGAGATCGAGACACAGGTAAGCAGATGTCGCGGAGTTATTGCTAACCTGTATTCTTTGTTGTTGCAGATGCTGGAGAACGAAGAATCGCGGCACGCGGCTTTGGAATGCGCCGGAAGATGGTAAGAGTAACTCTGGTATTTTCTCGTGCTATTCTAATGTTCTCGTTTTCCCTTTCAGATGTCGCGGAAGGCTGGAGCTGGATTTCAGGAAGGTAAGTTGAAGATTTTCCTGTTTTCAGATGCAGAAGAAAAAGATCAGCTGGAGCCGACACGGTGAGCGTCCTGCTGCTATTGCAGAATAACGCGAAGCACGTGAAACCAATCGGGTGTGGTTTAAATAGCCTTCAGTAGTGCTTAGGTGTCTTCTTCCACAGCCTCCAAAGGTAAGAAAAGAGTTCCAGTATGTAGTTCTAGGGAGTGGTGCTGGCCCCACCCAGCAGTTAAAGTAGTCCCAACAGGATTGGATGAAGAGTTCAACCTGCAGACAGGAAAGCAGCATGGTCTGCAGCAGGTAAGTCCACCCAAGCACCAATCCTTTTTATATGAGCCCGGCGCTTCCAGTGCCGGGACTGAGTCCCTTTATGCGCATGAGCCTGCCGCCACTGGCGCCAGGACAGGGTCCAAAAGGCCCCTACAGGGGTCGGCTGGTGCCTAGAATGAGGATCATAACCCTGCTTCCAAGGTTGTTTGGCTAAGTCTGACACCTTGGAGTCAGGGGTCATGACAGCACCCCCCCTCAAGGCCCCTCCCAAATTGGTATTTCCCGGAGGCTTTGGTTTGTTGGGGAAGGTCCGATGAAATCTTCTGATTAGGCGAGGAGCATGGACATTTTCTGAAGGTTCCCAAGATCTCTCCTGGGGGCCATATCCTTTCCAATCAATCAGGTAATACAGTTTTGACTTGAAAAATTTAGAATCCAAGATGTTCTGAACCTCGTATTCGCTTTCTCCGTCAACTTGGATTGGTTCAGGAGGTTTAGTCAGACGGGTCCCAGGTTGCATAGGTTTCAAGAGTGAAACATGGAAAACAGGGTGTATTTTCATTCGAGTGGGCAATTCCAATTTAACCGCCACCGGATTTATTATTGCTGTGATCGCATAGGGTCCTAAGTACTTTAGATTGAAGGTGCGTGGTCCTTTCAGAGATAGATGTTTAGTAGACAGCCAGACTTGGTCTCCTACTTGGTACTGAGGGGCCTCCTTCCGATGTTGATCAGCACCTTTCTTATAAGATTCCTTGGCTTGTTGAAGGTGTGTGATGGCTTCTTTAAATGTTTGAGTTATGGTCGCATGAAGATGGTCCACAGCAGGTGTTCCAAGATCTTGAGGCGGATCTAAATTGGAGGTCCGAGGATGAACCCCATACAACAGGAAGAAAGGGGTTTTTCCTGTTCCGGTATGTATTGAGTTGTTGTACGCATATTCAGCAATCCAGAGAATGTCCTTCCAAGTACCCTCCGATTGTTGTAACATGCAACGAAGGTATTGTTCCAGAGTTTGGTTAGTCCTCTCAGTCTGCCCGTCAGTTTGAGGGTGGTGGCTGGTAGAGAGTCGCACGTCAATTTGTGCAAGACGACAACAATTCCTCCAGAAACGAGAAATGAATTGGCTTCCTCGATCAGAGATTAGGACAGAAGGGAACCCGTGCAAACGAACAATGTTTTCAAGGAATTCTCTGGCTAGAATGGAAGCTGTGGGTAATCCTTTCAATGGAACAAAATGAGCCATCTTTGAAAAAAGATCAACAATTACTAGAATTGTATTATATCCGGAACAGTGGGGTAAATCCATGATAAAATCCATAGAGAGGGTGTGCCAAGGGCACGGTGGAATGTCTATTGGATGCAGTAGCCCGGCTGGTTTTTCTCTCTGGCTCTTGTTTTGTGCACAGATGCCGCATAAGGCCACAAAGTCTTTGATATCCTTTCTCCAGGATGGCCACCAGAAATGTCTTAATTTTTTCGGAGGTTTTGGCTACACCCGGATGTCCTTCTATTAAAGAATCATGATAGCAGGTGATGACCTGTTTCTGTAAGTCTTCAGATGGTAAATAAAGTCTGGCTTGGAAGTATAATAGATCTTGCTCTATCGTAAAATCCTTCCCTTTCTGCAGCCAAGTCAAGGAATCTTTGGGGGTTATTATTTGCTTGATCTTCTCTTTTATGTCGTCAAGAGACATTGTGTTGATGATTCCTAAAATCTTTTGTTCGGGGATTATAGGTACTGGCTCAGGATTAGCTGCAAGTTCGTTAACGCCTATTCGTGAAAGGGCATCAGCTTTTCCGTTTTTAACGCCTGGCCGAAACGTAATCACAAAATCAAATTCTGCAAAAAATAAAGCCCAACGGAGCTGTCTAGAAGATTGGGCCTTGGCTGACTTCAAATATTGGAGGTTACGACGATCAGTAATTACAGTGACAGTGTGCCGGGCTCCTAGGAGTTAATGCCGCCAGGCCTTAAAGGCGGACTTGATTGCCAGAAGTTCCTTGTCCGTGATTGTGTAGTTGATTTCCGGGGCCGAAAATTTGCGGGACCAAAACGCCACAGGGTGTAATTGGTGTGTTTCAGGATCTCTTTGTGACAAAACTGCCCCCATTGCAAGGCTAGATGCGTCGGTCTCGACGATATAAGGAAGTTCAGGACGAGGATGTTTCAGGACTGGAGCAGAAATAAATTTAGCTTTCAAATCTTGGAAGGCTTGTTCGGCCTCTGGAGTCCACTCGAATCTTTTGTTCTTTTTTAGGAGAGCCGTGATAGGTTGGACTATTCGAGAGAATTCGGGGATAAATCTTCGATAAAAATTAGCAAAGCCCAACATGCTCTGCACTCCTTTTACCGAAGTCGGAGACGGCCATTTGGTGATAGTATCCACTTTTCTAGTATCCATGTGAACATCGTTGGGTGACAAGATGAACCCCAAAAATTCGACTTCCTTTACATGAAAGGTACACTTTTCCAACTTAGCAAATAAACGATGGAGGCGAAGCCTCTGCAAAACTGCGGTGACATGTTGTCGGTGTTCAGCTTCCGAGGAGGAGTATACCAGGATGTCATCAATGTAGACGACTACACAAACATCAATAAGCTCTCGGAGAACGTCATTCATAAAGAACTGGAAGGCGGCCGGTGCATTACATAGTCCAAAGGGCATCACTTGATACTCGAATAATCCGTATTTTGTGCGAAAAGCCGTCTTCCATTCGTCACCCTCCCTGATTCGTACCAAATGGTAAGCTCCTCTAAGATCTAGTTTTGTGTAAATGCAGGCGCCCTTTACTTGGTCCAATAGTTCGGGAATCAGAGGCAGCGGGTACCTGTTTTTGATTGTAATTTGGTTCAGGGCACGGTAATCTATACACGTTCTCAGGTCACCTTCCTTTTTCGGGACGAAGAACAAAGCTGAAGAAGCTGGAGATTTTGAGGGACGAATAAATCCGTTAGCCAGGTACTGGTCCAAGTATTGTCTGAGGTGAAGATTTTCTGGCTCAGTAAGAGCATATATTCTACTGCACGGTGGAGTGGATCCGGGTATCAAGTCTATCTGGCAGTCATATGATCTGTGCGGAGGCAAGGTGTTGGCCTGATCCTTCTGGAAGACATCACTAAACTCTTGGTATTCAGAAGGCAGGTGGAGATTCTCGGAAGCGATGGCTGCCAGCCTGATGTCGGGCCGAGCATAACAAGTTTGGGCGCACTCTGGAAACCGGATTACCTTGGCTCGCCAGTCGATCTGAGGATTGTGTTTTTCCAACCAAGGAACTCCTAGAATTACTTGAAACTGCGGGGCCTTGATTACATCAAACACGATTCCTTCCCCATGTCCATCCTGGCAGAGCAGTGTCACTTCCACGGTGGTGTGAGAGACTGGTCCGGAAACTATTTCTGTACCATCCACTGTAGTGATAACATCTTTTACCAATTTAGGACATAAAGGAAGATTCATCCTAGCTGCCATATCTTGATCCACGTAGTTACCGATTGATCCGCTATCAATGAATGCCTTGACAGCATGCATACGATCAGGTTGATCAGGGTTTATGAGGACCATGGGCAGTACGATATGCGAGGTCAAGGAACTGGTTTTTACGCTCGGCAAACGGACCTCTACGCTTGCCGGGCGAGGTCGTTTCCCGATTCTTGTTGTTTTGCATCCTTATCGGAGGCTCCCAAGGCTTTCTTGACCGGTTTCACTGAACAATCTCGAAGGAAGTGTCCAGACTTCCCGCAGTAGAGGCACAGCTGTAACTGTCTTCGCCTTTCTCGTTCCTTTTGAGTTAAAGGACCTTTCACGATGCCTATCTGCATGGGTTCCACGGAATCATTTCCTTTTACAGGGTTTTGAGTCTTTGAGAACGCCCGGGTTTCAAATCTGGAGCGATCGGCCTTTCGATTCTGTAGTTGATGATCTAATTGGACTACTAGGTCGATGTAATCGGAGCACTCTTGCGGAGGGTTTACCACCTGTGCTAAAACATCTTTAAGTTCTCCACGTAGCCCCCTGTGGAAAAGCGTGATCCTCTTGTCTTCTGGCCACCTGGTTTCAACCACCAGTCTGTTAAAAGATGCTATGTACGCCAGGAGATCTTGGTTACCTTGTCTTAGCGATAGGAGTTCATTGTCCAAGGCCTGCCCTTGTGAGTGTCGTGCGAACAACTTTTCCATTCTGGCCTGAAAATTTTGGAAGTTTTGGAGGATCGGATCATCCTGTGTCACTAAAGGAATGGACCAGTCAGCCGCGTTGCCACTAAGATAGGAAAGTACAAACGCTACTTTAGCTTGGTCAGTTGGGAATGCAGCGGGTCTACACAAGAAGTGCAAACGACATTGGTTGATGAATACTGTGTAGCGTTTAGGATCTCCTGAGAAACGTTCTGGTGCAGCCAGGGGCACATTCCCTGGCAGATTAATCTGCACCGGATTACTTGAGGTTGTTTGTGGATAATTCCCTCCCGAGGTAGGCAAAGGTGCTTGCCCAGCTTGAATTTGTAGCAATTGCCTGGCCAAGTCGTCCGCTCGCTCTTTGGAAACGATCGATTCCCTTCGTAAGGCATTTGTTTCTTGACGAGATGCATGTACCTCGGCCCTCAGCTCCCCAAGCAATTGGGCCAATTGGTCTGTTTCTGAGGTTTCCATTGCGCCTGGGTGGGATATTTGTGGTAGTCTTCGCGTTCTGTAACGCTCACCTGAATCCCTCGGAGGCGCGGGTCTGGTCTGGACGTTCTCCGAACCCTTCAGAGTCACTCGCAGGTCTTTGGCACCTCCCTGGAAGGGCCCCCTCCTTACTGTGATCTTAATCTGGAGAGTGAGATGTCTGTGGGCAGAGAAGAAACTGGGGTTAGTGTCTGCCTGACGGGGTTTCGGCCCTTTCCCCTTACTGACTCTCCTACAACTCCCCTAGGCCGCACATGCTCACCTTATGTAAGAAAAGGCGGCGCTCTCCATCCTGCGTCTGTGCAGGGGCGCTGTAGCCAGTTACTTCACTGGACGATAGTTTAGCCCTTTATTGCAGTGGTAGAGTCCAGTAGGCACACCCGTCGTTGGCTGCACGAAAGGTGAGTGCCTTATATGAGTCTTTTAATTGTCCTTTCAAAATGTTGCCTCCTTACAGGTCCGGTATGCTGATCCGGTAAGTGGAGAAGTCCGGAATCTTGCAGGTAAGTGAAAGGTTCATCTTAATTGCAATGCACTTTTCAAATGTCTTTTCCCTTTTTTTTATTACAGGTCGAGGTGCAATCGGCGATTTAGACTGATGCCAAAAGATCGTGCCGGAGGATGAACAGGTAACACCAATGAAGGCACGTGAGTTGAAATTGAGTCCTGAGCTCTAATAATGTCCTTCTTGTTTTTATTTGCAGGTGCGGACAAATGGCGCTGAACGGAGCTCGCGGAGATCGAGACACAGGTAAGCAGATGTCGCGGAGTTATTGCTAACCTGTATTCTTTGTGGTTGCAGATGCTGGAGAACGAAGAATCGCGGCACGCGGCTTTGGAATGCGCCGGAAGATGGTAAGAGTAACTCTGGTATTTTCTCGTGCTATTCTAATGTTCTCGTTTTCCCTTTCAGATGTCGCGGAAGGCTGGAGCTGGATTTCAGGAAGGTAAGTTGAAGATTTTCCTGTTTTCAGATGCAGAAGAAAAAGATCAGCTGGAGCCGACACGGTGAGCGTCCTGCTGCTATTGCAGAATAACGCGAAGCACGTGAAACCAATCGGGTGTGGTTTAAATAGCCTTCAGTAGTGCTTAGGTGTCTTCTTCCACAGCCTCCAAAGGTAAGAAAAGAGTTCCAGTATGTAGTTCTAGGGAGTGGTGCTGGCCCCACCCAGCAGTTAAAGTAGTCCCAACAGGATTGGATGAAGAGTTCAACCTGCAGACAGGAAAGCAGCATGGTCTGCAGCAGGTAAGTCCACCCAAGCACCAATCCTTTTTATATGAGCCCGGCGCTTCCAGTGCCGGGACTGAGTCCCTTTATGCGCATGAGCCTGGCGCCACTGGCGCCAGGACAGGGTCCAAAAGGCCCCTACAGGGGTCGGCTGGTGCCTAGAATGAGGATCATAACCCTGCTTCCAAGGTTGTTTGGCTAATTCTGACACCTTGGAGTCAGGGGTCATGACAGCATGACCTGATACACAAAGAGCCCGAACGGAGTCCTGAAGGCAGTCTTCCATTCATCTCCTTTCTGTACTCGGAGAAGGTGGTAGGCGTTCCTTAAATCAAGCTTGGTAAAAATTGTTGCACCGTGGACTGCTTGTAAGATCTCAGCTATCAAGGGCATCGGATAACGATCCTTAACAGTGACTTTATTTAAGCCTCGATAATCAATGCAAGGTCTTAAGTCCTTCGAATCTTTTTTGGAAACGAAAAACAAGGAAGCTCCAGCAGGAGACTTTGAAGGTCGGATCAGCCCATTAGCCATGTTACTGTCCAGATAACCTCTGAGAAATTGCTTTTCCTCCAGTGACAGAGGAAACATTCTGCCAAATGGTACCAGAGCTCCCGGAGTTAGTTCGATGCAACAGTCCTCGGGCCGGTGTGGCGGTAGTTCAATAGGTATCTTTTCTGTCACAACTTCTGTGAACTCCCTTAGGTAATGGGGCAAGCAATGGACAGACTTGGTCTCACAACTATTAGAAGTCTTGACAGTTTCGAATCTTGGCTCGGGTAAACACTCAGATCTACAGAATGAAGACTGAAAATGTAATAGATTTTTAGACCAGTAAATGTTGGGGTTGTGCTTGCGTAGCCAGCAGATTCCCAGAATGATGGGGAAGTGCGCGGCTCTGATGATGTCAAACATAATCCTTTCTGTGTGCTGTTGTATCGACAAGGTGAGTTCCTCGGTGGTGTGGGTGATCATGCCTGAGCTCAAAGGCTCGCCATCCACTCCTTCAACCTTCTGGTCTTCCTGTTTGGCAATTCTTTTAAGACCTTTTTGTTTGGCCCAGTGAGTGTCAATGAAATTGCCGGCAGCACCACAATCCAGTAGAGCTAATGTGGTCACCTCGATAGGCTCTAATTTGAGGGTAACTGTGAGCACCATAAGACGAGAGTCCTCAGGGATTTCGGGAGATGACACAGATAGAGGAGCGTAAGGACTTGGACCAGCCCCCCGGTATTGAGTCCCAACACTGACCGAGGGCGAGCGTTTCCCGACCTTCTGGGTGGTACCTCCGGACAGTCTCGTAACATATGAGTGGAAGCCCCGCAGTACATGCACAGGCAGCCGTCCCTGCTTCGTTAGCGTTCCTCGTGGGTGAGCAGAGCACGAGCTGTCCCAATTTGCATGGGCTCCTCTTTGGAGGAGCGTGAGAAGGGTACTGAAGGAGACGGGGGTGTTTCCAAGAGAGGGGGAGCATTTGTCTTGGTCTTTCTTCTTTCCATGCGTCGTTCGGTCAGGCGGAAATCTATCCTGAGGGTAGCCGTAAGGAGTTCAGCAAAGGATATAGGTCTTTCTATCCTGGCTAGCTCATCCTTTAAGTCTTCTCTCAGACCCCGCCGAAATGTTGCATATTGAGCCTGCTCCTGCCACCCAGCTTCAGCTGCCACCCGTTTGAATGTTGTAATGTTGGTTAGCAGATCCGAATTCCCTTGACGGATGTCAAGCAGATCTTCTGAAGCCAAGAAGGTGCTTTCGGTACGTAGAAAGGTTTGCTGCATCAAAACCTTGAAAGCATCATAATCCTGTAAAACTGGATCCGGCAGGTTCACCAACGGAGTGGCCCATGCCAGGGCATTACCTGACATCTGTGTTATCATAAACCCCACCTTGGCATGGTCCGAGGAAAAGGTCTGAGGGCGGAATGAGAAGTGTAAATGGTATGCATCCAAAAACTCTTTTACCCTCTTTGGAGTGCCATCAAACTTGCCCGACACAAGGGGGAGCGGTGGTAGATCGGTGGAAGGTCGTTCTCTCTCCGTCATCCGTTGCTGTAGGATGGCATTGGCAGCCTTGAGATTCTGCATTTCCACATTTAAGCTCTGGACTGCTGCTACAAGTTCCTGTACTTGCTGTGGCGTAGCCATTTCAACTTCAATGGGCGTTGCAAACTGTCACCGGGATCTGTGATATCCTCGTCAGAGAATGTAGAATCCGATTCTCCACCCTCCCCTAACTCCTCACCTTCATCTCTTCTTCCTGTACCCTTCTTTCCTTGACTTCTTGGTCGCTCCTTTTTTTTGTGTAGGTAAGGGCGCCCACGGAAGGAAGCCACCGTGACACCCAAGAAGGGAACCCGGTGCCTCCTCCCGGGAACGCCGGGAAGGGGAAAAAGCCAAGTGGCACAAAAAACCCCTGAGCGACCTGCGTGACTCTCCTGAGCGACCTGCGTGACTCTCCTAACGAATGAGCTGGTATGCTGGGAGAATGCAGTCGGCTGAAGCTGAACTCCGTGGTAGATAGGTAGGTGCTCCGGAGGAAGGTAGTCAGTACGTAGTAAGGAATCCCACAAGGGGAACCAAGTCCATGGGTGTAGCACACAGAGATAAGGCAGTCCAAATACAGGCCAAGATCCGGTACACGGGAAGTCACAGGGGAAAGTATCCGAACAGTAGAATCAGCAATCCAAGAAAACAGGCCGAGGTCTCGTACACAAGGAGGCAGGCAGAAGGAAAACAGGAAGGGGAAATAAGGTAAAAGAACGGGAACAGAGATGAGCCGGGAGAAAGAAGGGTAGTGAGAGGGGAGGAAGGAAAGTAGCAGAAGAAGGAGGGCAGAAGGCAAACAAGGAGTAAGAGGACCGGGACCCGATAGAGATCGGAAAAACTGCAACAAGGGCGAGCGAGGGAAGGCAGGCAAAAGGCAGACAGCACTAACAGAGGGAACCGGAAGTGTTGCAACGCGTACGCAACCCGGAAGCTGCTGTATTTAAACTCCAGGCCGCGTCAGCGTGCATACGCACGGGCAGTGCTGCAGGTGGGCGCGACGGGCTACCAGCGTGTGCGGCGGAATAATATCCGCGCCGCCAGCGGTTCCACAGGCGCCAAGTGCCGCGCGGCATGACAGAGAGGGAGGAGGATGGCCTGAATGCACTATGTACCTGATTGGCTGAATGCCCTTCTGTATGATTGGCTGCTGCGTGTGACCCAGCAGTGTGGATAAGAGACAAGATAGTATATATGGGAACCTCTCACCACTGGAAATTCTTCAGAAGTGTTCAGAAGCTGTGTCTACACTTGAAGAGTAACTGGAACTGCTGATCCTCAATGCCCAGCTGGAAGAAGAATACTTGCTTTTGCATTTGCTTTGACCTGATCTGAAAGCTGCCGAATCCGTCGAAGACTGATCCGAGAGAGGACCTGGTAAGGCGCCCTCTTCCCATGCTCCGAGGGACCATCGAGCACCGCTAACCTTCGCCGAAGCTCCATGGAAGTCAGACCCTCGAAAGGCTGCCGACCCGAGACGGGACCACTGAGGAGAACGAAGCAAAGCACCCGGACTTCGCGGCTGTCGAAGTCTATTACCATCGAACAGGGTTCGCAGGTTTGTGTAACCGCTGGAGGCCCGTCGAAGTTGTGTTGCCCAGCCGTGGGGACCACTTGACGCTGTGCCGCCGACGACCGGAGCCGTCCGCTCCTCTGCCTAAGAACATTTGAATCGAAGGACTCCCTTGTCCGCAACGTCGACCACTTTGTCCCGCCGGAGAAAGTCGAGGACGACCAACGCGCTGAGGAGAATCCCACCACCTGAAGGCCACAAAGACTTCGACAACTCGACGCTCTTGTTGGGCCACAGTTCTTCTGAAACTCTTTGCGGTCCTGAACAATCAATCACCGAGGTGCCCCCACACCTCATGCTCGCAGGACGTCGCTGACAAGCACCGACTGGATCGACCTCATGGTCTCGGCACCCTTGAACTTCTCATCGACGCCGTCAACGCCAAGTTCACCACCTTCAACGCCTCTCGATGATCCGTGGCTCCTGCTTTAAAGGGAGTCACTCAATAAAGGATCCTTCGACACGTCTTCGAAGAACTCTACCCCACTAGGTACATTGGGGGGCGGGGGGGTAAAACATTATAGGAGGAAATAAGACTATTGAACAATATATGGACGGGGCTTGCGCTATATATCTTTATTTTACAGGTTGCCCAGGTGGGGGGGGGGGGATCTCCACACAGAACTGTGTCTAGTGGTAGGGGCCAGCAATCTGCCTATTGTTTCAACCATCTTGCGTTCCTTCCTATCTCTATTGCTGATTTCCTCGTTATTGATCTGTGTGACATTTTAACCGTAAAGTTGATGCACTTTAATGAGATTTGATAACATTGGTGGTATCACTTTAGAATTGTATATATTTATCATTGTTGATTTCCGAGTACAAAGTGCGTTATTGTGATCGTGTACATAGCTTTGAGTATTAATTATATAAAGACTGTGTTTTCAGTAATACAGTGTGGGGACATTCCTTTGTGGGGGCTCGTGGACTACACTGTACTTAAGAACCAGCCCGCATCACCTCCTGAGAAGCTAGGCCTTGATTGCTCGTCCATTCCTACCGCTTGAGAATCTTCGCTGGGGTCCTCTGTACCTCTCCTCTACCATAGAGAGAGCGGAAGTACAGGCACCCCCCACCAGTATCTTCACAACGCGTACGGTGGTTCATTCCAGCATGCCTCCTCCGAAACCCAGTTCCTCCGGGTTTGCCTGGGTGTATAAGGTGGTACCGTCGAAGCAGTCTGGGGGCATTTATGTTTGAGACTGGTTCCCAGGTGCGTTCTCTGGGAGGGTACCCTTTCCACTCGACCAGATACTGTAGCTGTCCACGTCTGTACCTGAAGTTACATATTCTGGAAACCTCATATTCTAACTGATCATTGACAATCACAGAGGTAGATCTTTGAGCAGTTCGAGAGGACTGGACGTATGGCGTCAACAGAGAAGTGTGAAAGACTGGATGCATCCTCTTCCAAGATTCTGGTAGTCCGAGTCGGAAGGCCACCGGGTTAATGATTTCCTTTATGGAGAAAGGGCCGTAGTATCGGGGGGCCATTTTATTTGGACGCAAGTGTCGAGGCAGAAGTTTCGAGGATAGCCAGACCTTGTCACCTATTGAGTATGAACGCCCTGGTCTTCTTTTGGAGTCAGCATGGAGTTTGATGTTTCTTCTGGCCTTTTCTAGGTGCTCTTTTGCTTCTTTGTGTACGTTGATGAGGGTTTCAATCCAGGAGTCAACTGTAGGAACTGGGGTAGGATGTGGGATAATGGATGGTAGAACCGAAGGGTGGAATCCTTGGCTAGAGAAGAAGGGGCTGGTTTTGACAGCCGAGTGATCCAAATTGTTGTAGGCGAATTCAGCCACAGGTATTAAGAGTGACCCATCGTCTTCGACCTTGGTGGCAAAACAGCAAAGATATTGTTCCAGAGTTTGGTTCACGAGTTCAGTAGCTCCATTGGTCTGTGGATGATAACCTGAGGATAGGGCACGTTGGATTCCCAGTATACAACATAATTGTTTCCAGAACTGGAGATATGTACTGGGGTCCTCTGTCAGATATGATCTTGGAGGGTAGTCCGTGAAGTCGGAATATGTGTTCCAGGAAGATTCCGGCAAGTTCAGAGGAAGATGGTAGTTTATATAAAAGGTGTAAAATGAGCCATGTGAGTGAATAGGTCAATGGTAACCATGATAGTTGTGTATCCCCTGGAGGGTGGTGATTCCACAATAAAGTCTGTCACGATGAATCCCAAGGTCTGGTTTGCAGCGCTGGTTGGAGCAGGAGACATGCCGGCTTCTTGTTGTCATGCTTGTTTTGAGTGCAGAGTGCACATGTTTGGATATACTGCTGGACATCATCCTTCATCTTCGGCCACCAAAACTGTCTTTGTATTAGACTGAGGGTGTTGGTGATGCCACAGTGTCCTGAATGAAGGGTATCATGACATAGGCTTGTGATCTTTTGTTGTAATCTCCGAGTGGGAATGACCAGGCAGTTGTCCTTGAATAAATATCCACCCTTCGTCTTGAGGTTCCATCGATTCTTTCCATTAAACTCCTTCCAGATTTCAGAGGACTGAGTTTAAATCCGAATGTCTTCCAGGAGGTTGATTGCTTGGGCAACAAATATTGTGTGGGGAAACATCTTTGGGAAGGATCAATCTTCAAGAATTTCGTAGTCAGGACGTCAGGATAAGGCGTCAGCTATTATGTTGCGTGTTCCAGGAACATGATGGATTTGAAACTGGTATTGGGCAAAAAAAGAAGGCCCAACGGGCTGGACGACTGTTCCTGCATTCTAGGGATTGCAGGACTTGAAGATTTCGATGGTCCGTGCGGACCTGAACAGGATGTTTCACTCCCAGGAGTAGAGGATACCAGTCTGTGAAGGCTTGACGGATGACTAGTAGTTCTTTTTCCAAAACAGAATAGTGGGTTTCGCTAGGAGTCAAGGTGCGAGAAAGGTAGGGGATGGGATGTTCTAGCTTGTCCTGTTTCAGGACTGCCCCAATGGCGTAGTTAGAGGCATCAGTTTCCACTAAAAAGGGTCAATCAATGTCAGGTTGGGCCAAGATGGGGGCTTGTGTAAACTCCGACATTAACCTTTGAAATGCCTCATCTTGGGCTGCTGTCCAGTGAAAGGGGGTATCCTTCTTTAACAATGTAATGATCGGATGTACAATTTCCGAAAAAGAGGGTATGAATTTCCGGTAGAAATTAGCAAGCCCCAGGAAGGATTGCATTTGTTTCACAGTAGTTGGAACAGGCCAGGATAGAATGGAGTCTACTTTCGAGCAGTCCATTCCAATTCACTTTGGGCTAAGGACGAATCCAAGATAGTGAACAGTAGTCACATGGAAAAGGCATTTCTCGGGTTTAGCCAGGAGTCTATGTTCACGCAGACGTTGAAGAACTGCCTTGACATGTTCTTCATGCTTCAGGTGGTCCTTGAAGTATATCAAAATGTCATCCAGATATACAATGACGAAGAGGAACAGCATATCGGAGAACACCCGGTTCATAAAACGTTGGAAGACCGCTGAGGCATTGGCAAGTCCGAAGGGCATAACCAAGTATTCAAAATGACCAAAGGGTGTTCTAAAAGCTGTTTTCCATTTGTCACCTTCCTTTATACGGATGAGATGGTAGGCACCTCTGAGATCTAATTTCGTGAACACTACAGCTCCTCTTACCGCTTCCAGGATATCCGAGATTAGGGGCAACGGATAGCAGTCCTTGAGGGTGCATTGATTAAGGCCAAGATAATCTAGACAAGGCCAAAGTTCTTTGATATATTTCTTGGGGACAAAAAACAATGAAGCTCCCGCCGGGGATTTGGATGGTCGTATAGTACCATTTTCCAAGTTGATATCCAGGTATTCTCGGAGGGCTCTTTTCTCAGGTTCTGATAGAATGAATATCCTTCCAAAAGGAATCACTGCTGAGGGTTCAGTATCAATAGCGCAGTCTTCAGGTCTGTGAGGGGGAAGGGCTTTAACTATGGCGGTCGAAAACACATCTGTGTAAGTCTGATAGGCCCTGGGAACCTGGATGATATTCGAGACAGTGAATGGACCTTGCTGGTTTGTTTGCGTATCTTCAAAGGATCCTGACGAAGAATCCAGGGATAAACAGTGGGACATAAAATGTTCTGAACCAAGAAACAAGAATCCTACTGCCCAGTTGATGTAAGGGTTGTGCTTCTGCAACCAGGGCATACTCAGAACCATTGGGTAGTGGGCAGATCTTATGTTGTTGAATTTGATCCTCTCTTGATGGTGGTTTATAGAAAGCAGGATCTCTTTGGTTTGAAGGGTTATGGGTCCTGAAGAGAGGTCTTCCATCGATAGCCTCTACAGGTTGCAGGATGTCTCGTGTTTCACATGGAATGTTATGGGTAGTGACCCAATCATGATCTATGAATATCCCCATGGCCCCGCAATCCACTAATGCCAGAAGGGGATAAGATTCTTTCTTGGAAGGTGATAAAAGGGCCTGCAGAATCACAAGGTTGTTCTGTCCAGGAGAGTTCAAGGATGGAATAGATGTGGAGCAAACATCTCTCTCCCGAAGCTGTGCACCGTCTAGGATCGGGAGCTGGCGTTTCCTGAACGCCGTGGAGGGGCAATAGGACACTCTCTCACAAGGAGTTTATCAGAGGCACAATACATGCAGAGACCAGTGTGAAACCGTCGCATCCTTTCATGTGGGGTTATGGGTCAGCGGAAGGCCCCAATTTGCATGGGTTCTGGGTCCGTGGTCGAGGAAGATGCAGGCTCTGGTCTAGAGGAAGGTTCTGTAGAGGCCTTTTGGTAGGGTATTTTAATCTTCTTCTTTTCCACCTTTCTTTCCTGGATACAAAGGTCGATCTGCAAGGAAAGATCCATGAGAGCCTGGAAGGAACTTGGGCGAGCTACCCTGGCTAGCTCGTCTTTTATCTCTTCATGCAGCCCTCTTCGAAAGAGGGTGAAATAGGCCTCAGAGGACCAGTCTGCTTCCTTGGCAAGTTGTTTAAAGCATGTCACATAGGTAAGGATATCCTGGGATCCTTGTTGAAAGTCGAATAAACATTCTTAAGCACTATAAACCTGCTCTGGGCGATCGAACATGGTCTTTAGTGCCTGCACGAACCCATCAGTCATCCAGGAGGGCATCAACTGAATTACCTACGGGAGTTGCCCAAGTCAAAGCATTCCCAGAGAGATGTGAAATCATAAAGCCCACCTTTGCCCTGGGGGTAGAGAAGTAGTAGGGCTTAAAGGTGAAGTGCACTAAGCATGTGTCGAGGAAACCACAAAGGGTCTTTGAAGAGCCATCATATGTATCCACTACTCCGCCCAACAACACGCTTTCCTTGGTTGCAGAGTCACGTGACAGAACCAGTTGTTTCAATGCCGCATTTTCGGCTTTAAGATTTTGAACTTCTGTTGTTTACTCCTGCATGCCACGCATGAGGTCTTGAACTGCAGCCGCCATTTCCGTAACTGTATCAATTTGTTGGCATCTCAATCTGTCACAGGTTTCCCCCCTTCTCACCGGTCTGTATTGGTTGCTCGTGATCTTCGAAGATGTCTTCTTCCGCACTGTTTGGGATTTATACAACCCCGTGCGTGGGTCCTCTGGTTCCAGCGTGCGGTTTGTGACCCACCTCCAGGAAGCGTTCAGATGTCCGGGAAGGAATCCAGGAAATGGCGAGGTTCGCACTCAGAGATACGAATGCAATGGAAATCCAGGATATGCAAGTTGAGGAAAAAGGGGAAGGATGAAAGAAGAGGAGCTTCAGGGGACCAAGAATCAGAAGTAATCGCTGAACGAACTCCGGCAACACGTGTGACTATTGCAAGTGGTAGCGTTGAGACGCGCAGGGCCGCGGGGGCGTGTCTGCTTTGTAGAACGTGGAGCGTACAACGCGGAGACTGTCAAACAGCGTTCTCCGTTCAGTGGCCATGTTGGGAGTACTCCTGAGTTCAGTCCCCGTTGGGTCAGGGACCACGAAGTCCAGAAGGGATGCGTACGGTGGTTCATGACACATATGCCCGGAGAGAGACCGCTCACCAGTGCAACGCTACCGAGTCACTTTCAAGTCTGTAAGTAAGAGAAACTCAGGAGTGTGCAGCTAGCTGGAGTGGCAAGGGAGAAAGAGATTTTACAAGTGGCATGAAGAGGAAAGCAAGCGAGAAAGTGAGAGAAAGGCACTAAGAGTGGAAATTAAGCAAAAGGCTTGAAATTGAATAAGAAGGGTACAAGTGACACAAAAGAAAAGGAAAGGTGAAAGTGAGCACCAAAGAGCAAAATAAGTGCGGAAGAGGCAAGATAAGGAAAAGGAATGGTGCAAGGGTGCACGAAAGCAAAGAAATGAATGTGACGGTGAAGAAAAAGTGAACCCAAATAAGGTGCCAGGGGCGCAGAAAGCCAAGAGAAAAGCAAGACAAAGAAGGTGCAAGTGTGCACAACAAAGTGGAAGATAACAAAAGGGAGCAGGAAGCACCTGGAAGAGGAAAGGACAGGACAGAAAAGGTGCAAGGGCGCGCAGCCAAGTGGAAGATAGCCAAGGGGTGCAGGAGCACCTGGAAGAGGAAAGGACAGAAAAGGTGCAAGGGCACGCAGCCAAGTGGAAGATAGCCAAGGGGTGCAGGAGCACATGGAAGAGGAAAGGACAGGACAGAAAAGGTGCAAGGGCGCGCAGCCAAGTGGAAGATAGCCAAGGGGTGCAGGAGCACATGGAAGAGGAAAGGACAGGACAGAAAAGGTGCAAGGGCGCACAGCCAAGTGGAAGATAGCCAAGGGGTGCAGGAGCACATGGAAGAGGAAAGGACAGGACAGAAAAGGTGCAAGGGTGCACAGCCAAGTGGAAGATAGCCAAGGGATGCAGGAGCACATGGAAGAGGAAAGGATAGAAGAAAAGCAAGTACAGGAAATACAGAGAGGGGCCAAAGATCAGAGTGGTCACGCTTAGGAGGAGCCAAGAACCTAGCGTTTCCTAAAGTCTCTAATTTTATCCCATTAGAAGATTATGTGTGAAAGGAACTATAAATAAGTAAAAGGCATATCCTGACAAGTTGAATTTTGTGTTTGGAATTGAAGGGGTCTGAGCTTGGGGAAGTGAACCCTAAGAGGAACTGTGTTGTTAAACTGAACTTGTGTTTGGAACTGAAAGGGCCGGAGCTTGGAGAAGGGAACCCTAAGAGGCCTAACAAACGTGAATACGTATTTGGTGAAACAAGGA
Source organism: Ambystoma mexicanum (assembly GCF_040938575.1). Classification (NCBI taxonomy): domain Eukaryota; kingdom Metazoa; phylum Chordata; class Amphibia; order Caudata; family Ambystomatidae; genus Ambystoma; species Ambystoma mexicanum. Next base: position 26,989,006 of record NC_090921.1, on the reverse strand, counting down.
GGCATTAGCTTGGGGGAAGTGAACCTGGAGTAGCCTGAGAGAAACAGTTTTAATTTTGTTTTGTCTGAAACCTGGAAGGGTTGAAGCTTGGGGAAGGGAATTCCCAGGAACCAAAGACATTGGGAGTTGTTGAACAGAGTAGAAGAACTTAATGAACAGTCTTAAAGAGAAATCTTCTTTAACGTTCTCTGTTAGTTTTGCTTCAGCATTGCCTGCATTCATCTTCCCAGGTGGCAGTGTGATGTACTGACGAAGGTGAGTACACAGCTGCTTCTCTCTTATTAGATAGGCTCTTACAAATGCCCCCTCCACTACCAGGCTGGAACTGCCTGAGCTTCACAAGAGAGCCCCTCTATGTATAATCGGAACATTCTATTAGGTCACAATACACTGGCCCAGGCATGAGCCACAGCCTGAAAGTAAATAAAAAAAGATTCAAATAAAAACGAATTTCAAGACACAACACCAAAGTTAAATACGTACAGATCAGTACAAGCAAAATGTATACAACAATATAACACACATCCCCTTTCTTCTTAAGACACCTTTTTGCTTGAAGATCCTCCAACAGGGTCAGCGATGCAGTCCTTTTTTCTTGATGGCAACCCTGTCTTTATTAAAGCTACTCCCATCCTCCAACACAACCGCATCACACAATTCTTTATTCACAATAACAGGACCATCAAATCTACTGTCCCTTTTTCGCACTAAGCTGGCCTCCGTATCCACACTCTGTCCCCTTCAGACACCCAAGTGAGTCTAGCCCCGTTCTGCACATCATACATCCTTTTCAAACTCTCCCTTTTTGAATTCACCCCATCTCTCAAGACACGCTCCTCCCAATCCACAAATTTTGATCTGCCAAGCCAAACTGGACACAAAGCAGTAGACAGGTTCCTCCTCCTAGGTACTTCAAACAGCACTCGTCCCGTGGTGGCATGTGGAGCCAATCTGTACGCATACACTCTTTTCTCCACCTCCTCCTCCCAGACTTTCCAATCCCGAACCGCCGTGTGTATACCTGCATGATCCTACTATTGAGCCCCTAAACCATAGCATTGGTCTCACGGTGGAAGAGAGCCGACCTCAGATGCATGACACTGATCATAATGGGCAAAGTACATTGCACACCATTATCCATCAAGATTATGTTGGGGAAACCTTCCCTATGGAAAACCTGGTCCAGAAATGACAGAACTGGCCATGAATCAGCTTCCTGAACTAGATTGATCTCAACCCATTTAGAGTAAATGTCCGTCAGGACAATGATCTATTTCCGAACACCTTGAGACCCTACCGCAGGTCCCAATATGTCCATGGCCATATATTTGCATGGCATTCATGGGCCTTCCTAAGGTCTCAATAGCTGCACACTTCACCTGTGAACTTTGTCAAGAGTAACTACACGAGCTACATTCCTAAACTGTCTTCTCCAGTTGACTGTCCAAGCTAGGCCACGTTTGTCTTTGACATGCCTAAATGACCTTTGTGTCCAATCTCATTTAACTTACCACGGACATCCTGTTGTGGAACTATACGACAAGATCTTAAAGGATGACCTCCCTCAACACTGGGCTCATCCTTAACCCTACCGAAGCACCAAGGCCATCCTCACTCTTCCAACCAGACCAGTCATTGAGTACAAGATCCTTCACTTGCCCTATTGGTGATCCCTAGATTCAGCCTCCTTCAGGTAAGAAATGGAAGACCCACAAGTCCAGTGCATTTCTCCATCCACCACTTCTTCAGTATCTGCTTTTCACCCTCAACACAACAGCTTTTGTCCCTGGAAAGAAAATCTGCAACCATATTCACCTTGCCACCCATGTGCTCCAACAAAAACTGATGTCCCAGTAGTGCAGTAACTCACCTCAATATCCTTCACGACACTTCATCCAAACCTCTATAGTTAAAGATACTCACCAGTAGTTCGTGGTCCGAAGGATTGTGAAGTTCCAATCCCACACAAACATCTTGAAATCTTTTATGGACCAAAGCACAAACACAACCTCTTTCTCTATAACTGAATACATTTTGTTTTTTTTTTCATTATTTAAAATGTGTTTAGTACTCAAGGTACTTTTACATTAGCTCATTCACAACTTCATATCATCAAAATTCATTTGATACGAAGAAAAACAATTCGAAGCTTTCTTACAGCTTTTTACAATCCTGTTTTTTACTTCATCATTCAAACAATGATACTCAAAAATAAGTTATCATGACACACATATAAATCAGCATAAAACAAAGTAAAATGTTGTATTTAAATCCCATTTAAAGCTGTTTGGGCTTGATCCATTACCCCATCAATACTGGCAAAGATTACCATCAGGAATTTCACTAATGCTAGCAAAAGTGATAAGCGTGAGGACGTCATTAGCCTAATACAGAAGTCAGATGATATTATTGCAGACAGGGAAATGTATAAAATGACCAAAGTGTGCAACCCTCTCCTGCATCAACTTGGAACATCGCATTACTAAGTGCATTAGTGAACCAAGCTCTTCACCGCACAGTCTGCAGTTTCGTAGCTCTTCCATGATCCCTGGTATGGGCCCAAATACTTCAAGGGTAGGAAGACAGTTAACTCTACATTTTAAATACAAATCTCTATGTTTGGCTGATGGATTTTTTAAATGTACAATTTAACCTCACGCCCCGGTATATATTCTAGGTCTCTAACTCTATATAGTTTTAGCCTGGGGAAATCTTGCGTGTCAGCAATAATGTCTGATCTTTTTATTTTTACCTTTAGTGATTTCTCTGCAACAATTTCACCGATACTAAGCTGTTCCATAAAGCAGTCGCATTTTTCCTTACATTTACGCAATAAAGGATTCTGCTCATTTTGCATCATTTTATACAGATAAACACTATGTGAGGCGTCATAGTTTCAAGTACAGGGAGAACAGTTGTTTCATCATTTGTGCCCACCATGAAACCAGGCCCAGTTCTAGCCGAATCACACTGACTGAGCGCGGGAGGCCCAGCACACTTTTCAAAATCCTTCCTTCCATTCTATCGAGAAATGTCCTATCCGTAATACCAGCAGAGCAGAAGAAGACTGGAAGCCAAAGCGCTTGTACACACGGTCATCCCACATACAAAGTCAAAACATAACCAAATAGTCAATGGTGACAAAGTTGTGGTGGGCGATTTTATCTGGACGTGGAGCCTCTGCCCAGGTCTCCAACAACTAGAAATAGCAAACAATTGATACAATCACTGTGCGCATGTGCCCCAAAATTCTTTAATGTGAACAAAAGGAGTGAATTTTGAAACAGCGGACACATGTTTTGAGCTCAGCTCTTCTTCTAAGGCTGTTATGTTACCCATGATACATAATACAATATTGGTAATTTATCCGAAACCACAATTAGTGAACATAACCAAAACCGACAATGAAAGAGACCAAACATAAATCAAATATGGCACAGGAGTATCCATCCCCAAGGGTACAATCGTTCAGACCCAAATATAAACCACAACAAAGAATACTATATACACGCAGCCCATGGGTGTAACGCAAAAGGATACATTTCCCCACATCAGGGAGGTACCCCAGAAGGAAACAAAAAGAGAGAAACATGTATGCAATTAAGTAACAATACATTAGTAAATGACATGTTAGATGCAGCGCGTCATATCATAACACTCTCTACTAAAAATAGCCCAAACTAAATTAGAGTACCCCTGCATGTACCTTGTGAACCCTTGTACACTCTTGTTCACCGAGTCAAAACAGATTTCTCCATTAGTATAAGCCCAATAAAATATACACCTATAGAACATCATGCTGGCCAAGCCCAATGAACATCTTAATGCCTTTATCATTTCAAGTCACAGATAACACTTACCTAATTGGATTCAATGTTGTCAATTCACCAATCACATATCTAAAGAAATACGTATTTGAATAAATGATAGCGAACACCTCAATCATTGCCCGCCAGAGCCTTAAGTACTACCCAGTCAATCACTGGTAATGTTAAAATAAACCCTCCTTACCACACAAGTCACCACGTTATATCTCCTCGCTTATTGCGGAAACTACCTCTGCTAGAGATCCAATATGCTCGGGATACCAAAGATGCAGGGCCGTAATGTCACGGTGGTCCAAATAAGTTGTGAAAGAAACAAAAACAAAAAAAGAAATGAAGGGGGAAACAAAATGAGTCCCCATCATGTCCACCCCCCTCCCCGTGTCCGTGCTGCCCACATAGTCTGTAACTGAAGACACAAAACACAACACGTACCTGGGAATTGCCTTACGGCTTCTAACTAGTAACACGCCAGTGGCACCTTCCGTTTGTGGAACCATTTACACTTTTGCCCACTAGACTGCTATTGCTAAATGCAAACACGCGGCCTAACCCGCCCGCCATCTTGGTAGGGTTAGTTACTGCATCAACCTTATGGCTATGCAACATAAGAACGGGCAAAATAATAAAAAGTAAACCATGCACAGCTTTGAGATTATTAAGTACATTTCACACATATATCATGTGCAGCAAGACTGCCGCGTGAAAGCAAAATTGTTGCTTTTTTTTAGCTTTTTGCCTTTATTTTCCTTTCCCACATGTCAGTTGGAAACCTAAACCCCTTGCCAGATCACATAAATATGGATAATTCATGATCTGTATTGAGGCCACTATGCGCCGTTCTGTACTTGCATATTAAGCATGCCTCTAATTGTCGTAGTTTGAGTTGTAAATTCCCCCCTCTCAGCCTCTCAGTGACAATGTAGCTTTTTCCGTGATCCCAAACCGTATATCTCTTCTGTCATCCATTTGATAGAATTGTTGCCAGTGGATGGCCAGTGGGTACTTTGGCATCCTGCCTCGCAATCGTGTAAAGATGCTCTCTAATCCGAATCTTAAGTGACCTGATAGTGCTCCCAATATAATGCACTCACTCCACATACACAGATGGTACAATACACTACATATTTTGAATGCCAGTTGATTAAAAGTATCCATGTAATATGTGCCCATTGTGTCAAAATCCACCCGTTCCGAAGGCATGCAGGCACATGGAGCATCCACCACATTTGTGAAAACCTTCATGTTTCAAGCGATGTAACCAGTTCCCTTTATTGCTTACATTGCTCATGAAAGAAGGACAAAGTATATTTCAGAGTGTGCGTGCTTTGCTGTATGCAATACTTGGTGTTTTATAAATATAATCTAGCAAATCTTTGTCCAATTGCAAAAGGTGCCAATGTCTCCTAAGCACTGCGCATTGTATCTAGTAATAAATTTGAGTTTGTTGTGCGGACTTGTCAATTGTCAGACTTTAGGTGTCAACAGGTCAACTCTCTACATTGACTTGTTTCTGTGCCTTGTCTAGTGTCCCTTTGTTGTAGCCTCTCGACAAAATCTTTGCCTAATATGTGCACATTCAGGCAAATAATCATTAGTACAGCTGCAATTTCTTCTCGCTCTTATGTATTCACCTTTGGGTATGTTGGATATGACCGGCTTTTTATGACAACTACTTGCATGTAGTATGGCATTCCCTGAGGTGCTCTTCCTGAATGTGTTTGTCACAGAACCAATTGGTGTCAGTTGGATTTTCAAGACTAAAAAGTCTATACTACTATTGCTCACTATACGTGTAAAATAAGTGCCCAATCATTTGAATTGAGATATACTACAAAATCCATTAAGAGCCTGATTGAGCCAGACCATGACATAATAACATCATCTATGTAGCGTCGCCACAGATGCACATAAGAAGAAAACAGAATTGCGCAGTGTAAATTCCTGCTCGAAGTGATGCATGAAGATATTGGCTAATGCCGGGGCAAAACTTGCTCCCATAGCTATCCCTACTTGCTGCCTATAGTACACATTATCAAAGAGAAACGCATTGTTCTCTAAAGTGAATAGCAATAGTTCCTTGAGCATCTCAATGTGCACATAGTATGAGTCCGAGTTTGCCCGAAAAAATGTAATTTACACTTTCAATGGCCCGGCATGTTCAATAGAAGTATAAAGTGCTTTCACATCCAGTGTTACTAACAAATGGTGTGGTGCCGATTTATGTTTGGTCTCTTTCAATGTTGGTTTTGGTTATGTTCACTATTTGTGGTTTCGGATAAATTACCAATATTGTATTATGTATCATGGGTAACATAACAGCCTTAGAAGAAGAGCTGAGCTCGAAACATGTGTCGGCTGTTTCAAAATTCACTCCTTTCATTCACATTAAAAAATGTTGGGGCACATGCGCACAGTGATTGTATCAATTGTTCGCTATCCGTAATACTCAACAATTCACAGCCATATAACACTGTAGGCAATGTTTTTGCTCTTTAGAACTCCCTCATCCGCAACAGTGAGAAAGCACACAACTCACGTTTGACTGCCTTTATCAATGATATACACGCTCCTACCTTCTCTTTGATTTTATTTTCTTGTATTCTTTTCTTTTGCTTGTGGGAGACAAAATAGCCGCGATAAGGTATGCATTCCACCATTGCGATAGGTGCATCCTTTATCTTCCATGTATAGTGTGTTTTTATTTTCATCTTACTGCAGGTTATTATATAAGATTTCGCTGGATTTACCGTCAGCTGATTAGGCGCTAAGTTACACGCCTGTTAAGCAACGCTGTAGGCCTGCAGGAGTATGATCTATCATGACTAATTCATCGGCATATTCTATGCACCCTATTCTTAAATCTATCCAGCGAAGTGTATACCCTTCACCTTACTTGCCTCTTCCCACAGATCAGATAGGTATAAATTAAACAAAGTGGCTGCAATTACGCAGCCCTGTCGTACCCCTCTTGTTATGGGAACATTTCTAGATAGCTCTCCGTTGGTACTCAACCTCACTTTCATATTGTTTTCAGAATATAGCATTTGTATCATTCCATGTAGGCCTTTATCGATACCCCAACTCTCTAGTTTTTCCCACAGGCGAGATAAATCAACAGTATCGAATGCTGCAGATAAGTCAATGGCTTCCACGTATGCGTTTTTTGGTTCTCTACCATCAACTTTGGAGAGGCAGGCATGAAGTCTCATACCACTCTGTATGGTTCCAACACCTTTCCTAAACCTAGTTTGTAGGGTGTGCAAGCGGTTTGACCTTTCTGCCCAGTTTTGAAGGTCTAGGAGTATCAAAGAGACAAACACCTTTTAGGTATTGTCCACTAAAGAGATATGCCGATAGATCCTGGATAGTCATTTGTCACCTGTTTTATATATTGGAATTATGATTGCTGTATGCCATGACTCTGGACAGATACCAGTATTAGCTATATGTGCAAATAGGATACAAAAAATTTCAGCCCATAATTTAGAGTTGTTTTTCATTAACCTATTTGTCACTCCATCTGGTCCACTTACTCGAGAGTTATCGAGCTTCCTGATCACATATTCTATCTCTTTAGTGTCGAAGTGGTGGTGTCATTTTGATTGATTGATTTATAGAGCGCTTTACACCAAGGCGCTGTACAATGGAACAACATAATACAAAATAACAACAAATAACATTGGGAGCAAAAATATACATCTTGAATCATTCAACAAAACAGTGCAAAGAGCAATTAACTGAAGGGGGGGAGGGGAGTGGGAATAGGTGTGGGGGGTGGGAGATGGATTGGACGAGGGAAAATGGAAGGGGGAGAGAGAGAGAGGAGTAGAAGAGGGGAGAGAGGAATCAGATGAAGGGAAGGGGGGGTGGGGAAATAGAGAGGGCAGAGGGGCAGTTTTCAAGGAGGAGAATGGAGGAGGAGGGATTTAAGGGAAGTGCGAAATGAGGTGAAGGTCGTGGAAGAGCGGTTGTGAGAGGGAGCGCAGGGGGATGGAGGTACAGTGAGAAGGAAATGGTCAGCGGAACGAAGGGAACGGGAGGGGGAGTAGAAGGAGAGAAGGGAGGAGAGATAAGGAGGAGCGAGACCATGGAAATAATTGAAGACAAGGCAGAGAAAGTGAAATTTTAGCTGTAAGTGGAAAGGTAGCCAGTCAAGGTGAGAGAGCGAGGAAGAGATGGAGTCACGGGATGTAAGGAGACAAAGGATACGAACACCAGAGTGGTATATGGATTTAAGAGGGGAGATGCGGGAAGTCCAAAGATTAGAGAAGAGCAGTAGAGGAGGCGGGAAAAGATGAGTGAGGAGATTAGGAGTTTGGTGGTGTGGAATGTGAGGGAAGGACGGATTTTGCGAATATTGTAGAGGTGGTATCGGCAAGTGCGAGAGGTGAGTGAAATGTGTTGCGAGAAGGTGAGAGAGGAGTCGAAAAGAACGCCTAAATTATGAGCTTGGGGGGAGATAGGAGGGAGGAAAGTGAATGAAAGGGGGAGGAGAGGGAGGGAGAAGAGAATTAGAGGGGAAGAATTTTGACGGGTTTCCTACAGGATCACCACTTATCTTTACACTCCCTTCATCTCCACCAAATCTATCCTTCAAGAAGGTAACCCAATCTTGTTCTGACACCCTGATTACTTGAGAAGAAGTCTGTATAGAACGTCTTCTGTTTAAGGTCCACCAAATGGTCTTTTTAATTAAACTGGACATTATATCATGATTCTTTTGTACATATTTTTGTGTTTTACGATGTTTCAACCATAATCAATACTTTTGTTTTCATGATTTAATTTCCATCTTCCTAAGCTCTTGACTTTAGTATAATCCTCTTCACTACCCTTATCTCAGTTCTCAACAGACCTCTTCCCTTAACTACTTCCCTATCATAATCGGCAGGCACGTTTGTCATCCATTCAAACCTTTGATCACGGTTGGCAACCCTCCTTACATTTCCCAGCTTTTTGGTAGCAATTGGGAAGATTTCTGGGGTCACATCTCTTCTTTCACCCACTGGTAGACCATACCAACATACTGCCATCCTCAAGTTTAGGATTTCCACATTTCTGCTACGCTGAACCAGTCTCCCTTTGGCTCCTAACACGACCAAATCACCCTGCCCATGGATTCCATTTCTAGGCATGGCCTTCCTCTGACAAGGGTGAACAGCAGAATCGAGTGATCGAGTAACTGAATATTTTTCTTCCATGCCCTTCAAACAACTGGAAGCAAGAGCTATGACTTTCTCGGTGCCGTCTTATTTCTGGAGAAGGACAACACCCTGACCAGTATTGCTGAAGTCTGCCCTCCCAAAGGTCTTATAGGCTGTGTCAGAATTGCTCAACAGGAGTTGGGCATGTACAATCCACTCCTTTATATGCATAAACTCCTCTCGACATTCCTCGGAGCAAACAAACTGGAATTGTTTTTAATTTTTTTTTTAACAAAGTCTTCCAATGTGCCTAAATTTGTCAGCAAAACCTCAAAACCTTCCACAAATGTGGCATATTACCCCACCAGCCCCAGGAAAGACAACACATCATGTCTGTCTTTTGGTGCTTTAATTTCAGCAATCGCATTGACCAGACTGTGCTTCGCTGCGACACGTTTGTGTCCTGAATCCTCAGATGCCCTGAACTTGCGCTTGCTCTGCTCTCTTGGACAGTCAAGTCAACTTCCCTTCGCCTTTTCAGAATGCTTGTTAGCCTGTGATCATGACCCTCCTCCGATGTCCCATCACCAAAAAACCCACACCATTTTAACATGACGAAGTCGTTTGTGCATCATGTGTTGAAAAAACGTGGCAGCTTACACCATACCAAAAGACATCTGCTTGAGATTGAACGTTCCCTCATGTGTGATAAACGTGGTATAGTTCCTGGATGAGGGGTGTAAGTTAATTTGGTGATAAGGTGAGGCTAGAGCTAAGGTACTATGAAGGCATCATGAAGTAGACACAAACAACCGGTTTAAGTTTTTTTTCTCAAATGTTTTATTAAAGTAAAATGCATGTGACATGTACCTTGTTCTTGACATTTGATGTGCACCTTGCCTGGGGCATGTAACATGTACCTTGCTCTGGGACACGTGATATGTACCTTGTTCTTGACACGCGACATGTACCTTGTTCTTGACACGTGACATGTATCTTGCTCTAGGGCATGTGACATGTACCTTGCTCTGGGGCATGTAGCATGTACCTTGCTCTTGACCTGTGACGTGTACCTTGCTCTGGGGCATGTGGCATGTACCTTGCTCTGGGGCATGTGGCGTGTACCTTGCTCTGGGGCATGTAGCATGTACCTTGTTCTTGACATGTGATGTGCACCTTGCCTGGGGCATGTAACATGTACCTTGCTCTGGGACATGTGATATGTACCTTGTTCTTGACACGTGACATGTACCTTGTTCTTGACATGTGACATGTATCTTGCTCTAGGGCATGTGACATGTACCTTGTTCTTGACATGTGATGTGCACCTTGCCTGGGGCATGTAACATGTACCTTGCTCTGGGACACGTGATATGTACCTTGTTCTTGACACGCGACATGTACCTTGTTCTTGACACGTGACATGTATCTTGCTCTAGGGCATGTGACATGTACCTTGCTCTGGGGCATGTAGCATGTACCTTGCTCTTGACCTGTGACGTGTACCTTGCTCTGGGGCATGTGGCATGTACCTTGCTCTGGGGCATGTGGCGTGTACCTTGCTCTGGGGCATGTAGCATGTACCTTGTTCTTGACATGTGATGTGCACCTTGCCTGGGGCATGTAACATGTACCTTGCTCTGGGACATGTGATATGTACCTTGTTCTTGACACGTGACATGTACCTTGTTCTTGACATGTGACATGTATCTTGCTCTAGGGCATGTGACATATACCTTGTTCTTGACATGTGATGTGCACCTTGCCTGGGGCATGTAACATGTACCTTGCTCTGGGACACGTGATATGTACCTTGTTATTGACACGTGACATGTACCTTGTTCTTGACATGTGACATGTATCTTGCTCTAGGGCATGTGACATGTACCTTGCTCTGGGACATGTGATATGTACCTTGCTCTGGGGCATGTGGCGTGTACCTTGCTCTGGGGCATGTGGCGTGTACCTTGCTCTGGGGCATGTGGCGTGTACCTTGCTCTGGGGCATGTGGCGTGTACCTTGCTCTGGGGCATGTGGCGTGTACCTTGCTCTGGGGCATGTGGCGTGTACCTTGCTCTGGGGCATGTGGCGTGTACCTTGCTCTGGGGCATGTGGCGTGTACCTTGCTCTGGGGCATGTGGCGTGTACCTTGCTCTGGGGCATGTGGCGTGTACCTTGCTCTGGAGCATGTGGCGTGTACCTTGCTCTGGGGCATGTGGCGTGTACCTTGCTCTGGGGCATGTGGCGTGTACCTTGCTCTGGGGCATGTGGCGTGTACCTTGCTCTGGGGCATGTGAAGTGTACCTTGCTCTGGGGCATGTGAAGTGTACCTTGCTCTGGGGCATGTGAAGTGTACCTTGCTCTGGGGCATGTTAGGATCCTGTTCTGAACTACAAGCTGCAACACATGGATCCCCTTCAGCCTGCCTATATCAGCTGCAGATTTCCTCTGGCTGCAGTTCTGGGACATGTCACAGTCTGAAGAAATCCATCAAATCTACAACACCTACAATGACAAATGACAAGGTCAAAAGAACGCTTCTAAGAGCTATGGGAAGGCAATATGTAAACCAAGAGGGAAAACCAAGTAGAATAGTGTCAGCAACAGGCGGAAAGTTGAACTATTCCAAAAGGACTTTGCATCCAATGCCCACACCCTATGCTTTTATCAAGCAGTCTGGCATCTGCCAAAACAATGAATAGGGTTGGGTTGGCGGATGGAATATGGGAGGGAAATTCAACTCAAAACAAGAGGAATCCAAGTAAAACAGTGGAGGAAGAAGAATTAACAAAACCTATGTGACGAGACTGGTCTAAAAATGGCAGAAGTAAAGGACTCTCAGGGCTGTGTTCTAAAAGGTGCTCAGAGTTTTTGGAGCAATCAGGCACACTTCCTTCATGATGATGCTATGTCCTGGTGGTTGTCTTTGTCTTGGTCCTGGTGCTTAGCCTGATCTATGTTAGTGCCTTGGTCCTGGTGCTTAGCCTGATCTATGTTTTTATCTTGTCCTGGTGCTTAGACTGATCTATGTTAGTGCCTTGGTCCTGGTGCTTAGCCTGATCTATGTTAGTGCCTTGGTCCTGAATGCTTAGCCTGATCTATGTTAGTGCCTTGGTCCTGAATGCTTAGCCTGATCTATGTTAGTGTCTTGGTCCTGGTGCTTAGCCTGATCTAGGTTAGTGTCTTGGTCCTGGTGCTTAGCCTAATCTAAGTTAGTGCCTTGGTCCTGGTGCTTAGCCTGATCTAGGTTAGTGTCCTGGTCCTGGTGCTTAGCCTGATCTATGTTAGTGTCTTGGTCCTGGTGCTTAGCCTGATCTAGGTTAGTGCCTTGGTCCTGGTGCTTAGCCTGATCTATGTTAGTGCCTTGGTCCTGGTGCTTAGCCTGATCTATGTTAGTGCCTTGGTCCTGGTGCTTAGCCTGATCTAGGTTAGTGTCTTGGTCCTGGTGCTTAGCCCGATCTAGGTTAGTGTCTTGGTCCTGGTGCTTAGCCCGATCTAGGTTAGTGTCTTGGTCCTGGTGCTTAGCCTGATCTAGGTTAGTGTCTTGGTCCTGGTGCTTAGCCCGATCTAGGTTAGTGTCTTGGTCCTGGTGCTTAGCCTGATCTAGGTTAGTGTCTTGGTCCTGGTGCTTAGTCTGATCTAGGTTAGTGCCTTGGTCCTGAATGGAAGGAAACAGCGGTAATCTCAACATCCACCATAGCAAGCCCTATAATGGGACTCCTCTTTCTCAGACAAGGCTGGTAGCTATTCACCACTCTATTGGGCAATTACGGCTAGAATTCACTCCCCCCTACCTGTATGATTAAACAATCGAAGACTTTCACATTTTTGCTGTTCTGACCAGGGTCTGGACTACAGTTCCCAGCTAGCTTTAATCTCAGTGCTTCAGGGATTGTGGTGGGGTTGCCTGCAACAGTCTCTAGGCACAATTCAGCAAGCCTCTCCACTGAGCCTGTACTCTCAACCTGGTTTCTTCCAAGCGTTGGTTCCACTGGCTTAGCCAACTCACCTTCTCCCTCCCTATCTTAAGTTCACCCCTAGGCTTGATCAGCAAAGGTGCAGCTTTCCTAGCTCTCAACCTCTTTCCTCAATAAACGGGGCTTTCTTGATTTGGTCAACATGCTGTGTTCTTTCCTGATTTTCCTTGTCTTCATTTCCTCGCTATAACCCTACTCTCCCAGCAACGCTGTCCTAGCACCTCACAAGCAGGAGGCCTCTGCCTCTTTATACAAAAGTGATTGACAAATAAGTGCTCGAGTCGCAGGTTTGTGTCACTGTTAGCTTTATTGATTGTGTTTTATGGTTCCACCTCCCCATGCGCTTCACCTTTCCCAATATTCAGGTCCTGGTGTTGTGGCTCTTCTCTGTTTCAGTGGCTGTTGGGCTCTCCCTTGGGGACTGAATACCACGGATAATGATTTCATGGGTGCAGATGGGCGCCATTTTACTGTCAGGTGCCAGCTGAAACCCCTTTCATGGCCCCCTTGGGCTTCTCACCGGGGTCCCCCAGCATATTCCCTTGGATCCCTTTACCTCCTAGTGTTGGGAACCTCGCGGCTCGGCTGTGTCAGCACTGTGCAGCCATGTGGTGAGTGGTGAGTGGTATGGGTGTGTGATATTGTACTGATTCCGTCCCACTACTCTCACCAAGACCTATGGTCTGAATTGCTAGTCGCCTTGTTTAGGATCCTGACGATTGATGCGCCTGTAACTCTTTTCCCCCAAATCTCTTCCATCACTCAAAGTGGTTATTTCGATTTCTGACCTCTTCCGAGAATATTCAATTTCTTGCCTTTCTCAGCAAAAATTCTAAACATCAACATTTCCATAATGATCAGACTTGACTCCTACAATGACCTCCTCATGAGCCTTTCTTCATCAAGTGGTTAAAAAACACTCCAAATGCTTTGGCAAGGCTTCTCCTAAGCCTTAGGTTATGTCCATCTGTGCTCTACCTTGGCTTCTGGTGGCCAAACGTCTGAAGTTCTAGACTTTACGGTAGATCTTAAAGACTCTTCATACAAACCTTCCAAAGTTTATGAAATCACAAATGTGTTGCTACCGCCCTCGTCATCCTCACTCATCCTCTGTAAACGTGCTCATCATTCTTAAATTCAAAAGTAGTTGGTTGGTCTTTCTCATTCCAATCCACTTGCCTCTGGAATTATTTTCCTGGCTTCTTCCGTTGGATCTCAGGTCTTTTTCGTTTCTTTCCCCAAATGGTACACACTGAATTTGGTCTACCAGACTTCCCTGGTCCAATTTCTCACAGCCCCCAGTGACCAGATGAAGTGCACGATCCACTTTTTAAAGAAACAAAACAAAATAAATTCTGGATGGTTCAGCACCACATGAGTTTTGATGAGGGGGTGTTGTCCCCTATTCACCCCAACGCTTCCTGAGGGGAGGGGCTGAATATCCCCAGTTCTTTATCTCATCTCTTGTTAAGGAATGTCCCTGGATGCCAAGAGCAGGGGGTGCCCTGCATATTATCTAGGGGTCTCTCACCCTCCTAAGGTTGGGGCGGGAGTCCCTCTCTCTTCGGTTGCCATTATCAATTTACAGCAACTAACATAGGCCCTTCGTCTAACTTCTCGTACAGGTCAGCGGGGCTTGTCTGGCAAACATACTCCCCTGGGGGTGCTTGATGTCCTGAGGAGCCCTTCCTGTAGCTTGTCACAACATAAACAGCTCTGGAGGTATCCATATTCCTGGATCGGATCTCCATCCATTTCAATGTTGCTATCTCCTGCCTGGGGCTCCCTAGTTTGGTATAATGCAGGGCTCAAAATTAAGTTTGGATTAACAGGAACTACAAGCAGCTTCTGGTGAGCCGCTAGTAACCAGTCACCAGGCGCTACCACTGACGAGGAGCTAGTACACAGCGTTACACAAATCTAACTTACACATAAAATGCAAACCCATAACTGTAGCCATTATTTATGACTCTTATGCTTTAGATGTTATATAGATGCGTCCTAAAGTTTATTTGTATAGTGTCCCAACTGCATAGATTTAAATTCAAATAGTTACGTTTGTTCTGCATCAGTTGGCCTGGGGAGCCAAAAAGAAGCCCCAGGCAACTGTTGGTTTTAAGCTAACCAGGCACTTCTAGGCTAAATGCAGGATCTAACTAGCTCCCAGCTTCCTTCAATTTCGAACCCTGTAATGGCCATCTAGTCTGACCTCTCCAAGTGGGTCAACAGACATAAAGTTTGGAAAAGGGAAGATACTCTGAGAGATCTCCAAATACTACCATCCAGGGGTGGTTGTACACAGCTGATGGCTTTTCTTGTCTGCCAGAGTCTCCTTGCCCAATCCCACTGCTATTGATCACAGGCTTCACAGATGATGTGGGCTTTTCACAATGTGTGCACACTACTGGTCATCACCGATTGCTCACCTGGCGTATTCGCACGTCCCCAACCCGTACGCTGTCAGCCAAACCAATGCACATTACTAAAGCAGCAGCGGAATAAAGATTCATTCAGTTTAAAAATGATGTCTTGATTTTATTGAATGGCACCATACCGTGACCCTCCCTTTTCCACATCCCCGACACTCTGCCCCTCACGAGTCCTCCCTCTCCTTTGTTTTCACCCTTCACAGCACCCATCTGGCAGTCAAAGTAATTCGTAAGGCTTTCCATCGGACTACAACCAAAGCCAAAAATAATTCTGATTTATAATCATAGCCGCCGTATGTCGGCGCCCGCCATTCCCTCCACCAATATACCCCCCATCCCGCTTCCCACCCACTTCCTGGTGCAGCCTGCTACATGTGCGGTGGCATGCATTTCCACCGACGGCAGCACACTCCATTTGCATTCCGTTCAGCCACCAAAGACACACACCAGTGCTGTTGGCACTCGTCCGGTAAGCAGAGGAACTTCCAAGTATAATTAGTGCCAGGCACAGTAACGGGCCTATTATAACACAGATGAGGAAGGGTCTCCATTCCCTTCTGCACAGTTTGGATCCCATGTTTGGACCAGTGGAGGGGTGGGGGGAGGGGTCAGAAATGTTCTTGCACACCACAGAATAGATCCTCCGACGTTTGCCTGCACCTGACCTTTAGGTTCTGTTACACTTCTTACAAGGTAACAAACTCAGATTGATTGAGATGTCTGGTGGCTCTCAGTTGCGACGCTTGTGAAAGTACTTACCACATTCTATGCACCTGTAAAGCTTTCTCTGGGTTTTCATCTTGATGAATGTGCAGGAGAAAGACTTGCTCACACATGGTCCACATCTCAAGACTTCTCCCCTCTGTGACACCTCTGGTGATGCTTCAGAGAGGATAAATGACTAAATTGCTTATCACACAACATGCAGCCATGGGGCTTTTCCCCCGTATGGGTCCTTTTGTGGTGAGCCAAATTAGAGTGCTGAGCAAAGCTTTTCTCACACTCTGTACACTGGTACGGCCTCTCCCCTGTGTGTGTTCGCTGATGTGTCTTCAAGTGTGATTTCAGCCTGAAGTTCTTACCACATTCCGTGCACCCGAAGTCCCGTTTTTCAGAATGGATCATTAGATGTTGACCCAGAATTGAACTCTGAGTGAAGCTCTTCTTGCACAGTGTGCACTGGAACGGCCTCTCCCCCGTGTGGCATCGCTGATGTATAATCAGGTGTGCATTCGACTTGAAGTCCTTAAAACACTCTGAACACTGGTATAGCCGGTCTCTTGTGTGGGACCGCCGATGAATCCTCAGTCCGGATGCAGAAGTGTAGTGTTTCCCACATTCTGCACACTGGTATGTTTTCTGGATTTTCGGGTGCTGGGACAGATCGGCCTCCTGAGTGAAGGTTTTCTCCCCAGTATGTACCCTCTGATGCTTGAATAGCTGGAAGCGTTCAGTGAAGCTACTCTCACACTCTGTGCACTTGTAGAGTTGCTCGTGCACGTGGGATCTTTCGTGCATCATTAGATTGGGGCTGCTGGTGAAGGACTCCCCACAAATGCTGCAGGCAAATGGTTCCTGCGGCTCGTGAATCATCATATGCGCAGTGAGCTTGGCGCGCTGGATGAAGGTCTCTTTGCATTGTGTGCATCTATGTGGTCTTTTTTTACACCACTGGTGCCCCACAGATCCCGATGGGTCTCTGAGGCGTTCCCCACACTCTGGACATGCACTGGGCACCTGGGCCTCATCCCAGTGCGTAGCAGACGGGCCGTCTCCATCTTCTGAAGGACTGCACTTCATCCTCTGGATATTCCATCTTCCAGAATTTATTTGAAGGATCTCCATTTTATTGATGGTTCCATTTTCTGTTGAAAGAAGCAGAGGTTGGAGTCATTATTAGCTCTTCCCAATCACACAGCCTTAAGATAAATTGGGTACGATGAAGAGCTGCCAATGCCCCTGTTCCCAATTAAGCCACTAGGGGTTCATCAGGGTATAATCTAGGTTACGGTTATAGCATTGTCTACTCATTACGTTTCAAAGTTTCACTATTAAGTGGAAACTTTGATGCTTAAACAATAAACTAAGAGTGGTGGAATGGCCAGCCGAGCTCGGTGACAAGGGCACTTCTCAGGAGCTCTGGTGCGGGCCCCGCTCTCTGAGCCACTTCAGTGCTGAATTGGAGAGTGTGGGTGGGGAGGGGGTGCATTGACAGCCGCAAGCCCTTCATCTTTGAGTGGGCTCCTTCTCCTGGAACAAGGTGGGATTCAAACATGGAGCCAGCATTGAGGCAGAATTATGGTAAAATAAAAGTTGCAGTGGCATAGACAGGCAGTGTTAGAAAGTTCCAGGAGCTGGGAGAGATTCCCCTCCTGCCTCTAGTCTAGAGGTCTGCTTAACAGGGGCTACCTTCTATTCCTCGGGCCATCTGGTGCCATTCACACAAATCTATCAGACACTAACTGTGCATTTGGGAATGTTAATGAATGGTTAATTAGGACAGGTGTGGAAGTCAGATGTGCAACTCTTTAGGTGCTAGTCTTTAGTTCCCCAAAGGTAACTCCAGTTTATAGGGTGAGGCGAGACTTACAGGCACTGCTTTGAGCTCCTACTAAAAAACATTTTTTATTTATATCCCTGAAAGGTGCAGAAGTGCAGGCAACTGACCTAAAGCAAGGTGGGGTGACAGCAAGTGGTGGTGGGGGCCTGGTGGGAGGTCAAAGATACGGCTGCTGTAAATTGGTTCATTAAAGGGGAGATGAGATTGTTAAGAGTAGCTGACCACACCTGAAAGGTCTGCACAAAACAGTAATGGAAGTTTGTATCGTATTTGGAAACTTGATTTGCGGAACACTTTGTAATAGCTCCTCGTTCCCCAGTGGAAACGGTTCTATGTGATATTACTGCATATTGAAGACTGAACACCAAAAAGACTGTTGTTTTTTCGGTTGATTTTTTGCAGTCCTCAATATGCTGTAATATAAAATTATATCATACCAAACCCACCACCCCTTCCTTCCCCCCACCCCTCCCACACTGGCATGTTTTTCGTTAATAGCAGGGGTTCACCCCCCAATCCCCTCTAACCTCCCTCGCCCACCAAAAGCCTTTCTAATCACAGACTCGCGGATATTCAAACACGCACAGACTCACATTACTCACATCCCCACCCAAACACAAAAACAAAACACTTAACTGGTGTAAGAAAGGCATGGTATCAAACAGTAAGACAGACACAAGTGATCGCCGTTCAGGGGTGTGTAAAGAAGGCATGGGGCCTCATTACACGGATGGCGGTAAGGATTTACCGGTACCAGTAAAATACTGGTACCGGTAAATCCTACCGCCTTACTACGAGGTTCCTTTGCGGGTTGGGGGATTTAACGCCTGCTTTTTGCAGGCGTTAAAAACCAACCCGCAAAGGGACCCAGGGAGCTAATTACGGTACCGCAATTTGCGGTACCGTAATTAGCGCCTTCCCCATTCCCATTATGCCCTATGGGGCAAAAATGGGAATGGGGAAGGGCAATGGTGGAAGGGGGAATTACCGCCCCGCCAACCTTGGAATGGGGCCATAATTCCCCTTTCCGCCAAGGCGGTGCCGGTATTTTACCGGCATGAACCATGGCGCTAATAGCGCCATGGTTCTCCACCATCCGTGTAATGAGGCCCATGGTATCAAACAGTAAGACAGACACAAGTGATCGCAGTTGAAGGTTGTTTATTGAACTTCAATTGGGTTTGAAAAATGCCCATCTAATCCTAAATCTAAAGATGGGAGCAAGCTACCATCATCAAATAATAAAACGCTGTCCTAGTAGTGTCTGTCAAAATAAAAGGGCCTATACAAATAAACCTATTGCCAATCCTTACTTCTAAATACAAATAGTGTGGGAAACAAGGTTATGCAATAGAAAAGTGTTCAAGAAATCATATGTCAGGATATTCAAGCTGCTGGCTTCCCTTCCCCACTTTTTCATCACGGGACAAGGCAGAACACTACAGCTTGGCACACTCTCTGGCTTCTATAGCCCAAAGATGCAGTTCAAAAGCTCAACATCGGGGCCTTCTATGCCAAAGTCTCTTTGCCATTCAAAGTCTCTTATTTCAGAGGGCCTGATGCAACACGACAAACATTAAAGTTCCGTCTTCTTAGGATTTCACACATGCAACTTCTCAGCTGATTTTTCGGTTCACCCTGGGTCTCCCTCTGCCAGGCTCAGATCCACTTTAACACAAACCTTTTAATTGATCTCCCTCTGCCAGACTCGGACAATCTTTATCTACTTTTCAAAGCTTTCTTTACTTAAGAAAATCGAAGCCTTTAGACTGTGCGCAGGATTTTGCTCAACTTGTCGCAGGACCACTTGGATTCACAATTACACATTCTCTTCTTGATATAACCTTTTTCTGACTTTCACCACATCTCAGCTGGATACCTTAAAGGGACATTCAATTGAGCACCCACATGGTGCCGGATCACTCTGTCAAAGGTATTGTATCTTCCTTTTAAAGTTCAATCACTCATCAGCAGTTCAACTTCACTTGCGTCTTTCATCATACGCGTTTTAACAATGTTCGTTCCAGTGCTCGCCATACAATGTTGCTGTTTGCAACCTTGGCATCAACGCAGTTCGGTCTTGTATCGGTCTCCACAACTCACCGGCTGCGTTTATTTCATGGACGTCGCTTTGCTCTTGGAGCCAAGGTCGGTTCCAGGGCAGCTCGTGCTTCTCCCCTCCTTCATTATTATGATATGATATGGCATTTATAACGCGCCTATACACAAGTGTTTCAAGGCGCGACGAGGCAAGGGAGGGGGAACAGGGGAAGACAATAATCTTACTAGGCAAGGTGACATTGAGATCGCGCAAGTGCAGGCGTGGGAAGGCCTCAGGTATCTCCAACACACAGTGCAGGATTCTTCAGCCTGGTTTCCTGGTCTTAGGCTTTCTATTCTCAAGGTTTCCAGAAAGTAACGGTTTCTTGTGATCCCCTTCTGTTTTGCCATCTTTCTTCTCTTTCTTCTCTCGTTCAGCTGCCGTTTCGAAACTGCTGTTTTATCGTGTGCTTTGCCTCGCTCAGTGTGTGCTCTCGGGTGTCTGTGTGAAAGAGTTTGTGTTGTAAAAGGATGGAGGTCAGGGGTAGAGTTCCTAAATATCCTAGAAAAAGCAAAAAGGGGGAAAAGGGAGGAAAAAAGGGGGGAAAATAAGAAAAAAAAAAGAGAACCAGAAAGAAAAAGACAAATAAAACAAAATGGAAAAACCAAATCGACACAAAATAAATGTGAAAAAAGGAAAAAAAAGAAACAAAGAACTAAATAAGTAAAGAAATGAAAACAAAAATGGAAACATTAAAACATTTACTAAATTAACACAAAAACATGAAAAAGCAGAACATGAAAAAAGAGAAAAGGAGAGTGTGTGTGTGAGAGAGAGAGAGAGAGAGAGAGAGAGAGAGAGAGAGAGAGAGAGAGAGAGAGAGAGAGAGAGAGAGAGAGATTTAATGTTCCCATAGAACATTCCTTGGCAAAACAAATACCAGAATGATGTCCATATATCCTGCATGCTCTCAATATGCGCAAGGAATCCCTCCTGGTATTCACACTCAATCATGTGATGATGCTTTTATATTGCCCCACATCAGCACGCAGTAGTATCCCACCACTTAGGCTTGTCCATGAAGTGGTGTCTAGTTCCCCCACCAGGGGCAGTCCAGGTCTTAGTCTGCTGCAAGTAAGAAAATTAGAGAGGAAGATTTGGACAACTGTAAGTTAGTAGACAATGTAATGTTGCAGGAGACAGTTACACGGTGTGTTGACTGACACTGCACATATTGTACATTGTGACAAATCACTGAACGCCGTCACTTCTCCCCAGGGTGGAACCCCTTCCCATGAGGCAAGGGAGGTGAGGCTGCTGCCCGATAGTGTCATGCCCCATCCCTGGAAATGATGGAACCAATGGAGATTAGGTTTTATTATTCATTGGAACCGTTCTCAGCGGTCTAGTTTACTCCCAAGATGGCCGCCATGAGGAACCACCAGGATATAGTCAGCCCCTTCCGGATACATGGTGCATTGTATCCGTCTTTGGACCTGCGCTTGCTTGGACTACGTTCCTGTGTCCCAGCAACGGATTTTTCTAGCTCTCCAGCAGCATTGTTTGTTTTTTTAACCCTACTACACTTTCTCTTTCCTGTCCGCTACGTGCTACCTTGTCTAGCCTTTGGTTTATCTCTTCCTCGCTTCCGTTCGTCTGCCTTGCGGCGATTGTGTTTTCCTTCTTATCATTATTCTTTCTGCTTTCACTTTGGGATTCAGCGTATTTCGCTTTCACGCTTCTATTTCTCTCTGTCTTTTTCCCCGTGTTCGGTGTCTCCTCTTCTTAGGAGATGACCTATCATTTTGTTTTAAGGTTTATTCTGCCTACGGTCCGTATCCCGGTTGTCACTTCGTTCTTATGTTTACCCGTTCTGACTTTGCTTAGTTATACTTTCCCGCTACGTGTTCGGTGTTCTTTTTCACCCATTTGACTTCTGACCTACGTACCTTTTTCTTCGGGCTACTCTGGTCCGGTCTGTGCTCTTTCCCTACCATTTTGATACTGGCGTACTGCCCATACCGGTTCACCCGGTATCCCATTCCATACCGAAAATCCCGAGCAACTTAATTCTTCCAAAGAATATCTTCGCATCTACAAGTTGCTTTTCTTTGACAACTTTCTACATCTCTTTGCAACTGAGAAGTACACTTCCCTGGCACCTCAGTGACTGTCATCTTCTTACCGGAGTGAAGATCCTTTTACTGGAATTGGTTTTTCTTGTTTTCCTGATCCAGCTGCAACAGGTTCTGACCAGATCACGACAATATCACAGGGTTTTTTTCTGCTACAACTGGCTTTTTCCCTGGACCATTTGGGAGCTTGCTTCTTGGGGTCCCCCTTGATCCTGATCCTCTGCAGGACACAGTGGCCTCCCTATTTGCACGTTAAGAAGGAAAAGAAAGCTAAAAAGACTAAGAAGTCTAGAAGGATGAAAGGGACAGAGAGTCCTGAAGACCCCATTGAAGACTCGGGTGAGGAGAGGGAACGGAGAGGTTCATCGGATCTTGACAGATAGTCCCCTGGGGGTGGTATGATGCAGGAGGATCTCATGGGGAGTGACTTCCCCCACTGCCCCAGGCAGAAGGACAACCATCTGGGGTATAACCCTTGTGAGAAGATCACACCCCCACACTCTCTAGCCTCTCCTCCTTCTCCTATACATTTAGTAGACCTATGTATGGTTGTAGAGTAGACTAGCTCAAGGTCCTGGAAAGTAGGGAGGGAGAAAGGATGCATTCTCCTGGCCCACTGAAAAAGTGTATATTGATTGGAACTTTGTGTCGAGACTGAGATCAAAAGCCAGAAGAAGGGAGGCATTCTCCTGGCACAAGAAGCAAATATTATTTGGAACTTTGATACCTTCAGAAGGGAGTCATTCTCCAGGCTGTTTGAGACTGAACACCAGGAGTAATATTGTGTGGATCAAGGACCACACCCCAGGAGAAGGGAGGCATTCCCCTGGGATCAGAACAGGGCTGCTTTATTCCTTGGTGTATAGTGTAAGGGCCAGTATGGGGGACACTTTTGCCTTAATAGACATCCTGACAGTGACTTGAGATCTTTAGTTGAAGCAGGGAAATGCCGCTTAGGAATAGTGAAAGATGGGTTTGCTGTACTTACTAATAAAAGTCTATAGCCCGGAACCATGCCACCTTTGTGTCAGAGTCCTTCTGCACCCTTACAAAATTCACATATATCTGGGCACTTCCATGGGTGAGGCATAGTCTCACACATGCTGCCCTGGATCCCCTGGCCATGCACTCAACAAGCTCAGTCACTTTGTGGTGCTGGCGGGGGAGCTCCCCACCAATGGTTGCAATGCTGTCCAGACAAGTGGTCGACTGTAAATTGGTCGAAAGACAAATGGTCGACGTAAAAAAAAAAAGGGTGAAAATAAAATTAAAACAAATTCGACCATTTGTTTTTCGACCAAATTGGTTCAACCATTTGTCCAGTCAACCAATTTTTTTCGACCAAATGTCTGGTAACCGGTTGCAACACCACACACTTGAGCTGATGTTGACAATGTGCCACCTGAACTTCAACTGGAAGTGATTGAACTTTACCAGTCTCTGAACACTGCTCAATTTCCCAATCTGTCCCGGGAAGCATTAAAGAGGGTGTCCATGTTTGACAGTACTTACATTTGTGAGCACGTTTTTTCACAGTTGAAATTACACAAATCCAGTCTAAGGACACGACTCACTGACCAACATCTCCTTGCTATCCTGGGAGTAGGAACAACATCACTGGAGCACGAGATCCAGAAACTTACAGCTGAGAAACTCTGCAATGTTTCTCACTGATCCAGTATTTCTGGTTCACTGTTCATCTGCCACTTAAAAAAAGAAAATGCATTTCTTCATACTCATGGTTCACTGCGCACTTACAGCCGTGCCAGATGCTGTGCAAAATGGCAGAGATTGTCAGTCTTTTCGTCCTGTTTGATTTGCATATAATTTCTAGTGCCGATATGTCCTTTGCAAAGAAAGAAATGATAAAAGTGGAATGGAAAATGTGTATTACAAAATGTTAGTTTGAAATACAAATAAAGACCAGTACACCTCAAAAAGGTATTCTTTTTCCATGTATTTAATACAAATTGGGGGTTGAAAAAGCCTCCCACCCTGCCCCCTGCCCCTCCCACATTTACTTTTGGCCCACTATAGGCAGCAAGTAAGGTTCCTTCTGCCCTCTGGCAAAATCAGTTGTACACCCCTGTACTAGGCTCTCTCCCAATCTCTTCGTCCCCATTCCGCTAGTGTTACTGTCTCTCTGCTGTTCCACTAGGCTCTCTCCCATTCCCTGCGTCCCCCTCTGATGTTACTATGCCTCGCCCCCTTTATTGTGTGCCCAGCCTTGCTTTTTTCCCCCTACTGTCGTGCTGATACTTACATCAGTGCTTCCTCCAGAAAGACTCACCAACATCCTCTTTGTTACTCCCTCTCCTATGGACCCCTCATATGGTCTCTGTTCCCTCACCCATCTCATCCTCTCCCATTATGGTGGCACTCAGTGGGTCCTCCTCCTCCTCATCTGCCACCTCCTCCTCATCTGCCACCTCCTTGAAGACCTTGACCTGGATGTCCTCGCTCTCACTGAGACAGGGTTCATGGCCAGCTCTGTCACAGGTTTTGACGCTCTCAAGATCCTCCCTGAGCCCAGAACCCAGCGGCCTGGAGGTGTAGTGGTCCCAACCTTTTCGGAGTGGGTCTCTGCTTCTGTTAGTCCTACGCAAGCCTACTCCTTTTTGAATACCTGGACTGCAGTTTCTCTTTCTCCCCTGGCCCCTCTCTGACAGTGGCCATCTACTGGCCACCTGGCTATGACGCCATCTTCCTCTCTGAATGGGCTGACCTCTCCTCTTCTTGCCTTTACCTCTCAGTTGCTCCTCCTCTGAGACTTCAACATCCACCTGGATGCTTCTAATCCCTCTCTCTTTTTCTATTATTATTATTATTATTATTATTATTATTATTATTATTATTATTATTATCCCTTTGGTCTGACACACTGCCGACCACACCTTGGTTGCTCTCATCTTCTCAGACATCCCCCCTCTCCAACCCTCTCACCACTCCTCTCTCGTGAACTGACCACTTTCTGCTATCCCCTCACCTTATGTGTCCCACATGCAAAGCCTTCCCCAGCACAGCCACCCGAATTCTCTGTCATTCGGCTATGAAGCCTGTGTCAGTGGATGCCTTTGCCTCTACATTCTCTTGCACTTACCCAGATCTGCGCTGTCCTGGTCGCACTTACCCAGAGGCTTAATGGTCCTGACCGCACTTCCCCCACCCCCCCTCCTGCACCTCTCGGTGTCGCACTTGCACGGTCTGAAGGTCACAAGGCCTAGTAGGATCGTTTGTCTTGTCTGCCCTCTGTTTTCCCTCCCTTGACTTGTAGCACCTAGAAACACTTATGATCTTGCATTTAGAATGCGCCTGTACACATCTCCCATTTTGCCATGTATGCGTAAACCGTGGAGATGTCATCCAGGTCTAAAAGTTCATTGCATTGGGAAATTCTTTGAGAGTTTGTTTCTCTGCTTTCGGTAATTTAAGCCCTTTGGGCTTCCTAGACGCTGCGTTCCCACCAGCCCATTCGATATCCAAGTTCCTTGGCCCAGGTGTATTTAAATATGACCCCTTGCATGTGTGTCACCACTTTGGCTGATATCAGTATCACTAGTGCCTGGAACACATACAGATGCTCGGGACCAAGGCCATTTTTACTGCCGCTGTTCTCCCTGGCCATGATGTCTCCTGGAGGTTCCATGTCACCAATAATCCCAGAGCTTTAGCCCACAATCATGGAATACTTTCTTGGTACAGCGCACCATATATACCAGCAATCCGAACCCCCAGATAGTCAACTGATGACTCTGCCCACTTAAATGGGCATGAGTTGCATCTCATGGTAATTCGTTCCTGCAGTTACGAGATATTTAATGCCCTGGCAGCTTTAGCCATATTAATTTAGAAACCTGAAAGTTCCTCAGAACATGTCAGCGTCACGATCAGGGCCGGAATTGAACTCTCTAGACCATCACATCATCAGCCTATATCAGTTTGTGACCTTTATCTCGGATAGTAACCCCTTTCATCTCGCCGTCATGGCAGATGACCTGAGCCAAAGGCTCCATAGCTAAAGCGAAGATCAACAGGTGACAGTGGGTATCCCTGGCGAGTGCCCCAGTATAGCGGAACTGGTTCAGATCGTACGACTGGTAAGACATCAGTCTGGTATTCAGGATCTGAAATTTCGCCATCCCCATCTTCAAAAAATTAGGGCCCAATCCAAAGGATTCCAGAGTGCGCCCCAAGTATACCAGTTTCCGTTGTCAAACGCCTTATGCGCGTGCAAAGCTAAAACTGTGAATCCACATCCAATTCGAGATCACATTCACCACCACCCTTGTAATGTTATCGTGAGTGCACCGGCCCGCGATAAACCCTGCTTGATCCACATTAATTAGCTCTGGTAACACTGACATCCAGTCCATCTTTATCGATTGCAGAAACCCTTGCAAGACAAACAGACAATAAAAATGGCCCTCGCTACCAGAGATTGGTAAAACCGTCCCATGATGGATAGCTTAGCCTCATCTGCCAGTATTCTTTCGACCTTGTGTATTTTTCAGGCATGCAATAGGAGTGCTTTTAGAGATGCTCCTACAGTTCGTGGCAAGGATCTTGTTTGCCGTATTTCCTTTGGAGTAATAGAACTGTTTCGTATGAAGTAGTGCAGTGGCTGCTCGGTCCATCAGGTGCGCCTCTAGCTCAGACCTGGCTAACTTAAGGGCTTGAATACTCTTCGGGGATTGGCCCATGCTTGTGTTCGGTGTCCCTTAATGGCCCTTCTGCCGGCAATGTTATTCTTTACACTTCCTGGACTCTCATGAACGGTGTTTACCCCTAATAACGGCTTTCACAGCATCGCCTCATTTACTTCTTATTATCATTCTCTTCAAGTAAACTCTCCACGGTTTCTTTAATAAGGAGTGTGGATTGCCGTGTCTCGCAAGATCAGGTTAAGCTTCCAGGGCTGGCTCCCTGGGGGCAGGCGTGACGTGAGGTCCGTATCTAGGACCACAGGGGTATGGCCGGACACTATTTGCTGCTCAATTTCTATCAAAATCGTCCTAGAAATCAATGTGGAGGAGATTAACATACCTATTCTGGCAAAGCCCCAGTGCACCGTTGAACAGCGGGTATAATCCCTCTCCCCTGATGGAAGAACCTCCAAGCTTCAATTAAGGACAAATCTCAGAGCTTCTTGACTATTACTAGAAAGTTAAGTTTTTGTTTATTATTTTATTAATTTATTGGGTATTTATAATGCGCCCCTACAGCAAAAGTTGTTTCAAGGCGCAACAAGACAAAAAGGGGGGGAGAGGGGCCGAACAGGGATGAAGAAAAACACAAAATAAAAATAAAAAGGTCGCTTCTAGGCCTTGTGTCATTCAGACCGTGCAAGTACAGTAGCAAGAAGTCTGAGGAAGCAGCGTTTGGGGGGGGGGGGGGGTATTAGGTTGTGCCGATCAAGAGGGAAGAGCCCAAGCCTATGCAAGTGCCAGGTGGACAAGTGCCAGGGGAATGCAGAGAGTGCAGCAGAGAGAAGGTCGACGTGCTAAGTGCGAGGGACGGGCTGGAAGGGCTGAATGGAGTGCAGGCCCAGCCAGGTTAGTGCAGGACGAGGGAGCCTGGAAGAGCAAGTGCAGGTAAGAGGGAGGGGGAGACCAAGTGCAGAGGTAAACTGGCCGGGGAGGGCCTGGTGCTGAATGAACCAGGCAGCCATTGAGAAGTTTTCAGGAACTTAAGGAGATCCGGCTCAAGCCGGAGAGGGGCAGGGAGACAATTCCAGAGGGAGGCGCCTGAGGAGGAGAGATCGCTCTACCCCCCACTCTCTGCTTGGGGGAAAGCGTCTGATCTGCAGAGAGTTCGAGCTAGCAGACTGAAGGGCTCTAGCAGGGAGGTATTTAGGGAGAGAGAGTTGGATGTAGTGGGGTCCCAGGCCCCAGAAGGCCTTGTGGATGATGCAGAGGGTCTTGAACTGGATCCTTGCAGCAACCGGGAGCCAGTGGAGAGATTCTAGGGCTGGAGAGATACGGTCCCTGGCTTGAGGCTAAGGATAAGTCTTGCAGTCATATTCTGGATTAGTTGAAGGGGGATGTGAGAAACCTGAGGGTACTCTCCCCAACAAACCTCAAGAATCCCTTATTCAGATGGCCAAGAAAGGGCTGACCCTCTTATCCCATCCCTGAAGGCAGACGAGCAGGGAAAGATCACCTGGGTATGGGTGCCGGGGGTTGTGCTCAGGAGAAAGCCCAAAGGGAGACGCAGACGAGGAGGGAGAGATCCCAGAGACCTTTGTGGGCTGTGCCACATCTGCCCCCCTTCATCCCATTGATTCTCTCTTATTCAAATTCACAATCAGACCCCTAGGATCTCAAACCCCGTCACATTTAGAAGCCCTCTCTCCAACAACCCTGTGTTCCCTTTTCTTACCAGCGTACAACCGGTCATTCTTTTCCATACCCCTCTAGTCACTATTCCCTGCACTGCCAGTCTGCATAAACAAAACACTACCAATCCCACAATTCCCCCCTTTCACTTCATACTAATAATTCCGGTCACTCCCGTTTGCCTCACAAACCCTTCAACTCATTTCAAAACCCACCCTTCTGAGATTACTAAAAAACCCTCTAATATGAGGGTTGTAATCCCATATAGCACTGTTTCCCCATCCTATTCGGTAGCACAATCTGACAATCTTCTTCCCCTCTTTTCCAACTAACAGGAACACTTTCACGCATTATGAAAGACAATGGACTAACCCCAAAGCCATTTACATGACATGCCCCAATACAAGTGTTAAGCAAAGTCAGGCAATTGATCAGACACACACACCGATGGCCCTTTCGTTTCCCCAAAAAGGATAAAAGGTGGAGCAAGAGAGCACAGTACGAGCAACGCAGACCGCACGATGAGACAGCTATCCAGGTCCGGCAGTCCAAAAAGGCGGCGAATATCGTAAGGCTGACAGGAGAGACACGACCTTGCCCTTTCCGACGCAGACCCGCGAAACCGTTGCAGAAGAAATCTTAAGACCGAGGACAATAGCCCAAGTGTGCTGCAACAGATATCAAAGGAACACAGAGCATGTCGATGCTGATAAGTGGGAGCGAGGGAAACTCCTGCAACAGTGGTACTGACCCTGACTACAGTTACGAGGAAAGCCAAGCAGTTATTCACAGCCGGGGAGTCGAGGGGAGGGCCGATAAGATCCGGGTTGTGGTGAATGAAAGACGCAAAGTGGCAAATTGAACTGTTCAAAGAACTGTAAAAGTGTTAAAGGGAGACCAGCTGCAGAGGGAACCGGTACCACGTGGGTGCTAACTCGAGAGACTCTGGTCAATCCCCGTTTGAAACTACAGGTACCAGAAGGCCGCAGGAAAGCCACCATGTTAGGAAAGTGGTCACACAGGAGCTCAAGCAAAATCCCTGTACAGTTGAAAGCCTTTGACCCAAGAACTGTGAGTAAACAAGGGAAGTGAATCCCGCAAACAATTGAAAAAGACATTGACATTTAAGAAGGGTCTGAGCCCGAACGAGGGAGATCCAGTGGTGAAGCCATGACCAGAGAAAAGCCAGGGTGAACCCGGTGGAGGTAGGCTGAAAGCAAATAAGGGCCTGCGCCCAGAAGAGGGGGACCGTGGGGTGAATCCATCACCCGAGAAATACGTAGAAGCGGACTTTGTGTTTGTTTGTTGTTTTGGTTATTTGAAAATCTATATCAGGCCTTCGGAACCAGGAGACACAACCATGAGGCCCCGATATCAATGGGAACAGGGGTCAGCGCCCGGAAGAGGGGGACCCAAGGGTGAAGAATCCTCACCCTAAGTGAAAGTAGGAAACAAACCTTCATCTGTTGAAGAAACGTTTGTTTTTGTTGTTTGAATACATCAGGCCCTCGAAGACAAGAGACTTGCGTGAGAAACGAGACTTGGCCATCGAGGCTCCTGAGAAGCTGGAACAAAGCTGTCGACTCGTGCTGGGAGAGTTCGAGTGTGTTCTGTGCTCCAAGATCCCACCTTACCACATGCTCAAAACATGGGGAAGGGAGACCTAGGCTAGCGCATCCTGACATATTATTTGTGAACACTTTCTTTCTTTGCTTGAAAACAATCCCACACCCTTTTTGTAGTAGTTGTAAGGTTTGGCAATAGGTTTCTTAGTATAAGCCCTTTTTATTTGACACAACGCCACTAGGACTGCCTTATTTTTCCATTTGATGGTCGACCCTTGCTCCCATCTTAGATTTAGGTTTAGAATAGGCCTTTTTCCAACCTGCATACAGTTTAATAAACACCCTTGAACTGTGATCACTGGTGTCTGTCTATACTGTTGCCACCATGAGTTCCTTACAGGACGAAGGGAGAAGTTAGGCATATTGAGAAAGAAGATGTTGCAGTAGTCCAGCGCTCAGACTCCCACGCTGCCCCCCCGCACTAGAATCGGTAGATAACACTAGGAATCCATGTACCCTCCTCCACCAGACCTGAAAGGGATGAACCAAATAACCCTGACAGACCACATCAAATAATAAGGTAAGAAAGAAACTGCAAAAAGTGAAAACATAATAATCAATTCGTCAGTAAGGATCCAAATGTTCTAATTCCACAACCTGTGCCCAAGTAACCATGGCATTTTCCTCCACTGCCATTTGGGTTTGTAATCCCAAACAGCCATGCCGGTTTGTCCCCATGAAACACTACTACGGATGGCAGAGGACTCCCCTGAGCTTTGTGAGCGGACAAATGTCCCTGGGGTTGCGGAGGTCTTGGACGGAAAAAGCATTGAACTCGTCCTGGATTCACCTTCACCAAATGTCCCGAAGTTTCTTAATCGGGAATCAACAACCAAAGAACAAGTACAATCTCCTACAAGTTCTCGTGAATCACGGGAAAGGGGCACATCATAATCACCACACACTCAGGTGATGTGTAACCCGACCTTTGAGCTGCTCTGCATTCTACTAAACACCCGCTCTCTTGTCAAGCACGCGACTGAGACTGCCGACTATATTGAGTCTAACAACCTCGATCTATGCACTTTGACAGAGACTTGGGGTTCAAGTGCATCAGGGCCCACTCTTAATTTAGCAATACCCAGAGGATATGTAATGATCTGTAAGGATAGAGCGGAGGGAAAGGGTGGGGGTTGCATTCATTATGAAAGAGTCTCTCGAGGTATGGGAATCTCCTGGGCTTTCTCTCAAGGGAATTGATTCGATCCATATAAAAATTAGCAATGAATACTGAATCTACAATTAATATCCTTATCATATAATCGCCCTCCATCCATAAAGGTAATCAGTAGCCTCTTGTTACCACTACTGAAACCCGCTTTGCGTTTCATTATTCTGGGCAATGTTAATTACTGGGGGCGAAGACACTGATCGATCTGCAAAGGAGCTACAACAGTCCTTGGCTGATCTAGGCTTTGTACAACACATGTTAACACCTACCCATGTCCTGGGACACACATTAGATTGGTTGGCGGTTCTTAACACAATGGGCTTCATTACGAGTCTAGCGGTAAAAAAAACCAGCAGGTTACCGCCGGACTCGTATTACCATTCCGCCTCCGTTATTCCCGGAATCACCGGGGCATTACAACCCCGGTGACCCGGTAATTCCGGAGGCGGAATTCAGTAAATCCCCATTACCGCGGAGTCCCATAGGACTCCCTGGGAATGGGGAAGTGGAAACACCGGCACCATGCTGTAATGGTGCCGGTGTTTCCACGTCCGCCTTCAGGCGGGTGGTTTTAAACCCATCAGGTCAGACCTGGCGGGAGTGACACCTCCCGCCTGCAGAACTCGAGATCAGCCGGTCCGGAAAGAACGGTGGTGGCAGATTTACCACCACCGTTCTTTCCGGACCGGCTGACTCGTAATGAGGCCCAATTTGTGGTAACGTATGCACCATGCCCTGTCCATGGTCCGACCATTTCTTTGTGCACTTTTTACTCTCTGTCCCGTTCCCAGTTAAAGTAAGGAATAAGCAGACAGGCTGCCTGTCACGAAACTTAAAACGCCTTACATAAGCAATACCAAACCTATACTAGACCAGCCCCTTAATTTCTCGACAGAGATGTCGGTTCAGGCCATGGCCATCGCCCTGTCCAAAAATATATCTTATATTACAGATTTGTTAGCTCCCTTGAAGCAAAATGCAAAATAAAGAGGGAAATAAAAGCAAACCATGGTTCTCGGATGAACTGCGAAGCCAAAAAATTCTGACCATGAAAGATTTTAACTCCTGGAAACGATACCCAAGCCCTGACCTGCTAACACTCTATAAAAACTTATTAAGGGCATATAAATCCGCTATTCTCGAGGTGAAAAAGAATTTTCATAATGTTCCAATTACTAACGCACAGTCTGATACTAGGGACATTTTTACGATACTAAAAGAACAGGAGACTGTCCCTCCCCCTGCAGACCAGCTACTGATAAGAGACAAAAACTGGTGTCAACTTATCCAAGATGGTCTTCAAAACAAACTGCTCAATATTAGGACCACGTTGTTATAAAAAAAAAAAAGAATGTGATTCCGCTACTCGAATTCAAGGAGCCATTGAAAGTTTTTCAGAGCGCGACCCTGTGGTCCCTCCCTTCAACTTTCACCCCATTTCAGAGATAGCCTTGACAAAAATTATCGAACAGAAGAAAGCAACCCATTGTAGAGGGGACACATGTTCCTCTATGATAATTAAAACTTGCACCCTTCGTCTATTAAAAGCAGCTTGTATATTCATCAACACCTCTCTGAAGGAGGGCAAGATCCCTGAAGACCTCAAACAAACAATGGTCATCCCTATACTTAAGAAACCAGGGTTACTTAGGGACAACCCCTTGAATTATCACCCTATTTCTAATACCCATTTTTTAATTAACATTTTGGATAGGGTTGCCTACAATCAGTTAGCCGAGCACCTGGATCATTATCCTATCTTACATTCTCAACAATCTGGTTTCAGATATTTTTTTGGGAACAGAGACATCACTCCTTGAGTTGAAGTCAAGACTTCTTGCTCAGGTTGACAGGGGCGCTGTCTCCCTTGTAATCTCACTAGATCAATTTGCTGAATTCGACCTGATCGAACATACCATTCTGATCACTAGACTAAAGGAGGTTGCCAACTTTTCAGACACAGCGGCTGCTTGTATTGCCTCTTTCTTGGAGTACAGATGCAGCAGAGTCTGCTCGGACATGGCCGATGCCTCCCCCATTCCAGTACGTCTTGGTGTCCCACAGGGGGCTAGTACATCCACTTGTCTGTACAACCTATTCATGGCTCCCTTCTTCTTTATGTTAGAGTAGGAGGGGTTATGTTTTCAAACTACACGGATGACACACAATGTGTCGTCCACCTATCTGGCTGCCATGGGCAGGACGAACAGGAAACAAACAGAATATTCACCCTTATAGAGAAGGGGATGCTGGACAACTATTTAGCCCTAAATAGGGGCAAGTCTGAACTTTTGATAGTCGGTAGGCCGCCCTCTATGCGAAAACTGAATCAGGCATACAGCTCATTCAAATTAGGGGATAACATCATTCCCCCTCTGTCTAAAACTAAAATCTTGGGAGTCACCCTCGACCAGAATCCGTCAGTGAGAGCTCATGTAAGCACTGCTGTATCTGCATCGGTATACTACGTCAAGCTTCTTTCACTTCTTAGGCCCCGTACTACTTGCTAGAGCTATAAGAGGGGCCAAGAGAGATTATTGCTGTAGCCTTTTGTCGGGCATTAGCAAGCATGACGTACATAAGCTCCAGATAGTACAGAATTGGGCAGTTAGAGTTGTGCTAGGCCTTGCTGGCCGTGACCATGTAGCGGAGGCTAGGCGTGCTCTTCATTGCAAATCCCTCTCGAGCTCTTCGCTCCTCTACCTCCAACTCCCTCAGGGTCAGTCGTTTTTCAAAGAAACGAGCTGGGGGTAGATCTCTATCTTCGGCTGGGGCATCCCTCTGGAACAGCCTCCCTGCCACTCTAAAACTTGAGGAGAACCATCTACGGTTCAGGAAGCACCTCAAAACCTTCCTCTTTGCTTCTGCCTTTGCTCCCCTTCTCCCCTGCTGATCTGCTCTCTTGGCACTGTGCACCTGGCCACCCTCTGGCCCTGGGCCCAGGTACCTGCTCACCCTGCCACCTTCCTGCACTGCCTCCTGGCCACCCCTTGCACTGGCGACTGTAACTGTACCCATACAGTCCCCCCCACCTTTTTTCTTCTTTTTCTGCACTTATTCAGACTTACCCAGTCTGCTGCCTTAAACACAGCACTTGCCACTTGCCGGCTGCACTACCACAGTTTGCCTCAATGTTCTATTTATTTTATTTACCTGCGCTCCTCGGCTTCTGCACTTTCCACTCTCCCCCTTCCATGCACTTTTTCCCTTTTCCCTTTCCCATGCACTTGCGTGTTCTCAATGTCACTGGGCCGCGTAAGATCGTTTTTATGTTGTGCTGTGTTCTCCCTTGTTCCCCTCCCTCGTCTAGTCGCGCTCTGAAACACTTGTGTACGAGCGCGATACAAATTAAATATCATATCATACGCTGACCATCTCGCTTCAGTCTCCCCTCCTTTTTATTTATTTATTTATTTATTGCATGGCGTAGTTGACATAGATCTTTGTTTCCATACATTTGAAGTTGCAGAAACATAACAGTCATGTTATACAGACAGGCAATCATAGGGTGTAGCAGTGATCAAGTGGTACCGGGGGTTACAGAAGGAGTTTCATTGGACAGATGGGGCGGAAGAGAGTTCCAGATGCGAGGGGCTGCAATGGCAAAGCTGGCGTTGTCTGCTCTTGTGGTAGTGAAGCGGGGATGTGCAGCTGGGTATTAGCATTGGATCTGAGAGATCTAAGTGAGGTTTTGCGTGCAGTGCATCTCTTGAGGTAGGTAGGAGCAGTGGCAGCTAGACATTTGTGGGTGATGGCGAGTGTTTTGTGGAGAATTCTGGCCTGGACTGGGAGCCAGTGTGCATCTCTTCTGTGGTGTGTGACGTGTTCTCTTTTCTTAATGCCCAAGGCTGCTCTGAGGGCTTTGTTTTGTAGAAGTTGGAGTTTGGTAAAAAAAGAAATTTAAGGTACCTAGCAGTAAGATGTTACAGTAGTCTATTTTTGTTAGGATGAGGTCTCTAGCGAGTGTCAGGCAATTTACAGGTGATAGGAGAGGCCTGCTTAGTGTGACGAGTTTGGCAGTATAGGCCGTTGAAGAGGCGAGGGCGCTGATGTGACTGTTCATGGTGAGATTAGAGTCAAGATGTACTCCTAGTGTTTGGACTTTATGGGAGATGTTGATGGGTGTGCCATCAATCACTATGGTGGTGTAGTCTGGGTGGAGTTTGCCGAGTCTGTTAGGGGAGCCAACTATAAGAATCTCAGTTTTATCTCCATTAAGACAGAGTGGGAGATCAACAGTATATCTGGGGATCTCTCACTGCTAGGAATCGTGTTCAGAAGCTGAAGTCCACTACGACAAGTAACTGGAGTAACTGAAGCTTGATCTTGAGGCCCTGCTGGACGAGAAGAATTGCTGTTGCTCTCCTTCACAATCTGAAAGCGGCTGTGCCTCCAAGGACTGACCCAGAGAGGACCTGGTAAGGCGCCCTCTTCCCGAGCTACGAGGGACCATCGTGCACCAGCTGATCTTTGCCAAAGCTCCCTGGTAGACAGACCTTTAGCAGGCTGCCGACCCGACGGGGACTGCTGCGGAACTCCAAAGAGAAGCGTCCGGACTGGTGTCCGCCACTGTCGATGACCGCCGTCGCTGACCGGAGCCGCCGTGCTCCCGTTTGCCTAAGAACTTCATGTGATCCAAGGACGCTCTCATCCGCATCGTCGCCGCTGTATCCTGCTGGAGAAGGCCTGACCGTTGGCACGCGAGGAGCATCCACCGGTGTGTTTCCCACCACCCAAAGACCACAGAGACACCGACGACTCGACGCCCTTGCTGGGCCACAGTTCTTCAAACTCTTTGCGGT
The DNA here is from genome assembly GCF_040938575.1 of Ambystoma mexicanum. Classification (NCBI taxonomy): domain Eukaryota; kingdom Metazoa; phylum Chordata; class Amphibia; order Caudata; family Ambystomatidae; genus Ambystoma; species Ambystoma mexicanum. The sequence continues at coordinate 26,952,960 of NC_090921.1, read as the reverse complement.
CCAGAACTATCGACATCGAGGTGCCCCGCACGCCTCTTCCTTGCAGGACGTTTACGCTTCCCCGTCAACGAGCACCGCTAGGAACGAAGCTGCCACTTCACCGTCGTAGCTCGACCTGTTCTCCATGGGACGTTCAACGACCCGTGACTTCTGCCTTAAAGGGAGGGCACTCAAGAAGGGCTGTCGATTCCCTGACGAGGAACACTACAACGCCAGGTACTTTGGGGTTGCAGAACTATTGGGAAGTCGCTTGTGAACGATATATGGACTGGGCTTGTATCTTTCTTTTACAGGTTTCCCAGATGGGGGCGGGGGAATCTCCACACAGAGCTGGGTTTAACGGTAGTGACCAATATTCTGCCAATTGCTCAACCATCTTGCTTTCCTTGCTCTCTCTACTGCTGGTTTCATCTTTATTTGATCTGTGTGTCATTCTGACCGTATGCACTTTAATGGGATCTGATAACAGTTGTGGTACCACTGTAGAACTGAATAGATTTACAGTTATTGATTTTCTGAGTACAAAGTGAGTTATGGTGATAGTGTACATAACCTTGAATATTAATTATAAAGACTGTGTTTTAACCGATACAGTGTGCGGACATTCCTTTGTGGATGCTTGGGGACTACACTGTACTTAAGAACGTCCTGAGAAGCTGGGCCTTGATTGCTCGACCACATATCAATAATAGAGAATCTTGGCTGGGGTCCTCTGTGCCTCTCCTCTGCCATATAGAGAGCACAAGTACAGACACCCCCCGCCCCTCCTGCGTCTTCACAGCCGTGTCTTGATACAAATTGCCTGTGATGGGAATAAGGATCTGTGTCTCGTCAGCAAAATGTATGTAGATTACTCCCATGGCATCTAGTGCTGCGAAAAGTAACTTGGTGTAGGCGTTGCAAAGGGTAGGATAGAGGCAAGATCCTTGTGGTACACCTAGAGGTGCCGGGATGGGGTCTGATGCAGCTTCCCTAGGGAAACTCTTGAATTACGATCGGAGAGGAAGGATTTTATCCATGTGGCAGCCTTTTGTGAGAAGTGGAAGTTGGTGGATAGGGTTTGGCATAGTTTTTGCATAGTTTGTCATGGTCGACCAAGTCAAACGCTGCTGACAGGTCTAGGAGTAGTAGGATGCACAGTTTGCCAGAGTCCCTAATAGCGTCCATCTGGTTTTTTAGGTCCAGTAGGGCAGTCTGTACTGTGGTTGGGGTGGAAACCTGATTGTCTTTCCCCTAGTAGGTGATTGTGTTCAAGCTGGGATTGTACTTGGGTAAAAGCTATTTTGTCAATGATTTTGAGGAGGAAAGGTACTGTTGTTATTGGCCTGTAGATGGTGGGTATTGTAGGGCTTGTGAGGGTTTTTTGAGTAGTGATGTGACCCAAGCTGCTTTGATGGAAGCTGGTATTTCGCTGGAATTGAAGGATTAATTCACAAAATTGGTAATGGTGGGTGCTAGTATGGTGGCGCAGTCTCTGATTACTTTAGCTGGGGTGCTGTCGCCTTTGCAATTAGAGGGCTTGAGTGATGCTATTGTTTTGAGGACCTGATCAGTGGTGACTTGTGTGAAGTGGAATTCAGGTACGTCAGAAGTGGGGGAAATAGTCAAAGGGCGGGGAGGCGTGGTGGTAATAAGTAGTTTTTTTTGCGAGGCCATTTTGTTTTGGAGTGTGGTCACTTTTGAGGATAGGGCATCCTGAATGGTGGTACACCAGGCTTTGCTAGGAACTATAGGGCTGGTGGGGAGAATGGGTGATTCTAATTCTCTGATGATGGTGAATAGTTCTTTGGTGTTAGAGGCTGCGGCGGCGGCGGCGGCGGCTATGCGGTTATTGAGAGATTCCGCTTTATAGGAGAGTACACTGTTTGTAGGCTTTAGATACATTGTTGTAGTTTGGTTAGGAGTTCTGGGGAGTTGATTTTCCTGGTTAGGTGTTCTAAGGCTCTTTTTTCACTTCTGAGTGCAATAAGTTCGTTGTTGAACCGGGGGTGCTGCGTTTAGTTTTGGGCACTTTGGTTTTGAGGGGGGCTACTTCATCAACCGCTGATTTTAGACATTGGTGGTAGTGCTTTGCAATGCTTTCTGAACTGGTACTATCCAGTGGTTTGGAATTGGGTAGTTTGTTGAGAACTGGGTTTAAATTTTCCCAGGTGAGCTTATGCACATTTCTGACCTGGATGGGTAGTGGTTTGCAAGTGGTAGTTTTGTGGTCGGTGTCTAGCTTTAATTTGAATTTAATTAAGCAGTGGTCGGTCCATCGTAATTAGAGGACGTCTGTTATGGTTACTGTAGTATTAAGGGCGAGTATCCAGTCGAGGATTCTGCCTTTCAAGTGGGTAGGGGTGTTCACTATTTGGGAGAATTGCATTTCCTGGAATGCCTTTTGGCAGGCTGCATCCTTGATGTCTGCAGGGTCATCATAGCCTAAGTTGAAGTGTCCTTGTCTCACAGTAGACTGCGGGCCTATTCACTTATCCCCATCAGTTCTTCATCCTCCGCTTCCAAGACTAAGCGATGCTGTTGGACCTCAAACGTTAAGAGGAACTCACAGGAGTGGCCCCAGATATATTTAATCTGGTTATCTCGAAGTCACGGGTGGACCACATTAGTTGTCTTCTCTTGGCCAGCGGAATAACTGGACCATGGCCCCCCTGAATGATACAGAATTGAATATCCTCGCTGATTTCATTAAGTCTTCTTTGGTTTGGACAAAAGAGGGTCTGTACGTCCTGCTGTTGGATCTGCATCATTCTCCCCCTTAGACGGATGTTGTTTTGATGTGAACGGTTCTCTGCACCGTCCTGTCTCGCGATTAAGTGCTCCACTTGTTTTTCCAGGTATTTCGGACTATTAGCCTGCTCACGTAGGACTGTGTCAATGTCGTCCATGTGCCTCTCCGTTCCCAGGATAAGTTTGTCCAGCTCCGTTATGGATTGCACTAATCCCTCCGCACTATTCTTTATATCTTCTTTGAGGTCCTCTTTCAATTCCTTCAGTAGTCGTCTTAGGTCGTCTTTTGTTGCTAAACATTCTGGCCGTTCCTACTAGTGGCCCGCGTGTACCTGTGCTTCCACACTTTGTGGCTGCTTTGAGGCCATGCAACCTGCAGGAGTGCCTTTAGATCGCAATGCTTGGGCTTTTTGGAGACATTTGACATTTCCCATCTGCTATTACCAAGGGAAGCCGCACTGGTCGTCGTGCAGCAGCACCCTGTCAAGGTACGCCACGCCTCAGCAGTCCCGCCAAACCCACTACTCCATATTTCTGGGAAGCTCACAGTCCTTGAGGTATGCCTTGTTGTTTGGAATCTCTGACTGCGTCACGCCCCCCTGCTACCAGTAGTGTGCGTCTCCAAATGAGGATGACTGCCCACCAGTCTCATCCAATAGCAGCCCATGCAGAAGCAGCAGACAACTGGTCCAACCACAACACGGTTGTTCTCTTGAGGATACCCCTCCTTCCTCCCGCTGGGAGATGCACTCTGCTGGGTAGTCCACAGCTGCCCCTCCATTCCCTTCTAGGTGCCCCGTGAACCTCAGGCCTGTCTGCAACACTCCAGTTCAGATTGCATTACCTTTCCCCCTTGGGGCTCACACGATCCGCAACCAGGACCTCTACCGCTCTTTCATGGGATGGCATCTGCCTCAAGCACTGTCACACCCTCCTCAGTATATTTGGAGACCCTGGGGTATTTCGGGTCTCTGTCTTGGGGTGCTAGGCTTCACCGCCACCAACTTGGCGCTTGCGCCCTTCTTCAATTCGGTCCTCAAATCGCCTCCACAACGACTTAACCAGCGAAACAGCCATGGCCTTCAATTGAACGGGGTTCACACACCTGCTACCTCCATGTCCACACTTCCCCTTCAACTTTGACAAGGTTTAGGTGTTCGGTGGTCCCAGGCCTGCTCAGAGCTCTTGGCGAGTGTGTCACCATTCCACCCCAAAGAGCTTGGGATAAGATCACTTGTGTATGTAACATTTTGAAAGCTCTACACATGCACAAAACGACTTACTTGCCCTATTTAAATTCTCACTTGCTAATCATGAGTGGTGAGTAAACGTAGTAGCCCAGTGTATACATTCATATAAAAGCTGTTGCATGTGCGTTCCACTTCTCCCTGCCTGCACAAATGGTTTATGTTGCATCGACTTTCCTCTACCCTACTTCTGTACAGTACATGGGAGAGGGACAGCTTGGCATTCTGGGACTTATCTCAAACAAACTGCATTAAATAGAGAGGTGCGCCTTTGCTGTGTGCATGAAAAAAGCACAACAAAAAGTTATTCTCCACTAACCAGCCAAGACTTGTCATCCGTCATCGCGTTTTAGCTCTGGTTCATGGGTCCTAAACTATGTCCATCACTGAAGGTGAAGAGGAGCCTTCCAGGAGGTACTGCTCGCTCGACCCAGAGCTGGCTGGCAATGCTGCACTGGGCTTTATCATCCCTTGTTCTTGAATTTCTGAAGAGGGGGGCTTCTCAATGGCCTGCTCTCTGTGTCCGAGGTATTACATCTAGGGTCTTTTGGCCTCTGCGGTGAGTGTGCGATGCCAGCGGCCCTCCTGTGCTTGGCTTTGGGCATTTTGGCCTTGTTTTCCTGGCAATGACCCGACCCGCTCCCCCCCACACTCTCCGAGACCTCGCTCCACTCTCCCTCCCTCCTCCCACCTCCCAGCCCGCCCAGAACACCGATTGTGTTAATTTATCCACCATGCCTGGTGTAATCACCGACGCTTCCCTGCAGGTTCCCGCCAGCTGGAGCTCTGCAGGTGAGTGTGCGATGCCAGAGGCCCTCCTGGGCTTGGCTTTGGGCATTTTGGCTTTGGGCACTTTGGCCTTGTTTTCCTGGTGCTGACCCGACACGCTCCGCCCGCACTCTCGAGACCTCGCTCCACTCTCCCTCCCTCCTCCCGCCTCCCAGCCCCGCCCCCGAGCCCTGACTGGCAAGGTCACATCTTCATGCACTCCTCCCCAGGGCAGCCCTCTGCCCGACAGCCCCGGAGGCCAAGGGCCCAGAAAGTGTCTGCAGGGGTCTGCAGGGGAAGCATAGGAAACCAGCTGCGAACAGACACCACCAAAACTGTAAGTGTGGCATGGGTGGGGTGTAGAGAAATTACTCTACTCCAGAAAGCCCTCGCCACTCTACTTTACCATTCCATAACGTGGACCGCCATAGAATTACACCATGCATACATAGATAGATTTGTGACCATCAGCCTAAAACCATTCTTGATTGGAATGTAAATGTTGCGAGTGCCACACCTACTGCCACACCTACAGAGAATGGTCAAGATTAAGCTGCGTCACATTTAGACAGGATTATGAATGTTAGCATGTGCCACACTTTTAGCTTGCGTCACATCTGGACAGGATTATGAATGCTAGACAGGATTATGAATGTAAGCATGTGCCACACTTTTAGCTTGCGTCACATCTGGACAGGATTATGAATGCTAGACAGGATTATGAATGTAAGCATGTGCCACACTTTTAGCTTGCGTCACATCTGGACAGGATTATGAATGCTAGGCAGGATTATGAATATAAGCATGTGCCACACTTTTAGCTTGCGTCACATCTAGACAGGATTATGAATGCTAGACAGGATTATGAATGTAAGCATGTGCCACACTTTTAGCTTGCGTCACATCTGGACAGGATTATGAATGCTAGACAGGATTATGAATGTAAGCATGTGCCACAGTTTTAGCTTGCGTCACATCTAGACAGGATTATGAATGCTAGACAGGATTATGAATGTAAGCATGTGCCACACTTTTAGCTTGCGTCACATCTAGACAGGATTATGAATGCTAGACAGGATTATGAATGTAAGCATGTGCCACACTTAACTTTAGCTTGCGTCACATCTGGACAGGATTATGAATGCTAGACAGGATTATGAATGTAAGCATGTGCCACACTTAACTTTAGCTTGCGTCACATCTGGACAGGATTATGAATGCTAGACAGGATTATGAATGTAAGCATGTGCCACACTTTTAGCTTGCGTCACATCTAGACAGGATTATGAATGCTAGACAGGATTATGAATGTAAGCATGTGCCACACTTAACTTTAGCTTGCGTCACATCTGGACAGGATTATGAATGCTAGACAGGATTATGAATGTAAGCATGTGCCACACTTTTAGCTTGCGTCACATCTAGACAGGATTATGAATGCTAGACAGGATTATGAATGTAAGCATGTGCCACACTTAATTTTAGCTTGCGTCACATCTGGACAGGATTATGAATGCTAGGCAGGATTATGAATGTAAGCATGTGCCACACTTAACTTTAGCTTGCGTCACATCTGGACAGGATTATGAATGCTAGACAGGATTATGAATGTAAGCATGTGCCACACTTTTAGCTTGCATCACATCTAGACAGGATTATGAATGCTAGACAGGATTATGAATGTAAGAATGTGCCACACTTTTAGCTTGCATCACATCTAGACAGGATTATGAATGCTAGACAGGATTATGAATGTAAGAATGTGCCACACTTTTAGCTTGCGTCACATCTGGACAGGATTATGAATGCTAGACAGGATTATGAATGTAAGCATGTGTCACACTTAATTTTAGCTTGCGTCACATCTGGACAGGATTATGAATGTTAGACAGGATTATGAATGTAAGCATGTGCCACACTTAACTTTAGCTTGCGTCACATCTGGACAGGATTATGAATGCTAGACAGGATTATGAATGTAAGCATGTGCCACACTTTTAGCTTGCGTCACATCTAGACAGGATTATAAATGCTAGACAGGATTATGAATGTAAGCATGTGCCACACTTTTAGCTTGCGTCACATCTGGACAGGATTATGAATGCTAGACAGGATTATGAATGTAAGCATGTGCCACACTTAACTTTAGCTTGCGTCACATCTGGACAGGATTATGAATGCTAGACAGGATTATGAATGTAAGCATGTGCCACACTTTTAGCTTGCGTCACATCTAGACAGGATTATGAATGCTAGACAGGATTATGAATGTAAGCATGTGCCACACTTAACTTTAGCTTGCATCACATCTGGACAGGATTATGAATGCTAGACAGGATTATGAATGTAAGCATGTGCCACACTTTTAGCTTGCGTCACATCTAGACAGGATTATGAATGCTATACAGGATTATGAATGTAAGCATGTGCCACACTTTTAGCTTGCGTCACATCTAGACAGGATTATGAATGCTAGACAGGATTATGAATGTAAGCATGTGCCACACTTTTAGCTTGCGTCACATCTAGACAGGATTATGAATGCTAGACAGGATTATGAATGTAAGCATGTGCCACACTTAACTTTAGCTTGCGTCACATCTAGACAGGATTATGAATGCTAGACAGGATTATGAATGTAAGCATGTGCCACACTTTTAGCTTGCGTCACATCTAGACAGGATTATGAATGCTAGACAGGATTATGAATGTAAGCATGTGCCACACTTAGATGGAATTCTTAATTTAAACTTGCAGCACATTTAGACAGGATTATGAAGGTTAGCGTGTGCCACACTTGGATTGAATTCTTAACCTAGGCCTGCATCACATTTAGACGGGTGTAACAATGTTGGCATGTGTCACACTTAGATGGAATTCTTAACTTTAGCCTGCGTCGCATCTAGACAGAAATGTGAGTGTTGGCATGGGCCACACTCAGATAAAACTGATGAAGCCTGCCACACTTGGATGGAGTTGTGATCACTGCCCTGCCTCCCATCTGGACGGAATGTTGAAGGTTAGCAAGTGCCACGCTCAGATGGCATAGTGGATGAAAGCAAGCATCACAACAAGAGTTAATTGCAAGGACAGCAATGCTAACTAACCAATCCACTAACAATTTCATCCCTCTGCATACCCCTTTCAAACTCTAACCAAACACAACCACAAACCTAAAACACAGCAATCCGCACAAACTTCACTACACTGCAACAACAAAACAAATCACACATTGACCTGCACAACAGCACACGGCGACTACCGACCGTAAAACACCCCAAGCCCAGCAAACGGACCCACCGGGCTGAGGCTGCCAACAGCACATCACTGCTCTCTTGCACTTTCCAGCCTATTCCCACTAACGCACCCCCCTCTCCTTTTTTCAGAGCCACCAGAGCGCCAGGGCACCACTCCAGTGGTGATAGTGCATGGTACAAATATCCTTTAACATTAACATATGTAACATGGTCCCCTGCATGATTCAGGAGGCTGTGTGCCATCCAGAGCCAAGGGGTGATGGGCCTAGAGAGGTATTTGGCGACCACCTTGACCAGCCTCAAAACGTCTCTCAAAGTATCCCCTTCCCAAATTTAACAGCCTGAAGCTCTCTCTAGGCAGACTCAAAGACCGAATAAGAGAAACAAACTCTTGCCTGTCCCAAGGTCAATGTAATTTCTTCACTGTTAACATTGTATATTTAGGATACAGTTACAAGTCTACCCTGAGTGTTAGAAAAGACACCGCCAACCCCACTGAGATGCCCATAAGATCCAGAGACGTGCACTTCATACAATGTGGAGGCTGTGGATTGAATGAGCTCTGGAGACCACTACCTGATGCAATGCTGCAAACCTGTTATGGATCTCTCCGTTTGGGATTCAAAATTACCACATTATAGCGTCTCGGGAGAGCATTCCCTTGATGGGGACACAATGTTGAGATTTCACAGTGGCCCCCAGCTAAATATATTCAGAGGACTAGCAATATTTACCAGGAAAGCAAGTCACACACTTGGGGGGTGGGGGGGAGACTTGGGTCTTACAGTGGCAGCGCCAGAGAGCCAGGCAGAAGAGAATGCAATCCAAGAGGTCAGACAGACCAAAGGAAGGCTTGGTCCAGCCCACTAAGCCCCAGGTAAGGCCAAGGCCAAACTGCACTTTGGAGCAGCAGCCAATCCCAACCAAGATCCAATTATTAGACACAGGTACAGCCACTAACAATAAAATCAAACTGAGGGAAAGTACAAAAAAAAAATGTTTTAAAAATCAGCGACCCAATTCAGCCAGTGATGGGAGTAGGAGCAGGAGGCTTGGCATTGGAAGGAGATGGAGAGGCAGAAGCAGTTGCAGAGGAAGTAGCAGCAGAGCTCAGTAGGAGGTGCTGAGAGATAAAAAGGTGAAGAGGAGGTAGGAAGAGCAAGAGAGCAGGAGGAGATGGTGGTAACAAAATGCAGAAGGTGCAGTGGAGGCGGTGCAACATCGGGTGACGAAGGGACACTGGAAAAATGGAAGTGATACAAAGGTTGCGGAAACATCAAGTGATGAAGGTGGTAGAAACGATATGGTAACATCAGAAAGGGGAATGGGAAGAGAGGAGATGGTAGTGTCAAGGCAAGAACGCCAACAGGAGGAGGTTGTTTGAAGGGTGTAACAGATGGCGATGGTGGTACTAGAGAGGTGGTAATATCAAGGGAGAAGGACAGAGTACCATCAGGAATGAAAGGTGGTATAGAAGGATTGGGGTGGTCTTACAGTGGCGGAAAGATCTGCGACGGAAATGACCGCATGAGAAATATACGATATACATAAATGATCGTACATTTCTCATGCGGACATTCGTTGTAAAACAACCCCAAAACGGGGGGCGTGGCCTGGAGCTAAGAGGCAGCTCCTTGAATGGCCTCTGCTCGGGTCTGCGGCAACAACGAAATATCGCCGGTTCCGCTATCTCTGATGGCCGCTTTAAACACGTCTAAGCAGCGGAAGATGGGGAGCATTAGCCATAACAAGCGCAACAACTAACGTGACCGGGATCCCTGGTAATGCGGCGAAGGAACCCACTATCTATGCCGCGCACCCGGATCCAAAATGGCGGCCCCGGCTCCATAGCCCCGATTCCGCAACCCGCCGACAGCCCTCACCGCCATCGGACCATCCCCGGAGGACGAGATCCCTGCGGGGTGCACTGGTAGAGCCTGGTGGCCCCCACTCACCAACCCGCACTGGAAGCACAGGTGAGAGTGACCTGATAGCGTGGCCCAGACGGGGCCCTTGAAAGGCAAACCTCTCGGAAGCAGAGCCTCCTCATCTGCTCCCTTAGCCTGCCTTCATACCCTGGATCCCTCCCCGCGTCAGACCTGACATTTGCTCTGGGACGCTCCGCCCGCCCCCCCCCTTTGATTCGGGATCCGGACCGAGGGCACCATCCAGCGGCTTGGCTTCCTCCCGCCCCCGCCTGAGTTGGATCCCGGGACTTTCTTTCCGCCACCTATACTCCGGCGCAGCCCGCAGCCAGGGACCCCGGCGCCTCTCCCACTGGCGACAACCGTTGGGGGCTGATCCGGCACAGCTAGGCACAGGGCCATCCAACGCTGGGCACACCAGCAATTACCCGATGAGGGGGACATCCCTAATTACTGCAGCCGAAGCACCATCTGCTTCCTGGAGCCCCGCTGAGCCCACACAAGTGTCTCCCGAACTCCTGCCTTCCTCCAGACACCGTAACACTGGAGCGCCTCAGCAACTGCGGTCCTACTCACTAACTGCCCCCCCCCTTTGGAGGCTACCAGTTCAGAAAGGGTGAAACACTCTCCCTGAAGCCCACAAGAACAAACCCCACCTTCCCTACACCTCACCAGCTCGCTCACGGACCCCGGGGCCCCGCCCCCCCCCGCGATTACCTACCTGAACCAGCTCCGACTCCTCCAGAAGCTTTCTGGGGCGCTCCGGCCCACCTCCCACCTGCATCAGCTTGGAGAGACCTACGCCTCCATCCTCATGCCAGACGCCGGTAGCAGAGGTGAGTCGTGTGCCAACAGCCACCATACGCCGGGAAGCCCCGCAGGCCCCCCTATTTAAGGACCTCACCTGCCTATGCCAGCTAAGAAGCCCACCTGGCCTACTTATTTCCTGGGGCGCCCCAGCCCATTCCATCTCACCTATTACCACCATTCCTAGACATCGCGGCTCCTGACGGGGGTCTAGGGACTACCAGTGAACCATCCCACTGGCGAACACGCTGACCCTAAGCAAAACTCACCAGGAGGCTCCCCCCGAACCTCAGAATCATGGCCAAAGCCCTAAAACCTTCAAAATCGGTGGTCATCTCCACCATGTTGCTGGCGAAAGAAAGCTGACCCTCCTAAACCCACCCCCCAAAAGACTACAGTAGATAAAGGGACCCTCGCTACGAAAGAAGACCTTCAAGCCTTCATGTCCGATATCAAAACAGAATTTAGATCCTGCATGTCAGAACTCACCACAAAACTAGAACAAACAGAACAAAGGGTCAGTGACATTGAACATACGATTGGGGAGTCTGACGAACTAGACCTGGAACATTCTAACTCACTAGCATAAGAACAACGCACTATACAAGCCTTAATGGACAGAACCGAGATCCTTGAATTCAAACAGGAAGACATGGAAAACCGCTCCTGACGCAATAACCTGCGCATCCGAGGGGTGCCATCATCAATCTCTGATGAGGAGCTCCCCGAATACATAGGTAACTTCTTCCAGTCACTGCTCCCGAATCTGAAGGAGGTTCAGCTCCTACTCAATCGCTCCCACAGGCTGTGCCCCCGTCGGGGATCCAATTCAGACTCCCCCAGACGTTACCACAAGAGTCCACTTCTATACCACCAAGAAGGCTTTTTCGGCGATAGGTCGCTCACGCCATGAACTGACTTTTCAGGATCTCTCCCCACTAACCTTGCAGAAACGCAGAATGCTGCGCCCACTCACACTCTTCCTTCGAGACCAGCAGATCCGCTACCGGTGGCTATTCTCCAAAGAGCTGCAGTTCTCACACAATGGCACCCAACGAACCATCAGCCATCTAGAAGAAGCAGCATCAATCCTGCGCCCGGGCTCCCTTGAGGGTGCTGCTGACTCACCCCCCCCACCCCCGGACCGAACAAGTCCCGCTTTGGGTGCCGCGTCCCCCAAACCGAGACGCGCCCCCCTGGACTAGAGTGCAGAGGAACCGCAAACTCAAATGACGATCAATGACTCCTCGGAAAACTATATAGTGCTGGAACCACCAAAGCTTCCCTAAATCCGCTGCGGACCCCAAGCGGTCCATACCCCCCTCCAAGGTGGATGTCACCATGTTACCCTTGGAGAATGATGTTAGCCTGGGTGGCTAGGGGAGGCACCGACAGTTTAAATTCGGTCCCCCTGGTCACAGTTTGGGCCTCCCGTTGGACGCCGAAGTTGGAAGTTTGTATCTCCCGTTGGAGACCAGTTAAAAAACCTCAGCCACAGGAGAACCCAAAGCAGCTAGCCTCTTACAGCTATGGCTGACTTTACCCCCATTCCCCCTCCCGCGGCAAACGAGCTCGGAGAGCCAGCCCCCACATCTAAAACTAAAGTTCACCATCCTGAATGCCGGGAGCATCGCTTCATCGCAATCAAATGCGTCATCCTGGGCCAACTTTATACCCTCATCTCAGCCTACACTCCGAACAAGCACCAGGAATGGTTCTATCAAGACTTCATCAAGGGGCAAGACTTCATCGAGGGGCAAGTTGTCATTGGAGGAGACTTTAACAGAGCCCCAGACCCCCTCAAGGATAGATCCCTCTCTCCAACATCGAGGGGCCTGAAGTTGGCAAAGGTCCTGCTCCACCTTTTCCGTACGCTGAACGTTGTGGACACCTGGAGAGTGCTATCTCCGGAAGAGAAAGACTTCCCCTTCTATTCGTATGTGCACCGCACCTTCTCTAGAATCGACTTGCTGCTGACCTCCCCCCAGATCTTGGCCTTCACAGACGATATTATTGGCCCCCGGAGCCTCTCTGACCACGCTCTAGTCTCACTCACCCTGCGATCCCACAACCCAGACCCTCCCCTTCGCCGCTGATGCAACTTATATGACCCTATCCTGGGTAACGTGGCAGTGAGAGACTCCATCGCCTGAATAAAAAACGTCTTAGCTGAAAACCGCGACGAGGACACCTCCCCAGCCAACACCTGGGACGCCATGAAAGCGATGCTTAGAATGGAACTGATCGCCCAAGGCGCAGCGTTCCACAAACAAAAGCAGACGACCCACGCTGTTTTGGAAGCACAAGTCTGTGAGGCGGAGGCCACTCACAAACAGAAGGGCTGGTCGCCGAAATCCTACAGGGTCCTACAGATGGCAAGAAAGAGGCTCGAGGCGCACTATGCTGATGCCACAGCAAACATACTGACCAGAACAAAACAATGGTACTACGTCAATAACAACAAAGCTAACAAACTGCTGGTAAATAAGCTGGCCAAAGAGAAGAAAAGAAACACCATCCCAGGACTCCAGGACGCACAGGGAGTAGTCCACTATACGGAACATGAGACGTTATGCCTGGCGGTAGCTCACCAGGCAGAGATAATGACGGCAGTCCCGAGGGACCTAAACGAACAGCGATCCTACATCCAAGAGGCGGCTCTCCCACCCCTGACACCCACGGCGAGGGAAGAACTCGAAGCGCCTATCACAAACGAGGAAGTGGAGGTAGCCATAAAAAGCTTGAAACCCAGAGCCCCAGGCCCTGATGGGTTCTCCACCCGATTCTATAAACTCTTTCGCCCTCAATTAGTGACCCCCACCTAACGCGTCTCTTCAACACATTTGCGGCCACTGGAAGTATGACCCCGACTACGCAGGAGTCCATCACAGTCCTCATCCTCAAGCCCAGAAAGGATCCCCAAGACAATAGCTCGTACAGACCCATCTCCCTATTGAACCTGGACACCAATATATACTCTAAGATTCTAGCCAATCGCCTTGCACCTATTCTCCCGAGCATCATAGACCCGGATCAAACTGGGTTCATAAACCACAGGTCGACAAAGGACAACATTCGCAGAGCACTAGACCCAATAGAGGTAGCTAGCCAGGACAACAACTTGCCCTGCTGGCGCTAGACGCAACCACAGTTTTTGACAAAGTGGATTGAACTTACTTGCATCTCACCCTTGAGGCTTTTAGCTTCGTCCCGACCTTCAAGAAAATGGTCCTAGCTAACTATCAAGCCCCCAAGACCCGGCTGAGAGTCAACTACTGCCTGTCGGACCCGATCCCGCTCACGTGCGAACAAGACAGGGTTGCCCACTATCTCCCCTGTTCTTTGCATTGGCCATGGAACCTTTGACCCAACGAATTCGCCGAAACCCTCAGATCTCCGGCCCGCAGATAGGTCCTGCTCAACATAAAATTGCGCTCTACGCAGATGACGTGTTGTTAACCATCACAAACATTAAGGCTTCCATGAGTGGGCATTGACCGAACTCCGGGTTTTGGGAGTGTAGCTGGATTCGCCATTAACTTCCAAAAATCAATGGCTCTCGGAGTGGTCTGGCCCCAGGCGAGAAGGAAGTTTGAAGTTTAGTTTATTTGTAAAGCGCAAACCAGGCCCAGGGGCAACTGGGCGCATACTCTTGAAAACAGGTTACAATAATCAGTAAGTGCATAATAAATTTAGACAAATATACACAATATACAGCCCTGGAGAAGCAACGGCTGTTCCAATGGAGCACCCAATCTATCCCATATTCGGGGGTCCAGATCCCCACCCACCCCAAGAAAATTTATCAGGCAAACTTTCCACTCCTCTTTGAGGAATTGGAAAAGGACATTAACCGTTGGCAGTCGCAGGAGATTTCTCTGTTGGGCAGCATTATGACATGCAAAACAAAGCTCCTCCCTTGTTTCCTTTACGCCTGCTCCTCCCTCCCAACCTTAATCCCACTTTCCCCCCTACAGCGGCTCCAAAGGAAAATGAATGACTTTATCTGGAGGGGCAAGAAAGCGCGGATCCCCTGAAGAACCATGATGGCCAGCACAAAACTGGGAGGACTGGGGGTGCCAGACCTCCGTAAATATCACATAGCGCAGCTGGCCCACTTCCAAGCATGGGGAATCGCCACAGGGCGCCCAAAGTGGGGTGGAGATTAAACAATCCCACCTTCCTCTCTCCATCCACTTCCTTCCGTTTATTCCTGCAGCACTACGCCGGGTTTGGTCAGGAGTGTTGTCTTCTACAAAACAATCGTTAAAGGCCTCGGAGTGGGCCCGCAGACACAGAAGTATCCCAGGGGACCGGAGTACATTCTCCTCAATCTTCCTCATCCCAGCCTTTTCCCCGGGCGCCTACCCAACGAACTTCAGGAACTGGGTAGCGGGAGGCCTGGAATCGATGGGGCAGCTCTTCGAGGGGACACCGCTCTTACCTTCGAACAATGCAAAGCGACTTTCCATCTGGCGGAAACTGACAGATTTACCTACGCCCAACTGAGGCACTGGTGCTGCCACCCCCAGACCCGAGCGGCAGCAACACGAGCCCCTGCCCCACTAGAGCTCACAGTAACTGACCTGCCAGCTCGAGGGAAGATCTCGGCCCTCTATAAACTACTGCAGGAAGACCCCTTCCACACCAGGCCTTCCTATATGACTCAATGGGAGGCGGATCTAGGACATGCTATAGAGGACCACACATGGGTGGACATCTGGACAAGAAGGCGCACATCGTCCCGCTGCATCACTAACCCGGAATGCGCCCACAAATTGCTTTTGCACAGGTACTGCCCCCCCCTACGCCTTCACCACTTTCAGCCGGCATTGGACCCTCACTGCTGGCGTCTCTGCGGCCTCCCAGGATCCTACCTCCACATGTAAGAGAGTTCTGGACCCAATGCCTGGCCACGATAAAGGACATCACCCAAGTAGAAATACTACTAGCCCCGAGCAAGTCCTCCTGGGGATTCCGCTCCCAGACTCTTACCCGAGAACAGGTATGAGTGCAACGTTAGTATCTCAATTCTTGTTGGCTGCTAAAATGACGGTGGCCTGCACCTGGAAGTCTGTGGAAGGGCCCCTGATGACCCTCTGGTGGGTTAAACTTTGGGACATTCTGTTAGGGAGACTTCTCTTCAAAGGCTCATTTCCCTTACCTGTAGAGTCCACCAGCAGCTTTGCTGGATTTGAGGGGTTTTGTTTTTTTCTCCTGCTAAGAGTGAGACCCTTTTTTCCCACTCTTAGACAGATTGCTAGTGTGTGTTTTAGGTTATCTTGTGTGCTTCTGGTCCATGGGGTTTTCTCACCCTCATAGGAATCACCTTTTTAACATGTGTGGCACACAGCATCCTCCATGCCGTACCACAGGGTTGTCATATAGACCCCCAAACATAGACTCCATAACCTGGGACTGACTGTCTCCCAGGGCATGTAAAGTCCCCATTGACTTTACTAGTCAATTCTTATTAACTAAACCAGTACAACCCATCTTACTATGGAAGTACTGGTAAGGGTTAATAGTTTTTCCCTAACGTTTATTTTCGAGGGAGTACCGTACAGTCCCTCTCTCAAAGGTTTCTGGCTGGTGGCAGTGGTTACTACCATAAATATTCGACCGCAAATATTTCTCTTTGGGATTTTCCCATTGTTCAAGGCTACCACTTTTACTGACAGGCTCTAACATACCGCTGGTTTATTTTTATATTAACTTTACTCCGGTAGGTTTTTATTGACAGAACTTTAATCATATTTCTTTCTCGTGTCTTCCTCTGTAATCCTAACCCAGGTCGGGGATCCTTTGTTCACTCTTTTGGCGGGCTTCTGCACAGAAGCCCTCCTCTCGGCGCCACTGAGTCTGGGGTAGACAGGATGTGTGGGAGGGGAATAGGCACCCTGGAACGGGTTGTCTACGCAACCCAAGTCGCACTCTGCCCTGATAGGCTTGGGAGTTCTCCCTCCAAGAGAGACACCCCACCGTGTGAGTGACAACTAGGCTGTATGAATGGGGGTCTTGCTGCATAAAGCAGGGTCCTGAGGACTGGAGGACAAGACATTGCCACTGAAACTAAGAACCGAAGAGGAGAGAAGCTGAAGACATCTGCGACGAATGAACCACCGGTGAAGCCTGTTAGGGAGAATTCTCTCTTTAGGCTGAATTTCCTAACCTAGAGAGTCCCCCAGCGGCTTTGCTGGATTTCTGGAGTTTGTTTTTTCCTCCTGCCAAGAGTGAGACTCTTTTTTTCACCCACTCTTGGACATGATTTATGGTGTTCCTTTGACTGGTAATGTGTTTTCTGGGCTATGGGGTCCTTTACTCCATAGGGTCTCATGTGTTTTTCCTATGTGTGTTACACAGCACCCTGCGTGCAGTAACACAGGGGTGTCATAGTGAAACCCCACCATAGACTCCATACCCTGGGACTGACTACTGTCTCCCAGGCCATGTAAAGTCACCATTGGCTTTACTAGTCCCAAATTATTAACAGAAACCAGTACAAACCATCATATTGTGGACGTACTGGTCGGGGCAATTCGATTGCCCCGGGGTCTGTTAGTCGAGGGGGCACGTCTCCGTCCCCCCTGATCGAGTTTTGGCTGGTGGCAGTGGAAACTACTTTTTATATTCGACCGCAAATATTTCCCTATGGGATTTTCCCATTGTTCGAGGCTACCAACTTTAATTATTTAATTCTCATAGCCTCGAACATACCGCCGGTTTATTTAAATAATATTAATTCTCCGGTTGGTATTTTTTGCCAAGACTCGATTCAAAAATGACATTTGTGTTCTCTTCTGTGACTCCAACCCAAGTCGAGCCCTTTGTTCCACTTTTTGGCGGGCTTCTCCACAGAAGCCTCCAAGAGTGGTGCCACTCTGTCTGGGTACCACAGGGGGTGTGGGAGGGGGTTTAGGCACCCTGGACTGAGTTACCTTGGTAACTCAAGTCACACTCTTGTGTAATTGGCCCAACTAAAGCTTTGTGGTACAGACTGATACCAAAGGGGATTTATTGCATATACCTGTAGTCTTAATCTTCTGTAGTGCTCCCTAAGGGAACTGCACAGGATTCTGCCTAACACATTCTAATAGACGAAAAGGTTACGGCAGCCAAAGTGGGCCTGCTCCACCGATTTATAAACATTTGGGCACCAGTGCTAGACTACGACCAGAACTACCTGGCCCTGACCTATAAGCCACGCCTGATAGTGAAAGCCCTCCATTCTACCAGCAAACACTCGCCGCCTGGCCCGGCCGAATGAGGGCCGAGAACAAAACCCAACCCGGGATATCGGGGGTGGGATAAAGTGACATCTTACCACATGCATTTAAAGAGGTTACAAGTAAATGTTACTGTACGCTGAGTTATAAATAAACACATTTTTAAAAAACAACCCCAAAACCTAACCCCTGCCCACACCCCCAACCTCCTACTTACCTTTCACCTCGAAGCGTGGTGTGCCTGCAACGCTGGTTCCCTTTCACGTCTTTGATCGGGAACCGGCGCTGCAGGGTTTTTTTCTTTTTTGGCTCAGCTGCGGCTGTGTAGTATGGTGAGCGGGATGTTGCGGGGACACTCCCACAGCCTTTGTTCCCTTCCCCACCCCTTTCCTGCCCTCCATCCCCCCCATTCCCCCTCCATACTGCACACAAAAATATCACTCTAACCAACGCCACTAAGATAGCAGCACCAACCTTCCTAAGTCCGAGTAATAACATAACGAAATACCCATTATCTACTACAACCAAAAATAAGACAACACCCACTCTGGGTCTCACCAGACTAAACAGACTTGGAGCTAGAACCAAAACACTCCCCCAAGCTATCAAACCGTCATTACCACAGATACGTGTACCAAACTTACTATCACCCCCAAGAATCACCAACTCAAAGACTTCACCAAAAAACCCAAAACCACCACCCATTCACCCAACCGAGGGATCACACCATACCAAGACGCTGCCCTCAAGGTCAAAGGCGCACTTATTAATACACGCTCCCTCGGAGCACATGCTATAGAAATCCAGGACCTCATTGTAGATCAACAACTTGACAACCTGACAGTCACCGAAACCTGGCTACATCCTGCTGCAGGCCCAAACCTAGCCCTTGCTATCCCCCCAGGATATAGCATCTTCAGGACAGATAGAACCAACACCCAAGGAGGCGGAGTTGCCCCAATAGCAAGAACTTCACTGCAAATCAAAACCTGTCCACTGGAACAAATACAGGGCTATGGACTCTCCCCCAACCGCAAAACCACCACTGACTTCCTGGTAGTGTACAGGACACCAAACAAAAACTCACACCCTCATTTGGACATCCCCCTACTGCTAACGGCCTTCATCAAACCCAACACCAAATGCATCATCCTCTGAGACATCAACTTAGGGTACAGGGATCCCCTAGATCTGGAAGCATCAGCCTTCCACACAGCTATGTCAGATATGAACTTCACCCACTCACTCCAAAGGTAGAACTCTGGACTGGATCCTCACCCTCAACTCTCAAATCGCTATCGACTCCATCCTCCCCGTAGACTGGTCAGACCGCTTAGTCATCAGTTACAATGGAATATAACATCGCTGACCACACCATCCCCAAATTTCCTGACTCCTTTGAAACCAGAAATATCGAAAAGCTCTCTGCTAACAACCTCTCCCCCACCCTGAGCACAGCCTTAGTTAACATGATTCCTAAAACAAACAACCCTGCCTACCTAGCAGAGTGTTACCAACAAAGCCTTACCTATACTATTGACTCACTCGCCCCTATTGTTACCAAAACACAGAAACCAGACAAACTCTCCTGTTTCGGGTTCAATGAAGAACTAGTGTCCCTTAGACGTAAAAAAAAATCACTAGAGCACATACACAGAAAAACCAACGCCCCTGAATCAGCCAATTAAAAACTGCAAATCAGTCATAATCGCCCACAAAGCGAATGCCTTCAACCATCGCATTACCAATGCTAACTCCGACAGCAAAGAACTGTTCTCCATCCTCAGTACCCAACAATGCCAGTAAAGCCTGGTGCACTACAATACAAGACGCATTAGCCTAAAAAATCCTGCTGCTACAAAACAAAATTGAGAGTAAAAAAAACAACAACAAAAAAAACACACACCTAGCAGAAAAATGACTTCCTACCATAACAGCTAACCCATCCAACACCCATCCGTGCACTCCTTTCCACTTCACCCCAGTCTCAAACAAAGAAGTGCTAGACACAATAGCCAAACTCTAAGCCTCGAACTGTAAAGACGACCAATTCCCATCCCACCGAGTCAATCTCTGTGCCCCCACTCTATCACCCATCATTACCGAATCGGTCAACGCCTCCTTCAACTCAAACACAGTCCCTAACAGAATCCAAAAATCTTGGATCACACCCCTCCTAAAAAAACCAGCCTGGATCCCTCAATCCCCACCAACTACCGACCAATAACTACAGTCCCATTTCTCCTGAAAATAATTGACAAAATAGCATACTCTCAAATACAAAACCACCTAGAACACCACCATCTACTGGGGGGCCGACAGTCAGGATTCCGCCCCAACCACAGTACGGAGACAACCCTTCTTGATTTAAAAATCCAAATGGATGCCACCAGAGAAGAAGGAAACCTATTCATACTAATGTTACTAGATCTCTCGGCGGCCTTCGACTTGGTTGACCACAACAATCTCTGTGCCACTCTAGCCAATAACGTTAACCTGTCCAACGACGCCACTGACTGGATCAAATCTTTCCTAGCAGATAGGACCTCATGAGTATCCATCGGTAAAGAATCAGCAGACCCCATACCAGTTTCTCCAGTTGTCCCGCAAGGATCATGCCCATCCCCTACTCTCTACAACGCTTACACCAAGCTGCTCTTTGCAGCTCTGGATGCCATGGGTGTCATCTACACTATTTTTGCAGATGACACCCAGATCCTCATCCCACTAACAGCTAACCACAAGCAAGACTCACTGCTCATCAACAAAATCTACTCACTAATCCAAAGCTGGATGGCTAATAACAGCCTATGTCTCAACGACAACAAAACAGAGCTACTTATACTAGGATCATCCTCCAAAAAAGACACTGTACAGCCTGCCTACTACACATCCTTCATCATCGATGGCACTACTATCCCGGAGCTCAAACAAGTCAAGACACTCTGGGCCTCATCACGAGTTGGGCAGTAACGCCGGCGATAATAGCGCTGGCATCATTAGCCCTACCGCCAAACCCACCGGCGCTATTAGCGCCGGATCATGGGTTTGGCGGAACGGGAAATCCCCATCCCCCATTGAGCCCATTCGGGAATGCCTCATTACCCATTGGGCTTAATGGGGAAATTTTGCACTTTTACCGCCGGCGGATTTCCCGCCAGCAGTAAATGCGCCGAAAATCAGCTAAATCTCGGCAGATTTCCCCCCAGCTCAGAGCTGGGGGGAAATCAGCCGAAGCCGTGATTTGGCAGACCCTTAAATCTGGCGTTAACAGCGCTACCGCCGGTTTTAAGGGCTACAGCCAAACTCGTGATGAGGTCCTCTGTGTCTACCTAGATGCCACACTAACAATGGCTAAACAAGTCAACACCCAAGCCTCATCCACATCAAAACTCTTCTCCCTTAGTCGCAAATTCCTCACAGCTTATAACTGTGTTACACTAGCAAGAGCGCTCATACTCTCCAAGCTCGATTACTGCAATATCCTCTTCCTTGGTACCTCCAAGACTAATATAGCCAAACTCCAATTTATGCAAAATAAAGCCCTCTGAGCTGCATTAGGCATAAAAAAGAAATCTGAACACATCTCAAACATCAGGAGAGACAACCATTGGCTCCCTATTAAAGCTAGAATACTATTCAAAACCCTAAGTACCACACATAAATGTATCGCCAACAAAGCTCCCAAATACCTCATTAATACAGTCATGAAGAAAAACCACACTAGACCTCTCAGATCCAATAATAATGCAAACCTCGAAATCCCAAGATACAAAAGAGAAAAGGCAGGGCGCAGTAGCTTTAAAGTACTGTCTCACAGACATTGTAATACCCTACCTACTAATATCGAGAACGAAACGTCCTACCCCCCCCAATTAAAAAGAAATCACTGAAAACTTGGCTTTTCAAGCAATAATAATGACTACTATGACCCACGCCCTCACTGACTAGAACCCCCATCAATTGTATATAAAATGTATGTATTGTTTTTTTCAAATGTGTTTTTTTGTTTCTGTTTAAATATTAAGATTGTATCTACCCATTGTCTGTAACTATAAGAAATGTAATAAGTAAATGTGATCTTATTTTACCTACCCTACCAAAACATACATACCACAAAAGATTCAAACTTTGATGTATTTTAGGCGTTTTGGTGGGGTCGGTAAATTGGAGTCGGTCATTTCGGCCGATTCCATATAGAAGAGGAGCGGGTGAGAGCATCTGATGACGATGGTGGGACATATGACAAGAAAGAAAATTGTCCTTCAGGGAGCGAAGATTCAATGAGCGGGAGTTAAAGTAGCACCTGGTTATCAGCCATCACCCTGTGAGCAGGAGATTCCCATGGGAAATGGGGAACTAGTACATCACGTGTCCAGGGTTCACAATCGAGGAGAGCGGGTTGCCATTTAACTCCTACTTGGAGCCTAGAAGAACCTGGTTAGCTTGACACCAACACTTACCAGGAGCTCACACACACACACACACACACACACACACACACACCCCTATGTGAAGAGTTTGGGAAAGACCAAAATGAGGACACATCTATGTGACATTTAATTATAAATCATGGACACAATGATAGGTTTGCATCTTATTTATGTGTCTTCATTCATTTAATTGTTTTTTTATAATGTGCTTAATACCAGAGTTCTGTTTCTAAGCACGGATCCGGAATTCAAACCTCTGTTGCTCTGCGTGGTCTTGCTTCCAAGACCAGCGCCTTGCCCCTGTGCTATCCTCTGTTCACTACGTGGAACTCAGATTTGCAGAATGGTCACTGGTTCATTCTAGACACCCAGGAGCAGCTTTTTCCACCTGCTTATCCAATCTTAATTTCGACCCCCATGACCACCTTGAGTGTCTCAAATGTGAACCCGATTATGAGGAACAAATGATAACTTTTTGTCCCTCATATGTACCCCATGATGCTTTAAGTGTCTTTTAGACATATCCCAGTGCTCCTTGATGCACATTGCTGAAGCAAGAACACTGAATTACATATCTCTTGGGTTGGTGTGTATGGCACCAGTTCATTGGGGGACCGTGTGGGGGTAGACAGTCCTGGTTAAGCACAAAGAACCATCAGGGCATTTGGGGATTTAGAAGATTTGCTTTACTTTAATTTGACCCTTCTTTGTAAATATTTCCCTAAATGGGCCTCATTACGACCCGGGTGGTAAGGGGTTAAGGGCGCCGTAAAAGGTGGCGGCGCCGTTAACCCCTTACCGCCTAATTACGAGGTCCCTTTGTGGGTCCCTACCTTAATGGCTGGTTTTACCAGCCGTTAAGGATTGGACCCGCAAAGGGACCTTGGAGGTAATTATGGTACCGCAATTTGTGGTACAGTAATTACCGCCTTCTCCATTCCCATTGAGCCTTATGGGGGCAAAAATGGGAATGGGGAAGGGCCAATGGTGAATGGGGAATTACCGCCCCGCCAATCTTGGAATGGGGCGGTAATTCCGCCATCCACCATGGCGCAATCGTTAAAATACCGGCGTCAACCATGGCGCTAATAGCACCATGGTTAAAGCCTGGGTCGTAATGACCCCCAATGTGTTGAACTAAAATCCATGGTCTCAGCATCCTACTTGGCCCCAGGCAGCTCTGTGACCCCCAGTACTGGAATATGGTTAGCAATCCGTGTGTGTACTGTTTTGTGGAGACTGGTCATTTACGTGGAGTTTCAAATTGCCCATTGTCCCCTCTCAGGAAATGAGAACCTACACATTCAGGTTGGGTGTAAGTGTATAAACCGCTGACGGGTCAGATGATTACAACAAAGCATAGTCAGTCAGCAGTGGCAATAACTTCTGTTCATAGCAAAGCTATTGAAACCCCCACTTGGTCAGCGATTACAACACTGTTACAATATACAAAAAAAGACTGTAAACCAACACTATGAGAAAACGGTCAATTCATTTTCACCTGGGTATCTTCCTGGAATACGAGAGGTCATGCTCTCTTGACTAATACACAATTAAAATTCATGATATTCTTCTATTCCAGGAAAAATGGTTAAAAGCTAAACTTTTCATTGGCAGGGATGATCTCATTTTTTTGTCCTGCAAATAAGGGGTTGAATAGACGCCCCTGCCGGGGCCTCCTCACCGAGATTCCCTCTCCTGTTCTCCCACAGTCCCCCCTGCTCTGCCATTCACAGCACACCCCCTGCTGGCCCCACACACACAGTACACACCCTGCTCTCCCACCCTACATGCTCCCCCACTCTCCCACACACAGGTCACACCTGCTCCCCCCACACAACCCCCCCTGCTCTCTGCCCCACACTTCCCCTCCTGTTCTCCCATAGTCCCTCCTGCTCTGCCATACACAGCACACACCCCGCTGGCCCTACACACAGCACACACCCTGCTGTCTCCACACACAGCACACACCCCTGCTCCCCCCCCTACATGTCCCCCTGCTCTCCCACGCACAGGTCACACCTGCTCCCCCCCCACACAACCCCCTTTGCTCTCCCCCACACTTCCCCTCCTGTTCTCCCACTTAGCTCCCCCTGCTCAGCCATACACAGCACACCCCCTGCTGGCCCTACACATAGCACACACCCTGCTGGCCCCACACACACAGCACACACCCCTGCTCTCCCACCCTACATGCTCCCCTGCTCTCCCACACACAGGTCACACCTGCTCCCCCCACACAACCCCCCTGCTCTCTCCCCCACGCTTCCCCTCCTGTTCTCCCACATAGCACACACCCTGCAGGCCCCACACATACAACACACCTCTGCTCACCCACCCTACATGCTCCCCTGCTCCCCGCCACACTTCCACTCCTGTTCTCCCACACAGTTCCCCCTGCTCAGCCATACACAGCACACCCCCTGCTGGCCCTACACATAGCACACACACCTGCTCTCCCCCCTACATGCTCGTCTGCTCTCCCACACACAGGCCACACCTCCCCCCCACAAAACCCCCCTGCTCTCTCCCCCACAATTGCACTCCTGTTCTCCCACAGTCCCCCCTGCTGGCCCTGCATATAGCACACACCCTGCTGGCCCCACACACACAGCACACATCCCTGCTCTCCCACCCTACATGCTACCCTGCTCTCCCACACACAGGTCACACCTGCTCCCCCCAAACAACCCCCCTGCTCTCTTCCCCACATTACCCCTCCTGTTCTCCCACAGTCCCACCTGCTCTGCCATACACAGCACGCCCCCTGCTGGCCCTACACATAAAGCACACCCTGCTGGCCCCACACACATAGCGCACACACCGGCTCTACCCCCTTCATGCTCCTCTGCTCTCCCACACACAGGCCACACCTGCTCCCCCCACATAACCCCCCTGCTTTCTCCCCCACACTTCCACTCCTGTTCTCCCACAGTCCCCACTGCTGGCCCTACACATAACACACACCCTGCTGGCCACACACACACACAGCACACACCCCTGCTCTCCCACCCTACATGCTCCCCTGCTCTCCCACACACAGGTCACACCTACTCCCCCCAAACATCCCCCCTGCTCTCTTCCCCACATTACCCCTCCTGTTCTCCCACAGTCCCACCTGCTCTGTCATACGCAACACACCCCCTGCTGGCCCTACACACACAGTACACACCCCTGCTCTCCCATCCTACATGCTCCCCTGCTCTCCCACACACAGGCCACACCTGCTCCCCCCCACACAACCGCCTGCTCTCTCCCCCACACTTCCCCTCCTGTTCTCCCACACAGTTCCCCCTGCTCTGCCATACACAGCACACCCCCTGCTGTCCCTACACATAGCACACACCCTGCTGGCCACACACACACACACACAGCACACACCCCTACTCTCCCACCCTACATGCTCCCCTGCTCTCCCACTCACAGGTCACACCTACTCCCCCCAAACAACCCCCCTGCTCTCTCCCCCACATTACCCCTCCTGTTCTCCCACAATCCCACCTGCTCTGCCATACACAGCACACCCCGTGCTGGCCCTACACATAACACACACACTGCTGGCCCCACACACACAGCACACACCCCTGCTCTCCCACCCTACATGCTCCCCTGCTCTCCCACACAAAGGTAACACCTGCTCACCCCCACACAACCCCCCTGCCCTCTCCCCCACATTACCCCTCCTGTTCTCCCACAATCCCACCTGCTCTGCCATACACAGCACACCCCGTGCTGGCCCTACACATAACACACACACTGCTGGCCCCACACACACAGCACACACCCCTTCTTTCCCACCCTACATGCTCCCCTGCTCTCCCACACACAGGTCACACCTGCTCACCCCCACACAACCCCCAGCCCTCTCCCCCACACTTCCCCTCCTGTTCACCCACAGTCCCCATTGCTCTACCATACACATCACACCCCTGCTGGCCCTACACATAGCACACACCCTGCTGCCCCCCCACACACAGCACACACTCCTGCTCTCCCCCCTACATGCTCCCCTGCTCTTCCACACACAGGTCACACCTGCTCCCCCCCCCACACAACCCCACGCTCTCTCCCCCACACTTCGCCTCCTGTCTCCCACAGTCCCCCCTGCTGGCCCTACACATAGCACAGACCATGCTGGCCCCACACACACAGCACAACAGCACACGCCCCTTCTCTCCCCCCTACATGCTCCCCTGCTCTCCCACACAGTCAGACCTGCTCCCCCCACACAACCCCCCTGCTCTCTCTCCCACACTTCCGCCTGCTGGCCCTACACACATAGCACACACCCTGCTGACCCCACACACACAGCACACACCCCTGCTCTCCCACCCTACATGCTCCCCTGCTCTCCCACACAAAGGTAACACCTGCTCACCCCCACACAACCCCCCTGCCCTCTCCCCCACATTACCCCTCCTGTTCTCCCACAATCCCACCTGCTCTGCCATACACAGCACACCCCGTGCTGGCCCTACACATAACACACACACTGCTGGCCCCACACACACAGCACACACCCCTTCTTTCCCACCCTACATGCTCCCCTGCTCTCCCACACACAGGTCACACCTGCTCACCCCCACACAACCCCCTGCCCTCTCCCCCACACTTCCCCTCCTGTTCACCCACAGTCCCCATTGCTCTACCATACACATCACACCCCTGCTGGCCCTACACATAGCACACACCCTGCTGCCCCCCCACACACAGCACACACTCCTGCTCTCCCCCCTACATGCTCCCCTGCTCTTCCACACACAGGTCACACCTGCTCCCCCCCCCCACACAACCCCACGCTCTCTCCCCCACACTTCGCCTCCTGTCTCCCACAGTCCCCCCTGCTGGCCCTACACATAGCACAGACCATGCTGGCCCCACACACACAGCACAACAGCACACGCCCCTTCTCTCCCCCCTACATGCTCCCCTGCTCTCCCACACAGTCAGACCTGCTCCCCCCACACAACCCCCCTGCTCTCTCTCCCACACTTCCGCCGGCTGGCCCTACACACATAGCACACACCCTGCTGACCCCACACACACAGCACACACACCTGCTCTCCCACCCTACATGCTCCCCTACACAAAGGTCACACCAGCTCCTGGCAACAGAACCCCGCTATTCTCTACCCCACACTTACCCTCCTGTTCTCGCACAGCCAACCCCCCGCTCTGCCGTACACAGCACAACCCCTGCTGGCCCTATACATAGCACACAACCTGCTGGTCCCACACACAGAGCACACACCCCTGCTCTTCCCCCCCTACATGCTCCCCCGCTCTCCCACACACAGGTCACACCTGCTCCCCCCCACAACCCCCCTGCTCTCTCCCCCACATTTCCCCTCCTGCTCTGCCATACACAGCACACCACCTGCTGGACGGACGGACACGCGCACGCACACACACACACACACACACACACACATCCCTGCTCTCCCACCCTACATGCTCCACTGCTCTCACACACACAAGTTACACCTGCTCCCCCCCACACAACCCCCTGCTCTCTCCCCCACACTTCCCCTCCTGTTCTTCCACAGTCCCCCCTGCTCTCCCATACACAGCACACCCCCTGCTCTCCCATACACAGCACAGCACATCCCCTGCTCTCCCATACACAGCACACCCCTGCTCCTCTACAGAGCAAAGCACACACCCCTGCTCCTCCACACACAGCACAGCACCTCCCCTGCTCCCCCACACACAGCACAGCACACCCCTGCTCCTCCACACACAGCACACCCCCTGCTCCTCCACACACAGCACAGCACATCCCATGCTCCTCTACACACAGCACAGCACATCCCCTGCTCCTCTACACACAGCACATTCCCTGCTCTCCCATACACAGCACACCCCTGCTCCTCTACAGAGCATAGCACACACACCCTGCTCCTCTACAGAGCATAGCACACACACCCTGCTCCTCTACAGAGCATGGCACACACACCCTGCTCCTCTACAGAGCATAGCACACACCCCTGCTCCTCTACAGAGCATGGCACACACACCCTGCTCCTCTACAGAGCATAGCACACACACCCTGCTCCTCTACAGAGCATAGCACACACACCCTGCTCCTCTACAGAGCATGGCACACACACCCTGCTCCTCTACAGAGCATAGCACACACCCCTGCTCCTCCACACACAGCACAGCACACCCCTGCTCCTCCACACACAGCACCTCCCCTGCACCTCCACACAGAGCACAGGACAACCCCTGCTCCTCCACACAGAGCACAGCACACCCCCTGCTCCTCCACACAGAGCACAGCACATCCCCTGCTCCTCCACACAGAGCACAGCACACCCCCTGCTCCTCCACACAGAGCACAGCACACCCCCTGCTCCTCCACACAGAGCACAGCACACCCCCTGCTCCTCCACACACAGCACCTCCCCTGCTCCTCCACACACAGTACATCCCCTGCTCCTCCACACACACCTCCCCTGCTCCTCCACACACAGCACCTCCCCTGCTCCTCCACACACAGCACCTCCCCTGCTCCTCCACACACAGCACCTCCCCTGCTCCTCCACACACACAGCACAGCACCTTCCCTGCTCCTCCACACACACAGCACAGCACACCCCCTGCTCCTCCACACACACAGCACAGCACACCCCCTGCTCCTCCACACACAGCACAGCACATCCCCTGCTCCTCCACACACAGCACATCACACCCCCTGCACCTCCACACACAGCACCTCCCCTGCTCCTCCACACACAGCACAGCACACCCCTGCTCCTCCACACACAGCACCTCCCCTGCACCTCCACACAGAGCACAGGACAACCCCTGCTCCTCCACACAGAGCACAGCACACCCCCTGCTCCTCCACACAGAGCACAGCACATCCCCTGCTCCTCCACACAGAGCACAGCACACCCCCTGCTCCTCCACACAGAGCACAGCACACCCCCTGCTCCTCCACACAGAGCACAGCACACCCCCTGCTCCTCTACACACAGCACATCCCCTGCTCCTCTACACACAGCACATCCCCTGCTCCTCTACACACAGCACAGCACATCCCCTGCTCCTCCACACACAGCACATCCCCTGCTCCTCCACACACAGCACATCCCCTGCTCCTCCACACACAGCACACACCCTGCTCCTCCACACACAGCACATCCCCTGCTCCTCCACACACAGCACATCCCCTGCTCCTCCACACACAGCACACCCCCTGCTCCTCTACAGAGCAAAGCACGCCCCTTGCTCCTCCACACACAGCACATCCCCTGCTCCTCTACAGAGCATAGCACACACCCCTGCTCCTCCACAACCAGCACACCCCCTGCTCCTCTACAGAGCATAGCACACACCCTGCTCCTCTACAGAGCATAGCATACACCCTGCTCCTCCACACACAGCACAGCACATCCCCTGCTCCTCTACACACAGCACATCCCCTGCTCCTCTACACACAGCACAGCACATCCCCTGCTCCTCTACACACAGCACAGCACATCCCCTGTTCCTCTACACGGAGCACAGCACACCCCCTGCTCCTCCACACACAGCCCCTGCTCCTCCACACACAGCACCTCCCCTGCTCCTCCACACACACCTCCCCTGCTCCTCCACACACAGCACCTCCCCTGCTCCTCCACACACAGCACACCCCCTGCTCCTCCACACACAGCACAGCACATCCACTGCCCCTCCACACACAGCACAGCACACACCCTAATCTTCCACACACAGCACAGCACACCCCCTGCTCCTCCACACACAACACCTCCCCTGCTCCTCCACACAGCACACCCCCTGCTCTACCATACACAGCACACACCCTGCTCCTCTACACACAGCACAGCACATTCCCTGCCCCTCCACACACAGCACAGCACACCCCCTGCTCCTCTACACACAGCAAAGCACATCCCCCGCTCCTCCACACAGAGCACAGCACACCCCCTGCTCCTCCACACAGAGCACAGCACACCCCCTGCTCCTCCACACAGAGCACAGCACACCCCCTGCTCCTCCACACACAGCACACCCCCTGCTCCTCCACACACAGCACACACCCTGCTCCTCTACACACAGCACATCCTCTGCTCCTCTACACACAGCACATCCCCTGCTCCTCCACACAGAGCACAGCACACCCCCTGCTCTCCCATACACAGCACACACCCTGCTCCTCTACACACAGCACCCCTTGCTCCTCCACACACAGCACATCCCCTGCTCCTCCACACACAGCACAGCACACCCCCTGCTCCTCCACACACAGCACATCCTCTGCTCTCCCATACACAGCACACACCCTGCTCCTCTACACACAGCACCCCCTGCTCCTCTACACACAGCACCCCCTGCTCCTCTACACACAGCACATCCCCTGCTCCTCCACACACAGCACATCCCCTGCTCCTCCACACAGAGCACAGCACACCCCCTGCTCCTCCACACAGAGCACAGCACACCCCCTGCTCCTCCACACAGAGCACAGCACACCCCCTGCTCCTCCACACACAGCACATCCCCTGCTCCTCTACACACAGCACACACCCTGCTCCTCTACACACAGCACCCCCTGCTCCTCTACACACAGCACATCCCCTGCTCCTCCACACACAGCACATCCCCTGCTCCTCCACACAGAGCACAGCACAACCCCTGCTCCTCCACACAGAGCACATCCCCTGCTCTCCCATACACAGCACACACCCTGCTCCTCTACACACAGCACCCCCTGCTCCTCTACACACAGCACCCCCTGCTCCTCTACACACAGCACATCCCCTGCTCCTCCACAGAGCAAAGCACACCCCCTGCACATCCCCTGCTCCTCTACAGAGCAAAGCACACCCCCTGCTACTCTACAGAGCAAAGCACACCCCCTGCTACTCTACACACAGCACAACACACCCCTGCTCCTCCACACACAGCACAGCACACCCCCTGCTCCTCCACACACAGCACAGCATACCCCTGCTCCCCTACACACAGCACAGCACACCCCCTGCTCCTCCACACACAGCACAGCACACCCCCTGCTCCTCCACACACAGCACAGCACACCCCTGCTCCCCCACACACAGCACAGCACACCCCCTGCTCCCCCACACACAGCACACCGCTGCTCCTCCACACACAGCACACCCCTGCTCCTCCACACACAGCACACCCCCTGCTCCTCCACACACAGCACACCCCTGCTCCTTCACACACAGCACACCCCTGCTCCTCCACACACAGCACAGCACACCCCTGCTCCCCACACACAGCACAGCACACCCCTGCTCCCCCACACACAGCACAGCGCACCCCCTGCTCCTCTACATAGCAAAGCACACCCCCTGCTCCTCTACAGACCATAGCACACACCCTGCTCCTCCACACACAGCACAGCACATCCCCTGCTCCTCTACACACAGCACAGCACATCCCCTGCTCCTCTACACACAGCACAGCACATCCCATGCTCCTCTACACACAGCACAGCACATCCCCTGCTCCTCTACACACAGCACATTCCCTGCTCTCCCATACACAGCACACCCCTGCTCCTCTACAGAGCATAGCACACACACCCTGCTCCTCTACAGAGCATAGCACACACACCCTGCTCCTCTACAGAGCATAGCACACACCCCCTGCTCCTCTACAGAGCATAGCACACACACCCTGCTCCTCTACAGAGCATAGCACACACCCCTGCTCCTCCACATACAGCACACCCCCTGCTCCTCCACACACAGCACCTCCCCTGCTCCTCCACACAGAGCACAGCACACCCCCTGCTCCTCCACACAGAGCAAAGCACACCCCCTGCTCCTCCACACACAGCACCTCCCCTGCTCCTCCACACACAGCACCTCCCCTGCTCCTCCACACACAGCACAGCACCTCCCCTGCTCCTCCACACACACAGCACAGCCCCTCCCCTGCTCCTCCACACACACAGCACAGCACACCCCCTGCTCCTCCACACACAGCACAGCACATCCCCTGCTCCTCCACACACAGCAGAGCACATCCCCTGCCCCTCCACACACAGCACAGCACACCCCCTGCTCCTCCACACACAGCACCTCCCCTGCTCCTCCACACACAGCACACCCCCTGCTCCTCTACACACAGCACCCCCTGCTCCTCTACACACAGCACCCCCTGCTCCTCCACACAGAGCACAGCACACCCCCTGCTCCTCCACACACACAGCACATCCCCTGCTTTCCCATACACAGCACACACCCTGCTCCTCTACACACAGCACCCCCTGCTCCTCTACACACAGCACCCCCTGCTCCTCTACACACAGCATATCCCCTGCTCCTCCACACAGAGCACAGCACACCCCCTGCTCCTCCACACAGAGCACATCCCCTGCTCTCCCATACACAGCACACACCCTGCTCCTCTACACACAGCACCCCCTGCTCCTCTACACACAGCACATCCCCTGCTCCTCTACACACAGCACATCCCCTGCTCCTCCACACAGAGCACAGCACACCCCCTGCTCCTCCACACACAGCACATCCCCTGCTCTCCCATACACAGCACACACCCTGCTCCTCTACACACAGCACACACCCTGCTCCTCCACACACAGCACATCCCCTGCTCCTCCACACACAGCACATCCCCTGCTCCTCTACAGAGCAAAGCACACCCCCTGCTCCTCCACACACAGCACATCCCCTGCTCCTCTACAGAGCATAGCACACACCCCTGCTCCTCCACACACAGCACACCCCCTGCTCCTCTACAGAGCATAGCACACACCCTGCTCCTCTACAGAGCATTGCACACACCCTGCTCCTCCACACACAGCACAGCACATCCCCTGCTCCTCTACACACAGCACATCCCCTGCTCCTCTACACACAGCACAGCACATCCCCTGCTCCTCTACACAGAGCACAGCACACCCCCTGCTCCTCCACACATAGCACAGTACATCCCCTGCTCCTCCACACACACAGCACAGTACATCCCCTGCCCCTCCACACACAGCACCTCCCCTGCTCCTCCACACACAGCACCTCCCCTGCTCCTCCACACACAGCACCTCCCCTGCTCCTCCACACACAGCACACCCCCTGCTCCTCCACACACAGCACAGCACACCCACTGCCCCTCCACACACAGCACAGCACATCCACTGCCCCTCCACACACAGCACAGCACATCCACTGCCCCTCCACACACAGCACAGCACATCCACTGCCCCTCCACACACAGCACAGCACACCCCCTGCTCCTCCACACACAGCACAGCACACCCCCTGCTCCTCCACACACAGCACCTCCCCTGCTCCTCCACACAGCACACCCCCTGCTCTCCCATACACAGCACACACCCTGCTCCTCTACACACAGCACCCCCTGCTCCTCTACACACAGCACAGCACATCCCCTGCTCCTCCACACAGAGCACAGCACACCCCCTGCTCCTCCACACACAGCACACCCCCTGCTCTCCCATACACAGCACACACCCGCTCCTCTACACACAGCACATCCCCTGCTCCTCTACACACAGCACATCCCCTGCTCCTCCACACAGAGCACAGCACACCCCCTGCTCCTCCACACACAGCACATCCCCTGCTCTCCCATACATAGCACACACCCTGCTCCTCTACACACAGCACCCCCTGCTCCTCTACACACAGCACATCCCCTGCTCCTCCACACACAGCACATCCCCTGCTCCTCCACACACAGCACAGCACATCCACTGCCCCTCCACACACAGCACAGCACATCCACTGCCCCTCCACACACAGCACAGCACACCCCCTGCTCCTCCACACACAGCACGGCACACCCCCTGCTCCTCCACACACAGCACCTCCCCTGCTCTCCCATACACAGCACACACCCTGCTCCTCTACACACAGCACCCCCTGCTCCTCTACACACAGCACAGCACATCTCCTGCTCCTCCACACAGAGCACAGCACACCCCCTGCTCCCCCACACACAGCACAAACCCTGCTCTCCCATACACAGCACACACCCTGCTCCTCTACACACAGCACATCCCCTGCTCCTCTACACACAGCACATCCCCTGCTCCTCCACACAGAGCACAGCACACCCCCTGCTCCTCCACACACAGCACATCCCCTGCTCTCCCATACATAGCACACACCCTGCTCCTCTACACACAGCACCCCCTGCTCCTCTACACACAGCACATCCCCTGCTCCTCCACACAGAGCACAGCACACCCCCTGCTCCTCCACACACAGCACATCCCCTGCTCTCCCATACACAGCACACACCCTGCTCCTCTACACACAGCACCCCCTGCTCCTCTACACACAGCACATCCCCTGCTCCTCCACACACAGCACATCCCCTGCTCCTCCACACAGAGCACAGCACACCCCCTGCTCCTCCACACAGAGCACAGCACACCCCCTGCTCCTCCACACACAGCACATCCCCTGCTCTCCCATACACAGCACACACCCTGCTCCTCTACACACAGCACCCCCTGCTCCTCTACACACAGCACCCCCTGCTCCTCTACACACAGCACATCCCCTGATCCTCCACACAGAGCACAGCACACCCCCTGCTCCTCCACACACAGCACATCCCCTGCTCCTCCACACAGAGCAAAGCACACACCCTGCTCCTCCACACACAGCACATCCCCTGCTCTCCCATACACAGCACACACCCTGCTCCTCTACACACAGCACCCTCTGCTCCTCTACACACAGCACATCCCCTGCTCCTCCACAGAGCAAAGCACACCCCCTGCTACTCTACAGAGCAAAGCACACCCCCTGCTACTCTACACACAGCACAGCACACCCCTGCTCCTCCACACACAGCACAGCACACCCCCTGCTCCTCCACACACAGCACAGCACACCCCTGCTCCTCCACACACAGCACAGCACACCCCTTGCTCCTCCACACACAGCACAGCACAGCACAGCACAGCCCTGCTCCCCCACACACAGCACAGCACACACCCTGCTCCTCCACACACAGCACAGCACACCCCTGCTCCTCCACACACAGCACAGCACACCCCTGCTCCCCCACACACAGCACACCCCCTGCTCCCCCACACACAGCACAGCACACCCCTGCTCCTCCACACACAGCACACCCCTGCTCCTTCACACACAGCACACCCCTGCTCCTCCACACACAGCACAGCACACCCATGCTCGCCCACACACAGCACAGCACACCCCTGCTCCCCCACACACAGCACAGCACACCCCTGCTCCCCCACACACAGCACAGCACACCCCTGCTCCTCCACATACAGCACACCCCCTGCTCCTCCACATACAGCACACCCCCTGCTCCTCCGCACACAGCACAGCACACCCCTGCTCCCCCACACACAGCACAGCACACCGCCTGCTCCCCCACACACAGGCACAGCACACCCCTGCTCCTCCACACACAGCACACCCCCTGCTCATCCACACACAGCACAGCACACCCCCTGCTCCCCCACACACAGCACAGCACACCCCCTGCTCCCCCACACACAGCACAGCACACCCCTGCTCCTCCACACACAGCACAGCACACCCCTGCTCCTCCACACACAGCACAGCACACCCCCTGCTCCTCCACACACAGCACAGCACCCCCCCTGCTCCCCCACACACAGCACAGCACACCCCCTGCTCCCCCACACACAGCACACCCCTGCTCCCCCACACACAGCACAGCACACCCCTGCCCCTCCACACACAGCACAGCACCTCCCCTGCTCCTCCACACACAGCACAGCACACCCCTTCTCCTCCACACACAGCACAGCACCTCCCCTGCTCCTCCACACACAGCACACCCCTGCTCCCCCACACACAGCACAGCACACCCCTGCCCCTCCACACACAGCACAGCACCTCCCCTGCTCCTCCACACACAGCACAGCACATCCCTGCTCCTCGACACAGAGCACAGCACACCCCCTGCTCCTCCACACACAGCACATCCCCTGCTCTCCCATACACAGCACACACCCTGCTCCTCTACACACAGCACACACCCTGCTCCTCCACACACAACACATCCCCTGCTCCTCCACACACAGCACATCCCCTGCACCTCCACACACAGCACACCCCCTGCTCCTCTACAGAGCAAAGCACACCCCCTGCTCCTCCACACACAGCACATCCCCTGCTCCTCTACAGAGCATAGCACACACCCCTGCTCCTCCACACACAGCACACCCCCTGGTCCTCTACAGAGCATAGCACACACTCTGCTCCTCTACAGAGCATAGCACACACCCTGCTCCTCCACACACAGCACAGCACATCCCCTGCTCCTCTACACACAGCACATCCCCTGCTCCTCTACACACAGCACAGCACATCCCCTGCTCCTCTACACACAGCACAGCACATCCCCTGTTCCTCTACACAGAGCACAGCACACCCCCTGCTCCTCCACACACAGCCCCTGCTCCTCCACACACAGCACAGTACATCCCCTGCTCCTCTCCACACACACCTCCCCTGCTCCTCCACACACAGCACCTCCCCTGCTCCTCCACACACAGCACACCCCCTGCTCCTCCACACACAGCACAGCACATCCACTGCCCCTCCACACACAGCACAGTACACACCCCCTAATCTTCCACACACAGCACACCCCCTGCTCCTCCACACACAACACCTCCCCTGCTCCTCCACACACAGCACATCCCCTGCTCCTCCACACACAGCACACCCCCTGCTCCTCCACACACAGCACATCCCCTGCTCCTCCACACACAGCACACCCCCTGCTCCTCTACAGAGCAAAGCACACCCCCTGCTCCTCCACACACAGCACACCCCCTGCTCTCCCATACACAGCACACACCCTGCTCCTCTACACACAGCACAGCACATCCACTGCCCCTCCACACACAGCACAGCACACCCCCTGCTCCTCTACACACAGCACCCCCTGCTCCTCCACACACAGCACACCCCCTGCTCCTCCACACACAGCACAGCACATCCACTGCCCCTCCACACACAGCACAGCACACCCCCTAATCTTCCACACACAGCACAGCACACCCCCTGCTCCTCCACACACAACACCTTCCTTGCTCCTCCACACAGCACACCCCCTGCTCTCCCATACACAGCACACACCCTGCTCCTCTACACACAGCACCCCCTGCTCCTCTACACACAGCACCCCCTGCTCCTCTACACACAGCACATCCCCTGCTCCTCCACACACAGCACACCCCCTGCTCCTCCACACAGAGCACAGCACACCCCCTGCTCCTCCACACAGAGCACAGCACACCCCCTGCTCCTCCACACAGAGCACAGCACACCCCCTGCTCCTCCACACACAGCACATCCCCTGCTCCTCTACACACAGCACACCCTGCTCCTCTACACACAGCACCCCCTGCTCCTCTACACACAGCACATCCCCTGCTCCTCCACACACAGCACATCCCCTGCTCCTCCACACACAGCACATCCCCTGCTCCTCCACACAGAGCACAGCACACCCCCTGCTCCTCCACACAGAGCACATCCCCTGCTCTCCCATACACAGCACACACCCTG
Source organism: Ambystoma mexicanum (assembly GCF_040938575.1). Classification (NCBI taxonomy): domain Eukaryota; kingdom Metazoa; phylum Chordata; class Amphibia; order Caudata; family Ambystomatidae; genus Ambystoma; species Ambystoma mexicanum. The sequence continues at coordinate 26,915,010 of NC_090921.1, read as the reverse complement.
CTCCTCTACACACAGCACCCCCTGCTCCTCTACACACAGCACATCCCCTGCTCCTCTACACACAGCACATCCGCTGCTCCTCCACACACAGCACATCCCCTGCTCCTCCACACACAGCACACACCCTGCTCCTCTACACACAGCACACACCCTGCTCCTCTACACACAGCACACACCCTGCTCCTCCACACACAGCACATCCCCTGCTCCTCCACACACAGCACATCCCCTGCTCCACTACAGAGCAAAGCACACCCCCTGCTCCTCCACACACAGCACACCCCCTGCTCCACTACAGTGCAAAGCACACCCCCTGCTCCTCCACACACAGCACATCCCCTGCTCCTCTACAGAGCATAGCACACACCCCTGCTCCTCCACACACAGCACACCCCCTGCTCCTCTACAGAGCATAGCACACACCCTGCTCCTCTACAGAGCATAGCACACACCCTGCTCCTCCACACACAGCACAGCACATCCCCTGCTCCTCTACACACAGCACATCCCCTGCTCCTCTACACACAGCAGAGCACAACCCCTGCTCCTCTACACACAGCACAGCACATCCCCTGTTCCTCTACACAGAGCACAGCACACCCCCTGCTCCTCCACACACACAGCACAGTAAATCCCCTGCTCCTCCACACACACCTCCCCTGCTCCTCCACACACAGCACCTCCCCTGCTCCTTCACACACAGCACACCCCCTGCTCCTCCACACACAACACAGCACATCCACTGCCCCTCCACACACAGCACATCCCCTGCTCCTCCACACACAGCACACCCCCTGCTCCTCTACAGAGCAAAGCACACCCCCTGCTCCTCCACACACAGCACATCCCCTGCTCCTCTACAGAGCATAGCACACACCCCTGCTCCTCCACACACAGCACACCCCCTGGTCCTCTACAGAGCATAGCACACACTCTGCTCCTCTACAGAGCATAGCACACACCCTGCTCCTCCACACACAGCACAGCACATCCCCTGCTCCTCTACACACAGCACATCCCCTGCTCCTCTACACACAGCACAGCACATCCCCTGCTCCTCTACACACAGCACAGCACATCCCCTGTTCCTCTACACAGAGCACAGCACACCCCCTGCTCCTCCACACACAGCCCCTGCTCCTCCACACACAGCACAGTACATCCCCTGCTCCTCTCCACACACACCTCCCCTGCTCCTCCACACACAGCACCTCCCCTGCTCCTCCACACACAGCACACCCCCTGCTCCTCCACACACAGCACAGCACATCCACTGCCCCTCCACACACAGCACAGTACACACCCCCTAATCTTCCACACACAGCACACCCCCTGCTCCTCCACACACAACACCTCCCCTGCTCCTCCACACACAGCACATCCCCTGCTCCTCCACACACAGCACACCCCCTGCTCCTCCACACACAGCACATCCCCTGCTCCTCCACACACAGCACACCCCCTGCTCCTCTACAGAGCAAAGCACACACCCTGCTCCTCCACACACAGCACACCCCCTGCTCTCCCATACACAGCACACACCCTGCTCCTCTACACACAGCACAGCACATCCACTGCCCCTCCACACACAGCACAGCACACCCCCTGCTCCTCTACACACAGCACCCCCTGCTCCTCCACACACAGCACACCCCCTGCTCCTCCACACACAGCACAGCACATCCACTGCCCCTCCACACACAGCACAGCACACCCCCTAATCTTCCACACACAGCACAGCACACCCCCTGCTCCTCCACACACAACACCTTCCTTGCTCCTCCACACAGCACACCCCCTGCTCTCCCATACACAGCACACACCCTGCTCCTCTACACACAGCACCCCCTGCTCCTCTACACACAGCACCCCCTGCTCCTCTACACACAGCACATCCCCTGCTCCTCCACACACAGCACACCCCCTGCTCCTCCACACAGAGCACAGCACACCCCCTGCTCCTCCACACAGAGCACAGCACACCCCCTGCTCCTCCACACAGAGCACAGCACACCCCCTGCTCCTCCACACACAGCACATCCCCTGCTCCTCTACACACAGCACACCCTGCTCCTCTACACACAGCACCCCCTGCTCCTCTACACACAGCACATCCCCTGCTCCTCCACACACAGCACATCCCCTGCTCCTCCACACACAGCACATCCCCTGCTCCTCCACACAGAGCACAGCACACCCCCTGCTCCTCCACACAGAGCACATCCCCTGCTCTCCCATACACAGCACACACCCTGCTCCTCTACACACAGCACCCCCTGCTCCTCTACACACAGCACATCCCCTGCTCCTCTACACACAGCACATCCGCTGCTCCTCCACACACAGCACATCCCCTGCTCCTCCACACACAGCACACACCCTGCTCCTCTACACACAGCACACACCCTGCTCCTCTACACACAGCACACACCCTGCTCCTCCACACACAGCACATCCCCTGCTCCTCCACACACAGCACATCCCCTGCTCCACTACAGAGCAAAGCACACCCCCTGCTCCTCCACACACAGCACACCCCCTGCTCCACTACAGTGCAAAGCACACCCCCTGCTCCTCCACACACAGCACATCCCCTGCTCCTCTACAGAGCATAGCACACACCCCTGCTCCTCCACACACAGCACACCCCCTGCTCCTCTACAGAGCATAGCACACACCCTGCTCCTCTACAGAGCATAGCACACACCCTGCTCCTCCACACACAGCACAGCACATCCCCTGCTCCTCTACACACAGCACATCCCCTGCTCCTCTACACACAGCAGAGCACAACCCCTGCTCCTCTACACACAGCACAGCACATCCCCTGTTCCTCTACACAGAGCACAGCACACCCCCTGCTCCTCCACACACACAGCACAGTAAATCCCCTGCTCCTCCACACACACCTCCCCTGCTCCTCCACACACAGCACCTCCCCTGCTCCTTCACACACAGCACACCCCCTGCTCCTCCACACACAACACAGCACATCCACTGCCCCTCCACACACAGCACAGCACACCCCCTAATCTTCCACAGGCACGTGGAGTGTGTTTCATGGGGCGGTGTGGTGGGGAGAGAGAATAAGGAACGTGGAGTGTGTTTCATGGGGGCGGTATGTGGTTGGGAGAGAGAATAAGGCACGTGGAGTGTGTTTCATGGGGGCGGTGTGTGGTGGGGAGAGAGAATAATGCACGTGGAGTGTGTTTCATGGGGGCGGTGTGGTGGGGAGAGAGAATAAGGCACGTGGAGTGTGTTTCATGGGGGCGGTGTGTGGTGGGGAGAGAGAATAAGCACGTGGAGTGTGTTTCCTGGGGGCGGTGTGTGGTGGGGAGAGAGAATAAGGCACGTGGAGTGTGTTTCATGGGGGGGTGTGGTGGGGAGAGAGAATAAGGCACGTGGAGTGTGTTTCATGGGGGCGGTGTGTGGTGGGGAGAGAGAATAAGGCACGTGGAGTGTGTTTCATGGGGGCGGTGTGTGGTGGGGAGAGAGAATAAGGCATGTGGAGTGTGTTTCATGGGGGCAGTGTGTGGTGGGGAGAGAGAATAAGGCACGTGGAGTGTGTTTCATGGGGGGCGGGTTGGTGGGGAGAGAGAAGTCACGTGGAGTGTGTTTCATGGGGGCGGTGTGTGGTGGGGAGAGAGAATAAGGCACGTGGAGTGTGTTTCATGGGGGCGGTGTGTGGTGGGGAGAGAGAATAAGGCACGTGGAGTGTGTTTCATGGGGGGCGGGTTGTTGGGGAGAGAGAAGTCACGTGGAGTGTGTTTCATGGGGGCGGTGTGTGGTGGGGAGAGAGAATAAGGCACGTAGAGTGTGTTTCATGGGGGCAGTGTGGGGTGGGGAGAGAGAATAAGGCACGTGGAGTGTGTTTCATGGGGGCGGTGTGTGGTGGGGAGAGAGAATAAGGCACGTGGAGTGTGTTTTATGGGGCGGTGTGTGGTGGGGAGAGAGAATAAGGTACGTGGAGTGTGTTTCATGGGGGCGGTGTGTGGTGGGGAGAGAGAATAAGGCACGTGGAGTGTGTTTCATGGGGGCAGTGTGTGGTGGGGAGAGAGAATAAGGCACGTGGAGTGTGTTTCTTGGGGGGTGGTGTGTGGTGGGGGAGAGAATAAGGCACGTTGAGTGTGTTTCATGGGGGCGGTGTGGTGGGGAGAGAGAATAAGGCACGTGGAGTGTGTTTCATGGGGGCGGTGTGTGGTGGGGAGAGAGAATAAGCACGTGGAGCGTGTTTCATGGGGGCGGTGTGTGGTGGGGAGAGAGAATAAGGCACGTGGAGTGTGTTTCATGGGGGCGGTGTGTGGTGGGGAGAGAGAATAAGGCACGTGGAGCGTGTTTCATGGAGGCGGTGTGTGGTGGGGAGAGAGAATAAGGCACGTGGAGTGTGTTTCATGGGGGCGGTGTGTGGTGGGGAGAGAGAAGGCACGTGGAGTATGTTTCATGGGGGCGGTGTGTGGTGGGGAGAGAGAATAAGGCACGTGGAGTGTGTTTCATGGGGGGCGGGTTGGTGGGGAGAGAGAAGTCACGTGGAATGTGTTTCATGGGGGCGGTGTGTGGTGGGGAGAGAGAATAAGGCACGTGGAGTGTGTTTCATTGGGGCGGTGTGTGGTGGGGAGAGAGAATAAGGCACGTGGAGTGAGTTTCATGGGGGCGGTGTGTGGTGGGGAGGGAGAATAAGGCACGTGGAGTGTGTTTCATGGGGGCGGTGTGTGGTGGGGAGGGAGAATAAGGCACGTGGAGTGTGTTTCATGGGGGCGGTGTGTGGTGGGGAGAGAGAATAAGGCATGTGGAGTGTGTTTCATGGGGGCGTTGTGTGGTGGGGAGAGAGAATAAGGCATGTGGAGTGTGTTTCATGGGGGCGGTGTGTGGTGGGGAGAGAGAATAAGGCACGTGGAGTGTGTTTCATGGGGGCGGTGTGTGGTGGGGAGGGGCATCCATTTGTAGAAGCTTAATTTCTTTCTGATTCATCATCAATATGTTAAAAAGAGTAAAATGAGTTAAATGAAAACAACTGACATCAGGCAGTGGCCGGCCTCGCAGACCAGGCACAATCTCTGAATCTAGCTCCTGGGGATCGAATCCAGTGGATGCTAATGGAGATGGGTAGCTGGTGCATTTTTATTTTTAAAAAATCTGTTCTGAACAAAGACAATGGTATTTAAAGTATGCTACAGTACTAGCACATCCAAGCCCGCTTCTCTGCAGCCTGGAACACAGCCGGAAATCTGCAAGGAGCTGTCCAATCCTTCTGCAGTCTCCACCTGTCGTGTTCCCTTCCAGGCCCTCTGCATGGGTCTAGCTTCTCACTTCACCACAAAAAATCAGGACATTCTGTCCTCTCTCTCTCCTCTTCCTCTCCCTCTACCTCTCTTGGCCCCTCTCTGGCTGCCTCTCCCTCTCCACCTCCTTTCTCCTCTTTCTCTCCAACCACACCTGAAGATGTTTCTAGACAAGTGCGATCTATGAAAGTGTCATCCAAGCAGGTGCTCCCCAGCTCCTCTAGAACCATCAAGGACCACATCGATACCCTAGGCCGATTTCTGCGATCACTCTTTTGCCACTGGAACTTTCCCCTCTCCCCTCAAACACTCTCTTATGCACCCCCTCCTAAAAAACCTTTTGCTGATCCTTCCCGTACAGCAAGCTACATCCAAGCTCTATCACTTCTTTCCTGCGCAGACCTCTGGAAAAGCTGGCCATCTCCCAGCTTACTCTCCACACAGACTCTGTTGTTGTCTCCATGACCATCAGTCTGGCTTCAAAGCAGCCAGAGGCACAGAAACTGCTCTCCTGAGCACCCATGAAGATCTGCTCACTAACCTCGATTCTAGCCTTCCTTCTGTCCTCATCCTCCTTTATCTCTCCTCTGCTTTTGATACAGTCAATCATGCCATCCTGATCAACCATCTCCGTGAGAACCTGGGCATCACAGATCAGGCCCTTGCTTGGTTGACCTCCTTCCTCCTGGAATGACCCTCCCAGGTCTAAGTTGGTCCCTTTCTCTCCACCACCTCTCTCTCCATATGTGGTGTCCGCAGGGCTCTAACCTCTCACCCTGGCTCTTCAATGTCTACTGGGCCCACCTTATCTCTACCTTCTCCTCTAACTTTGAGTGTTATGCGGATGACACTCCACTCTCCTTCAGGCTCCTCTCTTCTGTCGCTCATTCCTGAGTGGTGTGGGTAAGATGAGATGCTTCTCACTGGGACCCCTGCTCCCGCTTTCCCCCTCACTGTGGCTGTCCTCCTTGGGACCTCTTCCTTCGCCTTCCTGTGAGACAAAAATCATTGGTGTCATCTTTGACTCCACGCTCTCATTCTCACCTTACATCACAGACCTTGCCAAGAAGGACCACTAACTACCAGCTGCACCTCCTCAGAGGTATTTTTCCTTTTCTCACTTTCCCCCAGAAGCTCACTGTCTCCAGAGTCATTGTTCTCTCCAGGCTGGACTACTGCAACTGCCTCTTTCTCAGTCTGCCTTCCTCTACTCTCCGCCATCTGCAACTCATCCAGAACAGGACTGCGAGACTTGTCCGTGGTCTCAAGCCCAGGGACCATATCTCTCCAGGCCTGAAATCTCTCCACTGGCTGTCCACAAGGCTTTCAGGGGCCGGGGCGTGCACTGCATCCAACTCTCTCTTCCTACTTGAGTCTTGTAACCATGCGATGATGTCATGACCTATGTGAAGGTATCATGAATCAAGACTGTGTGCGGAGTGAAGCAGGAGTGTTTCTTGGTTACTTGGAACACTGTACCTGTAAACTGAAGTCTTTCTACAGTGCTAAGGGTGAAGCGGAGGAGCTGCTATTAAAACATGTGCCCCTCGCGGAGCGACGCGGAGTGGGGCAGGAGTGTTTCTTGGTGTTCCTTGTGAGCCCAGGGGCGTGGTCGAGGCGCAGAGAGTCCGGGAGACCGGTGAATGCGTGAGTCAGCTGCAATCATGCTAGGACCGCCCGTGCGAGGACACAGTAGCAGGTAAGACTGCTAGCAACACCAGAGCCCGACCATGCTGAATCTGTAAACCCCAATCTTAAGGTAAGTAGTGCTGACTGCTGAGGAAACATAAGCGAGTCATCATATGGCAAGCCAAGGGGGCTTGCTGGTCAGTCAGCCGCCCATCGGAGCCCCACAGTTGAGCAGACTGTGGGGAGCGCAGGGAATGGTATTCGGAGCAGCGACACCCCGCTGGAGAGAGAGGGACCATTGGTCTATACTGAACTGACTCAATAGCTCTCCCCAGACCGCTGCCGGACAAGTGACTTTGTGCAAGCGGGTCCCCAGGTGGCCGAGAAGAGCACTGAGAATTAGGTCCTTTGTCTACCTGGTCCCCCTAAAAACATCTCCAGGGAGGCAGGAGTCAAAGACACAAGTGAAAACACGAAAGAGGGGGAGGTGGAGGGAGAAATGTTTGCAAACCCTGGGCACAGTAATGAGGGCCTATGCGTTGAGGAGCAAGAATCGACTGACCTGAGTGAAACTAGCGGTGAGGCTTGGGGAAATCTCAGCACCCAGGCAGTGGAATTGATGACAAATAGTAGATCACGTAGTGATCCATTGGCACAGAGAAGCCCATGCCCAGCCCACCAAAAGCCCATGTCCTAAAAAACCCAGTTGGTGGCGCAGCTTCCAAAAGAACTGTTGGATACAACAACAAAGATTACCCTGAAGAAACGCACGAGCCTATCAAGCATAAATGAACGATTGGCGACGCTGAAGTTTGTGGCCCCCAACTCAGACAAGACTCGGTGAGAAGGAGTCGCTAGGTTTCCCAGTAATGTCAACATTGCCGGCAGAGCTATGCGGCCCCTAACTCTGAAAAGTCTGAGGATGAGAAGGAGACTCCAGCATTTCCAGTAATATCAACATTGCCAAATGACCTCGGGCTAGGGGAAGCTGTAGCTGAGGCAGAGGCAAGAAGGGATAACACGTCGACCCGGCCTGAAGTAGAATTGTCTCTACTAGCTGCAGTATGCCCTCCCCGAGGAGTGTCCGAGATGAGCTGAGTTTTGAGGGGAGGAATAATAATGTGGGGTGAGAGAGAGGCGATGACCCATCTGCAACACACGGTTATAGCAGCGCTCGCTATCTCTATAGCCCCATTTACCAAGCTCTACGAGGCGCTAAACGACTCATTGCAAGATCAGGCCACATTAATGGCGATGGCACACGCTGAAATGACTTATTTGGAAGGTTTTGTGAATTAAGTGCAAGACAGAACAGATAAAGAAGCTGAAGCTACAATTAAGTGGCAGAATAGGTCATGTGATCTTGCAAGAAGAGAGGCAACTGATAAATCCCTGCTAATGGAAGCCATATTAGAAGACTGCAAATGGATGCGCTGGCAGTGGAAAAAAGATCAAGTACTGAGAGAGGAGCAACAGGAGGATGCACAGCGCGAAGGGATGAGACCAGCAGAGTCAGAAAAGCCACTAGGAAAGAGCTACTACTGGGTCGGAATAAAGGCTCGGGAATGTCAAGACTTGAGGTCCCCAAGTACCAGCCAGAGAGATGGGAATAACTCGCTGACCGGTTATTAGGGCCACATGTGGCTGGAACAAGAACACCGGGTGTCCAGGTAGCTGCAAGGGAAGACAAACAGGTTAAGCAATAAACCACCAAATACACACCACCAGTATAGGGATCAGACTATGTGTAACAAGACACCTACCAGTTGGGAAGCCCGGAGAGCAGTAGAAGGGAGCAGAAGAAACAGGATTGCTGCTTGTCCCCCCCCAGTAAGATCCGGTGTGGTAGCAGGGAGGAGATGGTATCAGGATCCTTGCTTGTTCCCCCCAGTAAGATGCAGAGTGATATCAGTAGAGGATCAGACAATGAGGCCCAAGGTGTTCGCAGGCATATACTGGGTTGCCACCCTGGTTCAAGGATAACGAGGCAAGGTCCTAACCAAATGGTAAGGACCAACGTGGTTTCACAGAAGGGCAGTTCCAAGATCAGTCCAAAAGCTGAACTCCGTAGTCAGTATCCAAATATACACGCAAGGATGCGCCGAAGCCAAAGGAAACGGAAGAGGCAGTCCGTTATGCTGAGAGCCGAGGTCAGAAAAGTTTGGGTAATCAATCAAGAGGGCGCCGTTACCAAAGGGGTACCAAAGGAGTAGTCAAGAAGCAGTCCGTGAAGCGAAGCGAAGCGAAAGTCGGATCCAGGAAGTAAGCAGGTCGGAACTTGAAATAACGCTGCATGCCGGTATCAACACAGCTGAGAAGCGATGTGTAGCGCGTGAGCGGGTCCGTCGCATAGCGTGCTTTGTTCGCCATGTTGTGCGTGCGTTCCAGCACCATGGCAACTGCCACTGAAGTTGCAGCCATCGCCGCCATGAAAAACGTATCCTTGTGGATTGTGCGGGGCGGCGACATGTAAATTGAGCATCCTGCTGCTGCTGGGCGGAACTACACTGGACCCTGTGTGTGGAAGTAACCTGAAATGTTGGAGGCAAGTCGGGTGAGTGCTGCGGGGACAAATGCATGACAACTCACTAGAGGTGACAAATCCATTGGTCCAACTACTTCTTGACCCTAGTTCTGACCAGCGAGGTGATGCAGGCTGGAAAGCAACGGTGGCGACCCGGTTGCAGCCAAAGAAGTCAACATATTTTCGATATTCCAGCCAGCACAAACTCCTAGTGGACCTTGCGGGGAATGTGCCAAATGTGGTCAATCGGCTAAAGATGGCAAAAAATATAAAAACTGGGTGGGACCGAAAGTCCAATGGATCAAGCCTTTATGGGGAATATAAGAACCCCGCCGCCTTCTGACTCGGGCCAGATTTTGAAACGCCCAAGAAAAGGACTGGTAGTGCCCTAGGAGGAAGCAACAATGCAGACGGTGGCCCCAGTAAATAGTGAATCGGGGCAGGTGATGGAGAATGATGAGATAGAATCCATCTCGGAAGCATACCTTAGTGACTTGATCGAAACAATGGCAAGGGAAGAGGAGGATGAGGAATGGAATAAATGAAGCTGCTCGGAATGGGTGGAAATTGAGCGCCAGGTAAATTGAATAACGACGGGCTCCACTTCCCTACCTACAACCTCGCGCCTTGCCAAAGAAAAATCTATAGACCAAGTGAAAACCCAGGCCACCTTTAAAACATTAAAGAAAAAAGAGTCACCCTGAGGCAGGCTCGGCAGGAGGAGCCCGTCTAAGGGAAGCCGAAAAAAATTAAATCAGTAAAAATTCCTCAGAATAAGGAAACTGCTTCTAAGGGGGCAACTAATAAAGAAGAAGAGGGCCTCCAGCCCGAGAACATAGAAAACAGACTCTACCTAGAAAGAAGAAGAGGGCCTCCAGCCCAAGAACATAGAAAACAGACTCTACCTAGAAAGAAGAAGAGGGCCTCCAGCCCAAGAACATAGAAAACAGACTCTACCTAGAAAGACTGATCCCCGGATCCGACAATTTAATTTTGAACTGTCGGAATGGGATAAGGCTCTTCCAGCACATCCCGGAAAAGAGACATATAAGAGAGGATATCTGGGTAGTTCAGTTCGTGAATGAGAGCAGAATGGACTGGGTCATCCTCCACCTTGAATCTCCATTGATCAAAGAAGCTCTACTGGAATTTAGTGATCAAATCCTACCTTTAGGATATGAGCTGTGTAGAGACTAATTGAAAATGGAGGGGAAAAGTGGCATTTTGGGGAAAGCAGCCACCAGTGAAACCATAAACTTAGCAACAAAGAAAGGGGATGGCAGAGAATGTACCCCTCCTAAAGAGAATCAGCAACAATCAAGAGCAAAGCCCCTCCTTCCATTGACATTTTCCATTGATAACTCAACTCAAAATAAGAAGAGTCCAATAAAACATCAGGAACATCGGCAGCAGGAGGGAAAGTCAGTGAATTCGGCATGACTAGTAGAGGCTCTAGGGTAGCCCCGTCAACCATAGAGCCATTGGGAGCGCGAAGATGAAGTTCTACATATTGGCTCCTGCAATACAAGGGCGTTTATGACTCTCTTCTCAAAAGGGATCCCGGAACTTGGTAGAAAGTATAGGCAACCCAAACCAGTTTGTCCAGGTGCTGAACCTTAAGCAGGAAATGCCAATCGTTCTCATGAACGTATACTGGAGCGTGAACATGTACCCAGAAGAGGCTTTCATTAAGGCAATAATGAGGCCCCTGGACAAGGCCTTGATAGCGATGGAAAATACCGACAGTATTATATGCGGAGACTTGAATGCGCACCTAATAAACAGGGAGGGATGGCCCCATAGTGAGGCACTGTTGGGGAAACGAGCTCTAAGATGGCTGACTGGGACAAGAGCCCGTGATTTGCTATTGCTGAATGGACAAACTAAAGGGGATATTCCAGGAGCACGGCATGGGGAAGGGGAGGGCTATACAGCTTGTTTGGACGACTGTTTTGTTTCAGAAAATGTTGCTGTGGCTGTAGGAAAGTTTGAGGTACAAGAAATGAGCTCAAGTGATCACGATCTATTAGCAATCATCTGGACTGTGATATGTCATGAAAAAGATAGGATGGTTATGGCCCCAGTTGAACTAACCTGGGGGAAAAATAGGCTCAGAATTAATATTGACTACCCAATATGAGGAGTACTTCATGGCCGAGAACCCATGCAAGGTTGAATATGCTTGGCTCCTCAAAGCATTTAAGCAAGAGAGGGATTGAAAAGGTCAGATGAACATGGGCCATAGGCACGCATATAACCATGATTTAGTGCTGGAGAGAAGAGCATTCAAATCTGACATTAGCAAATTGAAAAGGGACAGAACGGATTCTAGCAATGCCAAAATAAGGAAGCTGAAGCAGAGACACCACACCTGGCTCCGTGCGTCCAAAGCAGCAAGGTTGCAACTGGACACGGAGAGAATGCTGAGAGCAGTGTGCAGGGATAACACAAGGAATTTGTGGGAGCTCATAAATGCGGGTAATTTCCAACCAGCTCATATAGGGGCGGACCACTACACAAAAGGAGTGAGGAGAAGGACCAGATGTGATCTGGAAGGGGGTTACTGATGGTCATTTGAGTTTAATACGGAAGAGGTAAGAGTAATGCTTGTAAAACTGAGTTCCTCAAAGGCAGCTGACCCAGATGGATTGGCCAACCATGTGTTAAAGGAAAATGTGCACGTTTTGAGGGACTTTGTGGTGAAGTTGTTTGAACAGGTCATGGAAACAAAGCAAATACCGACAATCGTCCGATCGCCCTTCTGGACACCCTGGGTAAGCTATTTGCATCAGTATTGGAGAGAGATCTGAGTGCATGGGTGATGAGGTTGGGTCGGCTGGAACAGAGACAGGCAGGTTTTGTAACGTGAGTGGGTATTTCCCTGAATCTGTTTGTACTTGACGTTTTGAAGCGGAGAACCATGGAGGGCAAGACCAATGTTAACTTGGCCTTCAAGGATCTGGAGCAGGCCCTTGATGGGGTCAGTAAAGAATGCCTGTGGTCCAAGCTTACTGATTGGAACTGCCCCTCTGATTTGATTGAAGCGATTAGAGCCCTACACACAAACACATCGATTCAAGAGAGACGGTCAGTGGATGGGGCTTTGTCAAGGAAAATTGACTCCTGTTGAGGGCTAAAGCAGGGTGCGTCTTGGCTCCCCTGTTATTCAGCCTCTATATGCCGGAGCCTCTATATGCCGGAACTGAGGAAGTCTCAAAGAATGATCCGAGCCTTCCCGCCGAAAGGAAACTCCATTTAAATTCCCTGCATCCTGTACACGGATGACTTGGTATTCATTGACCTTACGCCCATTGGCTTGCAACATAGGCTGAGTGCATTCATCCTCTACTTGAAAGAATGGCACGCGAGCAAATGTGGAAAAATCTAAAATGCTTACGTCATTTGCGTGCAGGAAACAAAAGCGAACTTTCTCATGGAGGGTGGAGGATCGGAAGTTGGAGACAGTAGACCTGATGACCTACTTGGGCATAGTGGTCAATAAAACATGGATGAGAAAGGCCAGTACGCAATTCTAAGAGTTAAGTTGGGAAGGCTTGCATATAAGATATAGGTTCTATTCAACTTTACCACTCATATTCTATAAGCAAAAGGTGGTGCAGGTCCTGACATATGGAGCCGAGTCTCTGTCGAATGTGTCATGGAAAGTGTGGGGAGTCTTGGAGGGGCTATTCTGGAGGAAGGTTCTGAAACTGCCCAACCCACTGCCAGTATGTTCCACTCAATACGAGCTGAGACTACAATCCCTTGAATCAATAGTATGTGGAAAACCATATCTCTATATAGAAAGTGTATCACCTCCGACAGCTCGGCCCCATTCGACATCATGCGATGGAGTGAAGAAATCACTCCAGATGAGGGATTGAAACTCTGGATGGATAAATGTGAGAACTATCTCAAAGGGTGTAACATCACAAGGGACTTGCTGCTGTGCAATCCAACAAAGGCCAAAGAAAGCTGCAAGATCTAGATTGGAATGCTACCGTTGAGACAAGAGGTAGGGATAGACTAAGGCCTATACTGAGTTGCAAGCATAAAGGTCTAAACCAAACTCCAGAATACATACGAAAGTTTCCGTCAGCCCATTATAGAGACATTCTTATGCCATGTTGACTAAACGTTCTTCTAACAAAAAGCAGTGTAATTGGCAAGGAAACAGATTGAGGAGGCAGAATCCTATTGTAGGTACGGTGGAGACACGAAGAATGCAGAAAGACTCTTCCTTCTAATAACCTCCAGTAAGGCTCCGACAGAAGTAAGAACTAGATATCTGGAGGGGCACTTGAAGCAAGCACTTCTGCTAACTGCTGAGGAGTGGTGGGAGAGAGTATGGATTGGGGGAAAAAAAAGTCTGGTATTAGCAGTAATGACATTTGTGGAGTATGTTTTAAAGGAGGGAGATTGGTTCAGAAAGAAAATGATTAATCTAAGCATGTGCGTGTTTTATCATGAACTGGTTTTTTGTTGACATTTTATGGAATGTGAAGGCTGATGTAATTAGGACCGAATGTAAAAGGTTTTACTGATAAACCAATAAACATAATAAAACAACTAACACTTTTTTCTTAGAGGTCAGGATGGTTGAAGGCCTATCTTGCCCTATGCTAAGGTGGGATTTCCCTGCTAAAAGAAACTAAGGATAGTCCAAGTCAGTAAGTTCAATTTAAAAGTCTGTCTGTGTCCCAAACCTGTACTTGCCCTCACAAGTGAAACTATACAATGTGTAGGGATGTGAGCACCAAAAGAAACAGTGTTCAAATTAAAGTTCTGAGCTTCTCTCAGCTCTGGCAGGATTCAACGTCCCCAACTTCAAAATGGTTCCAAAAAGGTCTTGAGTTCCCTTCCCCAAGTTCAACACAGTTCAAGTCTCTTGACTTTCAAGCATACTTCCTGTTTAACTTTGCAATCCTTTAGGTTCTTTAATAGTTCAAACAGGTGATTTCTTTTATTACAGCACTTATGAGATCACACAGCCTTCGATCCTTGGCCGTTTCCCAAGTTGGGCTGCTCTGTCTCTGCGCAGTTGTCGGACCACATGTTCCACCCATTACAGGTCAGGCCACCGATGACCTTTGGCACTTCATGATGCTCTTGGTTTCCCTTGGTTCGTTCCAAAACCAGAGAGCGAGTCACTCGGTCTGGGTGCAGTTGTTGAACCACACGGTTCACCCATTTGAGGTAACACAGATCAGCCGCGATACTTGGTTATCAGCTTGTGTATATTATCTGTCAACCTGCATCAAATGTCAACATTTAACGCTACTTTTCTTTAACAGTCTCCTTGTTTTGCCTTGATACAGTTAGTATTTCAGACACTCTGTCAAGCCTTTTTGACAACACAGACCCCCTCTCTCTGAACCTGTGTTAGTAATCAATGTTTGGTATGTTATTCTCCTTGGCAGTGTTTTGTCTCTGCCACAACTTGTATCTTGGCAGTCTTTGGCTTTGCCACAACTTGTATTCACTTTATTCTTGTAACGCTTACCTTGGTATTCTGCTTGAGCTTCTGGATCCTCTGATGAATGTTCCACACTACTCACTGCCCAAAACCTGAGTCATGTTATAACAAAACCACCACCGGGTTTAAGGCGAGAGGAGTGGGAATCTTGTATGAAGCAACCCCAGGAAATGGACTGGTATCTTGCATTGGTGTTGATTCCCTAAAACCAAGCAGAAATATCTTTAGGTTCCCTGTTTTGTTCCTCTTCCCCCCCAGTCTACCACCCCAGGGAAGGCTGGACTCACCTGTTGGGTAATGCACACAGGAGAGAGGTTCCTGGGCACATCCGTTGCTAGTTACTTCACTAGCACTTCCTCAGACCGGCTGCAGCTCGCCGGATGTGATTGCTTCTTCTGCAAAAGTCTTTCTGCTTTCCGTCCCTTGCTGTTGCTTTTGACCCTCTCTGCTTAGTCTCTTGTGTTGCTTTCTTTCTGCTCCCTTGTTGTTCTTGCTTGTTTAGTCTCTTGCTGTTGCTTTTGTCCTTTTCTGCTTTTAGCTTCTAGTTTCCTTCCCTTCTGCTGCCTTCTTGTTTTACGCTATTAGTCTCTTCGTGCACACTGTCCTCTTTGTCCCTTTAGCATGTGTGCTCTTATGCTTTCTTTGTCGTTCCAGGACTTGCTTGTGAAGATCATGAAGACGGCCGTTCTACCAGGATGTTGGGACAGCCGTTGCGGATGAGGCGCAGTAAGTATAATTCTCAAAGTGTTTATATTTTCATTCTTAATTTGGTCACAGTGTTCGCTGTGATTTCACTTACTTTTGTTATCTTGCTGTCCCTCACAGATGCTGTTTGGGGGAGACAGAGGAGTATTGAGAGTGGATCGGCAATTCCGGAGCAGGTGGGTAAGCGTTATGCTGCGACATGCAGAATAACACGAAGCAACAGGCGTGGTTTATATAGGTAGCCCCACCCTGTACACTGGAGTGTGTCCTTGATGCTTTGACTGTTGAACCTCTGGCGGCCATGTTGAGTGTGAAAGTTTGGTGGAGAAACACGGCGGCCATGTTGGGAGAAGCTGTTAGAATGAAGTTGTTTTAGGAATGCTGATGCTCTGAATGGACGCGCACCTCATTATAGCAATGGATTAGCCTGATGTGCGTGCCAGGAGCGCATTAGTGCAGTCCAGCCTTCCCCTCTCCGACTGAAGCATGCACCACTACAGGGAGTGTTTGGGTTGTTTTTGCTGTTGATCATGACAATGCTGTGGTGAATTTCCTCTTCCACCACCTTGCTTTCATAGTGTCCATTCAAGTTCAGCAACTTGCCTTTCACACTTGCTTTGCACTTAATTCATAGGTATTCATTACAGGCTTTCACTTTGTTCACTAGTGCCTCTGAGCGTTTTCACTCCTTTCACTACAGCACATCATTCGTTTTCTACTCATGCTGTATTTTCACAATTTCCAGATCTTCTCTTTAGTTCGGTATTCCATAGATATCGTTGTATTTGAGAAAACACTTAGTAATTTGTGGTTCAATATTCTTTCATTAGGGTTCCAAACCCCCTTCTTAGTAATTCCAGTTTGATCGCTATTACCAAATGCCCAATTCTCACACCTGGAGCACCCCAGTACGAGTGTTCCCTCTCTCACACTCACCAGGGCTTTTCGGCTCCTCCAGGCATCTACCTTCTGTTCTCCGCTTTCCGTTTCCTTCCTGGGTATGCATCAGGAACTCCAGCGAGCAGCGCTCGCCACCTGTGAACCTCACGGAAGTGGCCCAAGGCAATTCAGAGTTTTGTGTGAACCCAAGCTCCAGCTGTGAAAATGCAGCATAGGGGAATGCAGAGGCTCCAACCTCCTCACGGCCCACTTGGGTCGTAGTGCCTCCCTCACCACCTGCAATACACAGCACCCTCTCTACCGGCCCCTCTCCAGCCTTCTCCTCGCCTTGCAGATGCGTCCTTCTGGCCAGGCAGGTTTTCCTTTCCTATCTGCCGGTATGATATGATATTGCATTTATAACGTGCATGTACACAAGTGTTTCTAGGTGCAACAAGACAAGGAGGGGGAAACAGAGGGAGGACAAAACAACTATCTTACTAGGCCATGTGTCATTCAGATCGCACAAGTGCAGGGGATCGTCATTGATGTACCTATGACCTCTCAATAGGTTGCAGGTGCAAATCTGCAAATCCTATCCCTGACAACAATGACATCTATTAATCAGACATGCCTGACCCTTGCAACGGCTTTCCTTTATAGTCCTCTTAAGCCCTCAGATTCCTCACGCCTACTACGAAAAGATCCCAAAATAGGGTGTGCCGTAAATATGAGATGATCCAAATGGATGTCGAAAGGGGATACTGGTTAAATAAATGTATCCAATGAGAGCATGGGAACTGAGGGGTATTAGATAGCTTTGTATAGGGTGGATAAATCATGTTTTGGGGGGTTGACTTTGCAATGAAATATGTGGGACTGTTGCAAAATGTATATAATGTTAAATCCTTGTGTGGTTCGAAGAGAATCGGGTTAGTTTGACTCTACCGCGTCACTTAGCCCCCGCAGACAATCCTGCACTCACTTCTTAAGAGGTGTGCCTATTTAGGGTTAAGGAGATCAGAGGTCCACCCACCCATTTGGTGACCCTGATGTCATCTCCAGGCTTTCTGAGACATTGGGGGTTTCCTGTCTGCATAAATTGTCTATGGCGCTTCTGCAGGGACCAGTCTTTCCTGCATGATAAAAGGAGAGGTCTACAGGTGCCATGCTGGTTGAAGGCCTGTCTGCTCCCCAAATGCATGGTGCCGCAGTCCAGCTGTGCAGAGCGAATTGAAGGAGCACCACTTCAGAGACTATTTGACGTGAGTGCACTTTGGTGGGTAAAACAAGAGGGTTTCCCTTAGCTTTGGGGTTTTCTGATAAAGGTAAGATGGGCGTGGATGTGTGGAGTGAGACAGGGTTGTGTAGGTTGAAAGGGAAATTGTTTTGGAGGAGTGAATGAACGGTTTTATGTTGCGAGTCTTTTTTCCATATATTTTACCTAGTTTGTTATTTTAAGAGGGGTGAGGTGGCATTTTAACCATACAACCTTTGATATCCGTCAGTTTGCCTGCCTGGTTGGCTGGAACACTCACCCAGGGGTGAGGTGGCATCTTATCGTAAGTCCACTCGTAGATACCTTTATGGAATATACCCTTGGCACCCTTCATTTTGTTTGTCTGTGCAGTTGAAGCCCCCTCCCCACGGAACCAACATTTGCACCTATTTTGTTCTTTTCTTTTCTTGGGTATTCGAAGTAGTGAAGGGTAGCCTTCTGTATTTGGAAAAAGACAGCATTGTAGTCGATAATGTACAAGAGATGAAGATGTAAAGAGTATTTGGGCTCGCATTGTGTAAAATGCAGTCTTTTGTGTGAGAGAGGGAAGTATAATTACTGAATAGCTAAGAGGTGATCAGCGTGAAAGCGAACGAGTTGAGTGATTGTGGGGAAGCTTTAAGAAATTGGGAAGGAGCAAAAAGGGGTCCCTTGGTTTGAGATTCTGTGCCGCAGGTTTGTGTTCCCTGTTTGGATTCATTTTAGAAATACAAGTGTTAGAGTTAGGTTGGTTTGGAATATGGAGACGCCACTGAATCACTTGCGTCAGCTACTTCCTGGGTATAAGGTAAAGATTTTTAGATACCATCGAGAATGGCTGCGGGAAACTAAGGGTGACATGCTTAATTCATGGCCTGAAGAGGGGACCCATGGTAATGGAATGTTGGAAAACATGTATAGCTTCTTAGTCACTAGGCACAAGGGATCGAACTTGGAGAATAGTGGAAGATGTATGCAAAGGGCAGAGAAAGGAGGGTGCAGGGATTCCTTCTGCATTGCCCCCATATGGGTGGCATTCTTTATCGCCCGCGGAAGGGTATATCAACCCTGTGTTTGAAGCACCATTTTCTCCAGCGGTCAGTCCAGTGGTTACGAGGTGGATATGAGTAACTCGGACCATAGAAAGACTGAGAAGGGAGGGTGAAAAGGAAATAACTCGCTGAATGCTAAGTAAGCAGAGAGATGATGGGTGGAGGAGTGAGAGGGAGTGAGACCAGCAGCCGAAAGATTAGGTGATGGGCTGAGAAAGGGAAAACCGTGCCTTCCACTGCCAGAATAGAGGATACGTTGCGGATGGTAGTGGAAAACCAGGAGCAGAAAGATTTGGAAGAAGCGCTGAGACTAACGGAAGGAAGGTAGAGGCATGTACAAATCCTTAACAAGCTTGATAGGTCAGACTTCGATCTGGACTGAGATCAGCCTCCCACTGACATCAGGGGCCATTTCAAACATCCACGAGGCTGCAGTTTTAAAGATGGCCATCGCTGTTGAAATCAAAAGCCCTGGCATCCAGAATTCTCTGCTGAACACCCCATGAGCTGATTGGGCACAAGTAAATGAAAAGGAAGCTGCACTATGAAGCCGGGTGACGAAGCCTCCTCACATAGGAGACGACAACCCTCTGGCAGATAGCTACACATCTACCTTAACAACCCCAGTAGACAATGCTCCCCCGTAGCCCAACGAAGAGCTAAATCCATCAGGCACCTGAACTCCTGGGTTCACCTCTGACCTACAAGACCTACAAGATAAACGACTAGCAGAATCTAATTGGGAAAAAAAAAACTCAGCCTCTGCCAAAATGGAGTTCTACAATCTGCAAACATGCCATCATCTCTGCTAAATCCACCACCTTCAACTCCAGAATAGCAACGCGCAATGAGCCAAGAGAAATCTTCACTATTCTTAGAGAGCTCAAATCCCCCGCTACCACACCCCTTCCATTTCCAAGGACGAGGTTTGGTGCACCAATATCCAATCCACCATGCTCAACAAAATTGACACACTTCACAAAATATTCCAGACCAAACTATCCACCTTACAACCCCACTCATGCACCACTGCCGCCACCTCCATTCCAACCATCCATCATCAAGGACTGCCCCGAAGCCCTAGCACCACTCATCACCACCTTCATCAATGCCTCCTTTGCCACAGGTATAGTGCCCTCCAGTCTCAAAGAAGCCTGGGTTCTCCCACTAATAAAAAAAATCCTCCTTAGACCCAGCAGTTCCCAATATTTACTGGCCAATCACGACTGTCCCATTCCTACTCAAAGTCGCTGACAGGGCAACATACCTACAAATCCAACACTGCCTGGAAACAAACCATATTTTAGGAATGCGTCAATCCGGTTTCCACCCAGGCTATGGTACAGAATCTTTCTATCAGCAGCGTTCAACCTGGTCAACCACAGAATCCTCTGCCACCTCCTCAGCTAACTTCTCCTCTGAAGCCACAGCTTGGATTGCCTCCTTTCTAGAGGGGAGAGTCATGAACGTATTTGCCGACAACACCAGTGTCCTTACAGCACCAATCCCTTGCGGAATACCACAAGGTTCCTGCATCTCCCCCAAACTCTACATCTTCACCAGACCCCCTCTTCAACATTCTTGACTCCCTCGGCACTGCCTACACAAACTATGCCGACACACAAATTCTCCTACCCCTCTCTGGTAACTACATAGAAGACTGAAATACCCTTTGCAGCGCCTACACAACCATCCAGGACTGGGTGGCAACCAACCGCCTCTGCCTCAATGGGGACAAGACAGAGATCCTGCTGATCAGGCCTCCTGCGGTGCTTAATAAGCTCAATCCCCAAAACACAGCATTCAAAATTGATGTCATCAGGATCCCCATCTCCACGTTAGTGAAGACACTAGGGGCCTCATCACGAGTTGGGCGCTAACCCTGGCAGTATTACCGCCAGCGCTATTAGCCCTACCGCCAACACCCCTGGCGCTATTGACGCTGGATCATGGGTTTGGCAGGCCCAATGTGGAATGTTCGGCACTATTACCGCCGGCGGTACTACCGCCAGTGGTAATCGCGCAGAAAATTGGCTGGGGGTAAATCCGCCAAGTCTGTGATTTGGTGGACTATTAAATGCAGCGGTAATAGCGTTACCGCCGCTTTTAAGGGTTACTGCCAAATTTGCGATGAGGCTCTAGGTGTCCACTTTGACGCTATCCTCTCACCCGCCAAGTGAACGCAATCGCCTCATCAGCTGCCTACCCAGCCAAATTGATAAATGCCTCTAGACCCTTTCCATCCCTGCCTAACCTTGCACGTGCAGTCATAGGCTCCAGGCTTGACTACTGCAATGTCCTATTTGCTGGCACCTCGTCCCAAAACATACAAAAGCTCCAAATTATTCGGAATAATGCCCTCCGAGCAGCACGGCACATTCCCAAATGGGAACACATCTCTGCCGCCAGGAGAGCTGTACATTGATTGCCTATCAGTGAATGGATCATCTTCAAAACCCTGTCCACTACTCACAGGTGCATGTACAACACTGTTCCCCCTCTACCTACCACAAGAGTTCACTCGTGAAGGCCCACTAGAACCCCTTAAACACATCAACTCTGTCAACCCATGTTAGGCAGAAACCTGTGCAGTTCCCTATGGGACCACCACAAAAGATTTAGGACTACAGGTGTTTGGCAGTAAACCCACTTTGTAGCAGTCTGTACCACACAGATTCACTTGGTAGCTGTGGCTGAGCAGTCAGACGTCCCTCAAGAAGAGTTAGGCAGTATACAGAGTATTCACAATAGGTCAAGAGCACCCAATAGAACAAGTAAACACTGACCAGAGCTTGGTGTAAAAGAGATATAATTATTTATTTAAAACCACATCTAGAAAAACACACAAGCACTAATAGTAAGCAATTCAAAAACACGGTCACTAAAAGATATACACTCCCTTAAAAGAATATTAGACAAGTCTTAAGTAAACCCCCACTTATTTTCAGACAGCGGTGAGCGCTTAACGTAGATGGCACTCTAATAGTTCGTTTTAAAAAGGGAGAGAAAAGCAGAGAACAAATTGAAACAGATCCCAACACTTTTACAAGAACATAGCAAGAGAAGAAGGCAAAGTAAAACCGTGAATTCAGAGTTAGTAGGCCGGATCCGCTTTAAGAGGATCCAAATGAAATGTGTCCAAGGTCACACGGTTGCAGTGCACAAAAGTCTTGTAATGGTTCAAAAAGAAGTTGGATCGAAGAAAAGGGACCAGTTAGAGGGTCAAGGCGGCCAGCCCAGTCCCGAAGGTTAAGGAGTTATTATTACCTTGTTGCAATCTTTAGAAAGGGAGGCCTGGCGGACACAGTACCTTAAAGTGGTGAGAACGCTCCAGCGGGGGCAGTTGTTCCTGGCAGCGGGTGCAAGTCGGTGCTTCGTCCGGGGGAAGAGAGCATCTCGTCGTGGAGGAAGATAGGGGCCCGTTGCACTGCCAGGGAAGAAACCAGCCGCAGAGTTTCTCAGGTACAAGGAGCGGTCCGTTGATTCGCAGTTCAGTAGTGAGTGGCTATCCGGCCGCCGGGGTGCTTGGCACGGGCAGTTCGACCACAAACCGGGCTGGGGTGTGAAGAAAGGAAGGTAAACTGGTTGTGCCCACCAGTCAGGGGAAGAAGCCTCTCCAGCCGGGAGATCTTCACTGTGGTCGGGAAGTGGTGAGTCGGTTCCGCAGGGCTCCACCGGTGGTGTCGTCGTGGTAGGTCGGCTCAGCTTCTCCCTCGTCGGATTCTCAGGTCCTATGGCGACTTCTGAAGTTCCAGTCCCCAAAGCCCTGCTTTTATGCAGAAAACCCCCAGTCACTCAGCCTAGCTGTCACTCAAACATGCTAAGTGGTGAGCCGGCCGGCTCACCACTTGGGCCAATCACACAAGAGTGCGACTTGAGTTACCACGGTAACTCAGTCCAGGGTGCCTAAACCCCCTCCAACACCCATTGTGGTACCCAGAAAGAGTGGCACCACGTTTGGAGGCTTCTGTGGAGAAGCCCACCAAAAAGTGGAACAAAGGGCTCGACTTGGGTTGGAGTTACAGAAGAGAACACAAACGCCATTTTGGAATTAAGTCTTGGCAAAAAATACCAACCGGAGAATTAATATTAATTAAATAAACCGGCGGTATGTTCGAGGCTATGAGAATTAAATAATTAAAGCTGGTAGCCTCGAACAATGGGAAAATCCCATAGGAAAATATTTGCGGTCGAATATAAAAAGTAGTTTCCACTGCCACCAGCCAAAACTCGATCAGGGGGGACGGAGACGTGCCCCCTCGACTAACAGACCCCGGGGCAATCGAATTGCCCCGACCAGTACGTCCACAATATGATGGTTTGTACTGGTTTCTGTTAATAATTTGGGACTAGTAAAGCCAATGGTGACTTTACATGCCCTGGGAGACAGTAGTCAGTCCCAGGGTATGGAGCCTATGGTGGGGTGTCATTACGACACCCCTGTGTTACTGCACGGAGGGTGCTGTGTAACACACATAGGAAAAACGCATGAGACCCTATGGAGTAAAGGACCCCATTGCCCATAAATCACATTACCAGTCAAAGGAATACCATAAATCATGTCCAAGAGTGGGAGGAAAAGAGTCTCACTCTTGGCAGGAGGAAAAAAACAAACTCCAGAAATCCAGCAAAGCTGCTGGGGGACTCACTAGGTTAGGAAATTCAGCCTAAAGAGAGAATTCTCCCTAACAACCCAAAATCAGACGCACTAAAGCAGGAGGCTCCAGCTTCCATCCATCACAGCCAAACAGGGAACTCTCTGCCACCCACCCTGAGAGTTGAAGCCTCATACTGGGAATTGTTTCTTTGCCTAGGCCAGAGATCCCACCAAATGTAACTCAATGCTTTGTCTGCTCTAAGTGTTTTCTTACTTACCATATGTTTTAGTTCATCTGAAAGTAACTAGTCTCTGTAAGAGCGCAAAGGAGGTCAATGTGGACCTGGAAGTGGGAAGTGTTGCTACAGGTACAGGGCTCGAGCAAGGAGAATGGGAACTGGCATACTATGGTAGTGCCGAGTATGCTTCCGTACCCATAGAAAGGGCAGACGACGTGATAAAAGGGGCCGGGAATTAGTATGAATGGGAATCGGATGTTGAGCAGGGAGAACAGGGTGTAGCAGCCCCACTTCCCGCTCCGGTAGCAGCGGCTACAGAGTAACACCATGGGTGTAGGACAAGCTGTGGTGCTCGTGTGGCGGTAGTGAGAAGCAAGGGAAAGAAAGGGAGAGCCCCAGCAAAGAGAGTGTAGCTCAATTTCTGCTGCTCCAGAAGTGAGGAGGAAAAGCGTATTATGTCCCATGGGCGCACATGGACAGGAATAACTTGATGAAGGCACTCCGTTCGTTCGCTCACTGCTGGGGCAGGGAAGTGGATGTATGCATTAGAGAAACACACGGCCAGTGTCAAGTTGGCCATCGCGGACATGAAAAGCTTGTTCACAGCTCAAATGGGGGACCAGTCAGACGAACTTTGGAGGCGATCAGTGTATCCAGGAGTTCAGTTGAATATGAGCACCCATGATGGAGCAACCTTCAATAATTACAGGGCACAGGTATGGGGGTTGGGGGCCCTGCAAGTTATGTATCCGGATACACCGGACATAAATTTGATTCTGGCCAAAACGATAAAATTGGATGACGATCCTGCTGCACATATCCAGTTAATTCAGGGGATGTGGGGGGCAGAGACGGGAGAAGCATGGGATAGAAATTTGGCTATTTTCTATCATATGCTAAAAAAGGGACATCCCAAAGAAGTCCAGCATGATCTGCATAAGGTAGTGGGAATGGAGGCCAATGGTTGGCTGGAGATTTAGGCACGCACTGTCCATTTCTGTAAGAGAAGGCAGGAAAAAAGCACTGAGCAGGCACAAAAGGCAGAGGCCAAGCTCATTCAGAAACAAATAGCAAAGGTCTGTTTAGAAGGAGCAGTGATTACCAGCTCCTTGGAAGGACAGCAGAGACAATTGGGACAGCAGGGGTATAGTAAACGAGGTATGGCACAGCATTGGATGGATGGCTATGCTCCAATCAAAAGGAAAATGACAGGGTTTCTGAGGGGTAGGAGAGGATTTCCATGAGGAAGAGTGTCATTTGGTACATTTCGAGGAATGAGGCCCTGGTTCAATGGACCTATGGGAGGCAATTATGGTGGATTATATGGGATCTAGTGTTGGTCATATGGGAGAATGGGACCAATGGCACGAGAATGTCAGAGCGGCCCACAGTAGTTTCACTTAGGTGCCCAGCAAAAGCAAACCCCAACCATGCCATATGCCCCAGGTTCTGTGCAAACGGAACCCGGTGCCTGGGGCTGCACAGACCTAGACATTTCAGCCACCTCTGCCAGCAGAGGCACTGGTACGGGCATGGGAGAAAGATCCTTTACCCCAAGGAATGGTCACTCATTACACTGGAGCAAGTGTTTTTGGAGGGAATCCTTTCCCGCTCCCAAGTGCTAACATTTATCTGGATTAGGACGGCCCACAGGGATCTCTGATGTGTCCAGTCCTGTTCGTTACTGCCAATCTGGAAGAGGTACCCCGGATAGGTGTGCAGGTAGATGACCAAACGTTTTCATTCATGGTTGATATAGGGGCGACAAAATCCTGCATCAAGAAAGTTCCCTTTGTTAGGCAAAATGATGGACACACAGGGATTCTCTGGGGCTATCCTGTTGGTTCCTTACACTGGTGGGTACACAAAATGTATCTGCTCCCTTATTATATTGTACAGATACCCTGGCAAATCTCTTGGGCAGACACCTCCTAAGTAAACTCACTATCACGATCGCGTTCACAGAGGAAGTTATAGTAGGGGTTGAGGGGGGATAACTCAGGGTCAATGTGTTTGTCTTAGAAGCAAAACACAGGTTTGAATCCTGATCTAACGGTTAGAAACCAATCTCTGGTATTAAGCACGTTATAAAAGAACAATTATAAATATAAATGATGCTCGACTCCAGGTTTGTATCCAGTAAGAGAAGCAGTTCTTTTGCATGCATGTTACAATGCCAGCACAGCAAGGAGGGACCTGTACATTCATGGAGTAAGGGTTGTGTTCATTTTAATTTGGGTGCCAGGAATTAGAGATCAGACATGGCGGACACTGATCAAGTTTCTGTTTCGGCCTGCTGATTTACAGGTACCAGGGACCATTGTCGCGATTCTTCCAGTGAATTAAGAAGGACAGGGGGGTTCGCTCAGGCACCAATGAGGAAGGTGGAGAGTGGCGCACAGTCTTGTGCATTGATCAGACGTTACCGCTAAGGATGTCGAAGACACAGGCAAGATGGTTTTTGAGTTTGGGGTGCCTTTCCAGATAGTGATAGAGCAAGGGAAGTTCCACAGACCATGTTCATTGTTAAAAATACATCGCCATATTGGAAGGAGGACTTTGAGATGGAGTTGGACCATTTATGGACTAGCAATCTTCATGATGTGGGGCTGTCAAAAAGTGTTGAAACCTGGTGCGATATTGCCACGTGTGAGGCAGTATCCCATGTTTAGAGAGGTGGACAAAGGGATTTATGAGACCATGATGGTGCTTTGAAGCTTAACATGGCTAACTACCCAGTGAAGAAAGCGAAGGGGTCCAGTTGGAGGATGGTTCAGGATTTGTTGCATCTGAATAACAATGTCAAGGCAGAGTTTCTGGTGGTGCCAATCTGTAACATCCCTACTGGGACGACCCCCTTCACTGTGATTGACTTGAAAAGGCATTTTTCTCAGTCTCATTACACCCAGATTCCCAGTACCTCACAGCGTTTTCATATCGTGTTCAGAGATTCGAGCACACAATGTTGTCCCAGGTTTACTGTGAATCTCTGAGTGTGATCAATTGGGTGGTTCGAATGGATGTGGGGAATTTACATGTGTCTAGTACGGTAATCCAGTACGTGGACGATTTACTAGTCCGTACCACCTCAGAAGAGCAGTGTCGAGATTCAATTACACTCCCCACCCTGCTTGGGGAGAAGGGGCATAAAGTGGAAAAAGAAAAGTTGTAATGGAAGATCCATTTGCCAAAATAATAGAAAGTTCCCCCAAATTGGATTTACAAACGGACGATTGAGTGTCCACAGGGTCCAGTCTGGCCCATTTAATTCTCTGGTTGCACAGAGGATTGACACCACACTGGTCCAGTTGGGGAAAATTGACAAATGAGACCACTGGTGGGTCGTTTCCTATGACCAGCCGGAGTGCATGATGGTCACTCTGTAGGTTATTAAGTATCTCGAATTCCTTAATTAAATGCCAATCCCTCATGTGGGCACAGAAGTAATCAATCGTAGACGATCCCTGAGTGCCCACAAAGGTTGGCCTCCCAGGCCGATCCGCTCCCACCCGACCATTCAGTGAGCGAATGCCCCACTCCAGAAAGCACTCACAGAGCTGCAGGCCCCTTGCACACATTCTTTCATCCACCAGTTGTGCGGGAGCAACCCCATGCAGAAGTTCCTCATCCGGATCTATATCCACTGTTGGAATTCCTGCCCCAGTTTCACATTACAATCACCTCCCATTATTAGTAATAAGGCCTGACTCCCATTGGCAATGGCATATTCTTCAATGAGGTCTCTCAGAGCCCCTGGCCACCCCTAATTAGTGGTATGTGGGCTATTGTAGACATTAACCAGAAATAGGGTACGGCCCTAGCACGGCGTGCAGTAACACATTGTATATTCTGATTTTTTGTTTCTCTCCCCATTAAGGTTAAGGCTAGAGATGCCTTCACCAAGATTGCCAGGCCACCAAAACATCTCCCTCGTTTTCCCTTTTCCACAAGGGACACACTCTGCAATATAGCCATCAAAGCATATTGGAGAAAGTGCCCAAGTTTCCTGAAGGAATATAATATCATATTCCCTCAGGATAGCAGCTATCTCCCCCTGAGAAAGCTTAGACTCAGCACCGGCTATGTTCCAGCACAGACAAAACAAAGAGGGGGAGACCAGTTCCTCTAAAGGGAGATTTTGACCAGATTCCCCTCCCCTTCCTGGTCTTTCCGCGATCTGAACCACCTCCCCCACAGCAGCTGGTCAGTCCAATTCTTCTATTTCCCTCAGAGCCTGGAAACGGTTTCTCAAATCCACTGTGGCTCCTGGTATCGTTGGAGCCAGTAGGCTCCTTCCCCCGGTACCCTCCATAAGCATACGTGGGTTCAGAAGTTTGTTGCTGGTCCGGTAGTCGGACGGGGGGGGCTTGCGGGGTAGAATGCTCCTGGGGGGGAAAAAGGCACTGTTAGCTGATGGGGGGGGCGGCGAGAGCACAACTTGGGATTAATAGAGGAAAGTACGTAGTTGAGCATAGCTGGAGCAGTCATGGACACCACCACACAGTCCCCCTTTGCCCATGTGGGTTGCTTCCCCACCCATGAGACCCTTCTGGCCATGAGAATACTGGATTCACCATCATCCCTGGCAAACGAGTATTAATCCATTGTGCAGTTTTGTTAATAAGGGAGGGGTGTTAGGCAGAATCCTGTGCAGTTCCCTTGGGGAACACTGCAAAAAGATTAAGACTACAGGAGTAAGCAGTAAACCCAATTGGTAGCAGTCTGCACCACCCAGATTTACCTGGTAGCTGTGGCTGAGCAGTCAGACTTCTCTCAAGAAGAGTAGGGCAGTATATAGAGTATACACAATAGGGCTAAAAACACAGTAGAGCAAACAAACACTGACCAGAGCTTTGTATAAAAAGTATATAATTATTTATTTAAAACACACTTTAGGCAATACACCAGCACTCTAAATCAAAAGCAAGTTAAAACACAGTCAGGTAAAGTATACACACCACCCTTACTAACTATTAGACAAGTCACAATTAAAACACCCCGATTTGTTAAACAGATGTGAGCGCATAACCTGATGGCACTCCAATAGTTCAGTTAAAGAGAGAGAAAAAGGCAGAGCATAGAAATAAAACAAGTCCCAACACTTTTAGGAGTTCTCAGCAAGGGAATAAAGGCAGTATAGACTGTAGAGCCAAAGTTCAATGGCCAGGCCCACTTAAAAGGGAGCAAAGCGAAATGTGCCCAGGATCACACGGTTTAAAAATGCACTAAAAGTCTTTGCAGAATGTTCAAAAGAGGTTGGGGCGATTCAAGAAGGTAAAGTTAGAAGGTCTGGGGCCAACCCAGTTGGCAAGCCAAGGATTTAAGGGTCACCTTGGGCAAACTGAAGAAAGGGAGGTCAGGCAGGACACAGTACCTTAAACAGAGAGGAAGCTCCAGCGGTGGCAGTTGTTCCTGGCAGTGTCTGCAGTTCGTTGTTTCAACCAGGGGAAGAGAGGATCTCGTCGAGGAGGAAACGTGG
Organism: Ambystoma mexicanum; assembly: GCF_040938575.1. NCBI lineage: Eukaryota > Metazoa > Chordata > Amphibia > Caudata > Ambystomatidae > Ambystoma > Ambystoma mexicanum. Next base: position 26,885,893 of record NC_090921.1, on the reverse strand, counting down.
AGTCGCTGCACTGCACAGGGATGAAACCAGCCGCGGAGTTCGTCAATAAAAGGAGCGGTCCTTTTATTTGCTGTCAAAGTGGTGAAGCTTGGTTATCCAGCCGCCGGGGTGCTTGGCACGGGCGATTCGACCAAGAGACGTCTTTGGAAGGCGAAAAGGGCGAACTGGTTGGTCCCACCAGCTCAGAGGAAGAAGACTTGTCCAGCAGAAGATCTACTCTTGTCATCAGGAAAGTGGTGAGGTAGTTGCAGCAGGGCTTCACCGGTGGTGTCGTCGTTGCAGGTGGCTCAGCTTCTTCCCTCTTCGGATTCTTAGGCCCTGTGGCAACTTCTGAAGTTCCAGTCCCAAAAAACCCTGCTTTTATGCAGAAAAACCCCCATTCAACAGCCTAGCTGTCACTCAAACATGCTAAGTGGTGATCCGGGGGGCTCACCACTGGCCCAATCAGAACAGATTGCGACTTGAGTTGCTACGGCAACGCAGTCCAGGGTGCCAATTCCCCCACCCACACATCCTGTGGAACCCAGACAGAGTGGCACCAGTTGGAGGGCTTCTGTGGAGAAGCCTGCCAAAAAGTGGAACAAAGGGCCCGACCTTGGTTGGAGTTACAGAGACGGACACGAACGCCATTTTAGAACAGAGTTCTGGCAAAAAGACCCAACCGTTGATTCAATATTAAATAAATAAACCGGCGGTATCTTTAACATTGCACCAAAAAGTGGTGCGTTTAAAATCAATGGGAAAATCCTATAGGAAATATTCTGGTGGAATATTTTGCGTGGTAACCATTACCACCAGCCAGAAACTCGACAAGGGGGGACTAGACAGTGCCCCCTTGGAAAAAGACTGAGGGGCAATCGAATTAACCCTTTCCAGTACTTCCACAATATGATGGTTTGTACTGGTTCTGTTCACAATTTTGGACTAGTAAAGTCAATGGCGACTTTACATGCCCTGGGAGACAGTAGTCAGTCCCAGGGTATGGAGTCAATGTTTGGGGGTCACTATGACACCCCTGTGTTACTGCACTGAAGGTGCTGTGTAACACATAGACAAAAACAGATGATACCCTATGGAGTAAAAGACCCCATAGCCCACAAGCACACAACAAGTCAAAGCCATACCTCAAATCATCGCTAAGAGTGGGAGGAAAAGAGTCTCACTCTTAGCAGGAGAAAAAAAACAAACCCCAAAAATCCAGCAAAGCTGCTGGGGGACTCATTAGGTTTGGGAAATTAGCCTTAACAGAGAATTCTTGCCAACAAGGGGGTGGTTTCCACCTGACCTGAATCAAGTTGGGGGAGCCCCGTGATTACTCCAACCAATGGGGTAGCCTCTGGAGGGAGGTTGAGGACTTCTTGTGCACCGGAGGGACATTTATCCTTTAATATCTTATGTGAGCCCACGGCTGAGACCCCCAAAACATTCTTGGTCCCCTTCCACAGAGTGCCCTCCAAGAGGGAAGCATTATGGCGTATTGGGAGAGAAAGTGGTACATCCGAAACTGTGGTGTTGTGAACTATAGTCTCAACCATGTGTGGTTTATTAGGGATATGTAAATGGCGGTGAGCAGAATTTTCAGGAATGCTCCCCGGCACTACTATCCCTACTCGATCTACAACCTGAGTTTTAATTTCCAAAATGTCTTTTTTTAAGACCTCTTATTAGGTCATCAATGATGCAAAGGGTTGTACTTAGAGAGGTTTTTAGGGTGCCTATTTTATCTAAAATCGGTGCAAGCTTTCTGTCCAACACTGCGTCCAGGATTTTAAAGTCACTAGACGCTGACTCCATGGAGTCATCTAGAGACACCACCGAATTGAGGTTGGGTCCTTTGTCCACCAAGATGTCAGGGGGTACTATTGTTAACTCTTCAAGTGTGGGAGCCCGTTAGGGGTCTCCACACTGCCACCTCCCAATGGATCCCTTTCTGGGGCGTTATTATTTAATGAGGTTTCAAGACATTGCGAGAGACTGGGGAGTGAAGAATTTGGAGAAGGCAAGGAAGGCATTCTTTTTTCCCCCAGTTGAACTAGATTGTAGGCTGGCAACTTCGATTTTACATTTTTCAGTATGTAAAATGCGCTCTTCAAGTTTCCCTGCCATCTGTTTCAAATATTCATTTAGGGTTGATTGTCCTGGCGAGATCTGTGGACCCTCACTTTTTCTGGCCTTAGGTTTAGAAAAATTGACACCTGGGTCATATCCACCCTGACCAGCCACGGAACTGGGTTTGCTCTTTTTTGTTTTATTGGGAATCAGTGGAGGGGCTTTGGCCTTGCCTTAGGACATATTTTGTAAGTGTTAGAGGCAACACCTACTTAGCCAAAGAAAATGTCCAAAAATATTTCTCAATGGGCTACAGCCAGAGAGACCTTATTGGTCAGAAGAATATAGGCAAATGCAGAGCAAAGAACAACACAGAGGATGCTCGCAGGGACCGGTATGCTAGAGAACACACATGCAACACGTTAAAAGTAAGAATAAAAAAGTCACAAAGTAAAAATATAAAATCTAGGAGTGCCGGTGGGAAATGGGCACAGTGCAAAGGTACAAAAAGAAATCTGAGCAGTGGGGCAACAAAGGAGGAGGGGAGAGATATACTCGCAGCCCCTCACCCTAAAGATCAAACCCCATTATATGCCAAAACCAAGTGCTAAGAGAGAAAATGACACAAATGAATTGGTTGCACCAACATCCCCACAAAAAAGAACACAGAATGAATTTCTTCTGGCACAGATTTATAACAGGATGGAACGCTATATCCAGGGACTGGGACAGGGAATGCCCGATGGCTAGAGGAGCTGCCTTAGTCCGTCCCTCCCCCCCTGTCCCTCGGTCCACCAGAAGTAACACACAGTAAGTTTAGGGAAATAAAGGCAGAAAAACATAAATACATTTATATATTAGGCACACAGTCCTGAACTCAATTTGTTTTTGGGCTGGCAACCAGTGTACCTTCCTACAATGGAAAGAAACCAATACATTTCTATAAAAATTGTATACAAGTCTGACTGTGGCAATCTGGGCCTCTTGAAGCTGATGTAACTGATTTGCTGGCGCTCCTAAAAGAAGGGTGCTTAAGTAATCCAAACTGGAATTAACCATTATTCACACAACAACAGCACGTTCCCATTCAGAAATGAGGGGTAGGTCAGGTTTTAATAGCCTAAGCAGATAATAAACAGATCTTATAACTTCTGTAACATTGGTGTTACGCTCAAAGGTTGCCTGCCATTTGCAACCTAGATTTTTGACTTGACCAGAGAAAGAGATTGGGACATCAAAGATAGTCGGGCAGGGAATTGTGGCATGACAATTGATCAATGGGTTTTCTGGACCAAAAACAATAAACTGAGTCTTTGAGGGCTTAAGTAGGAGTTTACTGCCAATCATCCAGCTTTCAATTGCATTGGCACAAGTCAGAATTCGATCAATGGCTTCAGATGGAGATGTTAGTCTTACATTAATCTGAGTATAATCCGCATAACTCAGATCAAACCTAGTGAAGATATCCATTAGTGGCCTAATGTAGTATGGGAGAAAGTGGTGAACCCCAAGACACTCTGCATAAAGCAGGAAGATTATCAGACTAAAAGTTCCCAATTTGACAGGTTGGGATCAATCTAACAAAAAAGAAGAGAACCAATTCAATGCATCCTCTGAAACCCGGGCAAATTTAGTAAGTCTGGTCAGAAGCTGATCAAAATCTGCAGTGCCAAAGGCAACTGATAAGTCGAGCATGATTAACATTATCTCCTTCATCAGCGGCCCGAGGAAGTTGTCCCAAAAAGCCCCTAGGGCTGTCTGTTCAACGTACCAGCCTGAACCTGGTTTGGAAATTGTCAAAAGTAGAATTCTCCACCAAGTAGCTCTGGAGTTGTATAGTTACTTCTTTTTCCAAAATCTTTGATGGCCAATGCAGACCACCAATGGGGTGATAGTTAGAAAGAACTTGATGGTTTCTTCAATAACAGGGTCCGAAAATAATTTACGTTCTTGACTAATCTAGTTACATGAGGCCTTTACTGCAAGGACTTAAGGGAGTGCAGAAGTTGAAAGTTTGGAGTCCGAAAAGATGGTGACCTGCTTTCGGGACTCAAGGCTGTGATCAGCAACGCTCCAGTCTTGGTGACCCCGGATTATCAATAATCATTTTATCTATTCTCACATTCAGGTGGGCAGTTGATGACAGCAGACTCCTAGACCTAGCTATGCAAGGCCAGTTGCCGTGCGAACAAGCTCTAGCGGCAGCAGATTTTGCAATACAAAAGTCTTTGACCATTACCATGGGTTGCCAGGTCACATTATATGTGGAGCAGGTGGTTTTTGGGATTTTGGAAAAGTCCAAATTGACTGACAACACGTAGTCTTGGGGTATCTGGTTATCCAAAACATCTGGTAAGGTGTCACCTAGTCAATCCCACGACATTTGTAGCCGAACCAGTGAAACCTGATGACATTGTCCATGACTGTGCGAATTAAGAGGGCGAAGAGGAAGAGAGGACAAATGTGAAGGAGGAAGCCTTGGAGGGAGGTGAGGCACTCTTTGTTGATGGGCCTTCAACAATTAATCAGGACACTGGTGAGAGGCATACGGTTATGACCGTAGTGTGCATCATGCTTGGGGAATACCAGGTCAGGATGAAGAAATGGTTGCCTTCACATTACTCTGCGCAAGTGGTGGAACTAGTGGCACATAGAGGCACTGGGAATTAGTAAGGAGAAGGCAGTCACTATTTATCCTGACTGGACCCCTTTCCAGCATGCTGCACGGTTATTCAGACTAATCAAACATAGAGGCAGGAAAAGTTACGTGCGCTGAACATACTAACCATACTGACCGAATAGCGCTGGGAAATGATGCTGTGGACAGAGCATGAAAGTCCTGTATTTTCCATTCACAGATTCCCAGACAATGGAAACCTTGTCTCAGCAGGTACAGTTGCCAGCCCTGTAACACTGTGATCCCTTTGCTTCAGATTGTGGAAATTCAGGCAAGAGCACTTAAAGATGAGAAGGAGCTCTGGGCAAAGAGGGGATGTGCCCTCTCGCCCATGGATTTGCTGTGGAGACAGGAGTTTACGGGAAAAGTAGTAATGGACAACTGCTATTTGTGACTCTAGCGCAACTTCGGTACCCGTCGCACACTTTTTGTTGACAAAATGTAGCAGAGCTCCAAGAGGAATAGTTTATACCAAACCTCCAAGAACAGGCGGGTAAATGTGTATGGAATGCAGTCCTGGAAAAACCAAGAGGACGGTTACAGGAGTGTTGCCCCGACCTTTAGGCCTTTTTAAGAGCTCCACATAGATTTTATAGACATGATAGAAAGCTGTAATAATTTTTGATAGATCATTGTGGTGGTTTGTCTATTTTCCCGATGACTTGGGGTTGCTTCATGCATACACCCTGATGCTAAGTCTTCAGCAAATGTTTTGGTGAGGGAGGTATTTCGACAGTGGGGAATTTGTGAGTTCCTGAAGTCAAAATGCGACCCACTTTTTGAATGCCTTATTTTCAGAAATCACTACATTTTTTGGATCAATCATAGGTTGTGTTCGGTGTACCACCCTCAGGCCAACGGAATCATGGAGCATTTAAATGGAGTTCTTAAAGTTCGTTTGACAAAAATGTGTAGTGATTTGAGTAAGAATTGGCTTTACTGCTTGCCATTAGCCTTATTTTATATGAGAAATCAGCCAGGGAAGGAGCAGCATCTAGGTCCTCACGAAAGAGCAACAGGGTTCAAAATATACACACCACATTTGCCTGCACGCATAGCATCAGATGCCCACAAGTGAGCAGAGATTATTGGTGAGGAGGTTAGGGAACACCTTAGGGCTTTAACTAAGAGCGACAGACTTGTATCTTCATAGGTTGTGTTCTTTCATGAACAGTCAACAGGAGAAAATGTCTTGGTGGAGGGCAACAAGAGCTGGATTCATATCGGTGACATATGAAGAGTTTCTGCCACCCCTCTGCCTTCACAGGAGCAGAAGCAGGCTCAAGTATACCCGAGGGATTTGCAGTTCATTCCGGTCAAGAAGTGGGGAGCAAATAGAAACCAGAGACTTATTGTAAATACAAAGAAGACATTTTGGACTTAAAATGAATACTAGGATGTTTACCTATGTTTTTCTTGTTATTTGGTTCAGGTGTGGCAGGCAAAATGTATGTGAATATTTTTAACCTGTCTAGTACTGCAGGATTTCATAGGGTGTTATTTAGGCCACAAAGAAATATTGATTCCAACCTCCTGAGAGATTATGATAATGTCAATTCAGATCCAATAGTAGATGCATATGGCTTTGCAGCAGATAATGTCTGGTACAAGCATATGCGGAGGGTAGGGAGAGCGAGATATGTAGGATCTTGATACATTTGTTCTCATATTCCCCATGCTTCTGGCATCCCTAGACAGTTTATTCCTGATGAGATAGAGTCAAGAGAAGCACTGTGTCTGGTGCACCTAGCCCTGAGTAGTGTCTGAGGGCAGGTTGAAGGGCAGACAGTCACAGCTTCTCTCCTACCTATTGACAAGGAGTCTTCGAGCATAGATTGTAAAGAGCAGAAGGATGTACGCTGTACGCAAAGAGTCAAGTTGAAATTGAAGGGTCCATAGTTGTGAATAATCAATGGGAGCAAGGGGTGCAAAGTTGCAGAGCTGGAGGACGGAGGGGATTAGCGGAAGACGGGGCGGCACAAGTCAATCAAGAGTGTGGGAATGTCTGGAAAAAGCACTTTATTTCCGTGTTTTATACATTGTATTGGATATTTGTAAGGCACCTACACAACAACTGGTGTTTCAAGGTGGCACAAGACAACAAACGGGTTCAGGGGAGACAAAGGAGAATGATATCAATAACGGTCCTACTTACATTACATTATACTACATAGCATTTATAATGCGCTCTATAGACCCGCAGGCATGAAGGCGTGGACAAGATTACATAGAAACTAGAGAATCCAAAAAATGGATCCTCTGAGACAAAAATTCACATTGAAATCCTAGGTAAGACCTGTACAGTCCTGAGCACAAAGAAGTTAGTGCTAATCAGGTAAATAAAAACGTTTTCAGGTCTTTCTTAAAGGTTAATAGCGACTTGTGGTTTTGCATATACCCTGGCAGATGATTCCAGAGACTGGGCGCCTTCAAGGCGAACGCTCCATTCTCTGCTTTAGATATTCCAGATCTGGATTGCACAAGTACATTTTGCATGCCAGATCTAAACGTTCTTGGATCATCCTTGTCCTTGATGTGGCACTGCAGGTAGGATGCAGGTAATGACCAAGACCCTGAACTTAATCCTTGATTCAAAAGGCAACCAGTGAAGCGATTGCCTGGCTTCTGACACAGGATCACACCTGGAGAGCCCTAAAATGACGCTCATCGCCCAATTCTGAACAACCTGGAGCCTATTCAGGTCCAGTGTACAAGCACCCAATAATAGGCGACAACAATAGTCCATTTATGCTCCGATTATAGCTCGCGCAATGGTTTCTGCACTTTCCTGTGAAATTAACGGTCTCAAATGTGATAATAACTTAACATAGTAAACCGCTGATGAGACCACAGTATTGACATGAGCCCTCATATTCAGTGTCTGGTCGATAGTTACTCACAAAATGTTTGTTTTTGGAAGAGGAACTATAATGTCATCACCTAATTTAAAAGAACTATAAGAATGGTTGAGATTGTGCAAAGCGCGTGGGCTGGCCACAATCATTAGCTCAGTCTTGCTCCGGTTTAGGGCAAGATAATTATCTAACATCCAAACATCCATTTCTCTATGAGTGAGAACATTCCATTAACTTCCAACTCATCCTGGTCGTGGAGGCCAATCAGAGGAACTACACACTGAGTGTCATCTGCATAGTTTCAAAGCACGACCCCCTCCTCCTCTAACATGAAGAAGAAAGGAGCCATAAAAAGATTATATAGGCACAGAGATGTACTAGTTCCCTGTGGGATGCCATAAAGAACTGGAACTGGTAATGCTTCAGCTATATCCGAACAAACTCTACTGCATCCATGTTTAAGGAAAGGGGAAATCCACGTGGCCGCAGAGTCCGAGAAATTAGCAACATCCTTCAATCTAGTATTTAGAATGCTCAATGAAATCGAAGGCAGCTGATTGATCTAAAGATATAACCAGGGAGAGACCACCCTTATCCATCTGAGTTAGCAGTTTGGATTTCAGCTCCAGGATTTATGTCTCTGTACCAAATTGTTTTCTGAATCCTGACTGATGGGAATGCAGAATGGGAAATAGAGCCAGGTGCTCAGCAATTTGGCTGCAAGCCACTGATCCAATATTTTAAGTAAGAAAATTCAAAGGGTTGTCCCTAGCAAGATCTGGTTTCTTGAGGATCAGTGTGACAATGGTTTATTTTAACTCAACAGGCACCTTAGCCTCTTTCAAGGAGGCGTTTATAAATGTGCAGACTGCTTTGAGAATTCGAGGGGAACAGGTTTTGACTATCATGGATCTACAATGGGAGGGTTTCATCTGTTCGATGATTTTCGCTAGGTCAGTTTCACTTATTGAATGGATGTTTGACAAAGGTACGACTGGGTCCCTAATGTAGAGTTTGGGTGATTCCTTGACTGAAGGTGTAGATGCCAACTTTTTCTTTTCGAGCATTGCCGTCCGAATATTGTGCAACTTATTTTGGAGTCCATCTTGAATGAGTTGGCACCAGTCCTTATCGTTTTTTACTAGTGGACTGGAGGGGGCAGGGGTTGTTTCCTGTTATTTTAATATTTTAAATATTTCTTTAGTATCTGATTTGGCGTTACTGATGCGATTGTTATGGAAATTTCTTTTAGCATTGAGAATAGAGTTTTTATATTCTGTTACTGTGTTCTTATACGTTGCTAGGAGATTCGGTTTTGGTTCACGTTTCCATGCATGGAACGCTTTAGTAGAAGCAGATTTTTGTTTTCTCAGTTCTTCCGAGAACCAGGCCTTATTTTTGTTAAACCTGTTATGTAGCTTTTTTTGCTTTAATGGTGCAAGTTTATCTGAGATGCTGTTTAGGTTGTTAATTAAGGCAACAGCCATAGCTTGTGATGACAAATCGGTAGAGAAGTTCAAGAAATTTGCTAGCAGAGGTTCAATATTGGCAGCCATAATATGTTTGGGATTCCGTGACATGCTGCCCGATAATTTATTATTCGTTTTGACTGAAAATGGTACAGTTAGAATAAAATTCACAAAAAAATGGTCGGACCAAGGGCAGGTACTGGTGCTTACTTCACTACAAGTCGTGTTCAGTACTGCAAGGCAATCCAGTGTATGACCCAGTTCATGGGATGGAGTCAGCATGTGTTGGACAAAACCAAGATTGCCTAAGGACTGTTGGAGTTCCTTGGCACCCTGGTATGTAGTTGTGCCCAACCAGTAGTTGAAATCACCTATTATAAAGTTGGATTCAGCTTTCAGCTGGGGTAGTAGATAACTACTAATGGCCTCAGCTAAGTTTACTTTTATCAAGGGCAGACAGTATACTAGTATAAAATTGATGGTAGCCTCAGCATTCATACCCATTTTAATATGAATGGAGTCTATCCCATCAAGAGTAAAACCAGGTGTTTCCCATACTGAAAGGGCTGCTTTCATAATGAAGGCAACACCTCCTCCTCCTCTTCCTTCGAGTCTATCTCTCTCCAGTTCATGGTATATCCAGTTTGAATAGTTAGATTGAGCGCCGGGGCAGATGCGCTTGTTCCCCAGGTCTCTTTCAGTGCACAGAGGTCCAAGTTATGAACCTCAATAAAATTAGCAATATCTGTTGCATGTTTGACCAACGAATGAGTGTTTAGTAACATGCAGCGCAGCTCAGAAACAGGATTAATGACCTGCGTATACAGTGTAGTGGATTTTGTTATTGTGAATCCGGTTTGAGAGAGTAGGGGATCTGTAATGTAAAGGGCTCAAACAGAGAGGTATATAGGGAGTGAGAGTTGGATGTAGCAGGGGCCCGGGCTGCCTTGTGGATGATGCAGAGGCTGTTAAACTTGCTCCTAGCAGCAACCAGGAGCCAGTGCAGAGATTGTAGGGATAGAGAGATGTAGTCCCTGGACCTGAGGCTAAGAATAAGTCTTGCAGCCCTATTCTGGATTAGTTGGACGGGGCGAAGTGAGGATACAGGGAGATTGAGGAAGAGACTGTTGCAGGAGTCCAGCCTAGAGATGCACTGGAGGCACTGAGTTTCTGGGGGAAGGTGAGGAAAGGGAGAATTCCTCTGAGGAGGTGCAGCTGATAGTGGACCTTCTTGGCAAGGTCCACGGTGTGAGGAGAGAAGGAGAGAGAGGAGTCAAAGATGACATCAAGGTTTTTTGCCTCACAAGAGGTTGAGAAGAGTGAGGACATAGAGGGTGGCCAGAGGATAGGAAGGCGATGGGGTCCCAATGAGAAGGATGTCTGTCTTACCGGCATTAAGGCAGAGATCATTGGCAGCACACCAGGCCTGAATAGCAGTCAGACAGTCAGGGATGAGAGAGGAGGAAGTAGAGGGAAGCTTGAAGGAGAGTTGTGTGTCGTCTGCATAACACTGTATGTGAGGAGAGAAGGGGTAGATCAGGTGGGCCAGAGGGGCAAGGTAGATGTTGAAGAGCCGCAGCAAGAGGATAGAGCCTTGAGGGACGCCACAAGTGGAGAGTGTGAGAGGGGAGAGAAAAGGGCTCAATTGAACCCAGGAAGGTCGGTCCGAGAGGAAAGAGGTCAACCAGTCCAGTGCCAGTCCTGTCATGCCAAGGGTGTCACAGAGCCGATTAGTCAGGGTGGCAAGATTGACTGTGTCGAAGGCAGAGGAAAGATCCAGATGGATAAGAACAGATGGAGAGTTGGAATCGAGATTTGAGAGCAAGTCTTCATGGATGTTCAGTAGAGCAGTTTCCGTGCCTCTGGTTGCTCTGAAGCCAGACTGGTGGTCGTGGAGACAACCAACAGATTCTGTGTCTTGGATCAGTTGGGAGATGACCAGCTTCTCCAAGAGTTTGCCAAGGAAGGGGGTAATGGAAATAGGGAAATAGTTAGCTGGGCAAGAGGGGTCGGAAGAGGGCTTTTTGAGGTAAGGATGCACAAGGGAATGCTTGAGGGGTAGCAGGAAGGAGCCAGTGGCAAAAGAGTGATTACAGAAATCAGCTAAGGTTAGCATAAGGGAGACAATGTTGTCCTAGATAGTTCTGGAGGAACAGGTGAGCACTTGAAATATATAACATGGTTCAAGGAGCCAGAGAAACCTGCTAAGATCCACTTAATAACACACTTTTCTCTGTGATTTAAGGGCAATGGCACAGTGCCTGTTTGCACAAATGGGAACTGCAGCCGTACGCTTCGCATTGCTGACCTGGCTGGAGGTACATCAGTACTTCTCAATGTGCTTTGGTCTGGTGGACAGTTGTCGTATTGACAATTACCTCCAGCCTGGAGAGGTGTGTGCAGTCTCAATACACTGTACGTGCCTGTACTTATTGTTACCCAGAGTCCGCCACAACTGTGCCTGTTTTGTCCCCTGTGCCCCTTGCGTCCCTTGTATCATTAAACATGGAAAATTCAATGACTTTGTCTGAACGTGAAGACGCAGAATCGTTGAGACAAACTAAAAGTTCCAATTACATATCGTCCATATCTACAGAAGCTCTGATGAACGTTCCTGAGATGTTCTTTTAATTTCTTTCAGCCCCTGGTGTTCAAGCCATTGCAAATGCAAAGTGGTTTCAGGTTACCCGTTATGAACTTTTATTGCTTGTAAATTCTTTTGAGTCAGCTTTCAGTGCAATAAAAGAAGAGCAGCAGGCTGTGAGGCTTATAGCCCTGAAAAATAGGTATATCCTGATATGATATGGCATTTATAATGCACCTGTATGATATATGATATGTGAAGTGGCATTCATAATGCACCTGTACACAAGTGTTTCTAGGCGTGACAAGACAAAGAGGGAAAAACAAAGGGAGGACAAAATAACAATCTTACTAGGTCTTGTGTCATTCAGATTGTGCAAGTGCATGGAAGGAGGCGGGGGTTGAGTGCCAGGGTGAAGGGAAAGTGCAGTTAACTCACAAGTGCAGCCATCGGGTGGCTCATAATGTAGAAGTGTGCCTGATATCCCCTCTGTGTAAAATTGCATTTAGAAGTGTGCCTAATAGCGTGCCCTACTTGAATTTAGACGTGTGCCTAATAAGCCTCTCTGTGCAAAGTTGAATTTAGAAGTGTCTGTGATAGCCTCACTGTGCAAAGTTGAATTTAGAAGTGTCCCTGATAGCGTGCCTAGTTGAACTGACTAGTGTCCCTAATAGTCTCTCTGTTCATAGTTTAATTTGAAGGTGCGCCTGATGGCGTGCCCGGGCTGAATTTAGAAGTGTGCCTAATAAGCATCTCTGTGCTAAGTTGAATCTAGAAGTGTGCCAAGTATCCTCTCCGTACAAAGTTGAATTTAGAACATTGAAGAACATGTAACCCATCACCATGCTTACTCTCTTCTTTACACCACCACTCAGCTAGAACACAGAGATACTATGACACCATTCGGTTTAACTGTTCTCATACCAACATCTGCCGCATACTCCCCATCACTCTATCTAAACACTACTGGTTACACACCCCCAGCCAGGCGTTCTCCTCAGGCCTAACGCAGCCACAATCGGTCTGGATAAAACCTGCCAGAACAAACACACTCAACCACCACACCTACCGCTAAGAAGCAGCTATTATACGAATACCATATCAGCTGCACACATAGCCGGTGCTCACACGCACCTTTGACTCTCTCTACTCTCTCTACTGACCTGAACTTCGGTTCCCAAGGGCGTTCAACCTACCAGCGCCTTCAGACCATACCAATGGTACATAAGGCGCTATATAAATGCAAAATAACATAACATAACATAAGTGCAGAGGGAAGGGACCATAGGGTTATAGATACAAGCCCTTAAGTGCTGGGGAGCCCGGAGGCAGTGCAAGGGCAACTGGACATGCAAGAGCCTGGGCCCCGAGTTCAGAGGGTGACCAGGTGACCAGTGGGCAGGGGAGAGAAAGAGAGAAAGCAAAAGCGAAAAGGAAGGTCTTGAGTCTGCTCAGAGAGAGAGAGGCAGGGAGGCTGTTCCAGTGGGAGGCCCAAGCCGAGGAGATAGACCTGCCCCCAACTCTCTGCTTGGAGAAGCATCTGACCCTCAGACAGTTGGAGGTGGATGAGAGGAGAGCTCGAGAAGGAAGATGTTTTGGAAGAGAAAGTTGGAGGTAGAGAAGTTCCAGGCCCCAGAAATCCTTGTGGATGATGGAGAGGGTCTTGAAGTTGATCCTTGCAGCCACGGGGAGCCAGTGAAGAGATTTCAGAGCCAGAGAGATACGATCCCTGGGCTTGAGGCCAAGGACTTTTACTTTTTTACTTTAAGTTATTTACTAGGCGCAGCCAAAGAGGCCTGGAGGGATATGTGTGCCAAAGACAATCAGTAGCAAAAAACTAATGACAGGTCTGAGAGCTCCCCATTATTTAAATAAGTGTGTTTTTTTTTTAAAATACTTCCAATGTCGGGCAATTTCTCAGAACTATAGGCAGGGCATTCCACCTAGCCCGGGCAGCCGTCCAGAATGCAACCCTTCCATCCAATTCAAGTGAAGTTTTCAGAATTTGCAGGTTTTGTTCACAATTTGAGCAAAGGGAGCGCAGCACTGGTTCATTTGCTCTATTGGCGATATAGGCAGGAATCCTTTAAGAGATTTATAGGTGATGGTAAGCAACCTAAACTCTAGCCTCTCTGCAATGGGTAGCCAATGCAATGTTCTTCTCACCTCCGACACATGAGTAAGCTTTCGGAAACCCATGATCGCTCTGATGGTGCTATTCTGCACCACCTGGAGTTTGGAGAGTTCTGTTTTTCCTACCCCTATTAGAAGGGAACCACAATAATGATTTTTTGAGGAGATATTAGCTCGAGCAATTGTTTCACAGGTCTTCTGAGATAAAAATGGGCAAATATGAGAAAGAAGCCTAAAATAGTAGGCCGGCCCTGATACCAGGCTATTAACCTGAGCAGAAATGCTCAAGGTCTGATCAAGGGTCACTCCTGGTATTTCTATTTTTCCCTTTGCTGGAATGTCAATGATCCGCAATGTGGAAAGATTCATACTCCCGCGTCAAGTTTGGCGAGTCTAGGTGTGGAACCAATGATCGTTAGCTCTGTCTTGCCATGATTCAGTGCCATCCCACTCATATCCATCCACTCGTATATTAGGTCGTATTCTTCAGGTCGTATACTTCCGACACTTCTCTGGCGTCCTTCTCATAGATGCCTGTTAGAGTGATGAGACACTGAGTCATCCGCATAGTTCGAAAAGTAGATCTTTTTTTCCTCTAACATGTGAAAAAAAGGGACTGTAAAGAGTTTGTATAGGTCAGGTCTCGCAGTCCTGTTCTGAATAAGTTGTAAAGGTCGAAGAGTAGAGGCAGGAAGATTTAGAAAGAGGCTGTTGCAATAGTCCAGCCTACAGAGGACCAGAGCTCTGGAGACAGTGAGCTTCTGGGGGAAGGAGCAGAAAGGCAGAATACCTCTGAGGAGGTGTAGCTTGTAGTGTGACTTCTTAGAGACATCAGAGATGCGAGGAGAGAAGGAGAGGGTGGAGTCGAAGATGACCCCGAGGTTCTTAGCCTCACAGGAAGGAGCAGGACGAGGGCCCAGAGCGGGAGGAGAAAGAAAGAAAGAAAGAAAGAAAGAAAGAAAGAAAGAAAGAAAGAAAGAAAGAAAGAAAGAAAGAAAGAAAGAAAGAAAGAAAGAAAGAGAAAAGGAGGTAGCTGGTGTCCCAATGAGGAGGATCTCAGTCTTACTGGCATTAAGGCAGAGATCATTGGCAGCACACCATTCCTGAATTGCGGCCAGACAGTCTGGTTTGAGAGAAGAAGCAGAGGTGGCTGAGGTGAGCCTGAAAGAGAGCCGAGTGTCATCCACATAACATGAAAATTGGAGCAGAAAGTAGCGGTGCAGCGGGCAAGAGGTGCAAGGTAGTGGTTGAAGAGCCAGGGAGAGAAGTAAGACCCCTGGGGAACACCACAAGTAGAGAGAGACAGAAGTGAGGAAAGACCCAAGTTGTGCACAAGTGTTTCTATGAATCCTGGACCTCCTAACAGCCATGGAAGGTGGGGTGCCAACAAATTGGGCGTATGTACTGCACTTTTGTGCCTCCTAACGATTCAGAAAATGGGACTCTGACACAAACAATTGCTACATTGTATAACTTTAGGGGGGGTCATGGAAAAGGAAGGGGTTGATCGAGCATGAAGGCTGGGGGAAGGCAGGTAACTGCAGCCCGACAGCTACAATATCATCGAAATGGTCAATTGTGACCAGGCAACACTTTTACAACTTGGTGCTATTGTGGAGAGGAGATGTAATCTTTTTAGTGAACATGGAAGGTGCTTAAGGGCAGGGTGAACAAATGTTTCATGCGTTTTTCGATCAGGATCTCTGGAATGACCAGGATGTGGCCAGAGGCCATGCAAGCTGAAATGGTAGTCGTTAGAGATTAGCATGAAATGAGGATGCAAGCAAGTCTGGGCGGATAAGATGTTTATTGTCAGCTCAAAGGAAGCTTGTTTGTATCCCGCCTCATATTATGGAAGTATCCTTGTTAAAGCCATGTGCATCACGACTAGGGTTAGAGGTCTCCGACCAGATGGAACCTGTAGTAAATTAGGATGGTTGTGTGACTATGTAACCATGCGATGATGTCATGAACTACTACGGAAAGATCCCGAGAAGGGCTGTGCTGTAAATCTGAGATAATGCAAATGCATGTTGAAAGGGGATGGCGTTTAAACAAAAGTATCAAATGAGAGCGTGGGAACTGAGGGGGATTGCATTTCTTTGTATAGGGTTGGCTCTGTTCAGATTCTAATGTGGATAGGTTGTACTGTCATTATATTGTCCACTCCCACTAGGCACCTCATCAAGTCCAGCAATTGAGTTGTGAGCTGTAGGTTGCAGCGCTTTAGGGACTGCAGAGCTGGGTATAGGGTCCTTGATGGCGGTCATTCCGTACTGCGTAGCACCCTTTGCGCATCAGGCATATGTGGAGGCAGAGGTACGCTGGTTCCCTGGTTCATCTTCACTGCATGCTGGTGCACGCAAGCACTGTGCTGTGGGCTGGTGAATAGGCACGGGCGCCCCGAGTTACAAAGCCACACGGTCAACATTTTCTTGCCTGTCTCATTAACTGCTCAGGCAGGGGCGAGCCAGGTTTGGCGGGAATAGGTAGAATGGCTGCGTATAGCAGCGACTGTTCCTTACCCTGCTCCGCTAGAAGCAAGACTGATGCCTCTGAGCCACGGCCTTCATGGAACTCCTGGCACGGCCTGGTCCCTGCCCGCTCTTGGCACCAGCAGAGCTGAGGTCATGGACAGACTGTTCCGGATGTCCTCCCTGGTGTTGCCGCTTGTAGCGGGTGCTCACAGCAGCCAAGCTGGGAGGGCCAGTGTTTCCGCTGCTGGACATGTCATTCCCTGTAGCACTCTATAGGTTACACGTGGGTACCACTGCATTCAGTGTCCTTAGCAGCTGTGCGCGGGAAGCTGCCTGGCCTCAGCCCTCATAGCAGCGGCCTCTCCAAAAGCTCGACAGGTGATCTTCAGGAGCCCCCAAATATTCTCTGCTGCTGATCCTGACATTCACATGTGCCCTGGGGTCATTAGTTTCCAAAATTGATAACGTTATGTGGAAAATATTTGTTAAATATAGCTAGTCACACCAAGAGATTGATCACCCGGCAACCATCTAACTCGGTCGCCCCTCCCACTGTTTAACCTTTTGATATATCTTGTCTCATTCTAAAATACTACGTTAATACAACACAAGCAAAAACAAGCATTTAGCACGTTAAACAGACTAGTTGTTTAAAATCTAGTTTGGCCGCAATATACATTCTGTATTTAACACATGTGACGTAAATAAAAAGTTAGCTGGTATGTACAATGGCACACACTTGCAAAAAAAATAAGCCGCTGCGCGTACGCGCTAGGGCAGCAACTAAATAATGCCTGGAGGTGGAGCGTGAGGCCGGCAACAACAAAGAACATCACCATCCAACTCCTTGCTGCAACCCATCTCACCATCGTACTCCTCAACCACACCCCAGATACCCTCAATCTCTTTTTCGGTGACCTTTACATACTACTTGAAACTCTCAGCCAATGACCCAGTTGTCACAATGTGTGACCTCAACTTAACCAACATGACAAAGGCCTGTTGTCTATAGCTAAAGGTTTTGTTTGTGTCTGGTTGTATTCCAATTGTGTCCATCTAACTCCGTCATGGTTGTGGGAACACCTTCCCAGGTGTTCTTTTAGTTTTATTCAATGCTGCTTTGCCAACCTATTATGACATTCATTATCCAGTCCGCTCCTTCTTTCCATTTCGCCCTCACCCAGAGCCATGGATCTCTCCTGCCATCCAATAGCTGAGGACAGCCATGCACCTCAAGTTACACACCTGGTGCAAAGCTTGCTCCCCTGTTTTCTTCACTGCATATACAGACGCTATCCTTGCTCTCAGCATTGCCTGACTGCAAAACATTTCAACTATAAACTCAAACTCTTGTCCCCCACCATCGCAAGATGTTTAAGACACAAGAATATGCTTGCTCCCAAACCGGTTCCCATAACAGGCGTCAAAATGTACATTCACCATTAGCTAGTGAGAATTGACTCCTAGCGACTATGTAAAGTAGGCAATGAGAGTTTTATACTCCTGTTCATATCACCTCTGCAAATGTCTTTGCTTCTACTTCTCAGGCACACACTTCTATTCCTCCCGTATGCCTCCTCTCCACTCTCTTTCACACCCAAACTTCCCTCACCCACCTGCCTGCGTCTCTCCTACTGAACTAAAAACCATCCTCCACCCGGCCAACCTATCCTATGCTCCTATTGATCCTCTTACGCTCAATAAACTACAACCTGCTCTCAACTATTGCCCCCCAATTTAACCTCTCTCTGCCAACTGGCCTCTTCTCAGCCTGCTACAAGGTAGGCACTGCCAGCCCCATCTTGAATAAAACCTACACAGTACCTCAACAATCCTCATTCTACTGACCCATCTCAGTTCGGACCGACCACTCCAGAATCCTTGAGTATCTTAAGAGCACCATCAGTTGCCTCAAGGTAAACGCCCTGTGGACCCCTTCCGATATGGATTCCGCAGCAGAAACTTCTATGAAACTGCTCTAACCCATGTGTTTTACTATCGTACCAGTGCTCACCACTCCCACCTCTCCTCTATACTACTCTATCTCTCTGCTGCTTTTGACATCACAGAGCATCCCTCCCTCCATTGGCTTGAAGGATAATTCCCTCAAATGGATGGCCCCTTATCTCTGGCATCACTCCTTCTCCATCTCCTGGAATTCTAATAACTTTGCCGAGCGCCTTCCCGCACGAGTCAGTCTTCGGTCCACTCCTCATAACCCTAGACACCTTCACGGATATACTCACAGCATCCTTCGGCTTCTAACATGACATCTAACATCACCAACTTCCTCTCCACCCCTCGTTACTGATTGGAAGAACGCTGTTGCATGCTAAACTCACTCAAGACCTCCAATGCCAACCCTACAGTGTCTCCCATCTCCCATCCCTCATATCCTTTGAAGTAGGCAACTGCCTTATTCCACCACTGGTGGAAAACGTCAAGACACTCGGCACAGTGCTGGAGGCATCACTGAACTCCGAGGCCCGTGTCAATAATGTTGTTAAAAACTCCCATTACCACCGTAAAAGTGCTCCGCCAAATAAATCCACTGGTCTCGTGCAAGCATTGCGAAAATGTAGTCAGCGCGATCATCATGCCTCGCCTGGACTATTGTAAGGCTCTTCTAAGTGGGGCAAGGAAGACGTATGTGCAGATTTATTTATTTACTGATCGCTTGTAAGGAGCTTTATACAACAGAATTGTGTTTTAAAGCACCAAAATTCATGACAATCCAAAACAATGCTGTTAGAGTAAAATGCATCATCCCCAGGAAAGACCAGGTTACCAGCCACCTAAGGGGCCTTCATTGGCTGCCTGTTGAAAAGAGGCGGTATCCAACAGGTCACACCCACATTTCTTGCTGTTGAGGGGTCTATGATATAGTAAGTGAAAGCAACGTGATATATATAGGAATAACAGACTACCTCCTTTTCCTGTATTTCACCAGTTTTTAGGCCCAAAACAATGACAGAAAAGTTGACGTGTGACAACAGGCATAAGCAATACTCAAAATCTTCTAGTTCTCGCAAAAGAAACTGAGTATATATATTTCACAAAAACAGTTTCCTAATTGCAAGTTGTGGTGTTAAAAAACATAAATTACAACATCATTTTCACAAGTACAAAAGACAATCATAAATCTGCATGGGTTAGTATACAAAAGACTAGCATCTCCATTATGCCATCTAACCATTAATTCTACACCAACAACAACGCTTTTTTTTTTGTTGGAGTTCACGTTGGTTATTGATCGTCTTAAAGCAGAGCAATTTGAAAAGCTTAGAGACAAAAAGGGCCCTTTCACAATGGGAGTGACCGTAACCGCCTTTATTGAAGTAGGCACTAGTTTCCAAAAAAGGAAGAAATCAACAAAACGGGCAAAGAATGGAGCAAAAGAACAAGTTACTTACAAACTGGTAACCTTCTTTCGACTGGATGTTCCTCCAAAGTATTCCACATCTTTGACATGTAATGTCCACAGCTGTGCTGCTTTGGAATTTTTTCAGCAGTGGGAGTCCTGCATTCAGTCGATGTCCCTCGAAGACCTCCGTCGAGGGCGACGTCACCGGATGTTATAAATAGGACGCACGGCACCCGTAGCATCAGTTTATGTTTTTTCCTCCATAACGTGCGACATGCTCGTACACAATGCCAGCTTGACTGCACATAGCCTTGAGTGAACGTAAGCTGCAATAGCATGGGAAATTCTCCAGAGGGGCAGGCTGGGGGGGTGATGTGGAATACTATGGAGGAACATCCAGTCGAAAGTACGTTACCAGTTGGTAAGTAACTTTTTCTTCGAATGGATTGTGTCCTCCAACGTATTCCACATCTTCGACAGACTCCCAAAGCAGTACCAGAAAATGGAGGAGGGAAAAGAATTTAGAATTACCAATCAGATGGCAGAATAAAGAACCGCCTTACCAAGGCCATATCTTGACCATGAAGTGTATCCAGGGAGTATTGTTTGACAAAGGTGTGGATAGAAGCCCATGTTGCTGCGTCAAAATATTCCTAATAGGAACTCCCAGCTGCAGGGCTGTGGGTGTAGCCACGCCCCTAGTGGGGTGAGCTTGAAACCCCTCAGGAGGGTCCTTGCCAGCCAATCAGTAACATTCAGTAATGGTGAGGATAATCTACCTGAACAAGGTCTGTTTGGTAACAGCCTGGCCCAATCGGTGTCCAGCGTACCCCACAAAGAGTTCATCGTCCACTCTGACCCTGGACATCCTAGAAATATAAAAGCTCAGAGCTCTCCTAGGGTCCAACCTATGGAGTCGCTCCTCTTCCTTAACAGGATGAGTAGGAGGAGGATAGAAAGACGGAAGTACCACTTTCTGGCTTAAATGAAACTCAGACACTACCTTAGGTAGAAAGGAAGGACGTATCCTCAGTACAACCCCATCCTTGTGGAACACAGTAAAGGGCGGCTTAGATGAAAGTGCCTGCAATTCACTCACTTTGCGAGAACACCGTCTTGAAAGAAAACGGTCTCAAAGGACAAGAGTGCAAAAGTTCAAACGGAGCACCTATCAGGAATTTGAAGACCAAATTCAGATCCCAAACCTGCACCTGAAACGGGGACGGCGGGAACACATTAGTGAGGCCTTTTAGAAATGGGGAAATCAAAGGAATCTTAATATAAGAACATTCTTCAGACGAGCGCTTAAAGATAGACAGCGCCGCCAGGAAACCTTTAATGGTACCTACTTGAAGGTCCCTGTGGGCCAAAGAAAGCAAGAAAGACAGAACCAGGGGAATGGAACACTGAAAAGGATCAACATCTAGTACTATGCACCAGTCGCAAAACTTACGCCAGTGGTACATGGATTTTGTTGCTGGCCTTCTGGCCGAAAGCAACACCTCCATCACGTCATCCGGGAGGTCCCAATCCTTATATCTCAACCTTTCAGATAAGAAGCGTGAAGGTTGAGAAACTTGACCTTTAGATGGAAAACCCGACCTCGGACCCAACCCGACCCGGCGAAAATCCCCCCCTCGTGAGAGAGAGAGAGAGAGAAAAAAATCCTCTCGGTAGTGAAGACGGTGTGGGGGGCAGATGGACATTTCTAGAATGTCCGGGTACCACGCTCTGCTGACCCAATCCAGAGCAACTAGGATCATGTGTGATCCGAAACCTCTGCAACCTCCTTAGCACATGAGGAATGAGGGGGACCGTAGGAAACGCATACATAAGTGGGAATGACCAATCCACGCAAATGCATCTCCTAAGGCTCCTCTCGGAAGAAATTCTCTTAAACAGAATCACTCGCACCTCGGGTTGGCACCAGTCGCGAAGAGATCCACTTGCGGGGTTCCCCAAAGGGCGAAGATCTCCAGAAGGACTTCCTGAGCCAACTCCCACTCGTGAGAGACCGTGCTCTGCCTGCTCAGAGCGTCTGCCGCTGCATTCTCCTCTCCGGCCAGATGAACTGCCGAGAGTGATATTCCCTGCTGGATAGCACAGAAACAGAGCTGCATCGCCTCTCTGCACTAACGGGAGTGACCCTACCCTTCCACCCCCTTTTTTTGGTGAGGTAACGAAAGACCAATGTGTTGTCCGTTATGATCAGAACACTCTTCCCCAGCATAGACGGCAGAAGATCCTTCAGGGCCAGCCTGATGGCCCTCAGCTCTAACAGGTTGATGTGGAGTTTGGACTCAGATGGAGACCAACGACCGATGGCGGTCAAATCGTCGGCATGAGCTCCCCATCCTGTGAGGGAAGCATTCGTCACTACTGTCGCCTCCGGCTACGATTGCCAAAACGGCTCTCCCTTCATCAGGTTGAAATTTGTCCACCATCTGCACAATGTGATGAGCCCTCACCTTGGGAGGCGATCACTTCCCCAAGGACGTGTCCATACAGCCCCAATGTACTGGAGCTGTTGGGAAGGTGTCAGGAGCGGTATGTGGGACTGAGATGATCCATCGTTTGCTCGGGAGAAAGCGCACAGATCTGCCAGTCGTCCAGGTAGGGGTAGACATGAATCCCCCCCCTCGCCTGAGATATGCAGCCACCACCACCATTAGCTTGGTGAAGACCCTTGGGGCGGAGGTCAATCCGAACGGCAGGTCCCGAAACAGAAAGTGTAAGCTGCCAGCCGCAAACCACAGGTACTTTTTGTGCTTTGGATGACTAGGCACATGAAAGTAAGCATCCTGTAGGTCCAGAGACACCAACCAATCCGAAGTCGAAAGGCCTGGATGACCTGAGAAAGTGTGACCATCTTGAACTTGTCCTTCCTGAGAAGTTTGTTCAACCAACACAAGTGCAGGATGGGTCTCTATCCCCGTCTTTGTTTAGAATCAAAGAATATGGGGACTACCAGCCCTTGTTCCTCTCCGCCACGGGCACCAGTTCTATAGTGCCTTTCTCCAGCAGGGTCAGGATTTCCTGCACAAGGAGCGGGTCTGGAAGCTTCAAAGAGAGATTCCCTTGTGGATTGTCATGAGGCTGCTTTAGGAAGGGAAGGCAGTAGCTGTGGGCTATTGTATACAGAACCCACGCATCCGAAGTAATAGCTCGCCATTCTTCAAGATGCTGAGACAGTCTGCCCCCAACCGGCAAACAATGGAACATGGCCTCATGCTTGTTTTGGAGCGGCTGCGGCAGCACCTGAAGGCAAAGAGACAGCTGCCTGAGTGGCTCTGGCACCCCTATTTCCCCGACCGCCATGGGTACTTTTACGCTGACTCCTTTGACTGGCGGCTCCTCTCGTCCTTCCAAAAGAGGAGTAGTAACGAAAGGAACCTATCCTCCACTGTTGTCCCCTAAGACGAAAAGGCAGAGGTTGATGCACAGCTGCGTTGAAAGATTTAGCCGCAGCTTTTGAGGTCTACAACCTCTCCAGGCTCTCGTCAGCCTTGCTGCCAAACAAATGCGCGCTATCAAAGGGCATGTTCAAAAGACGGGCTTGCCCATCCGGAGCAAAACCCGACTTCCGCAAATCTGTGTACACCGGTGCTCGCAGCCATGGACCAGCTAACACTGTCGGCCATGTCCAACCCCGACTGAAAGGATTCACACATGGTATCCTTGCCATCTTGCATGAGAGCAAGGAACCCATCCCTTTCTTCCCCTTCGGGAATATGCTCAGCCGCTACAGAAACAATTCCACAGAGTGTGTGAAAATGTTGCTAAAATACAAGTGGAGTTGGCAGACTTCAGCGCCATACTCCCCGCAGAAAACACCTTGCGTGCCCAACCATCGAAGCGTTTGCCATCCCCATCAGGAGGGATGGTAGGGCACGCCGCCAGCCTCGGGGTGGCTGTAGCTGCCTGAACCACCAAACTCTCGGGAGTGTGGTGAGAGGCAAGGTAACTGGGGTCGCGACTGGAAGGGCGGTATTTTTTAGTTAACGACTTGTCTGCCAAGCAGCCGCCACCCTTTTCTGCAACGTCAAATTAAAAGGTAACACCGGGTCACAGGACGGACCTTGATCCACAATTTCAGTTAAGTCATCCTGAACAAAAGCTCCCGGAGGACTAGACCAACCAAGATACTCAGTGACCCTAGCCATCACTCTCCTATACGAAGACTCAGCATGAGTCCGAGGCTCAGGTCTGCCAAACTCCACCTTAGGAAGCCACTGGCATCATGAAGAGATTGATTTAACTCTTCCAACTGACTATCCCCGGAAAAGACAGAAGCCACATCGGGATCAACAGGGTCAAATCCCAGATCTCACCTCTCCTCATCCTCATAGATATCATCCAGAGGGAGAAAATACTCCTGCCTCGGGACAGAAGAGAGTCTGGAAAGCACTCCGGGACTGCTTCCGACAAGGCGAGTCGGCCCTCAAATCGTCGGTGGACATCCCCTTAGCAGTTTTATGGGACTTACTGGGTTTGGAACCCCTACCTACCTGTAACTTCCCCTTACACTCCTGCAAGGCCTTAGCAGTCAGCGACTGGCATTTGGAACAGTCGTCGGTGTTGTGACTCTCTCCCAGACACTGCAAACAAATGCGATGCAGGTCAGTAATCGACATCTTAGACTTGCAGTCCCGGCAAGTCTTAAAGCCAGACCGCGGAGTCGGAGGGGTCGAAGAAGAAGACATATTCATGAGGAACACATGAGGCACGCTGAGTCTCCGAAGCAAACACGTTTGCAAGAAAAACGGAAATGAGGCTATGGACACTGTGCGTCCTATTTATAACATCCGGTGACGTCGCCCTCAATGGAGGCCTTTGAGGGACATCGACCCGACGCAGGACGCCCTCTGCTGAAAAATGTGCGAAGTACACAGCTGTGGGCGTTACATGTCAAAGATGTGGAATATGGTGATGGACACAATCCATTCGCAATACCTTTGTTTGCAAGCACTAATTTGGGTGGAATGACCTTTCCTGGGCATGGGGAGAGCAAATCTAAAAGATATCATTCTGGCACCAATATTGGTAGGGCGTGAAATATATATAGCAATCTCGGGAGAAGGGACATTTTAATAGCGCTGATTCGCCTAAGCCAAGATATTTCTTCCGCAGCCCAACATTGTAGGGAATCCTTGGAATCTTTTAAGAGTTTGGGGATATTGGCTTTCATCAGGCCAGCGTTAGTAGGGGTCAAGTTCACCCCCAGGTAAGTGATATGTGTGGATTTCCATTGGAAAGGATATGTATTCTGTAGGGCGGAAAGGGTGGCCAGAGACTCCAACAGGCTCATACCCATCGACTTTATCTATAAACCGTGTTTATCGTAAAACCGGAGATCGCTGCGAATTGGTCCAGCAACTCCATGAGGGTGGGGATAGAGTTGAGCGCCTCTCTCAGAAAACAAAGCACATCATCTGCGTAAAGCGCAATTTTGTGGCATTGCCCTTTGACCTCGAAACCCTGAATCCCTGGGTGCAGGTGAATCTGCTGTGCCACGGGTTCCAGTGCCATTGCAAACACTAATGGGGACAGAGGACAACCCTGCCGAGTTCCTCTTCCCTGGGTTATCGGATTGGTCCACTGTGAGTTAGCCCGCACACAGGATCAGACTGGAAAACATCGGGCCGAAGCCTAATCCCTTCAACACTCGCCCTAGATATTCCCATGACATGCTGTCAGGAATGACAAAGTACCTGGGAGTCCAGGGGCCAGGGCCACCAGGTCCACTGCTCTGCGAATGTTATGAGCTGACCGGCCTTGTATAAACCCAGTTTGGTCTCCGTCAATTATTAGCGGTAGGATCTCCCCTAGCCGCCGCATGATGACCTTACTAAAAATCTTCGTATCAGTGTTGAGTAAAGCAATCGGCCGGTAGGACGTGCACTCCGTGGGATATTTTCCCGGCTTTAAGATCAGAGTCATAGCCGACTCTGCCATTGTCTGAGTGACAGATCCTGCCTCCTACAAGGAGTTGAAAAGCTTCGTGAGATGGGGCACCAGCTCGCCACTAAAAACTTTGTCAAATTTGTTCGCGAACCCATCTGGGCCCGGGGCTTTCCCTAGAGGTAGCATTTTAATCACACTCTCAAATTCCTGTACAGTTATTGGTTCCTCTAAGGGGTCTCTAAGGGCTCGTGGAACTTGGGCGTTTGTTATGAATTCTTCCGTGGCACGTGGGTCGCCGACATTAGGGGCTGCCTGCTCAACAAAAAACTGCTCAACAATGCATAGTTTACCCTCCTCTGAAGAAACATAGCTGCCCATCCTGTCTTGCAAGGTATCTATTCTGTTACGTTTCAATTGCTTTTTCAGTTTGGCTGCCAGTAGTATGTTGGCTTTGTTCCCCTTCGTATAGAAGTACTGTTTTGAGCGCATCATATAATGTGCTGCCCTCGCTGTGTGATGTGACTCAAGCGCTTTCCTCTCTATACGTAGGTCCCTCAAAGAACGTCAGTATCCCTTCTCTTTATGTATAACCTCAAGTCTATGAGTTTCTCCCTCCAGTTGGGCCTGTACTGCCCTTCTGGCTTCCCCCCTCTGAGCAGCTTGTTTAATAAGGTGTCCTGTAATTACTATCTTACCGGCATCCCACACCAAGTCGAACCCCACATTGCCAGTGTCATTTTCTCTAAAGTAGAAGCCTATAGTTTCAGCTATGTGAGTTCGAATCAGGGGATCTTCCAGCAAGAGGTTGTCTAATCGGCAGACTGGCTTTCGAGGTGGGGGTCCCTGAATGGGGGAGAGTATTAGTCTCACAGGAGAGTGATCAGATAGAGCTTCTGGGAGAATTTCGCCGTCTATCACTTGAGAAATAAGCGTATCGGACAGAAAAAACATATCTAGCCTGGAGAAGCCCTTATAAACCCCTGAGAAATAAGTGTCATCTCGCTCTTCCTGGTGAAGAAACCACCAGATCTCTATAATAATGTACTGAGGGCTAGGAAGTTCTTTTTATCCGTGGGGGTTGGGGCCAGCGTCTTGTCCACTAACGGGTTAACAACAGCGTTGAAGTCCCCGCCCAGGATTAGTTCCCCCTCTGCATGTTCTGTCAGGGTCTTAGACAGCAATGCATTGAATAAGTCCTGTTTAGCATTTGGAGCATATAGCGAAACCAGTGTAATCATGCGTCCCCAAAGCACTGACACTACTAAGGGAAACCTTCCCTCCACATCCCGCACCATCTTCAGTGCTTTTAGGGGAATACCCTTGCGCACCAGAATGGCGACCCCTTGCTTCTTCGATCCACTTGAGGCAAAGAATTTCATGGGATAGAGCTTATTATTAAGATGAAATCTGTCCGTGGGTAGAAGGTGGGGTTCCTGAAGGATCAGTAACGATGCGTCAAGCGTTGCTAGCCTATGAAACAGAGCATTACGCTTTAGGGGGAGTTTAGGCCCTGGACGTTAAGGGTAATGCATTTGACATCTGGGGTCGCCATTCTAAGGTCGCTCAGGTTATTGTGCTACGTTAGAAGACATTGTTTCTCCCAGAAACAGAGCCCTCTCAGACCCCAAACCTCCCCAGATCCCTCCATCACATCTTGCATAGGTATGATAACACAACATATCTTATGCGGATAGCAGGATGGCCAAGTAGGGATTCCCGCCGAGACCCAAGAACTGCTCTGTGACTTCTAGGTGGCAAGGCATGAACGAAAACATAATCAGTCCCAGCGATGGTGCGTCTGAAAAACAGCAACATAAAAAAGGTAAATTTCAGAAATAAAGGAACGTAAGCCAGCCCAAGTAAGGCTCGTAATGGCCCACTTTCTTTAACCAACATCAAGAAAACCGTCAACAGAATGGTCGCAATCTGCTTAGGGCGCCCAACATACTATTCTGTAAGATTTGATCTCCATAGATAACAGGTAGCATCTGGCGTGCAGTGTGGCGTTCTTCTTCAAAGCGTGAACACGGCCTCAGCATCTGCCCCTGGGTGGGTAATGCCCTGGCCTTCAGTGAAAAATCGCCCGATTATAGAGTTACCAGGCTTGGGCAAGTACTGAGATGGTGGAGGGCGCTCAGCGGGCTGCGGTTCCTGGTCCCAATAGAGTGATACAGCGCCCAGGGACCCGTCGCATCGCCTAAGCTCCCCGCAAGCACAGGTTAGGTTCGAGCAGTAGGGCGCAAGTCTAATGCGCATATTGGGGGTTCTCTCCCCTGACCCAGGTTCAGTTGTAAAGGTGGGTGGGGTTTAGCACCTCTCTCTGAGGTACTCCATCCTCTACTTCAGCAGTTTTAACATAACCATGTGGGATTCACTGGAATTGGCTTTGCCGGGTATTTCTGGTCAGCAACACGTCCCAAGGTTTTCAATCAGTATTCAATCAGCTTCCTGGCAACTCTCTCCAGGTGTCAAGTCGGGGCCAATCAGTGTCTGCTGTGCCCCCTTATTCTCCCTGGTTTCCGTTTGTTGGTATGGGGTATGCACCAATCGCTGCCACCCCTTGGGCATTCTTCGCTTGTCTCTCGGCATGGGGATGAGGTCTGGATTTGGTGGATCTTGCGCAGGTGGCTCTGAGAGGGCGTTAGCCTTTCCTCCGACCATCAGGTCCTTTGCGTCGTCTTCTGAGGAGATTATATGGTGCTGATTGTGAAGATCGAAGATCAAGCTGCATGGAAGCCCCAACGATAATGAATCTTTTGGTCTTGAAGCCAGGCCGTTACTCTTTGCAGGCGTCTCCGACTCGCTAAAGTTTATGGGGAGACATCCTAAAACAGCTTTAACGTTGCTCCTCGGAACTGTATTGATTCCGCTTTCCTGGCTGCCGCCATGATCTCTTCTTTCTGGCGAAAGAAATGTACTCTGGTCAGGACGTCCGGGAGTAGGTTCCTCCTCTGCTGGGCGGAGGAATAGACACAATGGGTTCTGTCCAGGGTCAGCGCCTCCGAGGACGAGAGGCCTAGTAGGAACCTGAACAGCGCGCTCACATAGTCTGGCAAATCCTGATCCGACAGTTGCCGCGGGACTCTTCGGAGATGCACATTATTGCTTTGTGATCTATTTTCAAGGTCGGCTTGTTTAGCCCATATATCTTCCAGGTGTTCTTCAATGGTCCGCACCCTCTCTGTAAGAATCTCGTGTTCATGCATCTGTTTACATGTTACGTTTTCTAACTTGTTGACCCTTGCTTCAAGGCCTCCAAAGTGTGAAGTTAAGTCGGCGAGAGATCGGGCCAGAGAGTCCTTGGAGGTCTTAATCTCCATTTTAATTTCTTGAGTGATATCTTGTTTGAGGGATTTCAGCATCTCTTCAAAATCAGTCCTGGAGAACGCCATTTCTGCAGGTTTTGGCGACATAGGGGCGTGGTGGATGTCTGCCCCAATTGTTTGCATTCGGGTATCGATTGCTAGTTGGGCTGTTAAGAAGGGTTTGATGCCGTGGGATTTCTGCCTTCCCACCGCTTTTGGCATTGCCAGCCTCCCAAGCTCTGAGGAGTTCCAGCCGACGATAGCCTCCCGTTCTGCTCGCAGGGAGCTAGAGCTAGTACAGGCTGTTAGCAGATGATGGGTGAATTATAGCCAAGACCCTCCCAGGCAATCCAGCCGTCTTCTGGAGGGGTGGGGGGGGGAGGCTGTCTTAATGCAGGCGTTGTGGGTCAGTTTAAGTCCTTAGCTTATTTTGGGCCATATGATTTCGGGAGGCAAACTTCCCCGCTAAGGGCCTCTGCATGGGTGGACCCTCTACAGAGGGGAGCTGAAATATTGAGGGCTAAATAATGACAGCGTCGTAGTTATGGGGAGCCTTACAGTATTTGATTTGCCTCCACTGCAGCACGCGTTCAAGGGGCCAAAATGGGGTGCCGTCCTGGTTCTAGCTCTTACTCATGAGGCCTCGTTATACTGTCCCTTTGATATGTCACTCCGGACCCCAGCTCTGAGGACTCACCGCTCCAGTCTCAGTGCTATCTTCTGCCGAATTTGTTGCTTGTGAGGGATAGGCTCTGGGCGCTCCACACCATCGTGACTACCGCACTCCCTGTGCAGCAGGATCACAGTTCACCAGGCTCATAGCGAATCTCGCCACAGGCATGGAGCCCCTTCTGCTCTCAATGCAGCATGAGTCCAGGTCGGCAGCCCGAGGGCCACCAGCTCCGCCTGCACCTATGAGTCTCCTCCTCCTGCTTCAGCTTGCCATCAGCGTCCGATCCCCAAGCGGGGTCCGGGGACAGCCCTCCACTCGATATAACGGACAACCTCGGGCCCTCCGCTTCAGGACCGGGTTGTCCGCCATCTGTAACCGTTATCTTCGGCGCTCAGTCCGGTCAGTGCGTTCATCTCCGTCACGCTGCATTCCGGTCTCCAGGCTCACATTTGGCTGCAGGACAGAGAAGTGCTACTTTCCAGGGAAACAAGCTTCTGTGGGGTCGGGGGAATGGGAGCTGGGCTTACTGCTTCAGCAGGCGGTCCGCTTGTATGTTGCAGTCGGGCGGATGCTCCGTAGCTTTGTTCGCGCGCTCCGCCATTTTGCTTACAAAGGGATCGGGGCGGAGGTCCAGGTTCCTTCACTTCGCGGCCACTATTCCCCCCGGATGTTCGTCCGCTGGCATCCTCATATCACAGACAGCCAGAATATCACAAAATCACTCAGAGATCATGCTATTAGACACTGATATTACAGCATTTCGGGCGCCATGTCACAGAGGTCACAGCTAGCACAACCGCATGGCTTGCTGCCTAGCCACACCCTGTTGTCAATCGGGAAATTATATCGTACTCCCTATTGCAACGAATATGTGTATATTGGCCTATGCCAAGCTGCTTATAAGCCACTTGCGAAGAAAACCGTGTTGCAAGGTCCTGACCTTAGAATCAATGTAAGCCGCCATTTTAGGTCATTCCGCCATTTTAGGTTCTCTTTGTAAAGTCACCCTGTGAGTTAAAATGTTGGACAAAGTCATTCCGAAATACAACATGGCCGTCTTGACCTCTGTGTGTAATTAATATGTAAGTTGCCTGCAGGCCACTTGTTGGGGTCGTGAACTGAGACCTTGTCCTTCGCTGACCTGTGTGTAAAGGATTACTCGTGCAATGAAACAAATCCACAAGCATATGTTAAGAACAATGTATCCAAATACTGAACTAAGAACACTTGTTTAACTACATTGTATTAATGTTTGAGAAGACCTTTATGAGAAATCCTAAATAATACTGTTACCGTGTAGGCTTGTTGGCGAATGTATTAAAGGCAATCCCTATGCATATAGTGGTGCGAACTCGGCATGAACCCTAGATCAGTAATGTATTAGAGGAATATTAACCCGAAGTAGGGTTGGACATCATGTTCACAAATGGTATCAAAGAGCAACGAATTTTAATGTACAGCGTCTCTCACTAAGCACAATGAACCACGCTGGAGTTCGTTGTGTTGTACTGAGGGCCGAAAGCTATCTGTTACTTTTCTTGGAAAATTGTTCAGTATAAAATAAAGATCTTTGTATGTTCATTTGTAACCCGTGTTCGGTGTATTTCCTTTTGGGGTACTCAGCCTCGATATTTTGATTTTGTTTTCACAGTTGGCGCCCGAATAGAGACCCTCAAGATTGATGCCGGATTGTCGAAGGTTGGGATCGGACGGTGTGACAAAATAAGGGGCCCCTTCTGAACGAGACACGACACCTGAGCAGTGCTGCACAACCCGATCCCTGGACGATTAGCTTGTGGTCCGAGACGGCATCTTGACGAGGGTCCACTTATCGAGGCGGGCAGATTTGCCGAAATCACCAAACACGAGGTAAGATTAGTTAGGTAAGATTCTTTGTAATCCGATCGGACCTCCTTAGGACTGATCAGGTGAGTCGTGACCCGATTCTTAAATATCCTGATAATTTGATATATTGTATTGTATTTTATCTGCAGACACAATTATTGACCAGGTAACACCAATAATTTGATATGCCTGGGAAATTGTCTACCTGCTTCAGGGCGTTGTTCCGCAGTGATAGACAATCTTTGGAATTTAGCCGTCCAGCACCACAGGAGGGGTCGCCGGCATGTACTATGCACTGTAAGCATAGCATTGGAAGTATAGTGTTTAATGATATTTGGCACAGACAAACCAGGCATGCCTCCGAACTTCAGTGGCCAACCAATGGTAGTTTTGAAATCCCTTGTATTGAGTATTTAGAGTCAATTCTATTAAAGAAAAAGGCTGGACCTGCAGCATTCGATGTTTTGCAGAATTGGAAAAAAGAAGCGTTTCAGCAACTTAAGAGTAGAGAAAAACATGCACGCCGTCATAAGACGAACGCCGAAAAAGCATTATTATATGACCAAGATAAACATTCTGAGTCGACTAGGAATATGGATAGGGCTTTCTCACTTGGAATTCAGAAAATGTATCCTTCTAAAGACCTTCATGTTTCTGACAAATTCATCAACAAATTGTTAAATGAATGAAGGCCTGGTGCCTCTGTGCCACCTCTGTATGTTCCTCTTCCTGCTGCTTTGCCTCTTCCTGTTGTTCCTGCTCCTCCTAATGTTCATCTTCCTCCAGTTACTGTTCCTCCACCTATTCCTCCACCCCTTCCTATTGCACCAGTAACACTACCTCCATTGAATTTGCCTGCTCCCCCTCTTCCAAGTGGTCTTGTGCCCCTTGTAGCCGATCAGGGTGCAGGGTCAGGGGTTGTCACCCGCAATACTGTACCGCCAGAGAAGAAACAGGATTTGATTGCATGGGCTAAGCATTGTATGGAGAGAGATGATCAAGCTAATGTTTTTGCCACACATTTTAATATGGATAATTTTCCTGAGAAAAATGTTTTTATTGAAGGTTTAGGGATTCATTTATGTGTAATGTGGGGCAAATTAAATAATACAGATCTCCTGCAAGGGTTAAGGGATCTAAATACTTTAGCGTTTTCAAGAGACAATGTGTAGAAGGTTAATGAGCATGTCGAGAGGTTATTTGAGTATAGAAAGGAGTTGGAAAAATTACAGAATGAGGATGACGAGGGGGAAGTATGTATGTACAGAAACGGTTCCTTCCTTGTCGAAAATCGATATCTGAGGAAGCACGAATTTGTACGAAAGACTCGCTTAGATGGATTTCAGATATGTTGATAACTCCAGTTGAGGTATATGACACATACAGTCAGTATACGCCAGAAATGCAGAGGAAAGTGATACAGGTAATTATAGAGTACCTACAGGATGATTGTGTAAAGAGAAAAACTAGTTGTCCCACAGAGTAAATGAGTAGTTATAAGAGAGCTTTTTCACTTGACACTTCTTCGACTGCTTTAGCGCTCGACTTAGCTCTGTTGTTTAGTAAGCGTTCGGAGTTGCCTACTTCTCAGTTGCCTATGAGAGAGGTTCCTCCGACATTTGTCCCGAAGGTTGAGATTGCGGCTGATGCTGCGGCGGGTAGTCGCTGTGAACATTCCTGCGCATTATGTATCGCAGTTTGTTCACGTCCCGTTCTCGAGACAGGAAGTGAATACTATTAGACAATCTATTCCTGATATTAGGAAAAATCCGACAGGATTCCATAAAGAAATAGAGTCCGTCTTGCAGTCTTCAGTGTTCACCCTAGGTGATATTGATTTGTTATTTCCTGTACTCCTGCCCGTAGATTTATGGAAACAAGTTAGGACTATAGACGACGTACCAGGGTTGGGAGATACATGGGCGAACATGACTAGATTCGATGGAGAAAGGCCAGCTGGTGAAAGACCGCCCCAGGTGATACTAACTTTGCCTGATAGAATTGTTGCAAAATTGAAAACTATAATTCCTGAGACAAGAATTATTTGGGACAAACTTACGGCCTGTGTCCAAGGGAAGTCTGAGGGTGCTACTGAGTTCTTTAATCGGTTTGAACAGGTATTCTCGGATTTCAGCAGACAAGACTTAGGTACAAGAGTCTGGGAAAAGATTATTTGTGGACAAATTTGTGCGTGGATTGCTGCCCAACATCCAGTCACAAACGATGTCTTTTGAGAGCGCTTGGCAGGCGAAGTCCCAATCAGATGTACTGCACATGGCTCAGTACTACGAGAATCGTGTCAACAATTAAAAAGATAGAGTTGAAAAACGAAAAGGTGATTTAAAGACTAAAGTATTATGACAGCAAATTGTTAGAGGCATCAGAGGGGGTAGTTTGCAGATTAGAGGTCAGTATGTTCCACAAGGGAATGTGCCCTTGAGTCCTGCGAACATTAACCAGTGTGCCTATTGTGGACAAGAGGGTCATTGGCGTGCACAATGCCCCGTCCTTCGACAGAGGTCGAATAACACATTTGGGAATATGGGTAGACGATCCAGAGGTCGCCCGGGTGTAGGGGGCCCTGGTAGAGGTCAGTTTGCACAGGATCCTCAGCAACCTTTCTCACAGGATAATCAGACTCCAAGTGTGGATACTAGGAACATATTTGATCATCCTTCTGCTGCATATCCATCTGAAGAGCTTCCTTTTGATGATATTCTGTTTCGTTAGGATTGCCCGAAGCAGGGTTTGGAACCTACACCTATTCCCGTCAATCAGAAAGGTCCCTACGTTGAAATGGTAGTAGAAAATAGGAAACATCAGTTTTGATAGATACTGGAGCACAGACGTGTTCCATTGATCATTCACGGGTTCCAAACATTCCACTGTCAGGGCAAACTAATGTTTCTGTAGGGTTTTCTGGCACACCAGTTGTTAGTCCAGTTTCTCCGGTACCTATTTCTTTGGGTCCCTTTACGGACCACTGTCCATTCCTTTTGACTTCAAATTGTGGAAAGAATTTGCTGGGTTTAAATCTATTAAAAGAATTAAATGCAATCATTTATTGTTCTTCCGATGGAGTGCGCTTCACAATTTTACCACAGCAACTTTCTGTCTCTCAATTCTTAACTAGACCTTTGCCACCAGAATTCAGTGATGTACCAGAGTGCTTATGGGCTGTTGACGACAATGATGTCGGTGTTTTGCTGATTGAGCCTGTTAAGATAGTCTTGAAACATGGAATTGAGCTGCCACGCATTCCCCAGTATAAGATTTCAGTTGAGGGCTAGCGAGCTTTGAAATGCATTGTTTCCGATTTTGTGCATCGCGGGGTGATTGAGGAAATTTCAGGAACTTTGTGCAATAGTCCGATTTTACTCGTGTACAAGAAGGCGATAATGCAATTCCATTCCGTTTCATAATTGATTTACGTGCCATTAATAAAGTCGTCGCTCCGCAATTTCCAATTGTGCCTGATGTGACGACAATATTGACAATGGGCCTCATTACACGGTAGGCGGTGAACCATGGCGCAATTAGCGTCATGGTTCATGCTGGTAAAATACCAGCCCCGCTAAAGGTGAATTACCGCCCCATTCCAAGGTTGGAGGGGCTGTAATTCCCCCTTCCACCATTGCCCTTCCCCATTCTCATTTTTTCCCCATAGGGCATAATGGGAATGGGGACGGCGCTAATTACGGCACCGCAAATTGCGGTATCGTAATTAGCTCCCTGGGTCCCTTTGCGGGTTGGTTTTTAATGCCTGCAAAAAGCAGGCGTTAAAATCCCCAACCCGCAAAGGGACCTCGTAGTAAGGCGGTAAGGATTTACCGGTACCGGTAAAATACCGGTACCGGTAAACCCTTACCGCCTACCGTGTAATGAGGCCCAATGATTCCAGCTACAGCTACTTACTTTAGTGTTGTGGACCTGAAGAATGCTTTCTTTAGTATTCCTATACACAAGGATAGTAGATACTTGTTCGCGTTCACCTTAGGGAGACGCTCGTTCACATTTACTCGTGCACCTCAAGGTTACACAGAGAGTCCTAGCATCTACAGTAGGGCTTTGAAAGAACAGCTTGATACCCTTGAACTGCCCTCTACTTGTACATTGCTTCAGTATATTGATGACCTGCTTTTAGCTGCTGAGCGCCTGTAAGGAGGGCAATGTGTTGTTGCTTATTCATCTAGCTAAAGATGGTCACAAAGCTTCGCTTAAAAAGTTTCAATATTGTTGCCAGGAGGTCGCCTATTTAGGCTATCTTCTGTCAAAGGAGGGAAGAAGATTGACACCTGAAAGAATAAAAACACATTTCTGGCATGTCTGTCCCAAATACACAGAAGGAAGTTAGAGCCTTGTTAGGAATGGCTTCTTACTGTAGGTTGTGGATCCCACATTTTTCACTAGTGATCAAACCGATGTTGGCTTTGACAAAGAAGGGCATTTCTTCGCCATTGCCGTGGAACGCGGAACACCAGCAATCGTTTGACTTGCTCAAGACTGCATTATGCTCAGCACCAGTTTTGGGCACACCAAACTATGAAAAGGCCTTTGTGTTGTTTGTGCATGAATGTGATGGATGTGCTTTGGCTGTATTAATGCAGGAACATGGAGGGAAGAATAGGCCGTGCGGTTACTTTTCTTCCGCCCTTGATCCTGTAGCATGCGCTTTGCCAAGATGTTTGCGAGCTGTCGCTGCTGCGTCTGTAAAACAGAGTGAGGGAATGGTCCTGGGCCATGATCTAACCCTGATGGTGCCTCACTCTGTAGATGTTCTACTGAACCGAACCCAAACGCAACACCTCACTTCCGCACGGTTGGAGTGATATGAATTGATCTTGTTTGCTCCTCACATCCAAATTAAGAGGTGTTGTGTTCTTAATCCGGCTGAACTCCTACCTTTCCCGCAAGGTACTGCTTGCGGCGATGAAGAGTCACATGACTGTTTGTATACTACCGAATAAGAGACGAAGGGTAGAATTGATTTGAAGGATACTCCTTTGAATAATCCACAAGGAGAGCTGTTTTGTGATGGCTCCTGCTTCAAACTTCTGGATGGTACATCCACAGCTGCTTATGCAATCACCACATTAAGCACGGTTGTAGAAACCAATAGAATCACGCATAACTCCGCGCAGGCCGCAGAGATTATAGCATTGACCCGAGCTTGTGAACTTTCCGAAGGACTTACAGTAAACATATATACTGATAGTCAGCATGCCTTTGGGGTGGTTCACAACTTTGGGAGACTTTGGTCAGAGAGAGGGTTAACTTCACATGGCACCAAAATCCAACATGGCTCCCTAATAGTACAACTGCTCTCAGCGCTTGCGCTCCCTACTCAGTTAGCCATCATAAAATGTGCAGCACATTGAAAGATTACAGGTGACATAGGAAAAGGGAATGCTTTCGCTGATCAGATAGCTAGACAAACTGCTACTGATCTCTTTACGGAGATGTATGTTTCAAGGGAGACTTTAAATGCCTATGCAATGGACGAGGGTGTTGGGTCTGTATGGGATATCCAAGCCGATGCCACCTTAGAAGAATCCAAGAGGTGGGCTGAAGGCTTGGGGAAACTCGATGATGACGGGTGTTGGATGGACATATTGAAGGGAAATGGCTACTCCCTGACGCTTAAGTAATGATGATGGTCGTCATGGCCCATTGTCCTACGCATATATGTGCCCAGAAAGTCACGAAAATGTTAGAGAAAGTTTGGGCAAATGACAAAATTTCGAAAATTGCCCAGAGCTATGTTCAGGACTGCATGATTTGCCTACAACATAATGTGGGAAAGGGGACAGCAACTCCAAGGGGAAGTTTTGGGCCACCCTCTGTCCCCTTCGAAGTCATCCATTTCGACTTTATTGAAATGGAACAGGGTAATCATATGAAGTACGTATTAGTGGTTATCTGTGCTTTTAGTAAATGGGTTGAGGCTTTCCCTGTCAAAGATGCTACAGCCATGACTACTGCAAAAAACAATGTTAAAAGAATACTTCCCGCGGTTCGGACTACCAAGAGTCATCTGGTCGGACAATGGTCCACATTTTGTCGCTGCTGTAATTCTGCAGATATGTGCGGCATTACAGATCGACAAACGGTTCCACTCGGCCAGACACACTCAGAGCGCCGGACTAGTAGAAAGACACAATGGTATCATCAAGAACAAGCTTGCTAAGACGTGTGCTGGCACTAAATTAAAATGGCCGGACGCCTTACCGATCGTGTTATTAGCCATGCGTACAACCCCTCAAACTAAGACTGGGCTCTCTACATTTGAGGTGGTAATGGGGAGACCGGCCAATATCTGGAACCTTCCTAAATGTAGATCTTTGAGAAATGTTCAAAATGTATTACTTGCAGATTATTGCAGCCAGTCGACTAAAAACCTGTATTTGATTTATCACCAGGTGCGAGACGCTTTACCTGTGCGATACGAGGGCCCGGGGCACAGCATTCGGCCTGGGAACTGGGTGCTCATTAAGGCATTTGAGCGCTCTTCCTGCCTTGCACCTCGCTGGTGGGGCCCATTTCAGGTCCTGTTGGTCACACAGACAGCGGTGCAGGATTCTGGCAGAAAGAACTGGATCCACGCGTTGCACATCAAGAAACTTCCTCACCCAGTGCCACACGATACAGAAGAAACAGAACCCCTCGCTAACGCTGCAACCAATGATTCCAAAGCAGTAGATAGTGCTGAGAGTGTATCGGAGAATCTTTCTGAGCCCGTGAGGCTTGGGTAACCTGCCATTTTGTCTCCACACTCTCCAAAAGTTATGCTTCCGGAAACTGCTGTTTCAAATTCGGCATCTTCACTTGTTTCTGATACATTGCTTCAAACGGGAAGTGACGACACATTGTTTCCGGATCAATCAGTACTGGGAAAAGCAAGGAACAATCTGCATCCAAGAAAATAGACTTACGGCACGGTTCGGCTGTG
Source organism: Ambystoma mexicanum (assembly GCF_040938575.1). Taxonomy (NCBI): domain Eukaryota; kingdom Metazoa; phylum Chordata; class Amphibia; order Caudata; family Ambystomatidae; genus Ambystoma; species Ambystoma mexicanum. Next base: position 26,847,609 of record NC_090921.1, on the reverse strand, counting down.
CATTTGAAGAAGGAAAGGATCATCGAGGGCTTGTTTTTGCCCAAATTTGAGAAAGAGGATTCTGTTGGCGAGGGTTGTGGAAGGACTAAGAAGTCACGCGGCAGGGAGGTCGCTAGCAACGAACATTGGGGGTTTCCGTTTGAAGACTACAATGCCTGCCACCGCTACCACTCGTATGGGACTTGTAAATGATTGTGTGACCAAACGGGATAATGGACAAAGTACCTGGGCCCCAAAAACGTATTGCTGTGTTCTCATGAATATCACGCATGCCATTTTTTAATAAGTCCAACTGTTGGGTCTGCTCACATTTACCGTAACACGGGGATAAGGGGCTAAGTTGGTATATTCATCCGTTACCTTTGACAACTGCTTGTTATGCTTCTCTTAGAGCACTGTTCTCTGGCGGTTGGAACGATAGCATCTCGGGGAACTTTGATGGTACTAATTTGAATAGCTTTGAGAAACGTGTTCCGACTCCCGTGGGATGCTCGCTTTTCGCAAATAGGAGTAAGCTCAACGTTGCTTCTATTAGGCCTTCTGACAGACTGTCTCGTCCTTTCCAATCTTTGATTTCCTTTAAGATGGCTCCAATAGGCAATAAGGATGCCATGCCTCCTTCTCACACTGTTAGCCATAGCCCCGTTTCAGTTCCTTTTTACATACAGAGGAATGGTACTCAGTCAATGTGAGATTTTAGAGGTTGTACCAACGTTGCAAATTTGACTGGGGAAGACAGACCTTTGTATGTAGGCAAACCTGTCTACTTTGTTTGCGGTAATGTAGTATTTCCATGGTTGCCCAGGGATTGGCAGGGAACCTGTTATTTAGGGATCCTGTTATCTGGGGTATTTATAGCTAGTACAGTAGAGGTTTGAAAGGCTCGTCCACGGCGGGACGAGAATGGTGACACTCCAGCACAGGTCTTGGGAGATGTAGCAAAATCATTTGTGCCAATGTGGGGACAGATAGCGAATTCCAAAGATATCAGAAGACTAGCGAGAGTACTGGAGAGAACCATCAACCGGACCACTAACATACTCTATAATATGACATTAGAACAGAAAGCGATAAGACTAGAAGCGCTTCAGAACCGGATGGCATTAGATGTCATTCTGGCTGAACGTGGTGGAGTGTGTAAATTAGTGGGGTCAGCTTCTTGTGTTTTTGTGCCAGATTCCTCCCCAACTATCTTCAAGGCAATACGGAATCTGCACGTCCTCAGTTCAGAAGTGCATGTTCCCGAGGGAAACTGGGATCTTAGCGCTTGGTTCTGGGACTTCTTGCGAACTTGGTTGGAAGATACTTTCGGTCCTACTGATCATTTTGGGAATTCTGTTGTTGCTTTGTTGTTGTATCCAGTGTCTACTGTAAGAGGATTCAATTCAGCACTACAGCCAAGTCAACGCCTAGTCTAGAATACTGAATGAAAACCCTTATTGATATATTTTTATGTCCAGGTCATGCGTTCTGGATGACTACCCCTATATAACACCCCTCTCTTGGAATCCTCCTGACCCCACTCAGCCAAGAAGTAGTTCTGTTTTGCAAGTTAAAGGTTTATTTGATAACTTAAACAATATATATTATATCACGCTTTATAATAATTAATAATTGAATATCACACTTAATCTGATATGCTAAAGATTAACAACGGAGAATCTGGCACTAGCACACTTCTTTATAATCACTAAGGAGTTGACATGAAATGGATAAGATAGCACCAATACTTTTATGGTTTCAAATGGATGCAATGTGGAATGAAATGCAGTAAAGAAAATAACTTGATAGGATTTCAGCAAAGACAATGTAATCACTTTCTTGTACAATTCACCCCCCCCCCCCTTTTATGCAATGCAAGGAAATGGAAGGAAGGCACACAATTCTCAGAAATGCAATTCAAATGTAATTCAGTTCACCCAGCAACTTAGACTACAGAGGTTGAAACACAGGCAAAAGTGCTTTGATATGTGCTGGCAATGGAGTGAAAATATGTTAAAATGCTTTTAATTCCCTCTAGGAGGTTCAGGGTGAGTGAAATCAAGTTAATATTAGTCCAGGCTCACTCTTGCAATGATTCAGGGATGATTAGCAGGTTAAACAAATTTCTGGCAAATGGAAGGCAAGCAGCAGCAGATTTTTACACGTGGAGAAATTTGCAAATCGCAGCAAAATTCGCGGGTGCGCCGGGCGCGATTACAGAGGAACTACAAGGACTATCACTATCGTTTTGGGGTCCTAGGAAAGCCTAGGATCTCAGCTTCCAGATGAAAGTTACTGCAAGTCTCTAGCACAAACGGTCACGGAGATATGAGGGATTAAATAAAGGTCGTTTTTCAGATTTGAAATTTTAAAGTTCAAAAAGACAAGTGCAGCTTGCAACTAGAAAATGACAGGTGACAGCTTTACTCAAGTTAAAATAGCTTGCATTAGATTATTTTAAGTGAGAGATTGGGTTCTGCACAGTTTTGCTATGTACTCACACTATATTCTTGAATTAGAATGGGCCTCGCCACGGATCTGGTCAGGTTTTAGACTGGACTCTGGTCTCTGCACTTCACAGTGATCTGGGTCAGCTCTCTCTGGTTCTGCTAACAGTGGTCTGGATCAGCTCTGCTCTGCTGGTCTGGGTCTCTAGTTCTGGATAGATTGAAGTCTCCAGTTTGGCTCTCTGAAGGTTGAGGAAGGTAAAGTATGGATTTTCCCGGCAGAGCTTCCAGCTGCAAATGGATTTGAAGGTCCCTATCTGTCCTGTCTGTCTGCTTTTATGTGTTTTTTTAATGGGTGTGTGTGAGCAGCATCACTAGCCAGCCCCTCTCCACTTATCATTGGCCAAGCTTTCATTTCTCCCCTGATTGGGGGAGCTAAGTTGTGTCAGAGTGATGTCATTTTACAGCCTGCAGAAAGTCCACTCCTCCTGTGAACTTGCACACAAATCTAGATTTGAACCAAATACATATTTGCAGAGGTACATATTGTTTTAAAATCATATGCACCCATCATGCATTACAGGAGGTATACCCTGTCCAAATCTGCTCTTCCTGAGAGCTTGCATTCAGAAATGGCAATATTTTGCACTTTTTAACTGGTTTGCGATAACGGACATTACCCCAAATTTACACACATGTGCGCAAGGAGTATGGACATTAGTTGATGAAGTGTCAGATTTTTCACATGCACACATTTTGAGTAATATCCTCTTTTCCGCTAAAACCCCCCTGAACATGCCACCGGTTCTAAAAACCTCTTAAAATGTGGGCAGAAAAATCACAAGAATTATGGTATCATTTATAAAATTTTCACCTGTCCGCTCTATGAGTTATTCATCTTTTTAGAGTTAGGTTCTGGCCCCAAAGGGGTGTGGTTTTCCTCCAGCACAAGGTTGAATTTCTGGTTTTTCCAGTTCTGCCAAGCCAGCTTGCTCTCACAGGCAGTGCCCCTCCCCTTTGCTTCAGGAGGAAGCTACTTTTACGACATCTGCAATAAACCATCCACCTGGGTCAGGACAGGGCTTTGTTCAGAGCTCCTGTATTCTGTGGGGGCTCCCCTTAATTCAATTATCAGAGAGATGGCATATCCTTAGTGTGGCCAGCAAAAGGCAGATAGGCCTGGGAACACAGCTGTGACTCAAGTTTCACTCCTGATGGGGGTAGTTGCCAGGCAGAATTCAGTTTCTCAAGCCAGGTTTCAGATAAAATGTCACTTTTTGTTCCCCAGTTTAAGTCAAGACAATTTTTTACATATGCAGCTAGAATGCTGATTCTAAGTTCAAAACTATGACATTTAAACAATTGCAACCTATGTGACACTCAGAAATGGGTCACTCATTTCTTTTAAACATTTAGATTTTTAGTGTCTTTCAGTCCAAATTTACTTAAACTGCTGAAATCCACACTCAGCCAGTCTTGTTATAAACCTTCAAGTCACTTCAGAATATAACTTTACATTGGATCCACCTCTCAGTAAGTCTTTCTTTGGCATGTTTTGGGTTCATTTATTCAGTTTTACAAAAAGTAAAATCTGGTGTTGTTTTAAAATGCCGGCTTTTGGATAGTGGTGAGTACTGGTACTGCACCCATTTTTGGGATTTAAGAAATGAATTCTCCACAGTTATGGGTTTGCTTTTGGCAAACAGCATTGCCATTCCCAATGGTTTCAGACTACTGTGTGGGTAGTCCAATGGTGGTTTTAGGCAGTGTCCTTCTGTGCCCATAACATCGGCAAAAATGAGTGGCAGCCTATTCTTCATGCATTTCCCTGTGCATTTTCTGGGAAGCTCTGGCCATCATGATGTTTTCCATGTCAGTACTGCACAGGTTTGAGGTAGGGCTCGGATGCATGGGTAAATACATCCCACACTAACTAGTATATGTTCGATGCTAGGGGGATGTTGCGCACAAGCGATAGGTACAATAGGACATAAAGTGTATGCCCCAGATAAAACTTCCAAGGAATACGTGTTAAAAGAAATTTTAGCAAATGACCTGTTGGCAATAGATATTTCTGCCAGCGATTCAACGTGCATGGACAATGATGCATGGAGTTATTTGCAAGAAGATCAGAAGTAGTTTAGCACTTGGCATAGGCCAAAAGGAGGGTTTGTCAAACGGGAAATTATATCGTACCTCCTATTGCAACGAATATGTGTATATTGGCCTACGCCAAGCTGCTTATAAGCCACTTGCGAAGAAAACCGTGTTGCAAGGTCCTGACCTTAGAATCAATGTAAGCCGCCATTTTAGGTCAATCCGACATTTTAAGTTCTCTTTGTAAAGTCACTGTGAGTTAAAATGGTGGACGATGTCATTCTGAAATACAACATGGCCGTCTTGACCTCTGTGTGTATTTAATATGTAACTTGCTGTCATGCACGCGCAGCTGGCGCACGCATTGGCAACCATCATGGACTACTTGGTACTCATTTATCCTCCTAATACTCCTTGAACAACTCCTTTTCACGCCTTGGTCTTTTATTTCCATTTGCTCAACTTTGGTTCTTTCTTATTTTATCCAATTAACTACATTTACCATAATGCACCTGGCTGCAGTCCTCAATTCCTGGCTATTCTCATTCATCGTTATTGGGACCACAATCCCCAGAAGCCCTAGCGGCCAGTTCTGCTTCCACCTGCTCAGGACCAGAGAGGGAGGAGGCAGATTGTCTTCAGGTGTGCTGCTACAGGTGCTGTCAATTAGCCTGCCTCAGAACAGGGCAGGGCTGTATATAAGCAGCTGCCTGCAGGAGCACAGTGTCTTGCATCTTGAGTCCTTCCCGCTCCTGTTTGCCTTGACCCTTTACTTTATATGCTGTTCCTGTTGCTGCATTATCCTGTTTTGTTCCAGTGCCCTTTCTGGGCTCCCTGCCTTCCAGCCGATCACGCTCCGCTGCCTTCTACCTACAGCCCTTGTCCTCTGGGCTTCCTGCCTTGCAGCCTATTACAGTCCTCTGCAGCCCTCTATTGTCAGCGGCCCTGCTCCTCTGGACTCACTCCTTGCTGCCCTGCTCCTCTGGGCTCCTTGCCCTGCAGCCTGCCTCACTCCGGCTGCCTACAGTCCTTGTCCTCTGGGCTCCCTGCCCTGCAGCCTACCTCACTCCGGCTGCCTACAGTCCTAGTCCTCTGCAGCCCGCCTTGCAGCCTGCCTCACTCCGGCTGCCTACAATCCTTGTCCTCTGGGATCCCTGCCCTGCAGCCTGCCTCACTCCGGCTGCCTACCGTCCTTGTCCTCTGGGCTCCCTGCCCTGCAGCCTGCCTCACTCCGGCTGCCTTCAGCCCTTGTCCTCTGGGCTTCCTACCGTGCAGCTTGCAACCTTCGGCTGTCTCCAAGCCCTTGTTCCCTGGGCTCCCTAACTTACAGTCTGCACTTCTTCGCTGCCTACAGCCCTGCTCCTCTGGGCTCCCTACCTAGCGGCCCTATTCTTTTGGGCTCTCTGTCTGTCACCTACTACTCATCTCTCTCTGTCCTGTTCTTCTGGACTCCCTGCCTTTCAGCCTACTACAGTCCTCCGCAGTCCAATACAGTTTGCCTGCACCTAGTGCCACTCTTGACTGCAGACCTGCTTCCTACTTTGCAGCCTTCTGTTTTCCTGACTGCTTCTCGTTGCTCTCTTCCTTGAGTCCTCTCTACTCCACCTTAGGTTATCTATTTCAGTCTAACTGCCTTTCCTTCATTTCCTTCTGCTAGATTGCTCATTGACTTCCTTTTCGCTGGATATTTCTGTTCTTGTCTTCTCATGTGTCTTATGTAATCCCTTTGTACAGAGCTTGCCTGTTGGTTTCCGGCAGGCAACCTCTGCCCCTTCCTTTGTCGCGTTTTCAGTGTTACAGACACCCACTGCTGTTGTTCCCAGCCATGAGCATACAGCGTGGGCCTCTGTTATAGCAATCTGTGCAGAAGGCTGGAGTTTCCTAAGGTTCGTGGAACACTCTTTCCCATTTCAGCATACACCCCAAGAGGGAATCCAGTTTGTTTGTACCTTTGTATCTTTTGCCCCTTTTATCTCACAGCTACTGTATACTACTCTCCTTTCTTGTTGAACTTCCTGCTGTGTGTGCTTATCTGCTACCTTACCTCAGCACAGCCACCCAAACCCTACTTGGGTACCCTGTGCCACTCTTGGCAGAGTGTCATTCTTGACACTTGCCTGCAGGCCACTTGTTGGGGTCGTGAACTGAGACCTTGTCCTTCGCTGACCTGTGTGTAAAAGATTACTCGTGCAATGAAACAAATCCACAAGCATACGTTAAGAACAATGTATCCAAATACTGAACTAAGAACACTTGTTTAACTACATTGTATTAATGTTTGAGAAGACCTTTATGAGAAATCCTAAATAATACTGTTACCGTGTAGGCTTGTTGGCGAATGTATTAAAGGCAATAACTATGCATATAGTGGCGCAAACTCGGCATGAACCCTAGATCAGTAATGTATTAGAGGAATATTAACCCGAAGTAGGGTTGGACATCATGTTCGCAAATGGTATAAAAGAGCAACGAATTCTAATGTACAGCATCTCTCACTAAGCACACTGAACCATGCTGGAGTTCGTTGTGTTGTACTGAGGGCCGATAGCTATCTGTTACTTTTCTTGGAAAACTGTTCAGTATAAAATAAAGATCTTTGTATGTTCCTTTGTAACCCGTGTTCGGTGTATTTCCTTTTGGGATACTTAGCCTCGATATTTTGATTTTGTTTTCACACTGTGAGGCTACTTTTAGTGACATTTTTGCCCGTTGTGGTGAGCCAGTTGTTAGCTCTCCTTATGTCAGAGATTTGTTCTTTTTTGGGGATGCTCGGTGCTGCTCTGAGAGAGTTATTTTGTAAAATCTGTATTTTGTTAGTGATGTATTTGTTAGCTCCTAGGTATAGGGCATTACAGTAATCCAGTGTTGACAAAATTAAGGCTCTGGCCAGGGTGGTGCAGCTGTTAGTAGAGAGGAAGGGTTTGGCTGCTCTAATTAATTTACATGTCGAGGCTGTTGAGGAGGCCATGGAGCTGACAGGTTTGTTGAAGTAGAGAGTCGCGTCTTGGTACAAGCCTAGAGTTTTGACTTCTTTAGCTACTTTAATGGTGTTACCATCTATGATAAAGCTCATGTAGTTGTGACCGAGTTTGTTGATATTGTGGGTGGTGCCAAGGATTGAGCTCAATCTTGTCATCATTCTGGCATAGACCGCGAGAGCTCATCCATGCCTGAATGATGATGAACATCCTAATCACAAAGGCCAAATCCTTGTCCTAATCTCCCATCAGCGGTATGAGGATCTGGGTATCAACAGCATAGTGAAACACTTGTGTATAGGCGCGTTACAAATGCCATATCATATCATAGTTGGTGTAGGTGATACCAAGACCATTGAGATCGTCGAAAAGGGGCTTCGTGAAAACGTTGTACAGAGTGGGCGAAACACATGATCTCTGAGGTACCCCGCATGTGATGTGAACAGGGTCAACAGATGCTGAGGTAGAAAAAACATGCATGGTCCTGTTGTTTAGGAGTGATTGTATCCAGCCTATCACTTCTTGCGAGAAGTGGGCTGCTGAATCCAAGTGGTTAAAGGATTTTATGGTCTGATTTTATGGTCTGCTAAATCAAACGTCGCAGATAGGTCGAGGAGTAATACTAGAGCGGCTTTACCATTGTCTCTAAGAGTGTCCATTTATGCCATAAGGTCGATCAGCGCTGTTTCAGTCCCATGTTGTTGGCGCACCAAGTACGAGCCAAGTACTGTTTGCTGCCTGCTGCTCGCTGCTAACCCGCTTTTGGATCACTGGGAACAGCTGGGAATTGCTGCCGCCACCGCTCTACAGCCTCGTTTGGCCGGAGCAGCTCTGGTGCTGCGGCATTGACTTTGCCTTGGGAGGACGTCTTAGCTGGTAACACCAGCCTGCCTGACTCTGAGGTGATTGTGCGCTCTGTACTTTATGTCTGGAGCCGACCGAAGTTGTGTGCCACTGTAGTTGTGTGGCCTGCTGTTTTGTGTTGGCACTCCGGTTGGGTACTCTGTGTGTCTAACACCCATTTTCTATTACTTTGAAGGTATTTTCCGTTCGAGGTGGCCCTGCCCCCCCCTGGACGAGTGACGTCTTCTGATCTCCTTCAAAAAGCCATTTCCCCGCGCACCAAGTACGAGCCAAGTACTGTTTGCTGTTCGCGGTGTGCGGTGCGGGGTGTCGTAGCCTAGGACTCCATTCCCCTGGATTTGCAAATCTCTCACCCCAAGCACAGTAGGTGCTACGGGCCCTGGTGTTGGGTGCAAAGTCACACTGTGCGCCGGATCGAGCTCACAAGCATCCACCTACTGCCTTAGGAGACTGCGGGCTGTATGCCTTTGATCCTTGTGCTTGTGGTGCTCCTGGGTAAATTCTGGCGCTTGTATTGGGGTTGGGCTCTTTTGGGCATACGATTTACTATCACTGCATAACCTAGTTATGTCACTTGCTATGGGTAATCGTACTTTGTTTTCCCTCAACTTATAACTGGCTTTAGTTGGGGTTGGTTGTTGTTTCCTTTATACTTACCCCATAGTCCTGCAGTAGTTTTGCCTGTTGGCTTGTGCTTCAGGTGTAGACTATGAGACGCGCTTTGAGAAGCAACTCCAAGTCTGAAACTATTCCTAAAGCTCAGAGGAAATTGGGGAGGTCTAAATTGCCGATTGGCACCCCTCCTCTTTCACTTTCCCACAAAAAATTGCTCCTATCGATGCCATCCTCGCCTGATGTAGAGGGGGCAGCGCCAAACCAAGAAGAGGTTTTGGATGCCCCTAGAACGGAGGACTTAGTCCCGTGCTTGGAGTCTTTGATTACAATCTCTCCTTCGGCTGTGATGCTCCCCACCTTTTCGGTGCAAGACGCCAATGATAACGACGAGGTGGTGGCTTGCGACAGGGCGCATGTTCATGATATCAGTTGTACTCCTAGGTTCGACCACGAGGGTTTCCCTCATGTGTCTGATACCTCAATGTTAGCTCCAACAATTATGACTGAACTGGGAAAACGGGTGAGGCGCTCATTGGGCCCTTCCTCTCCTGCCTCTCGGTCTTTTCCCTTTCGTGAACAAGTCCATTTTCATCTCCCGGACGAACTAAGCTGCAAAAAAACCAGCATTTTCGGTAGAGACCTGCTCTCCACTCCCGTGAGGGGAGAGGGAGGTGGTGCGCCCTCACGCTACAACAACACACATGGGGCCTCATTACGACTCAGGCGGTAAGGGTTTTACGACGGCGTAAACAGCGCCGACCCTTACCGCCTGAGTACGAGGTCCCTTAGCGCCATGGCGGATTTAACACCTGCTTTTAGCAGGTGTTAAAATCCATGGCGCTAAGGGACCATGGAGTTAATTACGCCACCGTAATTTACGGTGGCGTAATTAACGCCTTCCCCACTCCCATTATGCCCTATGGGGCAAAAATGGGAATGGGGAAGGGTAAATGGGGATTGGGGACTTACCGCCCCCGCCAACCTCGGAATGGGGCGGTAAGTCCGCCAACCACCATGGCGTAAACGTAGTTTACGCCATGGTGGTAAAGTCACGGCCCAGGCGGTAACTTACCGCCTGGGTCGTAATGAGGCCCATGGTGTCCATATAGACCCACCCGGGAACCTCTTGCCCCGTGCACTCGACGTCCTGAATCTGGGCAATGACGAGGTTGGCTCTATTGCATCTAAAGAGGAGGCACGGTCCTCTTCAACCCTAGAGGACTCACTTGCTGGTACTTTCCCAAATTATCTGTTCAACTTTCCTGTCATCTCGCAAATACTTAATCTCCTGGACAAGGGCCACAAGCTTACTCACTGCACCCTGAGGGAAATGCCAGGCTCCTTAGCCTTTATGAAAGAAAAGATGGCTAAATTGGAAGGCTTCATCTTTGTGGAGGAACAATCCAAACCATTTCACTTTGCACAATTTGAAAAAATGTTGGCTAATGTTGTAGTGCCAACTCCACCTGCTCCTACCCTGCTTGTAGTACGGTCACAAGGCTCTCAGACGGAAAAGGCACATTTAAATGCCCACTTGCCTCAAAGATCGCATTTGCAAGTGTTGCTAGGGGACCCAATGGCTGGGTCTCAACAGCCTGATGTTGAGGCCATAGATCTGCTCGATGTAGCCAAACTCCAACATGATCGTCTTCTCCAGGTTGGGAACATATTGTTCAAACTGGTCGCAAAGTCTCAACCTTTGGAAGATTCCGCCAACCCATGTGGAGGAATGGAGCTCGACAATAGGGCTGATCCCACACCTGACAGTCCTCCTGCTTTGACAGCTATCATAGATAGCCAGAGCATCTCAGACCCTGTTGGTCCCTCAGTGCCATGTGAGATAGTGGTGACACAATTAGAACACGAGGAAATGTATTACCCATCTCGAAAGGCAAAGAAGTCATTCTTGAGAGCTCAAAAACGCCTAAATCTCGCAAAGGCCTCCCAGAAGAAAGGGGCAAAGAAAGTGCTCAATGTTCCGGGCACCCACTCTGGTAAAGCAACTACTCCCGACCTGAGCACTGGGAACAGTCAGGATGACCAGGCCTTAGATCTTCGCAAACTGAACGATGAAAGTAAAAAACATATACAGATTGATGCCATAAAATGTGATAATGTGCAAGTGCCGTCCTCTAACCCCCCAAGGACTCCAGCTGCCAAGACTCAACCGCAACTTCACTGCTTTTTTCCTAATATTGTAAGCAAAAAAGTGGTTATGCGACCCACGGGTGAATTAAAATCTGTAACAAATCCAAAATTGGACATTGAGTTGCCGATTGTGGCACCAAATTTTGTGGACCCGCACGCCGACTTGGTAGGCCTTGAACCGGCCACTCAGTGGCGTCAAGAGGAGGCTGCCATTGCTCGCAGCCGAGTGGATGGGCAGGCCTCTTTGGTTTTGCCATGAATCACGCACTGCGATGAAGAACTTGCACAAGAGACCCACCTGGAGGAGCTCTCTGCAGACACTTTGTCTTTTTCGGAAACCTCCAAGGATATGAAGGTTATACTTGGCTGGGTTAGCAACCCGGGCATAAATGGTCTCGCCAGGATTAACAGGTCCTTTTTGATGAATTCATTTTTTCAGATTCCTTCGTTAAGAAGTTTATCATCAAAGGACCTGGATTGGGTAAAGCTTCCTTCCCACAACAACTACAGAGTATTGTGTAGAGTCCAATCCCAGATAATAACAAAATTGATTTTGGACTTCACCGATGACTTTGAATTATTGGGTCTCACTCCTTGCCTGTTTACGGATATGGAGTGTGTTTGGGATTTTCTGGACTTTGTCACACCAGTCCCTACTGCAAGAACGGAAGGCTCTGCAGTGGCTCCCCTCGAGTCCCACGCCAACCAACTAACTCTGCAACTTGCCTCCCTTACGCAAGCGCTAAGTGGCCTGTCATAGCTGGAGCCACTGATGAAAGTGGCAGCTTCTATGAAACCTCCTCCATTGGACTCATAACACCAGGGGATTTCTATCACATCCTGGAATTGCTGTGGTGCAACTAATCTTAAGACTTGGCATCACCAGGGAGATCCACAGCAAATGATTGAGATTTTAATGTTACAAGAAACACAATGGCGCTAGAAGCTCTCGTGCTTGATGGGTATATTTGCTTCAGCGCCCACGCACGACGTACCTGCCTTGGACATCCAGTTGGAGGCATTGCAATACTTATCTCCAACACCCTTAAGGTGGCCTCATGCATTTTGGAAAAAACTGAATCATGCATTCTGGTGGAGTTAACATTTGATGACTGCAAATTCACCTCTCTATTTTTGATGTCCATATATTGGAACCCAAGTGCTGCCTCTCTGGACCTGACCCTAGAGGAGCTGGTCCTGGGCCATGTAGCGCTTTTTTGCCCCAATCATGAAATCATAATTGGGGGCGACCTAAATTCATACTTGGAATTGGAAGGCACCTCTCAACCTTCTGCCTACTCCTCCTCTTATGCACTCCAAGCCTTTAGTAGAGGCAAGAGATGGGCCAGTTTCTTTGAAGCGTGGGGCATTTATCCCATCCAAATTGCCCCCGAGACCACCAAAATTTCTTGGAAACGTGGTACTTCGTCATCTCTTATCGACTATGTGTTTGCATCAGTGGCATGCTCGGGTCTGCTTGACCCCATCAAAATTCTGAGTGTAGGAATGAGTGACCATCGGATGTTGACCACTTTCTACACCTGAGACTTGAAGCATATGAAAACCTGGAATCTGCCGCTATGGGGGAAAGCAAATCTCAACAAAACAAAGGTACTGGTATGTTTAGGGGTTAGCCAGTGTGAAGTGTAAATGAATTAGAAATATTGCACCTGGTCTAAACCCACATAACCTTAATGGCTATCAATTTGCATGCAAAAATACATATTAGAACACTCCTAGAGAATAAACAGATATTTACAGAGATTGATATAAAAAAAGAAAAGAAATATTTAATATCATAAAAAATTGAGTACATATAGTAAAAACCAACGTGGAAAGACATGTGTAATCAAGAAAACGAACATTCATTTCCCATTTATCAATTGGGTATGAGAGCTTTGAAACAATCTAAGAAAATTAGAATTGGTACATCAAGGAAAGAACATAAATGAAAAGCAATTACAATATTGACAAAAAGCCAGTTATGTATCACTGGAATACTGGTTGAATCACAGAAAAACACAGAAGTACAAAGTGATGAGTACAATTAAACCTCTATTCAATGTAATAGAACATATTAAGAAATTGAGAGTGGTATTCATTAGTAATTAGAATCAATTCCCGAAGTTGAAGATATTATGTGACGGGATAGGGTCTGCCAATGCTACAGGGGGAATAGAAAAACATATAGGATGTAGGTGTTTAACCTAGATGGCATGTTCCCATCAATGGATCATGTCACGTGAGCAGAATGGTCCTGGTGGTCCACAAATGACGCTGTGAAGGACCTTGTTTCCCCTCTGATAGAAGAAAGCATTTCGGCGGAACAAAATTGGTGAAGAAATGTTTTATCATGTAAACAGAATCTACTCCGCCTTCATCAGGGCAATAATTAGCAGGACCCTGTATGGGTGGAAAAGGGGAGACAGAAAAAAACATTCGGTTCAAAAGAAACAAATAAGGGGAATGAGTCACCAGGAAGTGCATCTCTACAAAATTTATAATGCATGCAAAAGTAGAAACTAATCAAGAAAGGCAGACATCGATCCTGGACGAGTCTGAGATGTATCTCATGGCCACATACGTACAAAGCCCCTTGTAGAGAGGGAAGTCTCGGAAAAGGTTCCGATGAAACTCCCCCCGAATTAGGGGCTGGGGGAGCAGATTGTGGCATTGGGTCCCCTTTGGAAGAGCAATGCAGGAATCCCTGGTGGGTACCCGCCGGTCTGCAAACCAAGGTCCAAGACAGTGTGGTGGGGCAGGCTGGAGTGGTAAGGAATCACTTACCTCGGATGGGTGGGAATGAAAAGAGCCGTAGTGGGCTAAGTAGAGGTTGCTTGTAACTGAGGCAGGGGACCGGGAGAGTCTGCTATACAATGCTAGTTGATCCCTCGGTCGTCACTACTGGACGGGGCCCACAGGACCTGAGGATTGCAAGCAATGAATGAAAGCCAATTGGTAAAATGTGAGGAGCCGATAGAATATGCTGGAAAAGAGCTCTTCAGTGCAAGGAAATTACCTGAGTAATGTCTTCTCAGGAAAAAGTGAAGAAATGAAGGAGTGGATGTCGCCAGGTGTTCGATCACTAGAGACGTCTGTGTCCACTTCGAATTGTTGGCGGGTAAAATACCCGTTTGGTATTACGACACTGTTCCAAAGCGCGGTACTGCCTAGGAAAATGACCTACAGAAAGGAGCAGACTTAGTTACTAGAAACATCTGTAACGGTGTCGTATTTGATGAAGGCCAAATGGCAAACCCCTGAACTGGAAAAAAAAAAAGGGGGGGGAAGGCGCATGCTGCTGTAAACTGATATCTGACATCTGCCCTGTACTAGTGGACCGGATAGTAGAATGTCAAGGAATTGCAAGAGGACTTGCCTGGGTAAGAGGATAACGACGGTTCTTGGACGTGGCTGGAGGCAGAATAGAACGTGCAGAGAGCCACAAAGTGTCTGCTACTTCTGAGGCTGCCGTATAAAGTGCGGATTGCGGCGAGCGGGAAAGCCAGAAGGGACCGTTTGTCCTGGCGACCGTGTTGAGCGTGTCTCCCAAGCGAGTTGGAAAAACCCCTGCAACTCGTGCTGTATCCAGTCGGAGACTGCCTCCAGAGTGATTGACAGATGGGTGTGGGCGCGTGTCGGCCAATAGCCGAGCTCGGTTATCTGTGTTGAAAAAGTGGGCTGGAGAAACCGGAAAACCAACGTGGAAATCACGTAAAGCCCAATGGGGACCTGCCAAGACATGTGATTGGCAGGTGGGTGTGTGTTAGGGCCAACCAACCGTGGCATGAAAGGGGCGGGAGGAGCCGGTCACGAGCCTCATTCGTGACTAGAAAGGAAATCAATGCCTGAAATGCGAGTGATGGCCTGTTGATCACCCTATGGGGGTAAGCGACAGGCACACTCTGTCCGTTAGATGGAATTCCACTATCTGTCGCAAAATGGTGTTTCGTGTAAATCGAGACCTTGTCGTGTCCCATGACAAGCACCTAGCACCGTGGCACAGGGAAAGAATCATCAAATTAAATCTGAAGATGATTCGCTCGCATTTGGTGCGCCTATCTAAAGAAGGCAGTGAAAACAGGCGTCCAAAAGCTGCAAGCCCTCACCTGGCAGAGGTGGCTAAACTCAAAACTCAAAAAAACAGCGAGTTGCGGATCTTGAAAGGTAATTCTTCGAGCGCAGCAAACTTGAAAAGAGAAAAAAACTTCACTGTGGCTCGCTTCAAGTCAAAGCTAAAGTTACTGCGCTACACTGCTTACAACCTGGCTAATCAACAAATGGTTGAACTGCTATGTACGAAAAACACGAGGGAGCAATGGTCCATTTTACGAAAGCCCTTGGGCAAGGCAGACAACCGCATGATGGCATCCATTTCAGGCACTAAATGGCGGTCGTTCTTCCTTAAGAAATATAACCTACCGGAAAAACACCGAAGGTTCGAGTGTCTGAATTTACTGTTGGAATTCTCTTCCGTTTGCCCCTGGGAAACCAAGGACATCATTTGGGCAATCTCGTCCTTGAAGTTTTCCAAAGCGGCTGGGCCCGATGGGCTGCCACCTTGTGTATACAAGGATGATCCCGAGTTCTGGGCCAGGTACTTGCTCCCTTGGTATCAGTCAATATACCAATCTAGGAAAATTCCTCCCTCCTCGCTCTCGGCAATTGTAATCCCAATTCACAAAAAGGGTGCCTTAAATGCCCCGGCAAACTTTAGGCCAATAGCCTTAATTGACATCTCAGCAAATAATTTTGCACGGCTGATTTTTAGTGAATTGGAATCTTATGTTAACAATGCCAATATTCTCTAAAAAGTCCAGGTCGGTTTTCCCAGAGCCATGGGCACGCAGCTTAATGCATCAATCCTTGCCCATCTATTGTCAACATCACGCGCTCAGCCAAATGGGACGATTTACATGGCATCTTTAGACTTATCAGCAGCGTTTGATAGCGTTTTGCGAAATCGTCTCTGGCAGGAGATGCTGTCCTATGGCTTCCCCTCTGAGTTGGTTGCGATCATAGCGGCGCTCCATCAAAATACTTCTTATAGAGTGCGCATCAACCCTGAGGGCCTTCTGTCCGACAGTATCCCGACAAGAATTGGCGTGAAGCAAGGCTGCAACTTAGCTGCGATACCTTTTAATCTGTATCTGGCCGACATTGAGCAGCTATGGGAGGGAACAAACACATTTGCGGTAAACCTAGGCAAGCTACGTCTTCACTGTTTGGCATTTGCCGATGACCTCATTCTATTTTTCTATTTGACAAGGTCCCCTTCGGGTTACAAAACAAACTTAATATCTTCCATGAATATTGTATTCAGAACAATTTAACTATCAACCCAGACAAATCTCACATAATAGTCTTTTCATCTAAGAAGAAACACTTGAGATTTAAGTATTTCGTCAATTCCCAACCAATTATATTGAGGGAAGAGATGATATACCTGGGGTACCATATGTCAAACGCCATGTCTGTCGGCAAGTGGCATCTCGTGTTGGCGACCAAACTCGACCAGCTGTTTGCACAAATGAGGATTATCTTCTCGATGCACTGTAAATACTCGCTTTTGCCTCTACTTCACTATTACACCATGAAAGTAGAGCCTGTTTTACTTTACTCCTTGGATGCTTGCCTAGTAAATCTGGGCCCTTTATTAAATTTCCTCCAAGGTAAGATTTGGAAAAGGGTATTAGGCCTTCCGGGTTACCTGCCCAATCCAATTCTTATACACGAATTGGGTCTATACCCTTTAGCAGATAAACATGATCGGCATATGTTAAATTCCTTTAACAAAATGATCTCACCCCCAGTTAATTCCTTATATGAGGACTTTAGCCTAATGCTAATTGAAGAACATCCTGCCTCTATTCTTGAATTTAAGTCAGATATGTTGGCGATTCTAAAATCTGTGAATATGACGCAACAGGACTTTATTGACTTTCCACAAAAAGTCAAAGCTCGATTTTATAGGAATGCATGGGCACTTAATGCAGACTTAATTTCAGGATATTCTTCGTTTCACACCTATGCCAAATTCAGGCAGGCTGTCTTGCCCCGTTTGCCCTACCTACTGTGTTTTCCTGACCATCACGCAAGAAGGACATATATGAGATTTCGGCTGGATCTCATCCATACGGGCTCCCGTATTTGCGATTGGTCAGGATACAAAGAGCTGCGGCAGTGGGATAGCTGCCGATTTTGTGCTAGGGTGGGAAAATGCGAAACCTTGGAACACCTGTTCATGTATTGCACCCATTTCGATCTTAGGAGGTTCCGTTGTTTGGGAACTTTTTTGTTTCAAATTCAAGCAATGAGCGTCTGGTTTGGTTGCGTTGTATGTGGGGTCAGTCCAACTCCATCATGCTTGCTACAGTGAGACTTGTGAACATGATTGAGAAAGTTCTCTTGCCACTAAATAATTCAATGTATATGAGGAAGGCTATAGACGCACCACTGGTACATTTATAGAATTTACTTATACCAACAAATGAACCATTGGCATCAAGCAAGCGACCACTGGAAAGGGTGAAGCAACCTGTTCTTGTCTGTTGATTCCATTTGTTGCTCATGGATGCCACTCGCTGTGATGCTGATACGTTTCTTTTTCCATATTGGCATGCAAACAATATAATGATAACGAATACTGTGAGTGGTCCTTTAATTGTAAGGGACACTGAGAACACGTCTTATGATCTCATTGAATTATGAGTTTGTTGTATTTTAACTTTAAATTTGCTGATTACAAGCTTTGTTGGATCTAAAGCTTGCATTGTACACACCAGCATTTGTGATTTGTATAATCTAGCACATTGTGATTTTTACTTTGTAATGTGTAATGGTATTTATGAATTATGTTATGTATTTAGGGAGGAAAATTTTTTGTAAAGGTGTCAAATTAACTTTTTGCTACCAAAAACAAATAAAAAAAAAAAGTGCCAGGTTGTGGTCTGAAGCCAGACTGGCGGACTCCCAGGAGGTGGTTTTGTTCTAAGTAATGCTGTATTTGAAGGTAGGCTACCTTGTCTAAGATGTTAAGCAGGAAAGGCACGTGGTGATGGGTCTGTAGTTGGTAGGTATAGAGGGATCCAGAGATTACTTTATGAGTAGTGGGAGAACCCATGACTCTTTGAGGTTGCTGGGGATAATCACTGTAGAAAAGGTGGTGTTAATGAGCTTGGAAATGAAGGGTAATCGGTCTCTAGCTGCATCTTTGATGATTTGTGAGGGGCATGGATCACCTAGCAGTTTGACGGTTTAAGAGTATGACTTTTTCGACTTCTAAGCTTTAGAGAAGTTAAAGCGGTGTGAGGGTTTGAGTGTGGCTTTTTGTATAGGCGGGTGGATTTTTTGATTGATTGATATTTTATTTCTATCGCACTCGTACACAAGTGTTTCAGAGCGCGACAAGGCAAGAGAGGGGAACAGGGGAGAACAAAACAGTTATCTTACTAGGCCCAGTGACATTGAGAATGCGCAAGTGCATGGGAAAAGGGGGAGGGGGAAAGTGCATGGAAGGGGGGAGAGGTGGAAAGTGCGAAGCAGAGGAGAAACATATAAATAACAATAAATAAATAATAAAGGCAACAAACAGAGGTAATGCAGCCAGCAATTTGCAAGTGCTAGGTTTAAGGCAGCAGACAGGGTAGGTCCGATAAGTGCAGGAAGAAAAAGGGGGGGCTGTATGGGTACAGATATAGACCCCAGTGCTAGGGGTGACCCGGAGGCAGTGTGGGAGGGTGACAGGATGAGCAGTAACCTGGGCCCAAAAGACAGAGGGTGGCCAGGTGCACAGTGCCAAGAGAGAACAGATCAGCAGGGGAGAGGGGGAGCGAAGGCAGAAGAAAAGAGGAAGGTCTTGAGGTGCTTCCAGAACCAAAGATGGTTCTCTTCAAGTTTTAGAGTGGCAGGGAGGCTGTTCCAGAGGGAGGTCCCAGCCGAAGACAGAGATCTACCCCCAGCTCGTTTCTTAGAAAAACAACTGACCCTGAGTGAGTTGGAGGTAGAGGATAGCTGAAGGTATTTTGGAGCCATGCCCCAGAAAGCCTTGTGGACAATACAGAGGGTTTTGATTTTAATCCTTGCATCCACTGGGAGCCAGTGAAGAGATTTCAGAGCGGGAGAGATGATCCCAGGGCTTGAGGCCAAGGACAAGTCTCGCAGTCCTGTTCTGGATTATTTGCAGAGGGCGGAGAGTAGAGGCAGGTAGATTTAGAAAGAGGCTGTTACAAAAGTCCAAGCTAGAGAGAACCAGAGCTTGAGATACCATGAGCTTCTGGGGGAAGGAGAGGAAAGGCAGAGTACCTCTGAGGAGGTGCAGTTGGAAATTTGACCTCAGAGATGTGGGCGGAGAAGGAAAGGGTGGAGTCAAAGATGACCCCGAGGTTCTTAGACTCGCAGGTGGGGGCAGGAGGAGGGCCAAGGGAGGCCGGCCAGAGAGTGAGGGGAAAGAATGCTGAAGGTGTGCTGATGAGGAGGATCTACGTCTTGCTGTCATTCTGACAAAGATCATTGCTGGCACACCAATCTTGAATGGCAGTTAGGCAGTCAGAGATGAGAGAGGGAGAGGAGGTGGCAGAGGGCAGCCTGAAATTGAGTTGAGTGTCATCAGCGTAGCACTGGAAATTTGAGCAGAAAATGGCAATGCAGTGGGCGAGAGTTGCCAGGTATCGGTTGAAAAGCCAGGGCGAGAGGTTAGACCCCTGGGGAACACCACAGGTAGAGAGGAAGATAGATGAAAGGAAGGACCCAAGTTGGACCTGGGAGGGTCGATCTGAGAGGAAAGAGGTCAGC
The DNA here is from genome assembly GCF_040938575.1 of Ambystoma mexicanum. Taxonomy (NCBI): domain Eukaryota; kingdom Metazoa; phylum Chordata; class Amphibia; order Caudata; family Ambystomatidae; genus Ambystoma; species Ambystoma mexicanum. The sequence goes on along the minus strand of NC_090921.1, from coordinate 26,827,685 downwards.
CAGGCCAGAGCCCGATCAGTGATACCAGGTTTTCACGGAGACGGTTGAGCAGGATGGTATGGTTGACCGTGTCGAAGGCAGAAGAGAGATCGAGGAGGATGAGGACAGAGGGAATGTTAGAGTCAAGGTTGGTGAGCAGATCTTCACGGATGTTTAGGAGAGCAGTTTCCGTGCTTCTGGCAGCTCTGAAGCCAGACTGGTGGTCATGGAGACAGCCAACATAATTGGAATGAAGGTTAAGCTGAGAGATGGCCAACTTTTCCAGGAGTTTGCCAAGAAAGGGAGTAATGGAAATTGGGCGATAGTTAGCTGGACAAGAAGGATCAGCTGTGGGTTTCTTGAGAAGAGGATGCACAAAGGAGTGCTTCAGAGGGGAGGGGAAGGATCCAGAGGCAAAGGAGTGGTTGCAAAAATCAGCAAGGGCCGGACCGAGGGCGTCAATGTGGTCCTTGATGGTTTTAGAGGAACAGGGATTAACCTGTTTTGACGAGGCTTTCATAGATCGGACTTGTCTAACAACCTCGTCAGGGGTGAAACGAGGAAAGGACGAGAAGGATGGTGGGAGGGTGGCTAAAGGAGGGTCAGCAAGCACAGATGGAGAGGAAAGAGGAGGAGTGTGGGTGGAGAGGGGGGACAGAGTGTCCTGTTTTTTTTTTTTAATGACGTGAGAGGCAAGGGCGTTGCAAAGAGCCTGGGAGGCAACAGGAGGGGTAGAGACTGCAGCAGGGTTGGCCAGCTCCTTGCAGATTTTAAAGAGTTCGGCCAAGTTGTTAGATGCCGCAGAGACACGAGCTTGAATGTGGACTCTCTTCTTGGTGAGGACAGAGAGTCGGTATTGCCTTTGTAGCAGGCGACAGGCCAGTTTGTCAGAGGACAAATAGGAAGTCCTCCATTTCCTATCAGCAGCCCTACACTTACGTTTAAGTGTAGCTAGGTCAGAGTCATACCAGGAATTGCACTTGGCTTTGGACTTCAAACAGATCCTCATGACAGGGGCAAGAACATCAAGCGTATCAGAAATTGAAGAGTAGAGCAGAGACAGGGCTGTATCTGGATGAGAGACAGCCAAAGGTGGAGGGGGGAGAGAAAGTGGCGGAAAAAGCCTCAACTGACACACGCTTCATGGGCCGGATGTCTGAGAAGGTAGGTGGCAGTGTTGGGGTAGGCTTGGCTTGGGGGGAAGAGAGGGAGAGATGAGATGGGAGGAGGGAGTGATCGCTCCGGGAGAGAGGAGTGGTCAGAGGGATGGAGAGGGGGAGGTCAGAGAAGATCAAGACATCGAGTGTGTGCCCTGCAGAGTGAGTCGGGCCAGAGGGGAGGATGGACAGGGAGAGGGAGTCACAGAGGTCACGGAAGAGTACAGAGGAGGAGCAAGGTAGAGTGGTAGAGGCTAGGAGGGAGGAGGAGAGGTCTGCCCACACAGAGAGAAATGAGGTGATTTGACCAGGAGGCCGGTAGATGGTAACCACAGTAAGAGAATGGGTAGGCGAGAGAGAAAGCCTACAGACAAGGTATTCAAAAGAGAAGTAGGTCTGAGTGGGAATGATAGAGGCAGGAATCCACTCAGAAATGATCAAGGCTACCCCTCCCCACACGACCGGGAGGATCTGGGTGCTGAGAGGATCTTGGCAAAGGGTTTAGGAAGCACTGCACAGCAAGATGACAACATGGGAGCAACAAGCAGAAAGAACAGTGATAGTCAAAGGCAGTAGAAGTGAGTCCATAAGGAGGGAACTAACCCATAGTTCTGGAGGTGGCAAAGTCAAGGCAGTCCAGATTTCTTAGAGGAGAGAGGCGGCCGCATCATTGTGGTTAAGGTGCAGGGAGGACCCCAATTAGTGTTCTGGAAGTGGACAAGGAGCAGACAGGGGCCTTGGAAGTGGGCCTTTGCTGAGAGGCCCGGCTGAAGCCTGCCGGTCCCTGATTGGATGGAAGAAAACACTCAGCAACCAATGGGAGTGCAGCACAGGGAGAGGTGATTCAGCACAGCCTGTCTACACAACAAAGAAAACCACGGCTGATGGCTTAGAGAGTAGGGCAGAGAAGGGTTTCTTTTTTGTTGGTAATCTTGTCCTGGAGGGCTGTTACTTTGTTGGAGAGGCTGTTTTGGATGCTGGTGCACCAGTGTTAGTCCTTCGCACACATGTCTAGGACTGGTATGGGGGTTTCCAGCTTTTTAAGGATGGTCAACAGTTCTTTTATGCTGGAATTGGCTTGAGAGATCCTTTGGTTGTAGGAATCTTGCTTGGCTAGAATGATTTCTTTCTTATATTGGGAGGTTATTTTATTGAGGTTGATCTTATTGTTGTCTGAAGGTGATTGTCTCCATGTCTGAGTGATTTCAGGTATGGGCAGAACTATGTGTTTAGATGCCTTTTTGGCTTACTTTCTCTTAGTTTTAGTGGGGCGATGGAATCTAGTGCTAATGTCATTATTTTGTTGTATTCATCTACGAGGGTGAAGAGGATCAGTGGATTCTGAGAGAGAATTCAGGGTCGGAAGAATAAGATGGATGAGTTTATCGGCTGTGATATTTCTTTTGTTCCTAGTGGGGATAAAGGGGGCTAGAGGGTTATTGGAGGGAGTTGGAGTTGAGGGAGAAGGTTAGGAGGTAGTGGTCAGACCATGGCTGGGGAGAGATGATGGTGATGAAGGCATGGCAGTTATAGTCCGCCACCCAGTCAAGGGTCCTCCCCTGGTTGTGGGTAGGAAGGGTCACTTTTTGATTGAAGCCTAGTTCTGCCAGAGTGCCAGCAATAAGTGCAGCATGTTGGTCTTTAGGGTCTTTGAACTCCAGGTTGAAGTCACCTAGGAGAAGGCTTTGGGCCGTGTTTTTTAGATTGTCGGATAGGATGGTAGTTAGGTCCTCCTCAAACGAACCCAGGGGACCGGGGGATCTGTAGAGAGGGTGGATCGTGGGGGTTTGGGAGTTAGCGTTGGGCAATTTGGCTAAGAGGGATTCACAGGAATCAGATTTGTCAGATGGGGCAAGTCTCATGTTTTGGCGATTATGGTGAAGGCCTCCGCCTCGGGTTTCGGTTCTGGCAACTCTGAATATCGTATAGTCCTCTGGGATTGCTAGCATGAGGGCAGGACCTGCTGCAGTGTGGAGCCAGGATTCTGCGACGGCTAGGAAGTCCAATTTTTCTAGCTGGAAGAGGTCTGCTATTTCTGTGGCGTGAGCTACTATAGATCGGGCATTTATTAGGGCATCTCTGATGTGTGGGATATTGGTCGCAGTAGGTGTTACCAATGTGGCTTGATTATTAAGATTGTAAATGGGTGGGAGGAGTATTGACTGGTTTGTGCAGTTGGAGGTTCTTGGGTGAGGGTGTTTGAGGGAGGGTTGGTCGTTTTGGCTTCAGGCCATGGTATCCTGGTATTGCTAGTTTTGGTATAGAACGTGGTTCTGGCAAGTGTTTCGAACATATTGGGAAGCCTGGCGCATAGTCTAATGTTTCTAGAGGTGGAGTTGCATGGGCTGGTCGTTTTGGGTAGGTTTTGGATGTGGGCAAAGGGTGTAAGTGAGTGAGTAGGAGTCATGCTTTTGGGTAGTAGGGAGACTGTGAGGACGGGTGTAATGTGTAGGCTTTAATGGCTAGTCAAGCGGATCAGGTGAAGAATGGTCCTAAGTAGGGATGAGTAGATGCCTGGTATATACATAGTGTTGTGGTGTTGGGCTAGTGTGCAGGCAGCCAGTAGGAATCCGGATCCTGTGAGTGAAAGAGTGCAGAGGCAGAATGGGAGCTAGGCAGGCCGGATTTAGCCAACAGGATTAGTGAATAGTGAGTACCGGTCAAGTAGGTTCAGTAGGCAACAGGTAGAAAGTGGTGACTAAGGTAGGCTAGTTCAGCCTACGTTCAGGTGCTTATAATTCAATTGTCGTATAGGCAGTTATAGTGGAAGGCTATTTGAGGTGCAGTGGCTATTCAGGGGGTTATAATTCGGTAGAATCTGGCGTCAGCTAAGGTGGTGTGCCAGTTCAACGTGCACTGGGTAGATATAACCACAATAGTGTTATCGCTGTAGAATGCTCAAAGGAAAGTTACATTCAGGCAGGTTCGATTTCCTAATAAACAGTAATGGTAACAAGTGCACACTGGAAGTGCAGATCAAAACATGTGAGCAATGAGCAAGAATGGTCGCAGGGGGAGAGCATTAGTAGTGTTGGCTGAATTGTCAAAATGGGATAAAAGAGATGCGCAACTATAACAATAAATGTGAGTTATAATAGAGAATGGTGGTGGGCCTCGATGAGTACAGAGTTGGTAGAGAGTACACAGAGAATACAGAGCGACACATGTTCAGTTTTCAGAAAGTAGGCAATAATGGTCGCAAGGTGCACACAAGAGGGTACTATTCAAAACAACATGTACAGGTTTTCCAGAAAGGCCGTAAAGGTCGCAGGTACATACGGGTACAGTTCGAAGCATGAGCGGTTACCAAAATAGACAGAGAAGGTTGCAGAGTGCCTGCAGGTCGTAGCATGTGAAATATCAACATAGGTTGTGCTGGTCGTACAAGTAATGGCGTTCTTCCCTAATAATCATCCCCAGGCCCACAAGGGGGAGAGGCCCCTACCATGAGATTCACCTGCTGAGTACCACCATCAGGAGGACCACTGGGCAGTGGCCTCACATCCCTGACCCCATGGGAAGGGGCTCTGCCTATGGAAGCAGGGACGATATCCTGGGATTCGTCCCACCTTACTGAATTCATGGATTGATTTCATGTTATATATATTAGACAATGGTTTTTAACTTTCTTTTATTTAATGCAATTTGATTTTCATTTGTTTTGTAGCTATTTTTGCATGGCGCATTATGAAAATTGTTGTGATCAATTAGCACGTGATGTTGAGTGAGATTAGGAAACAAAGAACACTGTATGCTGATGGTTAAAAATCGAGTGGTATGTGGAAACCCATATACTGGTGCTAATTTCTAAATTGTATTTGTAAGATCTTGTTTTTTTTTTAAATATATTATTTGATAGTTCGGCATGTGAAATATAATGCATTTGTGATGGTTTTATGTTTTCTATCCAAAATAAGTGTGACTTGATTGATAATCACTATATCGAGCCAAAATATGTATTACATTCTGCAAACAATGACTACTTTATAGACAGCCCAGCTAAGGGTTATGTACCATGCACGTTTCGAACAACAATTCTTCTTTTGGTGCTTATAACGGACTGAAAACAAAAAGATCAGAAACATTAAAGCCATGCAAATGGAACGAGAAATAAAGAACATTAAAGTAGAGTTGATAGTACACCTGTATCGACCAATAGGTCTTTTGAGTCCACCTACTACAGTAGTGCCAGTTTCCACAGGGACCCATTTCCAAAATAGCGACTACAACCCCATAATGCTTTAAATGAGGAAAACGCTTGCATTTTTGACATGTTTGGCAGAACACAGCACTGGACTGTTTGCTTGGGTTACTGTACAGCTAATTAAGGGGACAAGTGATTTTTTTATTTTATGCCTGGCTAGCAGCTTTCTCGCCCCACTGCCTTACCAGTCTCTGCCTCCGTAGGTGCCCCGTGTTGACTCTCCTGCTTTTTCCTCAGACAGTTTCAAGCTTCCCTGTTAAGCTGGATCCTCCTTGGCTTTTTCCTTAATCTTTCTCAGGACTTTGGTTGTTATGTCTTTTAGAGAGGCTTTAAAACCACCTCTGCTCTGTGTTTCCAAGAGGGTGAGATTGTATTTTGTTTTCCTACTCTAAGCAGTGATGCCATTTGACTATTAATAATGACTTTTGGTGTGCAGTATTCAAGTGATTTTTATGCTTTTAAAATTTCAACAAAAAATGTAATTGCCTGATTCATCTCCTGCTGCTGAGTCCTGAATGTTACTGTGATTGTATCTCTTTTATTCCATATTGTGTGTCTCTCAGCACTCATGCAGTACTTGTTTATTTTTCTCAGAGTGTATTATTTAGTTATACCATTCATGTTGACCTAAGGGCTTCTCAGCGCTAATCACGGAGAGGATCACATTCACAACATCTCTCCACGTGGTAACTATGGCAACAGTAGGGTCTTCAAAGATCTCCTAAACACCAGGTGGGCCTCCAGTCTTTTTCAAAGAATGGATCTTCTGATGCATAATCAGAGCTGAGGAGCTGCTCAAGGTTTCCTTGCGCTCGGTGCACTTGTGGGGCTTCACCCCAGTATGGGTCCTCTGATGGCGGCTCAGCGCAGTGGAATCAATGAAGCATTTCTTGCACTCTGGGCACTCGTAGGGCTTCTCCCCAGTATGGATCCTTTGATGGCTTGTCAGGTATGAGGATTGACTGAACCTTTTCTTGCACTCTGTGCACTCAAAGGGCTTCTTCCCAGTATGGGTCCTCTGATGCCTGCCCAGCGCTGTGGCAACACTGAAGCTTTTCTTGCACTCTGTGCACTCATAGGGCTTCACCCCACTATGGGTCCTCTGATGCCTGCTCAGCGCTGTGGAAACACTGAAGCATTTCTTGCACTCTGGGCACTCATAGGGCTTCACCCCAGTATGGATCCTTTGATGGCTGGTCAGGTGTGAGGATTGACTGAACCTTTTCTTGCACTCTGTGCACTCATAGGGCTTCTCCCCAGTATGGGTCCTCTGGTGGATTCTCAGCTCTGAGGAACGACTGAAGCTTTTCTTGCACTCTGTGCACTTGTAAGGCTTCTCGCCAGTGTGGAACATGAGATGGATTCTCAGATCTGAGGAACGACTGAAGCTTTGCTTGCACTCTGTACACAAGTAGGGCTTCTCCCCAGTATGTGTCCTTTGATGGCTGCTGAGCGCTTTGAAATCACTGAAGCTTTTCTTGCACTCTGTGCACTTGTAGGGCTTCTCTCCAGTGTGGATCATGAGATGGCTTCTCAGGTGTGACGAATTACTGAAGCTTTTCATGCACTCTGTGCACTTGTAAGGCTTCTCTCCAGTGTGAGTCCTTTGATGGATTCTCAGAGTTGAGGAATCGCTGAAGCTTTTCTTGCACACTGTACACTTGAAGGGCTTCTCTCCAGTGTGGATCATGAGATGACTTCTCAAGTTTGAGAAATGACTGAAGCTTTTCTTGCATTCTGTGCACTTGTAGGGCTTCTCTCCAGTGTGGATCATGAGATGACTTCTCAAGTTTGAGGAATGACTGAAGCTTTTCTTGCATTCTGTGCACTTGTAGGGCTTCTCTCCAGTGTGGATCATGAGATGGCTTCTCAGGTGTGACGAATTACTGAAGCTTTTCATGCACTCTGTGCACTTGTAAAGCTTCTCCCCAGTGTGAGTCCTTTGATGGATTCTCAGAGTTGAGGAATTGCTGAAGCTTTCCTTGCATTCTGTACACTTGAAGGGCTTCTCTCCAGTGTGGATCATGAGATGACTTCTCAAGGTTGAGGAATTACTGAAGCTTTTATTGCACTCTGTGCACTTGTAGGGCTTTTCCCCAGTATGGGTCCTTTGATGGCTGCTGAGCGCTGTGGAATCACTGAAGCTTTTCTTGCATTCTGTGCACTTGTAGGGCTTCTCTCCAGTGTGGATCATGAGATGCCTTCTCAGCTTTGAGGACTGCCTGAACCTTTTGTTGCACTCTCTGCACTCATAGGGCTTTTCGCCGGTATGGATCCTCTGATGCGTGTGCATATGTGGGATCTGTGTGAAACTTTTCTTACACTCTGTACACTTATCGGGTTTCTCTGCCATGTGAGATTAATTATTTAATCTTTTATTACGTGCTTAATGCCTGAGACCAGTCTCCAAGCGCAGGGCAGAATTCGAACAGATGTTGCTCCGATTTTCTTGCTTCCAAGCCAAACATGTTGTCCCCGAGCTACCCTCCTATGCGTTTGATTGGACTGGACCTGTGAGTAAAGAACATCCCATGAACACTTCAGAAAAATTCCTTTCAATACGTATGGATCCGTATAGATGTGCCGGGCACTGGTCTCTCCGTGAGGATGGCGCTTTCATTGAAGGTTCTGTGGAATGGCACTGACCATCTTCTGTAGTGCGTCCCTTATTCCTCTGCATATCTCATCATCCCATGTTCATTTCCATACCCTTAGTTTCAGTGATGGCTCTACTCGCTGTTGAAAGAAACAAAGGTTTCAGATATTATTTCTTAGCATTGCACACTCAGCAGGAAGTGCACTGATTTTTTACCAGTAATCTTCACTTTTCATAATCCTACTCTTCAACATCACAGGACTGAACATACAAGGTGACCCACTTCCCATAGGAGTCTATTCCCAAATGTATTGCCCTGCCCTTGTCACCAAGCATCTACGACTCTCCACCGGCCACGACAGACACTGTCTGAAAACAAGGGTGAGCAATCTGTTCTTCAGGGTAGGAGAGTTGGGAGTAAATACTGTGAAGAGGAAGATTAGATCCAGGAGTAGTGAAGATTATGCTAACATCATTACCTCCACAACCATCATCTTCATTCCTGTTCTTAACAATGAAGTGTTACACAAAAGACAAATGATTGCACCCTCAGACATACCATGGAAAGAGGCAGACACTTTGTATCCACCAGAAAATCACTGGGTTTTGGAACAACTAAAAGCCACTTTGAATGGGGCAGATAGGGACATGGATGTGTGAAAGAGGGGTGGAATCCTGACATTTCATGCTCTGCCGTATTCTGCAGTAGTGAACAGGTGAAGGAGGATGAGCACAGAGCAGAGAGAAGACCTCTGCCTTTCAGTGTAGGCATCGTAGAAGGGGCAGGGGTATCAATGCTTTCACACCAGAGTCAGGGACTGTGGTCACTCTCAACACCCACTCTCCATGTCTGGGGTAGGTCAGGCTCTAGCAATGCCGGTAGGTCGTCTACCCCCGGTTAAGAAGTGTCCCTGCTGTCCTCTGGCATGCTCGGCTCTGACCCTGTCGCGCTGTGCTCGCATTGAGAGGGGAAAATGGTGGTTTCCTTTAGTCTCCTTCGTTTAGATGAAGGACAGCAGGGCTGGCATGAAGACTCTGGATGAGGAGCACTCTGTGCTTCGTCTCTTTGTGGTACGTTTACCGAGAGGTGCTGTGGCGAGTGCCATCGCTAGATAACTGCCAATTGGTATCAATCTGTTTTAAACCGGAGCAGATCTTAGGCAAGTGTTCTTCTTTTTGGAGGCCTGGGAAGTGTGTGCTTTTAGGCACACAGATGTTATGGCAGACATGCACCCATCAATAGTGCAGTACACGGTACCGGTTTATTCGTCTCCAGATGGTAGAATGCATTTCTCCTCACATGTTGCTTTTACTGTTTTATTGCATTGGACTCATTGAGTTAGCACCATTGGACGCTTAATTTGCACCTCATTCCCATTTTCCTGCCTAGCGGTAAAAAGAGGTGTTCAATCCAATGTGGGAATTACCCTTTAGCACCAAAGCTCAGAAGTAGGGTCCACTTTGAAAATATTTGTTTTTCAGTGCTTTCCTGGGTAAACTCCTGGAAAAGCTGGCCATCTCCCTGCTTAATCTTCACACTGAATCTGTTGGCTGTCTCCATGACCATCAGTCTGGCTTCAGAGCTGCCAGAAGTACGGAAACTGCTCTCCTGAACATCCGTGAAGACTTGCTCTCTAACCTTGATGCTAATCTCCCCTCTGTCCTCATCCTACTCTATCTCTCTTCTGCCTTTGACACAGTCAACCATGCCATCCTGCTCAATCGTCTGCGTGATAACCTGGGTATCACTGATCAGGCCCTGGCTTGGCTGACCTCGTTCCTCTCTGATCGACCCTCCCAGGTCCAACTTGGGTCCTTCCTCTCCTCTATCGCTACCTGTGGTATTCCCCAGGGGTCTAACCTCACTCCCTGGCTGTTCAACCAATACCTGGCTCCTCTCGCCCACCGCATTGCTGCTCTCTCCTCCAACTTTCAGTGCTATGCGAATGACACCCAGCTCCGTTTTCAGGCTCCCCTCTGCTTCCTCTTCTGTCATCCCGGATTGTCGATCTGCAATCCAGGAGTGGTGTGCCGCCAATGATCTCTGCCTGAATGCCAGTAAGACGGAGATCCTCTTCATCAGCACACCTGCACCTTCTTTTCCTGCCACTCTCTGGCCGGCCTCTGTTGGCCCTCTTCCTGCTCCCACCTGTGAGGCTAAGAACCTCGCGCTCATCTTCAACTGCACCCTCTCCTTCTCTCCTCACATCTCGGACGTCTCTAAGAAGTCCAACTACCAGCTGCACCTCCTCAGAGGTATTCTTCCTTTCCCCGGCTTCCCCAAGAAGCTCTCCGTCTCCAGAGCTCTGCTTCTCTCAAGGATTGACTCCTGCAACACCCTCTATCTAAATCTGCCCGCTTCTACTCTCCGCCCTCTGCAACTCATCCAGAACAGGACTGCGAGACTTGTCCTTGTCCGCGAGCCCAGGGATCGTATCTCTCCAGCTCTAAAATCTCTCCATTGGCACCCAGTGGCTGCAAGAATCACGTTCAAGACCCTTTGCATTGTTCACAAGGCCTTCTGGGGCCTGAGTCTGCAATACCGCAAACTCGCTCTTCTAAAATATCTTCCTACTCAAGCTCTTCACTCCTCCACCTCCAACTCCTTGAGGGTCAGGTACTTCTCCAAGCAACGAGTTGGTGGGAATCCCCTCCCTTTACGGCCGATACCTCACTCTAGAACAGCCTCCCTGCCTCTCTGAAAATTAAGCAGAACCACCTCCGGTTCCGGAAGCAGCTCAATGCTTCTGCCTTCCCTCTTCCTCTTCCCTGCTGATCTCCTGTCTGATACTGCACTGGTCACCTGGCCACTCTCTGAACTTCGGGCCCAGGTCCCTGCCGACCCAGTTGCACCCTTGCACTGCCTTCTGGCAACCCTTGCACTTGTATCTGTAACCCTACAGTCCCTTTACCTGCACTTATCGGACTCTCGTTGTCTGCACTCAACCCTTGCACTGCCATCTGGTGGCCGTACTACTTGTTTTCTGTATCCTGTACTTGCTCCCCCTCGCACTTTTCCCCTTCCCTCTCCCCTCCACTTGCACAATCTCAATGTCACTTGGCCTAGTAAGATCGCTGTCTTGTCCTCCCTTTGTTTCCCCTCCCTTGCCTCGTTACACCTTGAATAGGCACGTTATAAATGCCATATCTATCATTGATATTTATGAAGCGCTTTCTTAAAGCGCTAAACATAAGACGGAACAAAATGGCACACAAAATGATGTAGATAGGTGGCTAAAGAAATACAATCAGAAGAAGAAAGGGTATGCAGTAATAAAATCGGGGCAAAAATGTCACCTTTACAAAAAATTGCAGCAAAAATGCTGTGGTTTGACCCGGTAAAGGTGTACCGCATTATACCATTTTTAGGGGGAGCAGGGGTTGCAGGGGTGTCCCCTGCTCCCCTTAAATGGTATAATGGGTCTGAGGGTTGCGGGGGTGACCCTACTTCCTTTACATGTATTGCGGCGTCAAAACCAAAGCCTTTTTGCTGCAATTATTTGTGTAAACAGCAATTTTTTGCCACGATTTTACCACATGGAACCGAAGAAAGCAGGCAGTTAATGAGTTGTTAGAAATAAGTGAGAAGAAATGGGCATTTAACACGGTCCACAAGAGATGAAGGGAAGGAGAGGAATGAATGGATAGTGGAAGATGGTTCCATTGCTTAAGGGCGAGATGCGCGCAAGAGTGAAATCAAGAAGGGGCTCTAGGTGGCTGAGCACAGATAGGCAGTGTAAAAAGTAGGACTGAGGAGCATGTGTAGGAGAATAAAAGAGTGACCAACAAGGAAAGATAATATGGAGCAAAGCCATGAGAACGTTTATGTACAAAAGCGAGAAAGTGAAAGAGAAGACAGGAGAGCGATTGGTAGAGAAGAGGCAGTACTGGAGGAACAAGAGTATGAGGAGTACAGAAGAAGAATAGCAGGGTTACAAACAGAACAGGTGGCAGTACGTTGAGAGACGAGATGACCAATCAGAAAGGCAAAGCAATAATCAAGATCGAAAAAGAGAAGAGATGAAACCAGAAATGCACTAGCATGGAAGGATAGGAAAGTTTGTGCACAACAGATATTCTAGAGATTGTATTCATTTTCACGTATAAAACGTGCAGCAGCCCGGAGGCATTGAGGTGCTGTTATAACCAGTTACTCACAATTCAGCAACATCAGATGAGCATATGTACAGTGTTGTAATACAGTTTATTGAAATATAGTTTTCAGGAACATCCAGTAGGAAGGTTCGGCTCTCAGGGAGGGTGGCAGGGCATTCCACTGTTTTGCTGCAATGTACGGGAAGCTGATGCACCCTGCTTCTGCAAATCTGAATTTGGGTTGCACAATATGGTAGGCATATGGTGTTCTGGTTGGTCTGGTAGAGTAGGCTCTTATTTTTTTTTATTTATTTTTTTAATTTTTTAATGGTTTTATTACAAACCTTTAAAAAGAGAAAAATTAACATACAATCCAAATTAATGAAAGCTCACAAATCATCCGCTATTACCCCGGACTTTTACTGTTAACAGCAGCCTCCAATACAGACCTCAGGATGTCCCAGCGGGTTGCTCCACCGGGACGGCGTATAAGCGGTCTTTTACGACTCGAAGAAAAGAAACTAATGCGTACAACACCACTCTGTTTGACCCATCAAACAGGGCTCTTCACCAGTCGTCTCGAGTTAGGAATTGAAAGTTCGTTGTTATTGGCCTAAAGATGTTATTTCTTTCGCTCTCCAAATCGGGACATACTAAAATCAAATGTTTAAGTGTTTCCTTGTTGGTGGAGCAGAACCGACACGTGAGGTCCAGGTCCGTAGATTGGGACCAGTAGCAAAGGCGTTCCTTGGTTGGCATGGCATTCAGCCTAAACTGCAAATAGGAGGCACGAGACCACTGGTCCGGGAAGCACGACAGATAGGGCGGGACCCAGCCATAGGCTCTTGCCTCGGCCGGCGCTTCAAGCATAGATTTAGAAGCAGCTCTTTGGGTACAGGTGTAAATCCAATCATTTCTCCAAAGCTTTAGTTTTGCAGCATCAGGATTCTCGAGCAACAATTGCGTCGTGATGTCATAGGAGCTGAGCACGTCATGACATAACTTATTCCATTGGAATAAGATTGAGGGGGCTTTGGCGAGTTCTAGACTGTGAAGGATCTCCATCTGGGGAGTTGGATTGCTTGAATTTAGTTTCCTAAAGACACTTAACAGATTCCAAGTAACTCTCGCTTGCATTGAGATGTACCCAAGCTCATATCTGGCACAAACAGTAGAGGTGCCTTTAGGCAAATGGAGAACCCTGGACCAAAAAATGCTTTCCAAAGAGCTCCACACTTCGGACCCACAACCAAAAGCGTTTTCACCGGCGTAAATCAATGAGGGTACCACCTTCTGCTGGAAAAAGGTTATCGTTGGTCTTAGAGAGAATTTCCCAAATTTTTTATTAATCAGGACTGCTTGGCATGCCAATTGTCGGCATTTTTTCTTGGCTGCGTCCACCCAAGGTGCGTCATTTCTACTCGCATTCCCAAATATCTGGTGTTAAGTACGTGCCCAATGGGTTCTTTATTCACATACCATTTAAATTTCTGCCCATTAGGTTTGAAACCTTGCAGTCTTTCAAAAACGATGGCTTCACATTTCCCTCTGTTAATAACCAGCCCGTTGTCAGTTAGGTATTTTTCCACGGCAGCGAGTTTCCGCTGTAAACCTATGGGAGTTGAGTCCATCAGAATGATGTCATCTGCGTAGACTAGGTAGTCTACATGTGAGCCGTGAAGTTTGGGTGGGAAAGTGCGTAGTCCATTGAAAACATCTTTGATATCAGATATAAACAGGTTAAATATAATTGCCGCAAGAGGGCAGCCTTGCTTGACACCTCGAGAGGTGTTAATGGGTGAAGATAGGTTACCCTTTTGGTCTGAGCGAACTCTAACGGCCGTGTTCATATGAAGTTCGTGGATAGCGGACAGTAGACTTTCAGGACAGTTCCATTTGGTCAGTTTAGACCAGCAAATCTCTATTTATACTGTCGAACGCCTGGGACAAGTCAACCAGTGCGAGATAGATTTTGGAGTTTGATCGCAGTGCTTCCATTTTCAGTAAGTTCAGTATTAGAAGGTTAACACCGCAGCCCAACCCTTTAACAAAACCAGTTTGTCTGGGGTCCACCTGGTTGCAATGTGTGGACCAGTCCGTCAATTTTTGTTGTAAAAGAGTGGCATAGACCTTACCCAGCACATCAAGAAGTGCAATTGGTCTATAGTTCTTTGGGTTGCGACGGTCGCCTTTTTTGAAGATGGGTATGATCACTGCAGATTTCCACGATGAAGGGGTCTCGCAGCATTTGACAATCCTGTTGAACAGCAGCTCACAAAAGGTGGTCCATGCTTCTGGCTGAAGTTTGAGCGTAAAATTAGTTAAGCCATCTGGACCAGGGGCTCTTGAGTTATTCAGATTCTTGATGACTCTAAGAATGTCCTCGTGCTCGAATACTAGGTCCCAGTGTGACAGGACACGAGGGGTCCATACGTCGACCTCATTGGTTTTACTGAAGAGGTCGGCGTAGAAGCATACCCACTCAGACTCAGAGACCAGGTTTGCCTGAAGAGCATGTTGTGGAGCAAGATTATCGTTTATCAATCTCCAGTAGTCAGCAGAGTTGGAGCTCTTCATTTTTGATAGCATAAGCTCTGCGTCATTTTGCATCATGATGCACTTGTGAGATTTAAGCCAGTTCTTATAGCCTTGTTTGAATTTTTTTGCAAGACCAATGGCAACAGTAGGCATTTGTTTGCGGCCCGTTCTTAACTGCCAGCGTAGAAGGCGTTTCCGTTGTTGCACCTGGAGGTCAAATTTATGTTTCGATATAAATAGGCTGTTTCCCGTGAGAGTTCTGAGTTCTTGGTATTGGATTAAGAGATGGTTGTATTCCAAGGATTCGGACAGCTGGTAACTCGTCAAAATGTGGCCCAACTCGGTAGAATCTAGATTTAGCCGAATCCTTCCGGCTCCTGTTCTCACTGAAAAAGCCCAGCGATCCTGGTGCGTTCTGCCGTTTGCCACAAATGACAAGACCACCATATCATGGTCACTGTGCTTCATTGTTTGAACAGACAAGCCGGTCGTTCTCATGTGAATCCTATTGGATACAAAGATGTAATCTAAGGTAGAGCTAGAATCCCCTCGTCTCTAAGTTGGGGCTGCGGGAATATCGCCCAGGGTTTGGCCATTCAGCATCACCAAATCCCGCAGCTCCATTTCCAGACACCACTGAGTTTTCAGATGGAGTTCTACGGAGTTAGCATTCTTCTTGAGCCCTGGTGCGTTTAAATGACTAAGGCAATCGATGTTAAGGTCGCCGCAAATGATCAAGTCATATAGCTGGCCAGATTCCGTGAGCTCATCTATGGTCTTAGTGACTTCATCTATGAAGTTTTTTGCTCTGGTTGCCCCATGGTTCCAGTAAAGATTGAAAATACAGAGGTTGGTTGCCAGGCCGATAGCGGGGCTTCCATCACCAATCGTAGTCACTTGGATATAAGGAGAGATGTCAATTGAGTTCAGAATCCGAAGCCCTGAGTTAATCCTGACGGCTACCAGGAGACCCGACATAGGTCTACCCCTAGTCTGTTTAATGGCTGAAGTGTGGGCGATTTCAAAAGCCTCCAGAATTGGTTTTTCACATAGCCATGTCTCTTGTAGACAGATGAGATCTAACTCGTCGGCCCAGGTGGAATTGAACAAATGACTAAAGCCCCTGGTGTTCCAGGATCCCAATGTGTAATTTTTTGGTTGTTATGTCGTTTGAAGGCTTGGCGTTAACATGACGTGGTGTTATTTAGGGTTTCAGCAACCCAGGACCAATCATTTCCATTCGCCCTAGATGGCATGTCAGTCTCAGGCAGATCTGCAAACCGATGCGCTTGGCTAGCTCCTTGTATTGTTATTTTTATGTTATTGTGGCTGGAGGTTCCACTCAAAGACTTCCGAGTGTTCTGTGTTGGAGAGAGAGTGCTTTGATGGAAGGCTGAGGGGCCACGCTCACTCGGGCGTGCTGAAGGATTTTTATAGGCACTTCCGTCCTCTGCCAGGTTCACAACATCATTCAAGACCTCAGTTGGAACACGTATAGGGGCTAAAGAAATGTCAAAACCGAGAGATAGTAACACCGGGCCAGCTTGGAGCAAAGTGTCAACTATGAGCTTAGACTGGACATGCAAGATGACTGCGCCATTCTTGGTTTCTTCAAAAAATTCAACAATTTTCAAGTCACCAGATTCAATTGCCCTGAGACTTGGTACCAGATGGCATAGCCACAGGACATTATGGCGATTCATTATTAGGTCGTCTGCAGAATCAATTCGTTCCAAGAGTACTTGATGGTAAGATGAATCATTTTTCAAATGCGAGTTCTTGGAGGGAGCATTTGTAAGGTACTTTTTTAATGGAGCTCTAATTTGCGGTAATCCGTTAACCTTAGACTGTGACAACCTAATCGGGACAGAGTCCCTAGGGTAAAGGCGTGTTAAGTCGTGCTTCACGACCTCCAACGATGATGAGTTGCTACAAGGATCAACAGCAACTTGGGCCCCTAAATCTTCCGTTTTGCGAAGGCTTTTGTTAGAGTGATCACACCTCTTATGACGTTTTTCATCTAGCGTCATGTACGGTTTGGAACCAAAAACCGTATCAACCGTTGAGGTGATGATTGGCCCACTTACTTCGCACAGTGATACAACTCTGGTTGCCTTTTGGAGTGGCGCATGAAGGGGAATGTTATTTAGGCCAGATAGATTGGACCCTGGCCCAGCCTGGTTGTTCATTTGCGGGCATGCTGCAATCGGGGGAACAGGTGTGTTGTCAATCAACTGGGTCGATTCAGGGAGGCTGACAGATGAAGTATTAAATTCTTCAGCCCCAGCCAATTCCTCGGCCACTGCATCCTCGTACACAGACGTGTTCAACAACTCCTCAGATATGCCACATAAGTCGATTATGGGTTCAATGGACTGGACCAACTCGGTGGCATCGTCATTTGACTGGGGATCAGGTACGACATTTTTATTTTTCAGGTTAGTTTCGTTAATAATTACATTCACAGTTTTCAGGTTTCTCAAGAATTTCCTGGAATCGTTACGACGGTTCCTTTTTTTCATAGGCATGTTTTTTGATTTTTTTTAGTTCATGGCCTCTGCAGTTTCCGTCACCCGAACTTGTGACGGAATTAGTCTTGGAAAGCTTGAATATGTCATACACTGCCGAGGCACCATCATGACCTTGTTTTTGTGCAGAAACGGGCCCCGCCACATCTAAGCCCAAGCCACGATTTTGGTCGGAAGGGACAGCCATTTGAGGATCCAAAAGAGCCAAATTATCAGCAGCTTGGGTTTCCAGGAAGATATCCTGGCAGTTAGTCGACAGAGATATGTTTGAGTCACAGATGGAAGGGAGATGGTCGGTCATTTGTGATCCTGCAAGACATGGAGCAGAGTCAGGCGGCAGCGTGGATTGTTCCCGACAATCAATGGGAGCATATTTTTCAGAACACGCCATTATGTCTTTATTTCTTTCCAGTTCTGAAGCAGTGGCCGCCACAATCTGAGCACATGAGGCTAGAGGTATCCGAACGGGAGAGCAAAATACAGGGTTGTTTGTGGTTCGAGAGGTCAGAATCCCTCCCTCTTCAGCTACTCCACTCTGACCGCAGTTATCAACTTTTTGTTGAAAAAGATTCAAAGCCTGTTTCGCCACTTCAGCCAGTAGTTTTCTGTCCAAAAAGGCGTTTTTGTTGCTGTCCATTAAAGCCCCCAGCGCCATTTCCACCGGTTTATTAGTGCTCAGTGATGTATTCATTAGGATCGTCTGGGTATTCCCCATCTCAGAGATCTTTGTATTCATACTAAGAATTAGAGCTGTCAGGTCTTTCAGACTGTCGTGCAAATGTTCGTACATTTTCAAGAATGGAGCCACGGCTATTGTAGTTGATGATATAATGGTGGCTTGGAGATCTTTCAAACTTGGTATAGGGTGTTCATTGCCAGTACTGTCCATAGTGAGACCGGTGTGTCGCCTTTTGCTCACGGGGAGGCGTCTGATTTTTGGGAATGGGCGCTCCATAAGTGATGAGTCAGAGGAGGATGAATCTGACATATAGTCAGAACGTGTCTCCACAATTGAAGGCCCATCCACACATTGATGCAGAGTGGTCGATGGTTGGTTTTGCAGTGTGTTAGAGTCGACCCTTCCCAATTTAGGAAGATGTCTCTGTGAGCAATGAATGCTCGGTGAAAAACTAGAGCGACTTCTTCTTCCTCTTTCCTCCATTTTATGCGTAGGGGAACTCTGCAGGGGGTTTTTGCCAGACGGTGCAGGTGAGGAACAACCAGCCACAAGATTAGAAGACCCTCCCGCTGAGGCTGTGGCACCCGGCAAGAAGTCTTTTATTGCCGAGTTATTCGCTCTGCTTTTGTTCAGGTGCTTAAGATCTGTTAGCAACTTGTTGACGACTTCCAAGGAGTTTCTACGGTTATTAGAGTCCTTCACTTGGAGGGTAGATACCCTCTCCACCTCAGTGTTAGCAAAAGAGGCACGGGTAAGTGGCTCAATACCCACACTATATGCCGGTTCGTCCACTTCATTGTATGTGAAAACGGCATTATAGGAGCCTGCTTCATGCGACGTACTTAGTGGCAGTTCGGGTGAAGGTACCAGTTTCTCATATGCACTGTAGAATCTTGTGCGTGGGGAACTACTACTTGTTTCTTTTTGTATAGAGGGGCATACAATGTCACTAGTACCTGAAGTCGTGAGGCACGCTTGAACACCAGTCGTCACGCTGGTGAGCGAACATGAGGGCGTTTGGGTTAAGACGGGATCTTGTCGCAGTGAGCAGCTGTCATTTTGTGAAGTACAAGAAGGAAGTTCATGAAGGCCATGTACTATGGCCAAGTTGACTATGGCCGGGTTGGCTATGACCGCCGGGATTGTTGGTGCACAGTGTGAACTGGCGCACTTATTAGGTGACGCATCATGTGTACTTTGGAACGGAAAACAGTTTAAAGGAGAGTGTGTTGAAGTCGGCTGGGCTGGGCCGGACTGAGCGGGAACCGAATCCGATGTAAAGTGTCTCTCATGTGGATCGACTACAGCCTCACCCCGCATGCTCCCTGCCACCCCTCCCGTAGGCTCAGAACATGCAAAGTCCACTCGCGAGGAGGCAGCCACACATACACTTACTGTGGTTTTATTGATGACTATGATATGATATGATATGGTATTTGTAACGCGCCTATACACAAGTGTTTCAAGGCGCGACGAGGCAGGGAGGGAGGGAAACAAGGGGAAGACAGACAAACGATCCTACTAGGCCAGGTGTCATTCAGATCGCGCAAGTGCAGAGGTAAGGGGAAAAGGAGGAAGTGCAGGGGGAGGAGGTGGGGGGGAAGTGCAGTACAAGGTAAGTAGCGTAAAAAATAATAAATAATAAATAATAAATAAAAAGGGCCGGCTGGTGGCAAGTGCGAGGTAAGTGCAGAGCAAGTGCTGGGAAGGGGGCTGTAGGGATACAGTGACAGTCCCACAGTGCAGGGGGAGCCAGGGAGGCAGTGCAAGTGGAGAGTGGCTGGGCCCTGGACCGAGGTTGCTGAGAGTGGCCCAGATGCAGGTTTAGTGCTGAATTCAGTGGGGAGTTAAGCAGGATTAGCAGGGGAGAGGGAGAGAGAAGGCAGAAGCGAAGAGGAAGGTTTTGAGGTGCTTCCGGAACCGGAGATGGTTCTCCTCAAGTTTCAGGGAGGCAGGAAGGCTGTTCCAGAGGGAGGCCCCTGCTGCGGAGAGAGATCTACCCCCAGCTCGTTGCTTCGAGAAGCGGCTGACCATGAGGGAGTTGGAGACGGATGAGCGAAGGGCTCGTGAAGGAAGATATTTAGGGAAGCCGAGGGGGGAGGAGGGGACGAGAAGGTAGCAGCGAAAGCCTCAACTGACACGCGCTTCATGGGTCGGATGACCGAGAAGGTGGGTGGCAGTGAAGAGGGTGGCTTTGCCTGTGGGGTAGGGAGGGAGAGGTGGGAGGATAGGAGAAAGTGATCGCTCCAGGAGAGAGGAGTGGAGAGAGGAAGGGAGAGGGGAAGGTCAGAAGAGATCAGAGCATCAAGAGTGTGCCCTGCAGAGTGAGTAGGCCCAGATGGGAGAATAGAGAGTGAGAGAGAGTTACAGAGTTCGCGAAAGAGACCAGTGGGGGGGACAGGAGGCATCGAGGTGGATGTTGAAGTCACCGAGAAAGAGGAGTTGGGTGGTTGAGGACAAGAGTGAGGAGGAGAGGTCAGCCCATTCAGAGAGGAAGGAGGAAATTTGACCAGGTGGCCGATAGATAGTAGCCACAGTAAGGGAATGGCTAGGAGAGAGAGAGAGTTGGCAGACAAGGCATTCAAAAGAGGAGTAGGTCTGCGTAGGAGTGACAGAGGCAGGAATCCACTCAGGGAAGATAAGGGCAACACCACCCCCTGAACGGTTGGGCCTGGGCACGGAGAGGATCTTGTAACCGTCAGGTAGGAGTGTGTCGAAGCTGGTGGCAGAGCTGGCTGTGAACCATGTCTCAGTGAGACCGAGGACGTCGAGGTCCAGTTCCTCAAGAAGGCGACAGATATCAGAGGAGTGCTTGATGGCAGAGCGAGCATTTAGAGTGGCAATGTGGAGAAGGTTGCCACCTTTGAAAAACTTCCGGGGAGGGGTACAGATCAGAGGTATGCCCTGCGGAGGTGTTAGAGAAGGAGTTGAAGAGGGAGCAAGAGAAGGGGCAGGGAGGTAGGGGAGAGGCAAGGTAGCCGAGGACAGAAGAAGGGGGACAGCGGGAGCGGAGAGGAAGTTGATGAGGCGTGGGAGGCGTCTGTCAAAGAGGTGGAGGTTGGCCTGAGGGCCTTGGACCAAGACGGTCCCGTTAGCATAGACATTAATGATGGCCTTAGAGGAGTGGAAAGGGGCCAAGAGGACATCCCAACGGGTGCCACCATTAATGGGAGAGGAGGAGAAAGGAGAGAGCACAGAGACCATGTGAAGGGTCCATAGGTCAGGTGAAGGTACGAAAAAGAGAATGTCAGTGAGAGTTTCCTTGGAGCAGGCGCTCGTGTAGGTGTCAGCGATAGGGAGGCCTGGGTTGGAGACCAGGATGTCCTTTTTAAACTTTTTCCTACCGGATTTAGTGAGGAGAGCAGGATAGTCAATAGAGAAGCAGTTAGAGTAGATAGGCGAGATAGAGAGCACCATGGAGTAGGAGGGGAGGCGGACGACACGAGTATGCAGACAGGAATTGAGTGGAGGGCACTAGTTTAACACAATGCAGAGCAAACAGTAATGCGTAGTAGGTCAGGGCCGCCTAAGTTTGAGAATCCTGCGAGGGGAGAAAAGCACCCTAGTTTAACAGTAAATTGGAAAAGGGGGGGCGAGGCATCATGCGGATGAGGTGGGCAAGGTGAGGAGGGGTGGGCCGGAGAGCAGAGGAGCTGGTGCCTGGCGTCCCCTGCGGACACCTGCAGACACACAGGGAGCCGCAGCTGAGGAGTCACCCTTGGCCTAGGGCCCTTAGCCGCAGGGGGCTGCCGGGCAGAGGGCTGCCCAGGAGGGGGGAGGTTATAGGCAGAAGGAGGGGAGGGGGGTGTGGGCGGGCAGGGAGGCGGGAGGGAGAGGAGGACCAGGAAGTGGGAGGGGGGCAGCAGGAGCAGGCTCGCAACGCGCTCGGAGCGCGAAATCAAGTTTAAACAATAAATTTAAAAAAACAAATCCACTCACAGGGCCCAGGCAGGGCTACCTAGCCTGCTGTTCTCTCCGGGCTACCGGCGACCGCTCTCCCACGCACCGCAGAGCTAAGAAAGCGGGCGGGGGGAACGGCCGTCGAGTAGGCCAGAAGGGGACAGTCAGGCAGCCAATCAGAGGGGGGGTGGGCGGGCAGGGAGGCGGGAGGGAGAGGAGGACCAGGAAGTGGGAGGGGGGCAGCAGGAGCAGGCTCGCAACGCGCTCGGAGCGCGAAATCAAGTTTAAACAATAAATTTAAAAAAACAAATCCACTCACAGGGCCCAGGCAGGGCTACCTAGCCTGCTGTTCTCTCCGGGCTACCGGCGACCGCTCTCCCACGCACCGCAGAGCTAAGAAAAGACTACACAGGGCGAGTTTGAAGCCGGCTCCAGCGAAAGCCCCCCCTCATTCGGAAGCTGGACACGATCATCGAGGACGGCAGCCGGTGTTAGGGGCGCCTCTGAGGACTCCGCTGAAAGCCATAAACGTTCCGAATCGGGGCATACCGGGTCACGAGCACGCTTTCTTTGGGCTCTGGTCTTCACAGAAGCGCCCACAGTCAATCCTTTCACGGGCACCGTAATGACGTTTGTTCGCATCGTTTCAGCAGACGATGATGCAGAGATGGAACAAGGAAACAGGTGAGCCAGGAGCCAAGAGGAGAGTCCCGACTTCCACGGACTTCCTCGGACTCTTCAGACTCTGCCAGACTCCGCGCCCGCTCCGCGGGGAGAGGCAGGTTTTGAAGCAGCAAAGTCACTCCCACACAATGGAAATAGTAGATGTACTGGTCATTCCTCAGACTCTGCCAGACTCTTATTATGTTCTGGACAGGTAGGGGGTGCAGAGTTGGAATAGCATTTGTGGGTAATGGACATGGTTTTGAAGACTATTTCTTAATCGGTAGCCAGTGTACCCATCTCCTAGTCGCAGGGATAGGATTTCTCTTGGGAATGCAGCGTGCTGCTTGGAGCGCATTATTTTCTGCTCACATTTCCAGTGCTACGCTGACGACACTCAACTAATTTTCAGGCTGCCCTTGGCCACCTCCTCTCCCTCTCTCATCTCTGATTGCCTAACTGCCATTCAAGATTGGTGTCCCGCCAATGATCTTTGTCTGAATGCCAGCAAGACGGAGATCCTCCTCATTGGTACACCTTCACCATCCTTTCCCCTCACTCTCTGGCCGGCCTCCATTGGCCCTCCTCCTACCCCCACCTGTGAGGCTAAGAACCTCGGGGTCATCTTTGACTCCACTCTTTCCTTCTCCGCCCACATCTCAGAGGTCTCTAAAAAGTCACATTTCTGACTGCACCTCCTCAGAGGTACTCTGCCTTTCCTCTCCTTCCCCCAGAAGCTCATGGTATCTCAAGCTCTGGTTCCCTCTAGCTAGGACTATTGTAACAGCCTCTATCTAACTCTACCCGCCTCTACTCTCCGCCCTCTGCAATTAATCCAGAACAGGACTGCGAGACTTGTCCTTGGCCTCAAGCCCTGGGATCATATCTCTCCAGCTCTGAAATCTCTCCACTGGCTCCCAGTGGATGCAAGGATCAAATTCAAAACCCTCTGTATTGTCCACAAGGCTTTCTGGGGCATGAATCCAAAATACCTTCAGCTATCCCTCCGCAAATGCCTCCCCTCTCGAGCTCTTCGCTCCTCTACCTCCAACTCACTCAGGGTCAGTCGTTTTTCTAAGAAACGAGCTGGGGGTAGATCTCTGTCTTCGGCTGGGGCCTCCCTCTGGAACAGCCTCCCTGCCACTCTAAAACTTGAGGAGAACCATCTCCGGAAGCACCTCAAGATCTTCCTCTTTTCTTCTGCCTTCGCTCCCCCTCTCCCCTGCTGATCTGTTCTCTCTTGGCACCGTGCACCTGGCCACCCTCTGTCTTTTGGGCCCAGGTACCTGCTCATCCTGCCACCCTCCCGCACTGCCTATGGGCCATCCCTTGCACTGGGGCCTGTATCTGTACCCATATAGCCCCCCCTTTTTCTTCCTGCACTTATCAGACCTACCCTGTCTGCTGCCTTAAATCTAGCACTTGCAAATTGCCGGCTGCATTAACACTGTTTGTTGCCTTTATTATTTATTTATTGTTATTTATCTGTTTCTCCTCTGCTTCGCACTTTCCACCTCTCCCCCTTCCATGCACTTTTCCCCTCCCCCATCTCCCATGCACTTGCGCGTTCTCAATGTCACTGGGTCTAGTAAGATCGCTGTTTTGTTCTCCCCTGTTCCCCTCCCTTGCCTTGTCGCGCTCTGAAACACTTGTGTATGAGCGCGATAGAAATAAAATATCAATCAATCAATTACTTCTAACTTCAGGATATTTTTTGAGGAGGTTCCAACAAAGAGGGCATTACAGTCGTCCAGGCTCGAGGCAACGACTGCTCGGGTGATAGTGAGGCAACAATCTGTGGTTAAAAAGGGTTTGGTGGCGTTCAGCAATTTCATTGTATAGGCTGCCTAAGAGGCTATGGTGCATACTTGATGGGACATAGAGAGTGTGGAGTCTAGAGAGACCCCTAGAGTCTTGACGGATGCAGAGACTGGGATCGCAATGTCGTTGATGTTGAAGGCAGAATATTAGTCATTGAGATTCTCAAGCACTGCGGGGGAGCCGACCAGTAGAATTTCACTCTTCTCTCCATTTAGACAGTGGGGTTTGCTACCATCCCGGCCTGGATGGCGGCATATGTGGCATTGAGAGAGCTGGAGTCATCCACATAGTTGCCATTGAGCGGGAGCAGAATTTGTGGGTCATCGGCATAGTTGGTGAAGGCTAAGGATATCGAAGAGAGGTCTGGGGAACATGTTATATAATGTAGGGGACATGCACAAGCCTTGTGAACTCTGCTGCCGATAGGGGTGGGAGCGGCACTAGTGATATCTGCAAATACTATCATGACTCGTCCTTGTAGGAAGGAGGCAATCCAGGCTGTGGCTTTGGATGAGAAGTTTGCCACGGTCCTGATATGGTGCCAGAGGATTTTCATGATCCACTAGGTCGAAGGCCGCTGATGACTCTAAAAGGAGGAGGGAGGTCGGCTTACCGGAGTCCCTAATCTCGTCCACTTGGTTTTTTAGATCCAACAGCGCAGATTCAGTGCCGTGGCCCGGGCGAAAACATGATTGCCTCATTCCCAGTATGTTGTTAGTTTCTAGGAAGGCTGCTCTCTCAAGTGTTTTCAATGGGAAAGGCACTGTGGTAATAGGCCTGTAGTTGTTAGAGTTAGTGGAATGTAATGTGGTTTTTCTTAGAAGTGGGCGCAACAACGCTTCCTTGAGGCTAGAGGGTACTAGGCCTGTGGAGGAGGCAGCATTTATGAATGGGGTCAGGGCTTCAGTGGATGCCTTGATAATGGAGGCCGAGCAGACATCTCCTTTGCACCTTGAGGGTTTAAGACTGTGAAAGGATGGATTGGACTTCAATTCATGTTGCTTCTTTAAATTGAAACTGTGGAATCCCCTTTGACTGAGGACCCGGCTTGGTGTGGGTCACTAACCTGTGGGTGAGAGGTTTGTTGGTGGCTCCGAGTTATTTTGTTTAACATAGCGATTTTGTTCAGCACTGCTGCCTGAATGTTGGTGCACCAGGCCTCGTTCTTGGTGATTAAGAGGGGGGCTGGTGGGGTGGGGAACAGACTTTCCAATTCCCTAAAGATGGTAAACATTTCACTAGCTATGATGATCGCTAGTTTGTGGGTTTTGGAGGTTATGTGGTACTCTGTTCTTGTAGCGTCAGATGGATTTTTAAGCCATGTTGCTTTGGCAAAGCGTTTATTGTTCCTGAGTTCTAAACAAGTCTGGGGTGAACCAAGAGTTAGAATGTCTGACAGGTTTGGCTCTGCATGACGCTATAGGGGCAATCGTATCCACAGCTGTGGCTAGCATGTCGGTGTAGAGGTTGGCAAGGATGTTGGGGTGATTTGACAGTTTAAGGTTAGGCGAGTCCAGCAGTTGCAGAACGTTCCCTTTAGTGAGTTCACGTAAGCTCACTAAAGGGAACAGAGGCAGGGAAGGGATCTTGCGTTTATTTTGATGCGCAATAGAGCTGAGGATAATGTGGTGAACTGACCAAGGACAAGGTGCATTGGAAATGACTGAGATCCTGCAGTTAAGGTCAGCAATCCAGTCCAATGTGTGGCCTTTGAAGTGGGTGGGGTTGCTGACATAGTGTTTGAAGCCTAGGGTTTCTAGGGCTTTTGCTCAAGAGGTAGCATGCCAAACCTGAGGTTTGACCCCCTGCACCCCAACCTTAATTTGTAAACTGTGTTTTGCCTTTGATTTTTATCTCCTCCTCGGCGCTGTGTGAGCTTCCTCCTGCCTGCCCTTCCGTGTTGTTTCCCTGCCTCGTGTCCCGCCCCCTCCCCTGATTGGTCTAGAAGATTGCATTAGTATCCTAGTGCTAGGTTTAAAGGACCAGAGGGGGGTGTCTGTACTCCTGCTCACTATATGGTAGAGGAGAGGCATAGAGGACTCTAGCCACAATTTTCTATATGGTAACGTAGTCGAGCAATCAAAGGCTTCAGCTCTCAGGAGGTGATGCAGGCTGGTTCTTAAGTACAGTGTAGTCCCCAAGCACCCACAAAGGAATGTCTGTACACTGTTAGTGAACATAAATAAGGTTCACATTATGTACACAATCACAATAACACACTTTGTACGCTGGTAATACTATAATGGCAAATATATACAAGTCTATGTGGTACGACCCTTAACTATCGATTCCCTTGAAATGCATCAACTGCTAACAGATCAAATGACATACGAATCAGATGGCAAGATGAATCAACGATGGACACAGAAAGAACGAAAGGTTAAATCAAGCAATGGCAGAACAGTCTATCCCACTACCATGAGACCGTTCTGTGCGAGGATCCCTCCACTGGGAAACCTGTAATATAAAGCGTATTGGCAAGCCCAGTCCAGATATGCTTAATATAGTCTTGGGTCTTTCTAATAGTTCTACAACTTCAATGTACCAGGTGTTGTAGAGTTCGGGTCGTCATCGGGCACTTCTCAAGTGAACTCCCTTTAAAAAGGCAGGAGCCATGGGTCGTCGGGATTCCTGAATGAAGAAAAGGCGAACGTTGTTGTTGAGGGAGCAGCTTCGATCATTGCGGTGCTCATTGACGAAGGCTTGTGAACGTTCTGTGAAGAAGAGGCATGCGGTGCACCTCGACGACGATAGTTTGTTGCCGCAACGAGTCAATGAAGAACTTTGGCCCAGTAAGGGTTTCGGGTTGTCGGTGTCTGCGATCGGGACGTGACCACAGCTGGCTTCTGGATCTTCTCTGGTGTCTTTGAGGTCTTCGGGTGGCAGGAAACCCACCAGCGGATTCTCCTCGTTTGTCGGCGTCATTGACTTTCTCTGGCAGGAGGAAAGCGGTCAGCGGTGATGAACAAAGGAGTCCTTGATTCAAAGTGTTCTTAGGCAATAGAGCACGGTTGGCGGAGGATGGATGGGGATTCTCTTCGCGATTCCGCGGCGGTCCACGTCTCCGGTTGACAGTCTTTTGTAGGCTGACTGCCAGGGCGCTTCGACAAAGGTTAGCGGTGCACGATGGTCCCTCATAGCTCGGGAAGAGGTCTCCTTACCATGTCCTCTCTTTGGATCACAGCAGAGCAACAACAATTCTCCTCTTCCAGCAGGGCTTCAAGGTTAAGCATTAAGTATCAACTTCAGCTTCGATTTCAGTTTCACTTTCAGCTTCTGAACGATTTCTAGCAGTGAGAGGCCCCCAGATATACTTGTTGATCTCCCATTCACTCTGCCGGGTCACACTGGCAGCCAATCACTCAGAAGGGCATTTAGCAGTCAGTCAGCCAATCAGGCATACAATGCATTCAGGCCATTCTTCTCCCTCTCAGACACTCACAACAAGGAATGTGGATTGGGACAAGTACCCAGCCATTCAACACTACACACTGCATTCATACCAGTTGTATGGGAGGATTGGTCCAAAAGACCCCCCTCCCCTGCAGCCTCTCCCTCCTGTGAAGTCCATGGCTCGTCTGGGGTTCCCCCTGCCACTAGGGCCCAGGTGGCGGGTGGACCACTGGCTGAAGACATTGACCAAACATGCTGTATTTAGCTAGGCCCTGGAAACCATTTTGTGAAATCAAAATGGTTTGAGCCCTGTGCACCACAGCGCGGCCCCCACCCCGAAGAGTCTCACTTGTCCTTGAGGCCGCAGCTCCCTGGCAGATCCGCTGAGAGCCCGTTCCCACGAACAGACGGACATGAGCTAGTGTTAGATGCAAACACTGTAACATTTCACCTTCCGCAGTATATCGCTGTTCCCAGCATGACCCGGCCAGCAGGGCCGGGGTGGAAAAGAACTGTAAAATGGTCCCCTGACAAAAGCAGAGCCCCCAAATACTAATGAGCAAACTACCTGTGATAAAACTCTTCTCTCCATGACCTTTGTGACTAAAAACATGTAACCTCCATGAAGATGGCAGAATGTGTGCTTATATGGCATTCGGGTTGAAGTACCCACATCCCCGTAGCTATGCGCAAATGGTAAAAGTGTCCCGGGGTTTTCATGTTATATGTTTCGCCGAGAAGACTGCACCCCAAGGTCCCATGCCATAACTGAACTAATGCTGCTAGAGTGCAAAGGAAGACAAATACAACCCT